>NC_051070.1:98371619-99059146 GCF_004664715.2 Peromyscus leucopus
GGGTGGAAAAAAATTTGTCTTTTAAATAGTTTCCTTTATGACTTACCAAATCTGCATAGAACAGTAGAAATCCGAGCGAATTTCAAAACAGCCACCTAGTGTCCTAGGTGTGAATCCAGAGAGAGAGAGAGACAGAGAGAGAGAGAGAGGGAGAGAGACAGAGAGAGACAGAGAGAAAGCAAAAGCAAAAGTGAAAGTGAAAGCGAAAGTGAAAGCGTAGTCGGCTAAAGCTTAAATCCAGCCACTTGTTCCCTCTTGAGCCGAGTCAAGGCTTGGCTTTACAGGCAGGGGCCCTGTTTAGCAGGGTAGGCCTGAGTTGTTTGTAGCACTGGCTTTAAGCAAGCAGCTCACAGTCCGGCCTGAGGCCAAGCAGACCTGGGCCGGGGCTAGGGAGCTGGCTGCTCAGGCTAGGGAGCCGGCCCCAAGCAGTTTTTAATGGATTCTTGTCATGTTGGGCACCAGATGTAGATGTAACCAATCGTCTTTTTAAAATAAGAAACACAGAGCCAATGTAAACGAGAAAGCCAAGAGGTCAGAGCTCAGAGATAAAATCTTACCTCCTGCAGTGCTCCTAGCTTCCCCGAGAGAGAGCTTCTTCCTGTTTGTCTGTCTTTAAATAGTCTTTCTGTTCTGCCTTCTCATTGGTTGTAAACCCAACCACATGACTGCCTTGTCACTGCCTGTAAGTACTGCCCTCCAGGTCTTAAAGGTGTATGTCTCCAATACTGGCTGTATCCCTGAACACACAGAAATCTACGTAGCTCTTCTAACCACCACGCTCTTGCTATGGCTCTAATAGCTCTGACCCCAGGGCAACTTTATTTATTAACATAAAATTAAAATCACATTTCAGTACAAATAAAATATCACCATACATATGAGTGCAGATGTCAGGGTCTTCAATTCTATTCCATTTGTCCATATGCCAGTACCAAGGTTTTTTTTTTTTTTTTTTTTTTTTTTTTTTTAACTATAGGTCTCTAGTAGAGCTTGAAATCCCGGAACTTGATGCCTCCAGAGGTTGATTTATTGTACAGGATTCTTTCAGCTATCCTAGGTTTTTTGTTTTTCCATATGAAGTTCAGTATTGTTCTTTCCAAGTCTGTGAAGAATTGTGTTGGGATTTTGATGGGAATTACATTGAATCTGCAGATAGCTTTTGGTAAGACTGCCCTTTTTACTATGTTAATCCTACCTATCCATGAGCATGAAAGATCTTTCCATTTTATGATATTTTCTTTAATTTCTTTCTTCAGTAACTTAAAGTTCTTATCATACAGGTCCTTCACTTGCTTAGTTAAAGTTATCCCAAGGTATTTTACTTTATTTGTGGCTATTATAAAGAGTGATTTTTCACTGATTTCTTTCTCAGCTTGTTTGTCATTTGTATATAGGAGGGCTACTGATTGTTTTGAGTTAATCTTGTATCCTGCCCCCTTACTGAAGGACTTTATCAGATGTGGGAGTTCCCTGGCAGAATTTTTGGGGTCACTTATGTACACTATTGTATATTCTACAAATAGTGAAAGTTTGACTTCTTTCTTTCCAATTTCTATCCCTTTGATCTCCCTTTGTTGTCTTATTGCTCGAGCTAGAACTTGAAGTACTATATTGAATAAATATGGGTGGAGTAGACAGCCTTGCTTTTTTTCCTGATTTTAGTGGAATCGCTTTGAGTTTCTCTCCATTTAATTTTATGTTGGCTGTTGGCTTGCTGTAAATTGTCTTTATTTGTTTAGTTATGTTCCTTGTATTCCTGATCTCTCTAAGACCTTTATTATGAAGGGATTGTTGGATTTTGTTGAGGGCTTTTTCAGTATTTAATGAGATGATCATGTGTTTTTTTTCCTTTCTGTTTGTTTATATGGTGTATGACATTGACAGATTTTCATATGTTGAACCATGCTTGCATTCCTGGGATGAAGACTACTTGGTCATGGTGGAAATTTTTTTTGATGTGTTCTTGGATTCAACTTATCAATATTTTATTGAGTATTTTTACATCAATGTTCATGAGGGAGATTGGTCTGTAATTTTCTTTTTTGTTGCATCTTTGTGTGGTTTGGGTATCAGGGTAACTGTAGACTCATAAAAAGAGTTTGATAATGTTCCTTCTGTTTCTATTGTGTGGAACAATCTGAAGAGTATTGTAATTAGCTCTTCTTTGAAGATCTGATAGAATTCTGCATTGAAACCATCTGGTCCTGGGCTTTTTTTTTGTTTGGGAGACTTTTAATGACCATTTCTATTTCCTTAGGGTTTATTGGTCTAGTTAAATAGTTTATCTGGTCTTGATTTAACTTTGGTATATGGTACCTATCCAGAAATCTTTCCATTTCCTTCAGATTTTCCAATTTTGTAGAGTACAGGTTTTTGAAGTATGACCTGGTGATTCTCTGGATTTCCTTGTTGTCTGCTGTTATATCTCCCTTTTCATTTCTGATTTTGTTAATTTGAATGCTCTCTCTGCTTTTTGGTTAATTTGGATAAGAGCTTGTCTATCTTGTTGATTTTTTCAAAGAACCAACTCTTCGTTTCATTTTGTCTTTGAATTGTTCTCTTTGTTTCTATTTCATTGATTTCAGCCCTCAATTTGATTATTTCCTGTTGTCTATTCCTCCTGGGTGACTTTGCCTCTTTTTGTTCTAGAGCTTTCAGGTATGCTGTTAAGTCACTAGTGTGAGATTTCTCCATCTTCTTTTTGTGGGCATTGATTGCTATGAATAAAGAGATTTTTTTTTAGTTATTCCTGATCAGTTATCATAGAAACAACAGATTTCTCCCAAACTAGACATATTTTTTTGCTTGTCTGTTTCATTTTCTTCATCTCATGAGTAGTAAGTTGAATACCTTTTACTTTTGTAGGATCATTTATGTAAGGGAATCTAACTAACATTTTAATCTATCTGGGTCCTCACCAACCTGTCTTCTTAGTTCAGAAAGCAAAAGTGGCATATTTAATCAAACCATTGGTATATGCCTACCAAGTAGTCTCAGAGGCTCAGTAGTATTATTGCTGTCCAGATGAATTAAGCAGGCATCAGAATAAAGAGAAGTTACCAGGTTAAGTTCTCTAATGTTGATTTTGGCTGCCCCAGTCACAGTGAGCTTTATCAGTTAATGAGCGGGCTGTCTGCTAGCCCCTATGTAGTATGGGGACCAGGTTTGCATAACCAGCCATTCTCATCGATTTCTGGCTGGGAATGATTCATAGGTTCTGATCCCCCAGGTTTTTCCTGTTTCCTAAATGCCAGAAACCTTTCTAAAAATTTTTTCAGGAAGCTTCAGTTTCATAATCCCAGTTTTTGCAGTGGAACTCCCTTGTCCCTAGCAATTAGCGTGCATAGAATTGTAAAGGCTGTATTGCTATCTCAAAAGACAAACCTTTTATTTTTTATTTTTTATTTTTCAGTACAACCAAACATTTAAAGTAGGTATCAGTGAGGGAAGGTCAAGTTGATTATGGGTTTCTGGTCTCTACTCACACTAGCTAATACCTTCCCTGTTTGTTTTTGTTTTTCTTTTGTTAAACTAGCAGTAGCTGCCACAGCTCTAAGAAAGGTGGGGCACAGTGGCTGTGGGGTCTAATCATTTATACAGTTATGTCACAGGGTGTTTCCACAGCCCAAAGTTTGCATCAAATTCTTTTGTCTTTTGTTTCATGGACAAACAGATTGAAAGATTTTGAGACAGCTGGAAATTCTAGGGCTGGAGAGTTGTTTTGAAAGCCTCAAATGCCTTTTGTTTAGTCTCTCTCCATAGAGGAGGCTTAGTGACTCCTTTTGTGCTGGTACATATAGGACTTGCTATTTCCACAAACTGATATCCAGAGGCAGAAGTATCTAGCTGCATCTACAAACTTTTCAGTCTGTCTCTCAGTCCTTGGAGTTGCAATCTGAAGAATGTCAGGAGCTCTGAGATAGGCTCCTTTTGACTTCCTTTCTCTGGTAGTCAAGGTAGGCAGCCTTCTACAAACTTGGGCTCTCTCAGCCAACATTCTGTAGCCTGTGGTGTGTAACTCTTGCAGCAGTCTCTCTGTGGCCTTTTTATAATCTATTTTCCCAGCAATCTTTTGACAGAATGGCAGCAAGTCTGCAATTAGTGTCTTTAAATCCTGGGGCAATCTGGTCCAGGTATGTTGGTCACTGTATCCTCCCTATGGGTATATCCCTATTAAAGCAAAGGTGGGTTGACTCACTCCTGCCAGTAGGAGGCTAAAGAATGTACCTTTTAGTGCAAGATGGTGTGCACACCTCTCTCTGGAAGAATCAGATCTATAAGAATCAGAGGTCTAACCGGGCAGTGGTGGCGCACGCCTTTAATCCCAGCACTCGGGGAGGCAGAGTCAGGAGGATCTCTGTGAGTTCAAGGCCACCCTGGGCTACCAAGTGAGTTCCAGGAAAGGCGCAAAGCTACACAGAGAAACCCTGTCTCGCGGAAAAAAAAAAAAAAAAAAAAAAAAAAAAAAAGATCAGAGGTCTCAAGTTTCTTCATAGGCAGGAGAAACATATTACATGAAAACTTGCAGGGCAGCAGGATGTCACTCTTGATGCCAGGCAATATGAACTGCAATTACATTTTTTTTTTTTGCTTTTGTTATGCCCAGATCACAGGGACCCCCAAAAGACCACCACAGAGACCAAATCCCATATGTAAAAGCAAAGAGCCTTTATTTTCAGGCTTGGAGCTTGGGCACTCCGTCCAGTGCAGCAGTGGGAGCAGAGAGCCCAGAGCGCAGGCAGGGTGGGGTTTTTATCATACCAGAAGCGGGGTGAGGGGATTTCCAGGGTTCAGGACCCTGATTGGCTGACATTTGTCTAGGGGTATAGAGAATGCTTAGGATGTCTGGTATTTTCTCTTAGATGCAGGCCCCTCTGGGTAGGGTCAGATTATGGATTTTCCTGGATCCAGTTGTTGCCTGCCAGAAGCTGTTTCTGGGCCTCAGATATTTCCATTTAGATGCAGGCCCCATTGGGTGGGGTCAGTGTATGGCTTTCCCTGGGTCCAGGTGTTGCTTGTCATAAGCTGTGTCTGTTCCTCTAAGCCTGTCATGGCAGCTGTATGATCAATCTGTTTTGGACCCTACCCCACCCCCCACCCACTGCCCCCCACCCACCCACCACCACCATCACCCACCCCTGTAACCTTCAGAGTCATTAAGTACTGTTTAATCTGGACAGGGTAACTGAACTAGTTGCTAAAATAACTATAAAAATTTGTTCTAAGGCCAGTCCTGGGGGGTTGATTTATGCCCATACCCCTAGAAATATTTGCTGTCAATATGAGAGGCAGTCCAACTATCTTTTGATTGAAGGTAGAACTTTCAGCTGGGAGATATTCTTCTGACAGTGTTTAAGATACCAAAATTTTGCTAGGAATCTATAAGTCTAACTGTATCTCATAATCAGAGAAGGCAATGGTGGCTTTCAGTTCATTTAAAAATTCTCTTCCCTATCACTTTGCTGTTGTTAAACACCCTTTGAGCTAACTCCAGTACCTGGGACCTGCTTATACCTTTACATTTTTTAACTTTTATACTTTTTTTTCCTAACATTTGGGATGATTGAGTGACAAAGGAAATCTTTTTTTAGCAGCCATCTTTAATCTTTTTAAAAAGCACCTAGAGAAAATTGCTTGAAGTCTCCTTGGTCAGTGTCGGAGAGAAGGGAAAAACCTGTTCTGTCCAGGCTGTGTTGCCTGGCAGCAATCCCCGAGCCCAGCCCTAGGGCAGATTTTTTTTTTTTTACTTTTTTTTCCCCCAGAGAATGGTGAATTTTACAGATCACTCATTGCAAAAGTGACACTAATTATGAAAGAGAAAGGAAAGACAATTTTCTTTTCCTTCAAGCTTAGCCCAATCTTTTCTCCTTCCCCAGGGCTGCTTAGAGCAGGCACAGAAAGGAAGGAATGCTCACGTGGGGAGAACTATTTCTCCGTCCACGTGTGCATTCTGCTTAGATAGCAGGGGGGCCCTGGATGAATAGGCTGCCTTCCCCATCTTCATAGTGGGATGAACCCTGCCTGACTTTGATCAGGAGTCAAGCAACAAAACCTGTAGTTCTGCTCCTGGAAGGAGACAAATAGGGTTTGGGGGGAGGGGGTGGAGTTCCCTCAGTGACCTGGCTGAGCCAAATGGATTTAGGGCCCCAAAAGCAAGGAACATAGGCCTTAAACCAGATGGAGAGAGAGTCTCACAACAGAGAAAGCCACCAATCAACAAAAGGAAACAAAACTGAGAGAAACATAGAGAGACACACAGAGACTCACACATAGGGAGACACACAGAGACTCACACATACAGAGACTCACATACAGAGACACACAGAGACTCACACATACAGAGACACACAGAGACTCACATACAGAGACACACAGAAACTCACACATACAGAGACACACAGAGACTCATATATACAGAGACTCACACATAGACAGACACAGAGATTCACAAATAGAGAAACACTCAGAAACACATACATGACCAGGGATGACCACATTCATATATCTGAGCTGACAGAGGGATCCAATGACATCTCACATGGATCAGCAGCCATGTGCAATCTCTCCTATTTATATTTCTTAGTTAGGATTTCTATGGCTGCAACAAAACACCATGTTAAAAAAAAAAAAACAAGATGGGAGGAAAGGGTTTATTTGGTTTATACTTCCACATCATAGTCTCTTGTTTTAACTTTGGCACAGTAGCTGCACCTTAATATAATGCTATTTCAGCCAGCAATTGAAATCTGTAATTATCAGCCTGCTTCCTGGGCAGCAGCTAGGCTGCCCAGGCTGCAGCCTGGCAGGAATTCTGTTTCTGCAGGCACTGGCCCTGTCACTGCCACTGAAGGTAGCTGTAGCTAAATCTCTATCATTCTATTTGTAAAAAAGATTCAAAGACTGGGGTGAAAATCTGCTACTTCAGAAAGGCTAAGTAACAAATAGTTTATCTCCCTCCTTGCTGGTATCTCCTGAAGAGTCCATCCTTCCACTCTGCCCTAACAAAAAAAGCTGTGACATTCCAAATGTCTCCCTATTACTTCCTGTGCATCACTTTCTCTCTCTCCTGGATGTCCTCTGATGCTCTATGATTACTTTCTGTCAACTAGTTGTTAACTTAGTCTCCTGACACAAGGTTAATTTTACTTAGTTAACGTAAATGCGAACTCGGGTTTCACAGTGTGATTGAATATCTCCCCAAAATAATCCATCATTGTAGGAAGTCAAAACCAGAACTCCAGCAGAATAGAACCTGTGGCAAGGAGCTGATGTAGAGGTCATGGAGGGGAGCTGCCTACTGGCTTGCTCTCCATGGTTTGCTTAGCCTGCTGTTTTACAGAACCCAGGATCACCAGTCCAATGATGGTACTTTCCACAATGAACTGAGCCCTCCCTTATTGATCACTAATTGAGAAAATGCATGGCAGCTGGATCTCATTGAGGCATTTCCTCAACTGAGGCTTCTGCCTTTCTATTGACTCTAGCAAGTGTCAACTTGACACATATAACCAGACAATATAGTATTCAAACAGAAGGTGCCTTAACCAGACTTAACAAAGGAGGTGACAGACCAGGTAACTTTCTAATTTGTTTCCTTTTCAGGTGGGTGTGTCAGGCCCCTCTTAAGCATTAGGCAGTAATTGATTAAAGGGAGCCCTGAAGACCTGGAATATCTCAGGTTGCATTCTCTCTAGGTGTCTTCTGAACATCACACCCTTCCTTGCTCCAAGGGTCTCTGAGACCTCCAGTGTCTCAAATTCTGATCTTTGGGATCTCTATGGGACCTTCAGAAATATTGTAGGCTATTCATAAGAAAAGACTGCTTGGATATTTGTCTTTAAGCCAATAGAAAGTCTTGATTAACCACACTGTTACTACACTGGGTATTTAGAATCCCAGTGTAGCCTGAACCTTTCTCAGGGTAAACTTTTAAGCACAAAAACCATGTTCTAGTTTCATATATTTCAGTTAACAAGAACAGTTAGCCAGAAGCAGTACTATAAAGACGAACAGCAAGGATAGTACATTTAGAGACATTCCTATAACTATGGAATTTGATAGATTAGGTCTTTGTTTTCATTTTTGACAAGTGGTGCTGTCCACATGTGGAATTTTATAGCCTAAATGGCACTTCTAACATGAAGTCAGTTGTGCGAAGGTCTCAAGACCTACTGAGGTCCAGAGCCCTGTTCTAAAGCAATTATTATTTTTCTATACATCTGTCTATCTTTTATCCATCATCAGTTTATATACATATTTTCTGTTATCCTTCATAAATCATAATCTATATATTTTTTGATCTGTGTATTAATTACACCAAACAAGAGCAAAAGCCATTGCCCAAATTCTTTGGTTAAATTAAATAAGTTTTATTTTCTTTTAGACAGGGCTATGTCTCTGAAGCTGGGTTTGAAAAAATAGCATTGAACACAGGAGATGGTAGGTTTTATATAGTGCAAAAAACAAAAACAAACAAAAAACAAAAAAAGCAACTAGGGAGCTTTCAAGGGCTGGGGGATTCCCAGAGGACATTTCAGTTACTTAGGAATTGGAACATTTTTAAATTATTTGGCAGATCATCTTATTAGGGTACATTAAAGTTGTGAGTCAAACTCCATAGGATAGGAGCATGTCAATTTCCAGAAATAAGTTAAAGCATGGTCAACTTGAATTCTTCAACAAACATATATAACAAAATGGCTTCCATCTATAAGATGGAGTCAGGCTGTTCTACTACTGTTATTGAATTTTATAAACATGGTAATAGTGATTTACTAGATAATCTAAATTTAGAATGAAGTTACAAAACTGAAAGCATCTTTTTTTTTTTTAATTTTGAAAAAAGTTGTTCCTGGGTATTTTTTCCCAAGTTGTAAATGTATTATGTTGCTGCCCAGTTGCAAATTGTTGACACAAGGAATTCATGCATCCAGAAACTGTAGTGTGCCTCATCCTTCAGCATTGTGATTACTGTATATTCTTAGTTCTCTGTCACTTCATCAGCTTGTGTGATATGGATTGTAAAAAGATAAATTGCCCTCTTTAGAATGAGCCCCAGAACATACTCCTCTCATTTCTTCTTTGCTAATCTCAAAAATTTTGATTGCAAAGTTGCCCATCAACCCTGATATATTCTGTTGTTTTATACTGCAGCAGTCATAACCATGGTAGGACATCAAAATCTCCTGTTACTAATGTAACTATTAGTGTTGTTGCTCATATCATGCCATGCTGGCCTAAACATATGCAATACTCCAAGTAAATCATTCTTCAATGTGCCCCATACATACATATTTTTTGGTTGCAGGAAAAAATAATAAATTGTTCAGTAACTGAAAAGTCAGTATTCGCTAAGTGTGATAATGTGATAGTGCCTAATTAATTGATGTTTTATTATTATGTAAACTATAAAAGTTATCTTTTTCAAGAAAAATCAAAAGTATCTTGAGGGTAAGACAGAAAATAAAGTGGTGGTGGTGGTGGTGGTGGTGGTTGAGAGTTAGATATACGACCCTGAGGCTAAGTTGGAGAAATTGAATCTGAACACTTAAATTCTACTCAGACCTCCCCATATCTATGCAGCAAAATAGCTTTACACTAAGTGATGCCTTTCCATATCTCAGTTTAACAACATCCTCCACCATTTCACAGAACAAAAGATGAAAGGATGTAAGATATTCTATGTGTTTCATAAATTAAACTACTAGATGAATTTGGAGAGTCACATGAGAAAGGAAACTACTTGTCAGAGAGAGCTGTTTGTGAATACAAGTATAATGTGCTGGACAGTTTTAGTCCAACTTGACACAAGTTAAAGTCATCTGAGAGGAGGGAACCTCAGTTAATAAAATGATTTCA
Source organism: Peromyscus leucopus (assembly GCF_004664715.2). NCBI lineage: Eukaryota > Metazoa > Chordata > Mammalia > Rodentia > Cricetidae > Peromyscus > Peromyscus leucopus. The sequence goes on from NC_051070.1 coordinate 98,381,478, forward strand.
TAAGATTGGTCTGTAGGCAAGCCTATAAAGAATTTTCTTAATTAGTGTTTGATGGGGGAGCAGAAAGTCCATTTTGTGTGATTCTATCCCTAGGCTTGTGGCCCTGGGTTCTATATGAAAGTAGGCTGAACAAGCCACAGGGGGTAAGCCAGTAAGTAGAACTTTTCCATGGCCTCTTCATCAGCCTTCCTGATCCCTGCCCTGTTTGTGTTCTTGTCCTGACTTCCTTCAGTGATAACAGCAACATGGAGGTATAAGTCAAATAGACCCTTTCCTCCCCAATTTGCTTTTTGGTCATGATGTTTCATAGCAATAATAGAAACCTTAACTAAGACATATGGCTTCTGGTAATTCTAGATTTTTCCTTCCACTTGAATCTGACATCAGCTAGTCCTCCCACATACCCATGTTACTATCACAAGAGTAAGATGTCCAGGTGAAAAGTCATGGAAAGGGAGAATGCTTTTAGTACTCCATGATTTAGAGAAGTTGAATAATCAACTTGAACCCTCTAAGGTCTCTTTCACCCTATGAAGGCATTTCTTTACAACAACAAAGGCCAGCACAAACTAAAATTGCAGTCTTTTTAAAATAGGGGAGGTTTTGTTAGGTAACTGGTTAGAATTTTCTCAACAATGTGGCGATTCAGAGGGCTTCTTGTTTCCTGAGCAGAAGAATGTTTTGATCAAGAAATTTTTGATGATAGTACATTTATCTTTCTGCCTTCCCCATAACTAGTCACATAAATAGTACTTGCCTTTATTTTATGTAAACATTTGAAAACAGAAAATGCTATATTGGTAAGTTCTGCTTTGCCTAGCAAAAGGCAATATAAGTTAAACTGCAGGAGAGTACAGTGGAATGATGAGTGTTTCAGCAAAGACAATGATTCATGAGAGAAAGGAGGCATGGACAGCCACATAGGTCACAATGAGGTACCATGGGTACAGAAATACCAGGATAGACTATAAGTAGAACTATGATAAAAAAAAATCAAGTGAGGAGTGGTTAGAGATGTAGATGGCTGTGAGGTGTACTGAAAGCTTCCCAGAGAAGTGAGGGCTGGGGAGCTTAAAATGCCAAGTCCTCCTCTGGGTAGATATAAATGGACTAAAGATTAGCATTCCAGGTAACCTGTATATTATGAGGTAATGCAATATCCTAATGTATATTCAGTACTATTGAGGAGTTTGAAATTGTGACAATGGATGTTAAAAGTCTTTAGGAATACACATGTAGATAAACATTCAACACCAAATGATTGTACTACCATGAGCAGTAGCCACTGCCAGCTGCCTAGCCAACAGTCATGTACTCCAAACTTCTTCTCCTTGTGCACAGCTATGAGAATGAGTGATAGTGGAACTGAGCCAGTCTGGAAAATGCCAGTCTCCTTGGCCAAATGTCAATCTATAATTTTTCATATGACCTGTTTTTAGCTGACAAAACTGAAGAGAAGTTGTACATATTTTGCACTTTAGAGTACAAGGTTGCAGATGTAAGGGCTATTAGCTTAAAACTCTAGTGACATAGATCCAATCTAGATCTAGCTGCTTCATTAACTTCACTTGTACTAAAAAATGCTGCACTTTTAAATTCATTTAGTAAACTATTCAATATCTTTGTTGCTATGGTGTCTTTGTTGATGTATTATGTTCATGTGTTAACTATAAGGCAAAGATCAACTAAACATAACTAGAGATTTTGTGTCACAGACCAGCTAGTGAATCCTAGGGACCTGGATGGTAATGATTGGGTGTGGCATCACCACAAAGGCTTAGCACAAGTTAGGTAAAAATTACTAAGTTCTGTATAGTACCATGTATCTCACAAAAGGGCAAAATACTACATATTCTTGAAGCCAGAGGAGTCTATATGGGATATAGAGGAGTTAAAAGTTGTAAATTACTATAACATAGAAGCCATGTTGAAATATACTGAAAAAATAAAACTGGCTAAATGGAGGAATTCTGACAAACCAACTTAGTTAAGGTGAGTCATAATTTATGGGGCAGAAGAAGAACTTAGATGTATATAATAATATATCTCCTGGTTTCTAAAGAATATGGTGCTTCTTAGCAAGGTGGATTGAAAGTAATTTGAAAAAAAAATATGAAAAGCTAGTCATAATGAAGACCTAGGTTTGTTATAATGACTTGAGTCACAGTTCCAAATGAAAAAGTATCACTTTTGCCTTAATTCTTTCCAGAAAATCTACATAATTGCTGAATTCTGCACAAAACAGCTCAGTGTATCTTATCTATGTCTGTCTCTGTTTAAAACACTCAAATTCTTTTCATTATTCTCATAGTAAAAGCAAAATATCTTAGTTTGGTCTGTAAGACCCCCAGCTATGGAGCTATGACCTTTACTACAACCTCATCTGATACTTAGCATTCCAGGCACAAGTACCCCTTACATCTATGCCCTTTTCTTCTTTCAGGATTCCTGTTCCATTGGTAGACCTTCATTGTGTTCTTCACATGTGGATGAAGAACAACTTCCCCCAGGAGCACTTCCTGAACTTAACAAACACAGTTGGCTCAGCATATCCATGGGTTACCCATCTATAGACTCAACTAATTATAAATTGAAAATATTCTAAAAATCTGTATCCATGTATAATTAAAGCACCAACATTTTTATTGTTCTTATTCCCTTAAGTATATAGTGTATGATTATTCACATAACATTTATATTGTGCTGGATATTATAAGGAATCTATAAATTATTTAAAGTATATAGTGTAGTGTACAAATTCAATACTATTTTATACCAGGGGCCTGAGTTGAGTTAGGTTACAAAGTATCAAGCAGGAAATATGTCTTAGAACCAATCCCCCCAAAATAACTAGCGATGCTATATTTTTAAAAACAAAAAAAATCTCAGTGCCATGGAAATGTAAACATTCCTCTTTTGTCACAAGCCTCTAGATCAGCAGGCAATTCTTATTGTCAAAGAAATTGGCTGGGCGTATCTGCATATCCATGGTCAGTCAAGGGGCTTACTGATGGTGCTGGCTCTTTCGTATGAGGAGTCCTGGTTAAGATGACAGGGCTGACTCTATTTAGTTAGATTTATTTCTCCTAGCCAGAAGATTGGCCCAGCAATATTTTTTCTGGTAAAAACAAAGGGAAAGAAAAACAGGGAGACTCACAAATCCTCTTAGTCTAGGTTGAAAATGGGTACAATGTTGCTTTTCAACTTTATATTATCCAAACAGAGACAAAAGGTCGTGAAATGCCATATACCAGTTCTTGATGTTATTACTGGAATTATTTTCAGAAACAATTAAAAACCTTTTGTACAGCAAATGAAATGATCACCTAATCACCATAAATGCAGCCTACAAAATGGGCAAAAAATATTTGCCAACTAAACATCAGGCAGGGGATATTTAGATCTATAAAATATCTAAAGAGCAGCAAGAATTAAATATAAAAAAATCATCAATAAATTACTCAAGGAACTAAAATTGGATTCATAAAACAAGAAATACAAATAGCTACGAGTGCTTGAAAAATGTTCAGTATCCTTAGCTACCAGTGAAATGAAAATTAAATCTGCTTTGAGATTCTATCTCATTCTCATAAGAATAGATATTCTCATAACAGAAGTTCATGAGTATGTGAGTAAAAGAAATGCTTACTCCTATTGGGAGGAATATGAACTGATATAGCAACTATAAATTTTATTATGGAAATTCCTCAAAAATCTTAAAATAGAACTGGCAGGTGACCAAGCTATACCAATCACTATACATGTACTAACACACCCATATTTTTTGATGTACTGTTTACAATAGATAGAAAATTGAATCAACTTAGATGTTCATTAGTAGAGAAATAAAGTGTGAAATGTGTGTGTATGTGTGTGTACAGTGATATTTTTATAGTTTTAAAGAAAACTTAAAGCATGAAATTTGCCTACAATGATGGAATGTAGGACATTGTATAAGGTAGATTTATAAAAACAAATGCTGTATGTTTTCTCTTACATGTAGAACCTAGACTTAACATTATATGTGTATGTAAATACATTTTTATATATGTAGTACTGAAACTAGAAAGAGGATTATGAGGATGGAAGAAAGTGGTAGTTTGTAACAGAATGCCTGAACAGAGTCTTACATTTGAATGATGGGTCACCAATAGTTGGATCTGCTTGCGAAGGATTAGGAGGTGTGGTCTTTTTGGAGGGGATGTGCCACTTGGGGTGGGCTTTGAAGTTTCCAAAGACTGGTATGATTCCCAATGTACTTTGTCTACTTCTTGTGTATCAGGTGAGGATTCTTAGCTCTTCCTGCCATATCATTTGTTTGTTCAATCATTATGAATTCTATACTTCTGAGAAAAAAATAAGCTCAAATTAACATCTTTTTATAAGTTTCTTCAGTAATGGTGTTTATTTTTCACAGCAATATGGTAGTAACTAATGCAGAAGTTCAAGTGAAGTGGGTGCCCTAAGTCAAGTTGACACAGCCTTGAGTCACCTAACTTGAAGAGAGTCTCAAGGGATTGTTCACATCACACTGAGGCTTAGGCATGTCTGTAAGCTTATTTTTTTTTTTTTTATTGTAGGCCTCTGATTTTCTCTTAGATCGATGTCTATTGCTTTCTCCCACTCCACCAGCTGGTAAATGCCATTATGGTCTGCTGTGGGGTGGTCTGTATGTCAAATTGATCTGATTGGTTAATAAATAAAACACTGATTGGCCAGTGGCCAGGCAGGAAGTAGGTGGGACAAGGAGAGAGGAGAATTCTGGGAAGCAGAAGGCTAAGGCAGAGAGATACTGCCAACTGCCGCCATGACCAGGAGCATGTGAAGACACCGGTAAGCCACCAGCCATGTGGCAATGTATAGATTTATAGAAATGGATTAATTTAAGCTATAAGAACAGTTAGCAAGAAGCCTGCCATGGCCATACAGTTTGTAAGCAATATAAGTCTCTGTGTTTACTTGGTTGGGTCTGAGCGGCTGTGGGACTGGCGGGTGACAAAGATTTGTCCTGACTGTGGGCAAGGAAGGAAAACTCTAGCTACAACGGTCAGTCTTTAGAGCTACACACAGAGAATTTGTTCCATTACTATTTTTGAATGAATGAGAGCACATAAAGAGATCAGTTCTTACTATCATCTGGTGGTAGGTTTCATCCCTACTAGCCTTGAGACATAGATATCTGAAACATCCTCTTTAACCCATTGGCAGGTAAAGATAGAGTATGTAGCAGGGAGAAGAATATTGATGTTACAGTCTTTTTCAGGCTGCTTATTGGGCAAATGCACACTTGGGGACTTTGGATTAGGAATGCAATCCAATCAAACACTGTAAGTGAGGATTAATGTGATATACTAATAGTAATAAGGAAGACAAAGGTGATGACAAGTGTTGTGGATATCGCTCTATATAAATAAAACACTGATGGCCAGTGACCAGACAGGAAGTATAGGTGGGACAAGGAGAGAGGAGAATTGGGGAAACAGGAAGAAGGAGGGAGAGACACTACAGCCACGGCCAGGACAAGCAGCATGTAAAGATGCCAGTAAGCCACCAGCCACGTGGCAAGGTATAGATTTATAGAAATAGGTTAATTTAAGATATAAGAACAGTTAGCAAAAAGCCTGCCATGGCCATACATTTTATAAATAATATGTGTGTGAGTGATTATTTTATACGTGGATTGTGGGACTGTCGGGCTTGGTGAAACCTGAAGAGAAGCCCTCCAGCAACGGACAACTATACAAACTATGGTGATCTGCCTCATGAAGTTTTATACAGGAAAATATTAATTAGCAAGAATAGTAATTACAGTTACCATTCTTGTAATATTTTGGCAAATATTGTGGCTGCTTTCTATTCTTGTCCAAAGAAATCTGCCTGGGGCTAAATTGAAAAGTTCAGTATTAATGCCTTTGGTAGAGGAGATTTTAAGACAGCCTAATATTGACTATGTCACGTGGTTATTAGTAGTTATTCTTATGCAGAAATATAACGAAAAAGAACAAGCAGAAAAAGAAAAATGCAAAATGTACAGTTTGAGGAGAAAAGGAACACCAACCAGGAAATGCATTTTTGGTGCCAAATCCAGTGTTCAGAAAGATAAAAAGTTTAAAGAAAAACCAAATGCTGAAAGAATAAATAGAGTGCTGATCTCCAGACAAGAAGCCTCCCAGCTAAGCTTCCTACTTGTGAAAATGAATTACATGAAAGCTGAAGCAGCAAAGAAAAAAAAAAAAAAAAAAACTATCTACAATACAAAGTTTTACATATGTAATTAAAAGAGGAGGCCAAGTTCTAGCCCAATCAAGCAGCAGATCTTGGCTGCTTCTCCATATGATTCTGTCTTTAGAGTCAAAGCTACAAGAAAGAGGTTGTGAAATCTGCCTCCTTGGTTAAGGAAAGCCACTGAAGCCAATTACTTGTCATAGATAGCCCTGAATGGAGGCCCACAGAGGCCATTGCATAAAGCTGTGAAGGTGAAGCCTGGATTGTATTGTAAACTCCAAGATCTTGGAGCTACTAGAGTCAAGGGACACCTACAAAGGAGAGTTACTGACTGGATATGAAAGCAGTTTAAGAGAGAGAAGTTTGTCACTATCAACAAAGATGAAAGAGTTGGAAATCAGTCAAGTGCTCTGACATTAACATGGAAATGTAGAATTTGGAGTTTGCCCTGCTGGTTTTTGGTTTTTCTTTAGCCTGGTATTTCCTTACTATGCACCTCTTTTTTCCTTTTGGAATGTTAATGTTAGTTATTTGCCATTGTATGTTGAAAATGTGTAATCTGGCAGGGCAGTAGTGGCACATGCCTTTAACCCAGCACTCAGAAGGCAGAGGCAGATGGATATCTGTGAGTTTGAGGCCAGCCTGGGCTACAGAGTGAGTTCCAGGAAAGGCACGAAGCTACACAGAGAAACCCTGTCTCAAAAAAAAAAAAAAAAAAGAGAGAAAGAGAAAGAAAATGTGTAATCTTCTTTTTGATTTTGATTTTACAGGAAGTAAAAGTTAAGAAATTGCTTTAAATTCTAGGGAGACTTTGAACTTTTTAACAGTGTTGAGACTGTGAAAGACTATGGGGATTTTTGAAGTTGAACTGAATGCATTTTTGCATTACCATACAGCTGGAAGACTTTGGGAACCACAAATAGAATGTAGTGCTTTGAATAAGAATATGGGACCACCTATGATGGCTTATATAGAGATATTTGAATTATTGGTCATTAGGGAATGGAACTATTTGAAAGTATTACAAGAATTACAAAGTGTAGCCCTGTTGGAGGATGTGTGTCACTGAGGGTGGGTGTCGAGTTTTCAAAAAAAGATATAGATAAAAGGTAGATTATTGAATCTACTTTTAGAGCAACTACTAGTTTTAAATATTTTACATTGGATTGGATTTTTGTATATTGTATACAAATTATATATATTGACACCAATTTGAAATTGATTTTGTTAGAATATATTGTACATATATTTTTAATCTTGTTCAAGGTATTGTACATATATAGTTTATTTAACAATGTAATACAATTTGCTAGTCCTTGAAAGTTATTACCTACTAATTAGAATATAAAGAAATGAACATTAGTAGTTAGTCATTACAATCAAACTTATAGTCATATTAGGTATGTTTTCAAGGTCAAGCAGAAATATATTTTAGATAGACAGGTCACCTTCAAACACTTCAGAGATCTACAGAATATGACATTTAAAATGTTTTAATAACATAGATTTTTTTCTTTTCTTTCTTTCTTTTTCTTTTTTTTTTTATAATAATGTGACATGTCTGCTCCTGGCAGCTCCAATCTACTTCAGAGAAGATGAGCATTGAAGAATCTCAACATAGAGTTTGTTTTCATTGTGGCAAAAATTAACCACTGAGCAAGAAAGTGTCCTCGAATTGACTGTTGACAGTATGCTGTCCAAAATGGACAAGCAGGACACAAAACAAAGGACTGAAAATCCTTGTCAAGACAAAGTAGGAAGGCTCTTTAGAAACTCTTACTTCACAGATGAGTATGTCAGATACACTAAGCCTGTAGGCTGAAGATAATGCCCCAGTGTTACAGAAAAACTTTGAGTGACTGTCTAGGCACCTGGATGTTTCTGTCATAACTCACGTTTTTTGGAAGTCACTTGTTTGCACTTCCTGTTTTACTAGGTAATATTATTTCCTTCTTGGGTCTCTGAGGGAGTTGAAGATGAGATATTTATAGTTATAGTTTTCTTTGTTAAGAAATTCAGAAAAGAAACTCACTAAGAGGTGTAAAGTGTATAAGTTTCAAAGACATCAAAAGATAGTTTTGGTAATGCAAATTAGGATACAAGGTAAATTAGATACAATCCTTTGGATTCACAAATATAGAATAGACATGGAATATTTTCACTGAATTTGTCAAATCAAATGGGCTAAACATTGTTGATATATTTATTGCTTGTATATATTGTATATAGTTATTGTACTTATTGTATATAGTTTTCCTTATATTAGTTATAACTTTTTTATATTAGACAAAAAAGGGGAAATGTAGTGATATTTTTATCTGTGTACCCCAATAAAGCTTATTTGAGGATCAGAGGAACAAGCCAGCTACTATAGTAAACATAGAGGTCAGGCAATGGTAACATATGCCTTTAATCCTATCACTTGGAAGGCAGAGATCTGTCTGGATCTCTGTGAGTTCAAGGACCCATTGGGAACTGTTAGGATTCTTCCACTTCTCCAGCTGCATGACCACACATGCTCAGTTCAGTAGCCAAGTAAGGGGCCTTAGGTCTTACATCATCCGTGCACAGCATGGTCACGTAATCTACACATGTGTGGCATAGCTCCCTAAGCCCACATGCATATGTGCAGGGAAATTCTTAAAAAGATGTTCACAGACTCCTTTCTCTTCTGCTTTCTCCTCCTAACCCCTCTCTCTCCCTGCATGTGTCTTTTACAGGCCTGGTTACTCTCTTCTGTCCCTCCAAAATAAAGATCTGGGTTTTGTCATGCCTCCTGACCTTTCCTCAGAGTGTAAAAGCACTGCATTTAAAATGAACAAGAACAGAGCCATACCTTTAATCCCAGGACTAATCATAAAGTTCTGTAGGTGTGTACAGACAGACAGGAAGTGACAGAGCTGGGCAGGAAGAAGAAGTGATATAGCTGGACTGAGAGAGGAAATGAGATGGCAGAACAGAAAGGCATATAGGCATATGTATACAGGAAGTAGGTCTCTTTGATGGAGGATCTCCAAATGGTAAGAACGTGGCAGGCTACTTTCTGCTTTTCTGATCTCTCAGCTTTTTACCCCAATATAGTCTCCAGGTTTTTATTAATAAGACTGTTTAAGATTCATGTTATGCTGGGTGGTGGTGGCACACGCCTTTAACCCTAGCACTCAGGAAGCAGAGGCCGGCAGATCTCTGTGAGTTTGAGGCCAGTCCGGTCTCTAAAGCAAGTTCCAGGAAAGGTGCAAAGCTACACAGAGAAACCCTGTCTCGAAAAACCAAAAAAAAAAAAAAAAAAAAAGATGCATGTTACATGGCCCCGTTTTTCTAGTTTTCCTTCCTTCCTCCCTCTCTCTTTCTCTTTCTTTCTTTCTCTCTTCCTGCCAATCAGGATGTATATCTCAGCTATTGCTACAGTACCATATGATGCCATGGTCTCTGTTATAATGACAATGGACTTATGTGTTTGTAAGCAAGCCCCCAATAAAATATTCTTTTAAAAATAATAGTTGCCTTGGTCATAGTCTCTTCATAGAAATAGAAGAGTGACTAAGAGCATCTTATTAATTTCCTCCAATTTTCAAGACAGTGGAGAGAATTCAGGTTTCTCTGTCAGATGGAAACATGAATTGTTCGATTTAACAACTAAATTCACCAGAGGGCATAAAACAAAAAAAAGAAACAGCCTCTTTTTCAATACTTAATGATTTTTTTCTCACAACAGACACTAATAAATATCTGATTATAATCATTGCACTGATAAAATAATCAGCAGAATTAGGTTTTACTTAGAGTTAGACATGAGGAATGCAGCTCTCTCACTCACTGGTACGCTCATTGTCACTTTTAAAGTCACCTGGGTGCTGGTAAATTATGCTGTCAGTTGCTCAATGACTGGAAACAGTGCCAGGAAACAATCGTCACAAAAGCAGTTCTGTTAAAAACTGTGTTTTTCCTACATCCCCTTAAAACACCTGACTTTTTGATGAAGGGACAGGCTTTCTTTTTGAAACTGTGGAATTACAGTACTTTCCTCTCAGAATATAAAGAACCAGGATTTTCTTTTAAATGGCAATACATTTTAGCTGTTTTTAAAAATAGTAACTTTCTACCCTTGTAGGAACCTTTTTTAAAATTCTTATCACTCATCAATTATAGGTTGTGCAGAACATGAACCACTCTCCTGAACAGAGCTTTGTGACCTTACTGGCCTCCTTTGTGAGAGCTTCTCATCTCCCGGAATACTCAGTTTTCTCACCTGAAAATCTCAATGGAAATTGTTAAATAAATGCAATGCTCAGCTTAAACTCATTTTAAAATGTTGAAATTATCTGAAAAGAACACAAAGTTCTTTGCAGACAATGTTAGAAAAATCTTCTTACATGTATTTTTTATTTCCCCTTTTAAATACTATGGACTTTGTGATATAAGAATTTCCATTGGCTTCAAAGCTTATCTCTTCTGTGCTGAGCTATGCTGTTACACTGTATTATAATAGCCAATCATGTTCTAGATGGAAATGAAAGTCATTTTTTAAAAAAGAAAATACAGCCAATATACCTGTCCTTCAGCTGCTCAATAACACTAGGCAGTCACTTGCTTTGCACAAAGGCTTGTAAAAGTGATTGTTTGTAAAGCCCTTTGTGAGGCCCAAAATAGAATGTCAATAGCTGAAAGAATAGCCTGTCTCCGAAGCCTAGGAAATCTAATTCATTTGTGAGATGAGATTCAAAACTAGGACAGAAAAAAATATTCAAAAACATAAGCATGAAATAAGAAGTTCAAATTTAAAAACTGAGTATTCAGAGATTGAAATAAGTACTCTGAGAAAATGCTACATTTAAAGAGTCACAACTACAGAGAATTAGAATGAATGGATGAATGAATGGCATTGATCTGATGACTTAAATTCTTTCAATACTTGTCACTATACTGATAGTGTCAAGTTTATGTGTGTGTTTGTGTTGTGGGAAAGAAACACATGGGAAGGAATTTGGGAGTCCAAACACATGGCTTTACATTCTAACCCTAATACTTTATACTTGTGCAACTTTAAGCAAATTATTTTGCATACAGAAATTGCAAAGTCATATACAATGTGATGATGGTTACAGATTTTATATGCTAAGTTTATTGACACAATGCAGAGCTATACACTTGGTATAGTAATTAACATAGTGAGCTGTTAGAATACATTAGGACCTTTAAGTGCAAAGTACTGTGCTATACAGTCTACGTAGAATTTCAAGTGATCGCCAAACCCAGAAGCAGATATCATATCTACTACAGAAATGAAATGACAGATGTAGAATGTAATTTTCCAAAGAAAAGAGGAAGTCAAGATTCTCCTCCACATTCACAAGAGTTGCCAGTCACCATCTGTTGTCATCTTGCATCCAAAGGCATTTCTCACATCTTGAATATGAAGATTAATTTCAAAACCGAGCAATCCAGTTCTGGGGAAAGTAAGGCAACCATACACCAATCTAAAACCCCTCGATGACTGACCCAAATCTTAATCCATGCCTCACTATCTCCTTACAGAGTACAGTTCAAATGTTCTTCTTATGAGGCTGATTCGAGTAAAGGGACTATTGTCATCATCTGGCATTTGTTACCATATGAATGATTTATAATGGAAGCTGGCATGGGCCCAGCTTGGGCTATCTTTTGTTAAGGTTTCACTCCACAGACACTTCACCTCTCTTGTCAATGTTGGCCTTGCCAGGTCTCTTGTCTCTAGCTTCTATAAATTAGCCAAGAAATAAAACAATCATTTCTTGTCTTCAGAACTAAACAATTCTTACAGAGATTCACCAACTTAAATAAAATAAAATATAATACATCATAATTGTTGCTAACCTATGTTTGATAGCATGCTCTGAATTATAAACATTTGCAAATAGAGTATATTAAGAAGTACTGTTATGCTTATTATAAATTAAAATCATGTCTATCTTGTTGTTGTTTGTGTTTTGTTTTTTCAAGACAGGATTTCACTGTGTAGCTCTGGCTCTCCTGGAACTCACTCTGTAGACCTGGCTGTCCTTGAACTTACAGAAATCCACCTGCCTCTGTCTCCCAAATGCTGGGATAAAAAGCATGTGCTACCGCCATCCAGCTTATTTTGTATAATATTATAATCATTGCAGTTTTTTTTGAAAATGTTAAAATTCCCTCATTCAAAGTTATATTAAATATTAGATACACCATTATATTTTATTAATATGGTAATGAGGAAATAATGACAAGCATAAAGCATTTTCATAACTATAAACTTATCAACATCCTTTATTATACTGTGCACTTAAAAGTATTATTCTCAAAATACTTTGAGAAGGAAGGAAGGAAGAAAGGAAGGAAGGAAGAAAGGAAGGAGGGGAGGGAGAGAGGGAGGAAGGAAAGGTGAGGAAGAGAGATAGAGGCAGGAGAAAGACTCAGACAGTCAACAATTGCTACTCAGATGAAGTGGTGGTATATGCCTATAATCCCAGTACATGGATGGATGAATCAGGAGCATCACAGGTTTGAGGCAAGTCTGACCTATATAATGAAACACGTTCTGAAAGAAAAAATAGACGGGAAGCGAGAGAGGGAGAGTGAAGGTGGGCCTTTGAATCATCTTCAACTTCCTCACTGTCCTTAGCACCAGCCCTGGACCATCACAGTGGAAAGCATTTCCTCTGAAGCAATCCCTACTCACTAGTACTCATAAAGTTTTGGATCTCTGTGGGTTTGACTTGAAGTATTATTTGTAGCCATTCCAACATTGAATTTTATTTCTGAAATAACAGAACTTCATAAACATCAGGTAATATTATCAAGCAGTTCTTGCAGATAAGCAATTGTGTCATCTAAAGTCAGAACTTTTAATGTTTTGGCCTCAAACCAATAACATTTTGTTTGTTTGTTTATTTTGTTTTTCGATATAGGGTTTCTCTGTGTAGCTTTGCACCTTTCCTGGAACTCACTCTGTAGCCAAGGCTGGCCTCAAACTCAGAGATCCTCCTGCCTCTGCCTCCCAAGTGCTGGGATTAAAGGCACGCGCCACTACCACCTGGCACCATTTTTTTTTTTTTTTTTTTGCAGGATTTTTAACCATGACAGAAGAAATATATTGATTTGTAAATAATTACAACCTTTTTTTTTAGACAACAGAATCTCCAACCATATTTATTATGGATTGAGTGCACATGGAACATTAAAACCTCAGGGCGGTGGTGGCACATGCCTTTAATCCTAGCACTCAGGAGGCAGAGCAAGGCGGATTTCCGTGAGTTCGAGGCCAACCTGTTCTAAAGAGTAAGATCCAGAACAGGCACCAAAACTACACAGAGAAACCTTGCCTCCAAAAACCATAAATAAATAATTAAATAGATAGATAGATGATAGATAGATAGATAGATAGATAACAAAAAACCCTACGCAATATAATTTGTAACAATAAATTTTAAGTTGGAGAGAAAGTAAAAGAGGTTAAATGGACAAAAGGGCAGGTGTTTAAAGCATAAAACAAAAGGATGGGGTTTAAAGTGGCGTTAAGTTTTATATTAAAGCAAACATCTGGATAAAAGAAGGTCAAAAGAAGAAATGGGAGAGAGAGAGGAAGGGAGAGGGGAAGGGGGAAAGAGAGGGAAGGAGAGACTAAGAAGGGAGGGAGAAAACTGTGAAGGGAGGGAAGAGGGAAAGGCTTTCTAAATGGTTTTCTTCTGATAATAGAAAATAAAAGTAATTAATGATGAGTGGAAATAAAGAAAAAGGGTGTATAACAGAAAGCAAATATGCAATCATAATTCCTAGCATCATTTCCTTTAACCTCCTTGTAATTACAACTTTTTAAACTTGCTATTTCCACACAGATAAAGGGCCTCTAGCCTGGGCACTGAGCTTTATGATGTTGAGAAAACTGCAGATGTGTTTCAAGGGGCATGGCTTTGGAGAGGAAATAGTGGGAAAGCAGAAGACAAGAAAAATCTGAGAGCATAGTAAGAGAGAGAGAAACAAAACTGGAACCCCTACAGGTAGTGGAGAATTTGCAGAGGTAGATTCTGAAAAATTGTTGAAAGACAATCCCATGTGTTAAAACAAACACAATCCCATCATGTCAAGAAAAATGAAGTCAATAATGACTTCCTTTGAAAATATTTTCACAGGGTCTGAGTAGACTTAAGGTAGAAATAAGCTAAGGTTTTATTGAAATTTCTCAAAGCTTTCTCCCAATCTTTTGTACAACTGTAAAAGTACAGGCTGGGGGAATTGTAAGAGATATGGTCATGCTCACTTGTCAGTTACACTCATTGTGTTACCAAATGTTCCGCTTAACTCAGTTCCCAGATCTCTCTCATATTTTCTATTCTAGACCTTCAAAGACTTTGACAGCTCTATCTTGATGTCTTATTAATACGTTAAATGCCAGGTTTGGAGGTTCGTGTTTTTAATCCCAGTACTCTGGAGGCAGAATCAGGCAGATCACTGTGTTTGGGGGTTTGAAGCAGCTTGGTCTCTATAGTGAGCTCAAGACCCTACCTAACTGTTTTCTCTTCCCTCTGTTAAACTTCCTTTACTCCAAAGCTTTTGTCCCTTTCTCAAGTATCGATACAGCTTATCAATCATACTGGCATCTTTCCGAGACTCTAAAGATAAATGTCTAAGGACCACTTTTCTTTTCCTCATTCCCTATTCTCTAACCCTATTTACTATTAAATTAAGAACAGGTGCTTTGGGTGCTGATCATGGTGAAAAGATCACTAATTCTATATGAAAATTAACCCTTAAAGAGATGGGACTCGTGACATTCTAATCAGCAAAAACAAAATTCAGAATACCATTTTTTATTCTTAAAATAGTAGTCTTGACTAACATTTAAACTTTAAAATAAACCTTCTGGGCTTCTACAGGACCTCTTCACTAAGTCATAATCTTCCACTATTTGCTCAAAAGAAAACAATATTTGCAAGATATTCCTTTACCTTCACTGAGAGAATTCAGTCTTGTTACTATTAGCTATACGATAACTTCATGCTCATTTGCCCTTATACCTAACAGCTCTGAAGTTATTAACATTATTATACCTTCCATCAGGCATGAAACTTTTTATTCTCTACA
Source organism: Peromyscus leucopus (assembly GCF_004664715.2). NCBI lineage: Eukaryota > Metazoa > Chordata > Mammalia > Rodentia > Cricetidae > Peromyscus > Peromyscus leucopus. The sequence continues at coordinate 98,396,799 of NC_051070.1, forward strand.
TTCATCTGCACACATATCTTTCTTTACAGAATCTTTGTACTTGTCACTTTTATTAAATGCAATTCCAGAATGGGTTCACATTGCCATCTCATTCAATGTGACTTTGTTATGGGCCAGCCAAATTATAGATAGCAATACTAAGTAAAGATAAAGTCATGGAAGAGGTTAAAAAAAAAAAAGAAAGAAAGAAAGAAAGAAAGAAAGAAAGAAAGAAAGAAAGAAAGAAGAGAAAAAGAAAAAGAAATTCAATTAGAGATTTGGAGCCCTGTGCTTCTCTAGCTTTTTCTATGTCATGGTTACACAGCAAACACACACATTAAGGAGGTAGTCAAGCTTTAGCAAGTTAAAATAAGGCCGGTGCACAGTTACAGTGAAAATGTGCTGTGCTTTCTCCCAGAGCTGAGAGTCCGTCGATGTGGATTCTGTGTGACAGTGTTTGTTCTGCTGTGCAGTTCACTCTACACACACTCCTTCAGCTTTCCCTTCCTCTCCATGCTGAGCCAAAAATTCTTGCTGATTTAACACCTTAGACTCCTTTTATTTCTTATGTTGATGTGAATAATGCTAAACTAGATATGTCAGACTCAGGTTATTTATTTGGATGCAAAGTGAGCCCCTGAGATTCCTCAGAACAGTTGGTGACAACTGGAATATAGTGAAATTCATCAGGAGATGAATGGGCTATAAAAGACATTGCAGCTTTGTTATAACAGCAAGGAATATGGAGAAAGCCAAAGACAGGGGATGAGTGGAGAGAGGGGGGGGGAGGGAGGGGAGAGAGAGGGAGAGAGGGAGAGATTTCTCTAAGCATACAAACAATAATTGGTTACTTATCTTAGTTAACTCTCCTTACTAGAAGATGTCATCTTCTAGTGGATATCTTCTAGTAATCTAGAAGAAACAATGGCTATAACTCAGCTATTAAAAAGCAATTTTATACTTCTTCTTTAAAGTGTATGTTTTTGGTATATAATAGAAGTAGTTATGTTTTTGTCAAAATTGCACAGAGAATGAATTTGGCCCCATTTACAGTTTTTTAATAAAAAAAAATCACATTTGTTTTGCAAATACATTACTTTTTTCCTGAATATTTGAGATTCACTACTTTCCAACTCTTAATATTAGGAACCATTATGGCTTAACTATAAAATATTACAATAACATATTACATGGAAGGATAGAGATAAATAAAAGAGAATTTCCAAGTCCTCCAAGGCTACCTTGTCCCTTTTTAATTAAACAATAGTCTTAAACAAAGGCTTGAAATCATGATTTTGTAAATAAGAACTCAGTCTTGCAAGGTAAGAGGAAGAAACCTACCTAGAATTCAATGTGGCTCTAAGAGAAAACCAAATCAAACATGTTCCACCGTAAACCAATATCAAACTAACTCAGCCCAGTAGCTAGGACATGCAAGAACAAGCAGCCTGTTATCAAAACAGAAACTTCATCAGTGTGAAGTTTATGTATGAAGAAACAATGCAATGGTTTGGAAAGAAGTTCTAGCACTGTGTTACTGGAGACAACTTATTAGACTTGTACAAAGTGTCCTTGGCTCCATGGAAAAAAACTTGACAGTTGAAGAAACCTCATTAAGTTTTTTATTACAGAGTTCATTATTGATTCTTTGGAAATTTTACATCATATACCCCAATCCAGCTTATCTCCCAGTTCCTGCATACCTGCCCCTTACCTTTGCAGCACCCCCCAAATAATTCCCCCCACCAAAACTTAATGAAAAACAAAACAGAAGAAACAAAAAAGCCACCACAATCCTCCATCCTTCCTGCCTCTCCAATACTGCAGTGTGTAATTCAGTATACTATTTTGTCCAATCAGCCTCACATGCAAAGGTTCATTGCAATGAGCCATTGGTCTGGTTCAAGACCTCTGTCCTCTGTCCTCTGGCATACCATCATCACTGAATCCTTACTGAAACTCCACATAGACATATTGCTATTGTAGGAGTGATGGAGATACTGTGTTTAATATTCTGTAGGACCAGTCCATCCTGCACTCCAGCAGATCATAGATGGGATAGATGTTAGGGTAGGCCATCCCAAGGTGGGCCATCCTGGGTGGAAGCTGAGCTGGTCAGTCAAGGCCACTGGGACTAGCCACTGAGGTTAAGGCAGAGCCAGCTTTCATATGTCCATGCCATCAGGGCCAGCTTTCCCATGCCTGTGGTGAGGGGTGGGGCCATTTCTCCCAGGTGTAGGGGCTAGCTCTTTCATGGGGGCTGAAACCAGCTCTCTTGCTGGAATGTCCAGCATGGAGCTGGACCAGCTATCCCAGGGCCAGCAAAGGAGGAGAAGTGTCTGGCTAAGCACAGCACTTGGATTTCAAAAGACACGGTTCCTATGCCCCTCTGTGGTAACACAAGTCATGGACATAAATACAGATGCCCAGTTGCAGCAGGACCACAGAACCAGACTTGCCACCAGCAGCAGCTTGGGCCTTGATGTCACAAACCATTCAGATGACATGGCCCCAATAGCAGAAAGGCTCTAGGAAATCAACATGGCCCCAGGTGGTGGTAGCCCAGACCCCTGGCATAGGCATGGCCTTTGATGATGTCAGGAGCCATGGACATCAACACAGACCCTGGCTGTAGCAGGGCCACAGACCCAGACATGGTTCTTGGCAGCAGACAGGGCCCATGTCATCATGGCCCCAGGTGGCAGCAAGGTCACTCAGGGCAGCATAGCCCTGGTGGTAGCAAGTCTCTTAGATAGCAACATGGACTCAAGTGGCTGACCAGTCCCTGGGCATCCACATGACCTTCAGTGGTTACTGAAGACATGGATGCGAATGCAGCCCCTGGCTGTGGTAAGACCATGAACCCAGACATGACCCTTGGTAGCAGCCTGGGCCCTGATGTCACCTGGTCCTGAGTGGCAAGCAGGCTACCCACATCCATCTGTTCCTCAAAACCTTTCCTTCTTCAGTTCTGCCTCGTTCTACTACACATAAACCATTCTGCTTCTCTTTCTCTCCCATTTCTCCACCACATACTTGCCCATCATAATGGCACCTCCACACCTGGCACAGAACAAGCCTATGGATGTCTTCAGCCAGCCTGGACTGTAAGGATCCAGGCTGCTCCATGGATGTTTTTCATCTACCTGGGCCAAATGGCACCAGGTGGGACTGTGGATTCCTTCAGCCAGCCCAGGACTGTTTAATTAAATTTATTATAACTCAAAGATTATGTTTGCTCTAAGCAAGTAAAGCTAATCCAGTAAAACCTAGGACATGGAAATGAATGGGAGCTTGCCACAACATTTCAGAGGAAGAGGAGTGGCCCTCCACTGATGGATGAAGAAGGAAAGTATCAATGAAATCTGAAGCAAGTCTTAGCATATTGCCATGATGACATGGAACAGTCAGTTATTATACCCACAAACCCAGTTCTATAAACACAAGACTTCCTCCTTTTAATGAAACTCATGGCAGCTCATCCAGCTATAACTTTATTTCTGACTTTTTCTTTTTTTTTCTTTCTTTTTTTTTTTTTGGTTTTTCGAGACAGGGTTTCTCTGCGTAGCTTTGCGCCTTTCCTGGAGCTCACTTGGTAGCCCAGGCTGGCCTTGAACTCACAGAGATCCTCCTGGCTCTGCCTCCCGAGTGCTGGGATTAAAGGCGTGTACCACCACCACCCGGCTATTTCTGACTTTTTCAATGTCACTGGAAGATGTCAAGATGTTGATTTGTGTGTGTGTGTGTGTGTGTGTGTGTGTGTGTGTGTGTGTGTGTGTGTGTGTGTGCATGCGTGCATGTCTTCTTGAAATCTTCTTAAATCTGCCTTGTTGTATTTTTCATTTCATCATTGGGCTTTTCAACTGAGTGATGCTTAAGTTCCAAGGATAAAGGACCTATGCAGCATTAGAATTCATCTGAACATAGCCATTGAGTGATTTCTTCTTTGTGTAAACATGTTCACTCACACAAGCCTATGTAAGATCTTCTACATACCAGGACATGATGCATCATATGCTATATTGCATTGCTCCTAGGGCCATGATGAACAAAACAACATTGCAATAAACCAAGCCAAAATGAAGATGATGGCATCAAGAAACATGGAAAACATGGGACATGGGCCTGCTGACAATGTGACACAGAATGATGCTCTATAGTAAGCTAGTAAAAATTGTATATAAAACTGTATACAGTAAAAGTTGTGTATATTGTATACTCTGAAGTCATGACAGAAATTATAGGACAGTAAGAAAATAAGCAGTGACAGTCATTTACTCTCAAGAATCACATAATGTGCAAGATTGTATGAGATACTTTCATACAAGAGGCACCACAGCAATCCCATTCATACCACCACAAATACATAAGCAAAACATTCCATATAAGTATTAGGATGGAAAGCCTGTCACCAGGTAACAGTGATTTCACAACTCTGTTATAATATTGTATCTGTGGTTTACTACCAACAAAACATCATTGTGCAGCCTAAGACTCTACTTCACCTGAGTGGGCATTCAGAGGATGCTTATTTATTGCTCCAAGAAAGCAAGATGTGAAGTAAAATTCAAGAGGGTCAATTCCTAGCATTGCCACTTGCTAATAATGTGTTAGAGAAATTTAGTTAACATTTTGAAATGTCTCCTTGTCCTCATTTACAAAAAATGAGAGTAATAATAGTATTATCAACACAATTAACATACTAGATCCTTACAAGTATTAAACAATGTGAGCATTGTTTGCTCTTCAACCAATGGTAAGAATCAATGAACAATGAATTGTCACCATTTGACACCAAAATACTAAAAGAAGGTTAGGAATAGAAATGGCTTTGAACATTGAATATAACCTTTATAAAAAGATAAGGCTTTTGTCATTTTGGTGTCTTCTGTCAATAATTTAGACACCAACATATTTTGTCATGTACTTTATTGCACTGAAATTGGTTCACATGAATATGCAAGATACATGCTAAATTCATTTAAGAAGAAATTGAATATCGGGAGTTTTGCACACTCCAGGCATGCTGAGGACTCTGCATACTCACAGAGTCTCTATATTCTGCATCAGAGGAGGTACCATGAACTTACTCAAGGACAGTTAATCTGCATAAGCAGCAATCATGAGGACCTGAATTTGTATCTCCAGAAGCCACATAAATGTTGGCTGAGTGTGGAGGGTGTCTGCATTTCCCATATTCAGAGAGCTGAGACTGGATCCCTGAAGGAAGATGGTGAGTGGACTAGCCTATCAGCAAGATCTGAATTCAAGAGAAAGACCTGGACATAATAAGTAAGTTGGAATATAGTAAAGAAAGACTAGAAATCACCATGAACACACATGTGCATATCCACACATATGCAAACACACAAACCCACACCACACATGCACATATAAAACACAAAGAACAAATTCTTAGGTTAAAGTGAAACAGAACATTATCTAGAAATTTTGGGCTGTCCTAACAAATACTATACACCAGATTGCTTAAACAGAGTTAGTTTTTTAAGGATCTTTAGGCTAAAAGGTCTAAAGTCAAGGAATATACTAAATTGTTCCTCTCTCCCTTGCAAGTTCATGTGTCAAAATAATTTAGTGTGACTTGGCATTTGGAGACTGAGTCTTTTAAATGTAATTCAGGTAAAATGATATCATAAGTAGTCCCAAACCCCATAAGGTAAGGACACTTATAGAAATAAGAAGACAGACCAGAGCATTATTTAGGGAGATGATAAAATGAACTATGAACCAGGAAGAGTCCTCAACAGCAACCAAAGCAGATAGTACCTTGACTTTAGACCTGCTCCCATCAGCTACTATGTGCAGACTCTCTGGTGACAATTAGGATAGTCACCAGTCTGATTACAGGAGAGGGCTAGTTCAGGTAACCTCTCCACTATTGCTAGGAGTCTTAGCTAGAGTATTCTTATGTATTCCTGGGAGTTTTCCAGCCACTAGGTTTCTCCCTAAACCTGAAATAGCCTGCCACTCATGACATCTCTTTTTATTACTGTCCCCCTCCAGCCTACCCCCAACCTGACTGATCATTCATGTTCCAATCACCCCCCCTCCCCAGTATACCCAGATGTCCTCTATTTCCCCTACCCAGGGAAATCCATTTGTCCCTCTTTGGGCTCTCCTTTTTACCTAGCCTCTCTGGAGCTGTGGATTGCAGCCTGGTTGTCTTTTACTTTACAGCTAATATCCACTTATAAGTGAGTACATATCATGTTGTCTTTCTAAGTCTGGATTACCTCACTTAAGATGATTTTTTCTAATTCTATCTATTTGCCTGCAAATTTTATGATGTCATTTATGGATTACCCAGGGGTCCGGGGATTTCACTACATCTGTTGTGGGAAAATTGAGGGAAAAAAAATCTATGTAAACTATACTCATGTCTGTTAACTTTATTTCACTAAGACAAAATCCATCTATTCAGCTATATCTCTGTCAGGCATTCAGGACAAGAATAAATCTAGATACACCAAGCTCTTTATCCATTCACTTTCTCTGGAATGAAATCCTGTTTCCATAGCTTCAGTTCTGCCCTGACATTCAGGTCTTCTTTGTCCTCTCTTTTATTGTTCCCTCAAAGTCCTGCTAACAACTAAGGTCTTATGTTTCCTGCCTTGTTGCTGGAGGGCTTCTCTCCAGGTTCCCCCAGCCCCGCAGTCCCACAATCCACTTATAAAATAATCACTCAGATGCTTATATCACTTATAAACTGTATGGCCGTGGCAGGCTTCTTGCTAACTGTTCTTTTATCTTAAATTAACCCATTTTTATAAATCTATACCTTGCCACGTGGCTGGTGGCTTACCAGAGTCTTTACATGCTGCTTGTCCTGGCGGTGGCTGCAGTGTCTCCCTCTCCTTGTCCCACCTACTTCCTGCCTGGCCACCTACTTCCTGCCTGGTCGCTGGCCATCAGTGTTTTATTTATATAGAGCAATATCCACAGCACTGCCTCATCTTCATCCTCTGTTTCTCCTCCCTCCATCTCTACTTGCTCTCCATTCCCAGCTCAAGAGTTCTACCTTAGCATCTGTATTACCTCTGTGTTCTTCTCTTCTCCCTGATCATGCCCTTTTTTTTTCTTTACTAAGAAATTTTCTACTCACTCCTCAGGCTATCCACAGACCCCCCTCCTCCCTCCTTTCACCCAGAGCCCTCTTTCCCAAGCCACCTTGCATCCCCACATCCCCCAAATCGAGGTCTCCCATGGTGAATCAGCAGAGCCCAGAACACTGAGCTTAGGCAGGTCCAAGTCCATTCTCACTGCACCAAGGCTGTGTAAGGTGTCACACCACAGGCACCAGATTCCCAGAAGCCTGCCCAGGGACAGATCTCGATCCCCCTGCCTGGGTGCCCCCAAATAGTTCGAGACGAACAACCATCTTCCATGTCCAGAGGGCCTAGTCCAGTCCCATGGGGGCTCCACAGCCACCAGTCCACAGTTCAACATCCTTAGTCATTAGAGAAATGCAAATCAAAACAACTCTGAGATACCATCTTATACCTGTCAGAATGCCTAAGATCAAAAACACTGATCAGCTTATGTTGGAGAGGATGTGGAGCAAGGGGAACACTCCTCTACTGTTGGTGGGAATGCAAACTTGCACAGACACTCTGGAAATCAGTATGGCGGTTTCTCAGAAAATTGGGAATAAGTCTTCCTCAAGACCCAGTTATACCACTCTTCAGTATATACCCAAGGAATGCTCAATCTTACCACAAGGACACATGCTCAACTATGTTCATATCAGCATTATTCATAATAGCAAGAATGTGGAGACAACCTAGATGCCCCTCAACTGCGGTGGTATTGTGTTCCCTGAAATATTATGCACCCTAATAAACTTATCTGGGGTCAGAGACAGAACAGCCACAATATTAAACATAGAGAATAGGCAGTCGTAGCACATGCCTTTAATCCTAGCATTCCAGAGGCAGAAATCCATGTGTTCAAGGATACAGCCAAGCATGGTAACTCATGCCTTTAATCCCAGGGAGTGGTGGTAGAAAGCAGAAAGGCATATAAGGGGTGAAGACCAGAAACTAGAAGCATTTGGCCTGGTTAAACATTCAGGCTTTTGAGCAGCAATTCAGCTGAGACCCATTCTGGATGAGGACTCAGAAGCCTCCAGTCTGAGGAAACAAGACCAGCTGAGGATCCGGCGAAGTGAGGTAGCTGTGGCTTATTCTGGCTCTCTGATCTTCCAGTGTTCACCCCAATACCTGGCTCAGGTTTGATTTTATTAATAAGAACTTATAAGATTCCTGCTATTCTCAACTGAAGAATGGATAAAAAAAATATGGCACATATACACAATGGAGTACTACTCAGCAGTAAAAAAACAATGATATCATGAAATTTGCAGGCAAATGGATGGATCTAGAAAATATCATCTTGAGTGAGGTAACCCAGACTCAGAAGGACAAACATAGTATGTACTCACTCATAAGTGGATACTAAATGGGAAGGAAGGGATGGCCAGACTGCAATCCACAACTCCAGAGAGGCTATCTAACAGGAAAAGACCCTAGGAGGGACACACGGATGACCGAGTGAAGGAGAAGTGAATGAGATCTACATGAGTGGAGTGGGTGTGGGGGGGTGGCAGAGGGTGAGGAGTGGGGGATGAGAACATAGGGAAATGGGAAGGTCAAGCTGGAATAGGGACAGAGTGGGAGGGCAGGGAGGAAGATACCATGATAGATGAGAACATCATGGGAATAGGAAGAGGCGGAGTGCTGGGGAAGCTTTCAGGAATCCACAGGGTTGACTCCACCTTGGTCTGCTGGCAGTGGTCCAGAGGGTGCCTGGATGGGTCTACTCTGGCGACCAACCTAGCAAATAACCTAGCTGTCATCATAGAGCCTTTGTCCAGTGACAGATGGAGACATATACAGAAATCCACGGCCAGGCACCAGGCTGAGCTCTAGGAATCCAATTGATGAGAGAGAGGAGAGATACTACAGGCAAGGGACATCAAGATCATGATGGGAGGGAGGATGTACAGAGATGGCATGGCCTTCTTTCCTACAGAAAATGCCTGTGTTTTCTCTCCCTGGCCAGGAGGTTCTCTGCCTCCTCAGGAATGTTGTTCTATCTTCCACCTTGATATGTAAAAACCTCTTTTGTTCTCCATCAATGGCTCCAAGGCAAGGGGATGATCTGAGCTTCGTTTGCATAAGAAACAAAGCTATGTGTCTCCAGCCATCTTGTCTCCTAGGCTCAGTTGGGGAGTTAGTTACCTAGAAGCTCAGCAGGTCTGGAGAGCTGAACTGTTCCTCAAATGGTCTGGGAATATTTGGGCACACAAAAATTTCATAGCAGAAGACAGCTAAAATATTAAAAGCTGGATAACACCAAATATTCATAACAAATAGCTTGCCTATTGACAGACCCTTGGCCAGTCAAAGTATAGCTTTAATTCACACCTGAATCTCTATAATAATTCTTGTGGCCCACCACAGTCATTTTTACAGCTGAGTAATACTCCATTGTATAAATGTATCACATATTCTTTTTCATTCTTCCATTGAAAGGCTTCTAGGTTGTTTCTAGATTCTGACTATTATGAATAAGGCTGCTTTTGAACATAGTAGAGCAAGTGTCCTTGTGGTATGATTGAGCATCCTTTGGGTAGATGCCCAAGAGTGGTATAGCTGGGTCTTGAAGTAGATTGATTCCCAATTTTCTGAGAAATTTCCATATTGATTTTCAAAGTGGCTGTACAATTTTGCACTCCCAACAGTAGTGGGAGGAGTTTTCCCCTTACTCCACACCTCTCCAACATAGACTCTCATTAGTGTTTCCATCTTAGCTATTCTGACAGGTGTACAATAATATGTTAAAGTCATTTTGATTTACATTTCCTTGATGGTTAAGGATGTTGAACAATTCTTAAAGTATATCTTGGGCAGAGAACCTGGTGTCCAGGGAGAAAAGGCACAGGCATTTTCTGTAGGACAGAAGGGCATGATCAGGGAGAAGAGAAGAACACAGAGGTAATGTAGATGCTAAGGCAGAACTCTTGAGCCAGGAATAGAGAACAAGTAGAGATGGAGGGAGAAGAAACAGGGAATGAAGATGAGGCAGGAAAAAGTATATCATTTGAGATTCCACTGTTGAGAATTCTCTGTTTAGATCTGTACCTAATTTTTTAATTGGATTATTTGATATTTTCATATCTTGCTTCTTGAGTTCTTTATATAGTTTAGAGATCAGCCATCTGTCAGAGGTGTGGTTGGTGAAGATCTTTTCCCATTCTATAGGCTGCTGTTTTGTCTTATTGACAATGTACTTTGACTTACAGAAGCTTTACTGTTTCAGGAGGTCTCATTTATTAATTATCAATCTCAGTACCTGTGCTACTGGAGCTATATTCAGAAAGCTGTTTCCTGTGCCAATGAATTCAAGACTACTTCTCACTTTCTCTTCTGTCAGGTTCAGTGTAACTGCATTTATTCTGAGGTCTTTTGTCCATTAGGACTTGACTTGTGTGCAGGGCAATAGATATGGATCTATTTGCATTCTTCTACATGCTGACATCCAGTTATGCCAGCACTATTTATTGAAGATGATTTATTTTTTCCATTGTATAATTTTGGCTTCTTTGTCAAACATTAGTTGTTCATGGGTGTGTGGATATATGTCAGGGTCTTCAATTCAATTCCACTGATCTACCTGTCTGTTTTTATAACAATAACATGCTGGTTTTATTACTATAATGCTATAGTAGAGCTTGGAGTCATCTATAATGATAACCTCAGAAGCTTCTTTATTATAAAGGATTGTTTTAGCTATCCTGGTTGTTTTTGTTTTGTTTTGTTTTGTTTTGTTTTTCCATATGAAGTTGAATATTGTTCTTTTGTGGTCTGTTAAGAATTGTCCTGGAATTTTGATAGAAATTGCATTGAATCTGCAGATTGCTTTTTGGTAAGACTGCCATTTTACTATGTTAATCCTACCCATCCATGAGCATTGGATATCTTTCCACTTTCTGATATCTTCTTCAATTTCTTTCTTCAAAGACTTAAAGTTCTTATTATACAGGTCTTTCAATTGTTTGGTTAGAGTTACCCCAATATAGTTTATATTATTTGTAGCTAGTATAAAGAGTATTGTTTCTTTGATTTATTTCTCAGCGCATTTATCATTTGCATATTGGAGGGTTACTGAATTTATTTTTAGTTAATCTTATATCCCACCCCATTACTGAAGGTGTTTATCAGCTATAGGAGTTCCCTGGTAGATGTTTGAGGTACTTATGTACTCTATCATATAATCTGCAAATAAAGTATGACTTCTTCCTTTCCAATTTGTATCCTTTTGATTTCTTTCTTTCTTTCTTTTCTTTTTCTTTTTTTTTTTTTTTTTGGTTTTGGTTTTGGTTTATCGAGACAGGGTTTCTCTGTGTAGCTTTGCTCCTTTCCTGGAACTCGCTTTGTAGACCAGGCTGGCCTCCAACTCATAGAGATCCACCTGCCTCTGCCTCCCGAATGCTGGAATTAAAGGCGTGCACCGCTGCCACCACCTGGCTTGATCTCCTTTTTTTATCTTATTGCTCTAGCTTGAACTTTGAGTACTATGTTGAATAGATATGGAGAGAGTGGACAGCTTTGTCTTGTTCCTGATTTTAGTGGCATTGTTTTAAGTTTTTCACCATTAGTTTGAGATTGGCTGCTGGCTAACTGTATAATGCCTTTATTATGTTTATGTATGTTCCTTGTATTCCTGGTCTCTCCAAGACCTTTATCATGAATGGGTGTTGGATTTTGTCAAAGGCTTTTTCTGCATCTAATGAGATGATTATGTTTTTTTTTTTCTTTCAGTTTGTTTATATGGTGGGTTCTATTGACAGATTTTTGTGTGTTGAACCATCCTTGCATCTCTGGGAGGAAGCCTCCTTGATGATCATGGTGGATGATTTTTTTTTTTTTGATTCATTTTGCCATTATTTTATTGAGCATTTTTGCATTAATGTTCATGAGGGAGACTAGTCTGTAATTTTCTTTCGTTGTTTCATCTTTGTGTAGTTTGGGAATCAGGATAACTATAGCATCATAAAGTGAATTTTTTGATGTTTCTATTGTGTGGAACAATTTGAGGAGTATTGATAATAGCTCTTCTTTAAAGTTTTGGTACAATTCTGCACTGAAACCATCTGGCTTGGGCTTTTTGTTTGTTTGTTTGTTTGTTTGAGTGTGTGACTATTAGTAACTGCTTCTACTTCCTTAGGGTTATATGTAGCATGAATTCTAAGTGGTCTTAATAATAAAAACCCAGAGTCAGATATAGGGGTAAATGCTAAAAGATCAGAGAAGTAAAGGAGCCAGCCATTAGAGAGACTTGTTACCTCTTCTGACTCTTCAGACCCGAAGAGCCAAGCTCTTGTCTCCACCTCAGCTTATCACTTCCTCTCTCCACCCAACCATAGCACTTCCTGTTTCTTCCTCCCAAGTACTGGGACCAAAAGTATGAAATTCCAAGTACTGGGATTAAAGATGTGTGCCACCACTGCCTGGCCTCTAGTGTCTAGCTCCGAACTCTGATCTACAGGCAAGCTTTATTTGTTAGAGCACAAACAAAATACCCCCATAATTGTAAGTTTATTTAAATTGTTTATCTTGTCTTGATTTGATTTTGGTATGTGGTACCTATCTAGAAAATTGCCCACCTCCTTTAGACTTTTCAATTTTGTGGAATAAATGTTTTTGAAATATGACCTAATGATTCTCTGGATTTCCTTAGTGTCTGTTATTATGTTCCCCATTTTATTTTTCATTTTTAAAATTTTTTGTAGGCTTTCTTTCATTTGTATGTGGTGGTTGAACTCTAAGTTTAACCCATGGTGATCTGATAAGCTCCAAGGGGTTATTGTAATTTTTTTGAATCTGTTGAGATTTGCTTTGTGACAGAGTATGTGGTCAATTTTAGAGAAAGTTCAGTGAAGTTCTGAGAAGAAAGTATATTCTTTTGTGTTTAGGTGGAATGTTCTGTATATATCTATTAGGTCCATTTGGATCATAACATCTGTTAGCTCCTTTATTTCTCTCTTAAGTTTCTGTCTGGCAGATCCATCCACTAGTGAGAGTGGCATGGTGAAATGTCCCACTATTAATGTGTAGGGTTTGATATTGATTTAAGCTTTAGCAGTATTTCTTTTATAAATGTGGGTGTCTGTATTTGGGGCAAAATTGTTCAAAATTGAGACTTCATCTTGATGGATTTTTCTTTTGAAGAATATGAAATGTCCTTCTCCATCTGTTCTGATTAATTTTAGTTTGAAGTCTATTTTGCCAGACATTAGGATAGCCACATGGATTTGCTTTTTAGGTGGTCAATTTGATTGGAAATCTTTTCCCTATTCTTTACTCTGAGGTAATGTCTGTTTTTGAAGTCGAGGTATATTTCTTGTGCAACAGAAGGATGGATCCTGTTTTTGTGTTCATTCTGTTTGCCTGTGTCTTTTTATTTGTGTATTTACTTCATTAATATTGAGATATTAATTACCAGTAATTGTTAATTTCTTCGTTTTTGTTTGTTTTTGTGGTGGTGGTGGTAGTATGTGTGTGTGTGTGTTTATGTTTGTGTAACTATGTTTTTTTTTTTCTTTGAGTTTTGCTGATGTGAGATTATCTATAGCCTGTGTTTTTAGAGTTGCAACTAGCTTCCAGTTTTCTTTCTAGTACTTTCTTAGGACTGGATTTGTGGATAGGTATTTTTTAAACCTGGTTTTGTCATGTCTTGTTTCCTCTGTTTATGGTGATTGAAATTTTTGCTTCACATAGTAGTCCTGGCTAGCATTCAGGTTCTCTTAATGTCTTCATCAGGTGTAACTCTGAGAGATCTGCATTTGTATGTTACTTGGCCTTTTTTCTTTGAAGCTCTGAATAAAGAATCTGTCTTAATCTTCGTCTTAGAGAAAACTGTTGGGGTTTTTGGCCACTCATGACAGTTTACATACCTTGTGAGATTTCATTGGAGAAAACTATTTTTTTTCCTTTGCAAGAAGTTGTAAATACTTCAATTTGCCACCTCTGAATTCTTTTCCCTTCTTAAATCCTTGTGTATAGTTGATTATATTTTATTCTTTTGCTCTTTTGGGTCTTTGGGGACCCACCACTTAGCTCCCACATAAACACACATGGAAGCTTATATTTTCTTATGATTGCTCAGCTTTAGTTAGCTTGGCTTGTTTCTTGACAGCTTTTCTTAACTTATCCCATCTACCTTTTGCCCATCTACCTTCATACTTTCTTTCTCTCTCTCTTAGAAAACAAAAAGGCAAAACAAGGTTTAAAAAATAGAGAAAAAACAAAGCAGAACAAAACATAAATTTACAACCACACACATTTATAGACAAACAAATACACACATAAGTGCACACATGTACACACACACAAACACACACAGATACACACATATGCACACAAATAGATACATACACATAAACAAAAATATAAAGTCAGAAACCATAATATACAAGCAAAACACCACTAAAGTAACAAACTCTCAAGCAAATAAATGAGGCAAACAAACAAAAAAACACTCAAGAAATATCTTTGAGATTATGTTATTTTAGCCATTTGTTGTTGTCATGGAGTACCCTTAAGTGTGGTTTATATACCTTGTGGGATTTCATTGGAGAAAACTATTTTTTTCCTTTGCAAGCAGTTGTGTATTGGAGATAGGTCCTTAGATAGGAATGAGAGATCATGTCCACATCCTCCTTGCAACACTAGGACTCTGTCTTGCTTGGAAATGTGAAGGCCTTGTGCATGCTGCCACAGTCCCTCTGTGTTCATATGCTGGGTGTCAGATTTGCACCTTAACCCTAATCCTAACTAGTCTGAAAGGCACTGTTTCCTAGCAGTCCTGCATCATCTGGCTCTCCCAATCTCTGTCTTCTAAAGAATTCCCTGAGTGGTTTCATGAAGACATCTCATTCGTTAATTTTGAATTGTCTTCTTTTACAAATTAGGTATTTCCCAATTTATCACATAACGAACTAATAAACTATACATTCTTGAACAAAACCAACCAACCAAAACAACAACAACAACAAAACACCATTGCAGCTGTGTCAAAAGAATGACCAATGGTGAACAATGCCTTGAGGAACTCTGATAGAAGCTCCAGGAAAACAAGGCAGAAGGCCTTTTACCTCAGGTGCAATGCAGTTTGTTCCCTGGATTGTTCTTGGGTATGATTTCATGTCTCCTGTGACAAACATTTACATTCAGTTTATAAGACATGTTTATTTTTGTTAGATGTCAGATCATAGCTATAGAAGCCAATCTGGTCAGTGCACCCTGAACCTGGATATGGCCTTCTGCCTTGCTTTTGTGCTTTCTCAGATATAATCTACAGTGCATGCCTGTCAATTGTGTTTAAATTTGTTTGTCCTGAGAAAGTTCTGGGAAAATGCTGCTCTGTTAATATTTAGTTTGTGCCTACTGAAGTTTATTTACATGCCTTTTTGAACTCAAACAATCTTCCTTGGATCAGTCTTTTTTTGTTCCATTTGTGTATAAAAGTAACAAAGCAAGATAGTCTACAGCATTAGACTATGATCTGTCCCATTCTTTCAGGTACTGAGATCCCAGGTCCAGCAGACAAGATTTAAACATGCCGGCTGTAAAGTCGACACAGCAGGATTCTATTATCTGTTCTGTTGGACTATGTTTCAAAATGAAGCTCTGAGGAAGGTAAACATAGCCTCGGTATTAGTGGAATTTTCCCTCTTTTTTTGTTGTTGTTTTGTTTTGTTTTTAGAGACAGGGTTTCTCTACATAGTTTTGGTGCCTGTCCTGGATCTTACTCTGTAGACAGGCTGGCTTTGAATTCACAGAGATCCGCCTGGCTCTGCCTCCCGAGTGCTGGGATTAAAGGCATGCACCCCCACTGCCCAGCTCCTCTTTTTTTTTTTTTTTTTTTTTTTTTTTTTTTTTTTTTTAACCTCTACAGGTTTGTTTGTGCACTTGAATAAAACCTAGAAGCAAAAGACAGGAAGTGAGATTATTCAACTAAGCAACTACCCTTAAATTCCCCAAACTCTCAAAGAGTCTGATCACATTCTTACAGTTGAAAATACACTCTCTGTGAGAGTTCTCTGACAATGTGCAGATAACATTTTAGAATCTTGACTGTAATTTCTTAGTAACCCTGGCTAAATTATGAGATGGGTTTGAAAAGATGTTATGACAAAGTCCTTGTGTGAGCTGGCAAAATTATCCACATAGTAGATGGAATTCAAGTTTTATTTTCATTTGAAAAATTTTGTCTTCTGATTTCCTCAATGAGATCTGTCTTTTCTCTCCTCAACTTTTTTCCAAACATTTAAAAAAAATTATTAAAATATAATTACATCATTTTCTCCCCTCCCTTTCCTCCCTCCAACCCTTTCCTTGTACCTTTGCTCTCCCTCAAATTCATGTACAGGTTACATAGCAACTGTGTCTCTTGGTAGAGAAGAAATGAGATAGTTAAGATGAGTTTGTATAAGAATAAAGTTTTGCACATGAATGCACATTCCAGAAGGCAGCTACTATAGCATGAACTAAATCAGAGATTGAAGCAGAACAGTGTTTGGGGGAATGTGGAAACTTCTAGGTATTCAACACTTTGCACAAGCAGTCATATATATAGCTGCTTACATTTGGTTATATCTATATTTTCCTCTTTTATGTACTCTCTTGCTTTAGGCTACTTGCACAAAACAGATGGTGAGTTCTTCTACAGAGGAAAGGGAATTCAGCTTTTCTCCTGGAACTGGGTTTTTCAGAAAGCGATACAGTGATTTCTAAGAAACCTTTTAAGATACATAAGAATAGTGCTGGCTATCTGGGTTGTGGAATGGCCCATCTGTTCAAACTAGAAATCTCAATGAGAGGTAGGAATGTTCCTACTAATTTCAACATTCCATGGGCCCCCATGCTCATTGACAGGGGAGGCACCAAATGACCACCCATGCTGTGGCCCAACCATAAAACTTGTGGGCAGAATGAAAAGCAAACATGGCAGATGCCCTCAACAGGGAGGAGAGTAACATATTTGTGAGCTTTATAGCTTCTCCTACTGGATTGGCAAGAGGCTCAGCTAAACAAGATCACAGTGTTGACAAAACTAGTGTGTGGCAGCAGGGACACACAAAATACAACATTGACATTTGTGTATTTTACCATGTGACCAGGGGTTTAGCTATAATATGTGCAATATGTCTGTACTTCCTCAGTCCAGAGAAGCTGCATGTTAGATCATGTCATTTTATATGTACCTAAAAAGAGCTTTTGCTGAAATGAACCAAAATTAGTATAACTAACTTTTCAATGTTCATAACTTTAATGTCTTTAAATTTATTCCTTGATAATTTCATACATGTATACAACAAAATTTCATATTTACCACTTATTTTCATTTTCCAACTTGACCTTGATTCCTTCAGTTTCCTGTTCCACCCATACATGGGAATAGCTAATTGGACGTACTGGGTTATTTTGTGAAAAATCAAAGAACTTTTATGGCCCTGTATTAGAATTTTTAAAAGTATCATTTTGCCATCCTCTTGGGAAAGTAGTTTACACACATTCAAGATCAGAGAATGTAGTTGATAGAGCTGACTTCAGAAAGTCAAAGTAGTGTTTCACACTGGGGGATTGTTCTGTGCTCTATTTTGCTTCCACTTAGAACTTCTGCTCAGGTGGAATAAGTATCACTTCTGTACCCTCTGGAAATCAATGCCTTTGAGATTCTGGGAACATTCCACATTGTTCCACGAAAAATTTCTGTGAATCTCACAATCGTGTAGCCTCAAAGAATACCAAAAACAACTAATTTGCAATCTTACATTCATTCATATCTTACTTTACAGTCCCTAGGGAAGTGATTTTCAGAGTGCTTGTTTCTGCCTTTGGATGTGCTTACAAAGAGAAATGGCCTACAAGCCACCACTGAGAGAATAGGAAGAGTGGGTTGATACTTAGAGAATGCACGCATGTGTACTTCAAGGAATGACCCTAAAAATTCAAATGCATGATGTTTTCTTCAGAGTAATACTCAGAGGTAGAAATTATTAGTCTTTCTGTTCAGATGAAAAAGCTGACACTCAGAGGGCCCCAGATTTATCTAACCAAGTTTGTTCAGCTTTAAAAAAAATGGAGGAAATTGTTTATCTTACACACAAAGTTTGGCAAAAATTTTCTCTGTGAACACAGCCTAGCTTCCATCTTACTTCACAACTAAGTAAACCTCAACTTCAGGCTGTCAAGCTCCCCCTGAAAGCAATTTTCTGGAACGATTTTTCTTTGTTCCAGAAAACCCTGAATACTGCAGCCGGTGGAGCCCTGGGATCTAGTTTCTGGAGGAGGATGGATCCTAACTTTATCATTGCCAGCACTCACCTAAACCTACAGAAACCTTGTCATTCTTCACTTCCTTGCCTCGACTGAGCCCTCACTCTCCCATATCTTTATTACTTCCTTCCCATATCAAGATACCCATTTAGCTCTCTACAAATAAAAGCCAAGTTCAGTTTTCCACACTCTTTTGTTATAGCAGCATCCATGTTCATTAATAATTGGGAAATGTAGGATTCCCATTCCTGTTTATTAAACTTGACAGAAATTATTCATCAGTGAAGCAAAATGTTTTTAACTCACTGGACTTGAAAATTTGAAAAATGTCAAATATACATACTTGATACCTTAGGGGTATTTCTTTTCTTTTATGGAGACCACAAAATTTCATCACCTTTAGACATCAAAAGGCAGATTCACCAAGTGTCAGAGACAAGTCACTGCTGACTAGGACATCCTGTGTTTGCTAACCAGAGGCCACACCTACCTAGAAAGACAGCCCAGCACTAAACTCTGAAGCTGAGCAGCCAACTGTTGTTATCCTTCCTTGTGTTACATGTTCTGTGAGTGCCCAGGCAGCAGCAGCATGATTCCTGCTAGGACAGCTTCAAGGCTATCCCTCCACGTTGCCACAGATTTCTAGTTGGCAGCAATGCAGACATATAGGATCAGGTGTATGTTCCTTACACAGCCAGCAGAAACAAGTCAAGACGGCAGCAGCTCCCTTCTTCTCTGTCCCCAAGACAACAAACTAGAGAGACCAGTGGCCCTACCACAGATCCTTTTATTATGGCAGGAGAATGGCTTACTATATGGGTTTAAGAATAAGCTCTGAGACAATGTGAGCACATGCTACAGTTGTAAAAATCATTCCACTTTTTTGCAGTCTATTAGAACCATGTATACTAAAATTATCATCCTTTAAGGTAAGATTCAGGCATTGATGCCCCCACCCTTTGCTGCCCCAGTTGCGGACCAGCAGGCAGGACTCCTGCAGGCAGGCCTTACAACCCCTACCCCCACCAGACCCTGTAACCTACAAACCCCACTCCATCCCCCAAACTCACCTATCCTCCAAGTCTGCAACTGCTCCCTGAAACACAGAACCTGCCAGTTCTGATTGGACCCAGGGTTGAATCTTTGTTCTCCTAGCCAATCACCCCAGCCTCTAGACTTTAGGACCAGGGGCACAACAAGAGCACTCATACCCCCATTCATTACAGCCCCAGTTGCAGACCAGTAGGCAGGAGTCCTGCAGGCAGGCCTGACCATCACCACCCCTGCCAGATCCTGTAACCTGGAATGGCTCTCTGAGACACAGAAACCATTTGCACCAATTGGAGGAAGAGATGGGTAGATGCCAGGGCAAGTATACATTCAGCAACTTAAAGATCAATATGGCACCACCAGAATCTAGTGGTCCTATATCAGCAAGACCTGAACAACCAACATAGAAGCAGAAAAAAAAACCACCTTAAATATGATTTTAAAAAGAGGATAGAGGCCTTTAAAGAGGAAATGAAATTTTTCCTTAAAGAAATTGAGGAAAAGACAAACAAAAAATTGAAAGAAATCAGTAAACCCCTTAAAGAAAGCCAAGAAAAAGGAATCAAACAAGTAAAGGAAATAGTTCGAGACTTGAAAACTGATATAGAGTCAATAAAGAAGACACACACCAAAGGAATACTGGGTATGGAAAATCTGTGTAAATGAACAGGAACTACAGATGTAAGCATAACCAGCAGAATGCAAGAGATGGAAGAGTGAATCTCTGACATTGAAGATACATGATACAGGAAACAGATTCCTCAGTCAAAGAAAACATTAAAGCCAGCAAAGTCATAACACAACGTCCACGAAATCTGGGGCCCCATGAAAAGACCAAACCTAAGAATAATAGGGATAGAAGAAGGAGAAGAATAACAGCTCAAAGGCACAGGGAATATATTCAACAAAATCACAGGAGAAAACTTTCCCAGCCTAAAGAAGGAAATGCCTATGAAGATACAAGAAGCTAACAACAGCACACCAAATAGAGTGGGTGCCCAAAATTGTCCCTTTGCCACATAATAATCAAACCACTAAACATACAGAATAAAAAAAAAAAGTATTAAGAGCTACAAAGGAAAAAGGCAAAGTAACATATAAAGGTAGACCCATCTGAATAGCACCTGGTTTCTCAATGGAGTTTCTGAAAGCCAGATGGTCCTGGAAAGATGTTATGCAGACACTAAGAAACTGGATGCCATCCCAGACTATTATACTCAGCAAAACTCTTAATTGCCATAGATAGGTAAATAAAATATTCCATGATAACACCAGATTTAAACAATAACTATCCACAAATCCAGCCCTACCGTAAGCAGTAGAAGGAAAACCCAACCCGAGCAAGTTAGATGCACCCATGAAAACACAGGCAATAGATAATCCCACACCACAAATCCCAATGAAGGAAAACACAGAACAGTACCAACCAAAACGAGCAGGAATTAACAAATCACTGCTCATTAATAGTTCTTAATATCAATGGACTCAATTTACCTATAAAAACACACAGGCTAACAGAATGGATATGACCACAGGATCCATCCTTCTACTGTATACAAGAAACACATATCAACGTCAAAGACAGACACTATCTCAGAGTAAAAGGCTGGGAAAGATCTTTCCAGTCAAATGGACTTAAGAAGCAAGCTGGTATAGCTATCCTAATATTTAACAAAATAGACTTCAAACTAAAATTAATCAAAAGTGATCAAGGACATTATATATTCATCACAGGAAAAATCCATCAAGATGAAGACTCAATTCTGAACATTTATGCCCCAAATACAAGGGTACCATCATATGTAAAAGAAACATTACTAAAGCTTAAATCACACATCAAACCCCATACACTAATAGTGGGAGAATTCAACTCCCCTTCTCACCAATGGACATGTCTGCCATACAGAAACTTAACAGAGAAATAAGGGAACTAACAGACATTAGGACTCAAATGAACTTATTAGACGTCTACAAAACATTCTACCCAAACACAAAAGAATATACCTTAATCTCAGCACTGAATGGAACCTTCTCTAAAATTGACCACATACTCAGATACAAAGCAAACCTTATCAGATAAAAAAAATGGAATAACCTCCTATATTTTATTGGACCACTGTGCCTTAAATTTAAAATTCAACAACAACAACAACACAAATTACAGAAACCTTACCAACTCATGGGAACTGAATAATGCTCAACTGAATCACCATCAAGTAAGGAAAGAAATAAAGAAAGAAATTAAAGACTTCCTAGAATTCAATGAAAATGAATGTACAACATACCCAAACTTATGGGATACTATGAAAGCAGTACTAAGAGGAAAGATCATAGCTCTAAATGCCTACATAACAAAGTTGGAGAAATCTTACACTATCAATTTGACAACACATCCCAAAGCACAAAAGAAAAAGAAGCAAACTCACCTAGGAGGAATAGACACAAAGAAATAAACAAATTGAGGGATGAAATCAATAAAATAGAAACAAAGAGAACAATACAAAGAATCAATGAAACAAAGAGTTGGTTCTTTGAGAAAATCAACAAGATAAATAGACCTTTATCCAAACTGACCCAAAGGCAGAGAGAGAGAATATCCAAATTAACAAAATCAGAAACAAAAAGCGAGATGTAACAACTGACAATGAGGAAATCCAGAGAATCATCAGGTCATATTTCAGAAAGCTGAACTCCACAAAATTGGAAAATCTAAAAGAAATGGACAATTTTTTGAATAGGTACCATATACCCAAATTAAATCAAGATCAGATAAATAATTTATATAGAATTATAACTACTATGGAAATAGAAGCAGTCATTAAAATCCTCTCAACCAAAAAAAGCCCAAGGCCGGATGGTTGCAGGACAGAATTCTACCAGAATTTCACAGAAGAGCTAATACCAATACTCTTCAAATTGTTCCACACAGTACAAACAAAAGGAACATTGCCAAACTGTCTTTATGATTCTATAACTACCCTGATACCCAAACTACACAGATGCAACAAAGAAGGAGAATTGCAAACCAATCTCCCTCATGAACATAGATGCAAAACTACTCAATAAAATACTAGCAAATTGAATCCAAGAATACATATACAAAAATCATCCATCATAATCAAGTAGTCTTCATCCCACAGACATGGGGATGGTTCAACATATGAAAATCTGCCAATGTAATATATTTTATAAAAAAAAACTGAAAGAAAAAAAACATGATCATCTCATTAGTGTAAGATGAATTGTTAAACAGTCTTATTAATAAGAAACCCACATATTAGATGTTGAAAAAGTCTTTGACAAAATCCAACAGCCCTCCATGAAAGGTCCTGGAGAGATCAGGGATACAAGGAGCATACCTAAACATAATAAAGGCAATTTAGAACAAACCAACAGCCAACATCAAATTAAATGGAGAGAAACTCAAAATGATTCCACTAAAATCAGGAACAAGACAAAGGTTTCCACTCTTTCCATATCTATTCAATATAGTACTCACAGTTCTAGCTAGAGCAATTAGACAAAAGGAGATCAAGGGGATTCAAGTTGGGAAGGAAGAAGTCAAACTTCTGCTATTTGCAGATGATATGGTTTCTATGTAAGTGACCCCAAAAATTCTATCAGGGAACTCCTACTGAAAGACCCTAACCCTTCAGGCTCCCAAGCCCCAGGAGAATAAGGAACTAAAAAGAAAGCTAGTTCCAAGGGTAACCTGACTCAGCCATTATTCAACCACCCCTGCAACAATGTAACAATGTTTTTGTTTTGTCTGGGATAGTTGCAAGTGTTCCAGGAAGGACCACTGTGACCTTTGTGTAAACTCCACTCCTGCCCTGATACCCACCTTGAGGTTTCGGGAAGAATGTGCATGCAGACGTGACTGTACCCACTCTGATCAGACCATGATCTTGTGAAATTAGCCTCTAGACATAAATCAATCGAAATGAAATTGTATGGAAATTGTAATCTTGTGGGTTTTGTGAGTTTTTCCTTTAAAAGCACCCATATAGCTGCAATAAGATGTGACTCTTACTCTTTGGAGCTGAGTTAGCCTGATTGTACAGCCACATTAATAAACACCTCTTGCTGTTGCATCAACCCGATCAGAGTCTGGGTTCTTAGGGTGCCCCCTCAAGAATGTAGTCTTGAGGGGTATGGGGTCTATCACTACAACTGATAAACACCTTCAGTAATGTGGCAGTATACTACATTAACTCAAAAAAAAAAAAAAAAAAAGTAGCCCTCCTATACACAAAGGATAAATGGGCCAAGAAGGAAATCACGGAAACATCACCCTTTACAATAGCCACAAATCATATAAAATACCTTGGGGTAACTCTAACCAAAGAATTGAAAGAGCTGTATGGCAAGAATGTTAAGTCTTTAAAGAAAGAAATTGAAGAAGGTATCAGAAAATGGAAAGATCTCTCACATTCATGGATAGGTAGAACCAACATAATAAAAATGGCAGTCTTACCAAAAGCAATTGACAGATTCAATGCAATTCCCATTAAAATCCCAACACGATTCTTCACAGACCTGGAAAAAACAATGTGGTGATATTTTATTTGTGCTCCAACAAATAAAGCTTGCCTGGGGATTGAGGAAAATCACCAGCCACTATATTAAATACAGAGGTCAGGCAGTGGTAGCACATGCCTTTAATCCTAACATTTGGGAGGTAGAGATTCATCCGGATCTCTGTGAGTTCAAGGCCATACTAGGAATAGATCCAGGCATGGTGGCACATACCTTAATCCCAGCATTAGTTAAGCATAAAGGTCTGGAGGTCTGTCAGACAGACAGGAAGTGATGGAGCTGGGCAGAGAGAGGAAGTAAGATGGCAGGGCACAGAAAGGTATATAGGCATGAGTATATAGGAAGTAGCTCTCTCTTGGACTGAAGATTTCCTAGAGGTAAGAACCTGTGGCTGGCTTGTTCTATCCCTCTGATCATTCAGCTTTCACCCCAATATCTGGCTCTTTTTTGTTGTTGTTGTTGTTGTTGTTTTAATTAATAAGACCATTTAGCAATTCGTATTACTTCTGGTGCCCAACACTGTGGCATGAATTCATGAAAAAGCCACTTGCCTGGATAAAGAAAATGTGGTACATATACACAATGGAGTATTAATCAATAGTAAAAAACAATGACATCATGAAACCTGCAGGTAAATGGATGGAACTAGAAAATATCACCCTGAGTGAGTTAACTCAGACTCAGAAGGACAAGCATGGTGTGTACTCACTCATAAGTGGATACTAGATGTAAAGCAAAGGATAACCAGACTATAACCCACAGCTCCAGAGAAGCTAGGACACAAAGAGGGCCTTAAGAAGGATGGATGGTTCACCTTGGGAAGAAAAAAGAAAGAAGATCCCCATGAGTAAACTGGGATTGAGGGAGGGCAATAGAGGGGAAGTGATGGGGGATGAGAACATGAGGGAACAGGAGAGTGGAGCTGGGGAGGGATGGAATGAGAGAGCAATGAAAGAGATAGAGGGAGACATTACAGGGTATGAGAGAAACCTAGAGCTAGGGAAATTCTCAGGAACGAATAAGGACAACCCCAGACTAGACTACTAGTAATAGTGGTGAGGGTGCCTGAACTGGCTTACCCGAGTAATCAGATTGGTGAATACCCTAACTGTCATCATAGAGCCTTCATCTAGTAACTGATGGAAGGAGATGCACAGATCCTCCACCATGTACCAGGTCAAGCTCTGAAAGTCCAGCTGAAGAAAGGGAAGAGGGATTACATGATTAATGGGGGTCAAGATTGTGAAGGGAAATGTACAGACAAAATGAACAAAGCTCAGATGAAATCAAGCAATTTAGACTGACAGTTGTAGAACCTGCATGGGACTGGACTAGAACCTCTGCATACGGGAGACAGTTGTATAGCTAGGTTTGTTTGAGGGGCCCCTGGCAGTGTGATCAGGATCTATCCCTGGTGTATGAGCTGTCTTTCTGGATCTCATTACCTATATAGTCAGACACTTTGCTCACCGTTGATGCATCAGGAAGGAGCTTGATCCCGCCTCAACTGAATGTACCAGGTTTAGCTCCCCCCCCACCCCCCGCCAGGAGAACTTACCCTGTTGGAGGAGGGCATGTTGGATGGGTCAGAGGGAAGAAAGTGGTGGGTTAGGGGAGTGAAAGGAGAGATGAGAAGGGGATCCGTGGTTGGTATGTAAAATGAATTTAAAAAATTAAAAAGAAAATGAGCATTATGTGTAAGCGATTGAACTGTAGACCTCAAAGTCCTTATGTCACTTGTATAACATCTAGAACTCACCACACTGCCCCCACCACCACCCACACATATAAATATGTACTTGCACCAAAGGATGAGTTGTAAAGGCAGAACCATGTCCAACTATTTCCAAATTTTCTGTTCTATTGTGGACCAAAGCTAGTGCTTACATGGTAGATTTGGAATATGCAGTTAGAAGAAATTATTCACATGCACATTAACATTCCAGTGTTTCCTGGGGTATGTAATATACTTGTCATTTATTTTTCTTTTGTGAATAGCTCACCAATAAATAATAGAGGAATGGACAGAGCAAATATGTCTTCTTTTACCAATTTGTATGCAAGCAGAACCTACATTATTGCATTAAAAGTCTTTCCTTCCCCCTCTATTCTTCAACATCCCTCTTTTTCCTCCTTTTCATCTCTCTCTCCATTGTTCAGAAATATACTTTTTAGCTCTATGAGTCTTACAAACTTTACTAAAAATACTTTCAGAAGTCAGTCACTGACACACCAGCAGTAGAATTTTTCTAAGTAATAAAAGTGTTGCCTCTAATTATTGAAAATATAGGCAGTTCTTACCAAATCAAAATTTTCCATAAGCCTCAGAAAGATTTAGGGGAAAATAATGTCCATTTGAACCTACCTAGCAAGGAAGAAAATACTGTGTATCAATACAAACATCTTAGAACATTCTGAATCTCCTCCTGGAAAGAGTGCAGCAGCCTGGGCACTCAGATCCTTCCACCCACTGTCTTCGTAGCCTCATTGTTAGTCTTTAGTTTTTGACCAGGTCTGTGGGACTTTCCCCACACATATTTCCCATTCTATTCTGTGGTGCTTTTCTATTTGTGGAGTTCCAGAAACAGAAGCAAAATATGTTACCAGCAGAAAATGGTAACGTTTACAACCTTAGTGGATGTCAATTTATATTCACTGCAGAGGAGAGATTTATAGATATAATTATATTAGATTCACACATATATTTCTAGCATTCAATTATTTTAAATCAAGTAAAAAAAATCCATGCACACGTGTGCATAATCTAACCCAAGAGTTGATATCATGTATATGTGTATATCTAATTTCATAGTGTCCAGAACCATGGCTATCATAAGTAGAGGCTAACAGAAGATGGGATTGCTAAATTTGTGAAGGATACAACCCTTTATGATGAAGGAGTAGGTTTTGCTCATCAAGAGGAAAGAAAGTAGTCAAATTATGTCTCTCCACATGGAGAAAGATGCTTATCCATTATTAGCTACTGCTTTTCTAGGTGACTCTAAAGATGAAAGCTTCATTTCCTTTCCCTGTCATATGACTGTGAACTGAACAAAGGCCTAACAAGATAACAGAGGCTAAGGGCAGACTGAAACACACTGCTTTATTCTCAGATTGTGGGAGCAAACATAGAGACTCAAAGCAACTAAGCAGGATGGGGATGCAGCTCACTTGTAGAACATTTGCCTAGCATGTGCAATGCCAAAGGCTCAACCTCCAGTTCTGCAAAACAAAACAAAACAAAAGGAATGCCACAAAAGTCATGCATATGTAGTCATAAATGTATAGATTGTGTCTCAGATCCTGGAGCTAAGAAGATACATAACACCTGTGGTAGATGCTGTGGTATTCACCCAATTCACCTTTTCTGTGTCAGACACTCAGAACCTCTCAGGAATTGGGACTGTGACAGATTATTCACAAAGTGGTGTCCAGTGTCCTACAAGACAAAAATGTCCAGCTAAGGCCATTGCCCTTCTTGAAAAGGAAGGCTGTCAAGAAGGACACAATATCCTGCCCTCCAGCCTCCATCCTAGATCTTTGTTAATGAGTCATGTCAGCTCTTGAGCATCCCAGAGTGTCCCTAAGCTGCTAATGGAAGCTATCTTCTCCATCTTCAACCTTCCTGCTCTGTCTTAGTTTGTGTTACTATTGCTGTAAAGAGACATCATGTTTAAGACAACTCTAGCAAAAGAAAGCATTTAATTGGGGCTTGCTTACAGTTACAGAGATTTGGTCCATTATCATCATGGTGTGGAGCATGGCAGCACAGACAGACATGGTGCTAGAGAAGTAACTGAGAGTTCTGCATCTGGATCCACAGGCAACAGGAAGAGAAAGCCACTGGGTCTAGCTTGGGCTTTGAAACCTCAAAGACCATCCCCAGTGACATACTTTCACTAACATGGCAACATCTACCCTAACAAAGCAACACCTCCTAATCCTTCTCAAATAGTGCCACTACCTGATTACCAATCATTCAAGTATATAAGCATATGGGGGCTATTCTTATTCAAGCCACCACATTCCACTCTCTGGCCCCAAGAGGCTTGTAGCCATACCAGAACAGAAAAAAATGCATTCAGTCAAACTTCAAAATTACCTATAGTCTTTGACAGTCATAACACTTTTTAAAAGTCCAATGTTCAAAATTTCTTGAGAGTCAAAACTTAACTGTAATCCCTTGTAAAATCAAAATCAGAAAGCAGATCAAATACTTCCAAAATACAATGGCACAGAGTATACATTTTGTCACTGCAAGGGGTTGAAAAGAAGCATAGTGAGGAAATACTAGACCAAAACAAGACCAAAAACTAGCAGGGAAAATGCCAAACACTTCAATTTAGCTTCAGACAGATTTGGAGGACAAGAGTAAAAAGCAGACACAATCTTTGCCAAAATATCACAAGAATGGTCTCTTGGCCACACACTAATTAATATTCTTCCCCTCTGAATCTTCATGAGCCAGATTGTCATAATTTACACTACTGTCAGCACCATTACCTTTCTTCTTTCTACTAGTATATCCCATTAATCCCCACTTAAAATGTTTAACTGCCTTCCTAAACTAAATTTCAAAGTCTACATTCCTCCAGCAAGTAGTATGTTAAGGTCAGTCACAGAATTATCTCACTCCTGGGTATGAATATTTGCCTTAGTTAGGGCTAGTATTGCTGCTAAGAAACATCATGCTTACAAGTTGCTTACAAGGCAACTCTTGCTTATAATTTCAGATATTTAGTTCATTTTTATCATGACAGGGAGTATGGTGGCATGCAGGCAGATATGATACCAGTAAAATAGCTAAGAGTTCTATATCCAGACCTTCAGGCAGCAAGAAGAGAGAGACACTGGTCCTGGCTTAGGCTTTGAAACCTCAAAGCCCATCCTCTAGTGCCATACTTTCTCAAGGTCACACCTGCTTCAACAAGGCTGCAGCTCTTAATTCTTCCCATGTAATAACACTCCTTGATGACTAAACATTGCAATATATAAGCCTATGGGGGCTATTAATATTCAAATCACTACATGTTCCCACACCGGTTGTTTGTGAGAATGCCTCCAATAATGCCAGTATATATGACCCACTTTGCCTATTTCTCAGGAACGGTAGTACAATGTCACTTTTAAAATGCAGGGAAGGCTACATTCGAAAATGCGTTCTATGCATGTTTTAAATACAACCACCAGGAACATATCCTTTCCTCCGCTTCATGAACAAGACTGTTTTAGATTTATTATGCTTTCTATTCTATCTTGTTGGCTCAGTGGGGGAAACCAAAAAGTTTATCTGCTTTCCAGTTTAGTTTGGGCTGAACATGAACAGCAGCACTCTGAAAATGGAAATAGATCTTGACACTTTCTGTGTGGTGGAGAAAGCGTCCAGAGCACATATCAACCAACTTGAAAAAATGCTGAGTCCTTGATTATTTTCTGCTTCAGTGATCTTTATTGAACAGCAATCCTGTTCTACATGAATAATATTTGTTTTATTGGGGGGATCTGCAATTCTTTCTGTGAAATTTATTGTGTACCGAGTCTCACTTAGACCTTCTTCCATCTGTTTATGGGAATAAACTGGCTTGAGGGATTAGGGGCTGTGAAGGAACATTGAACAGAATTCTAAGATTTAGAATTTTTCTGTGGGGGAAAATAAATATTCTAAACCCCATTTCTCCAAAGGTTCTCTTCCTAGATTAGAGTATCCCAACTCATACAAGCTTTTGAAATAATTGCCACAAATTCAGCAGTTCTAATAGGAAGTCTAAGAGGAAAATAACAGGGATTCTGATTGCTACCCGAGTAGCAGGCTTGCAGATATATGTGACTGCCTCATTCCCATATATAAACAGCTATACCAGTAAATATGCCTAAACACAGGATAAAGAGAAAGACTCATATATTTCCCAACAAACCCTGCTCAGGTCTCTGTTCCTGAAACAAAAATGATATGAAGAAAGGCAAAAAATGCAAGCTTATATCATTACAGTTATTTGGTTATAATGAGTGTTTTATGCAAGCTATAGGTAGTCAACTATACATGTAAATGGCACTGATTTCACAAGAAATTGGGGTATTGGAGAGGAAGAGGAGCAGAGTCCAGAAGCAAAAGAGGATACAGCATCTCTGAGAAATGATCCTTGCACAGGAGACACAATTTCTCTTAATGGGGGGGGGGGCACTCTATCAGAGACATGGATGCTACAGTCAAAAGGGAAAGAAAACAGTACTTTAAGGAATCTCTTTGCTTAAAGACAAATCTATCTTGTTCCCTCTGAAGCATGGTACCACGGCATTGCGAAAATGGGGATAATAATAATAGCTCTAACAAGAGGCTAAAAGAATATTCACTGATAAAAGAAAGATGTACTTTTAACTTTTTATAGCTGAAAATTAATTTGAAATAAATTTAAGAATTCAGATAGATAGCTCAGAAATTAGGTACACTTGCCATAGACATGAGTTCAGATACACTGTACCCACACAAATGCCAAAAGACATGGTAGCCCACTTGTAATTCCAGCATTCAGAAATGAAAGATGGTACATCGTAGAGACTAAGAAATTTTGCCCACAAGCTTAGGTTGTTTTTGCTTTATTTCTTAAATATTATAAGGAAAAAATTAAATAGGGACATAAATATCTTTGGAGCTCTTAAAATATCTGTAATAATTAATGGTGGAATTTTTCATTTAATTAATTAATAGTACTAAATGTAATACTCTCAAATTTTGTTACAGATTTGGTTTTTCTTACAATTGAATCTCATTCATTTACTCCACTTATTGAATACCTACTCTCGGCTCAGAGTCATATGAGGTCCTGAGGACAAAGAAATAGAAAAGAAGAAAAAAACTCATGTCCAAAGCTTTCAGAAGGTAAAAATAAACATTGATTCGACCAATAATGCTAGTTTCCTACAAATTTGCCAAGAAGGCTATGAAGAGGGTGATGAGCAGTCACAGGGAAGATGAATCAGCAAAAGAACAGTGATGGTGGTGTCAGAGATAAAGGTTAAAAGAAGATGCATCGTTCCATTTAGAAAGCAGGTTGTATCCATACAACTGCCATGTGACCCCCTCTTTTAATAAGATGACCTGATAAATATCTCTACTAACAACTAATAACTAGTGAAATAAATTGGAGATAAAACTCGCAATCTTACTTTAGGTGAAAACTGCAATCACGTAATGATAAAAATGCTTTGTGAAGTCATACAACTGTGGGTGCTTCAAAAATAAGATTTCAATCCAACTGTGCATCTGAAATACCTCACTCATCCCCTGCCTCTTAAAATGAAGAAAATATGCTTTAGTGAAGAAGATGGAGAATGAAAGGTTGCCAGGATAGAAAACAGCAATACAGCTTTTGGAGTTCTATGTTTCCTGGGAAAAAGAACACAAAGGAAAAATACTGACCACAACAATAATTCTGCTCAGTGTTCAAATTTGCCTCATACCATATTAGAACATGTGATTTAATAGCCTAAAAGATGATGATGATGATGTAAGCTGTACATTGTGGAGTCTAGTCAGAACACTGGGGTCTCCATTAAACAAACAAACAAACAAACAAACAAAAACTTCATAAAACTAGAGGGAACTTATCAAGTAACAACTGGCTGCATTCCAGCTCAGCTGGCTCAAAGAGATACTTATTTACTCTGAGTTATTTCTATTACAAATCATATTTGCTCTGCAAATCCTCTAGTTAGAAAAGACTTTTCCAGGGTATCTTGGTACACTATTTGAAAGCAGTGTTGATTAGTACTGGGAGAGTCAACAACCAAGGATCAAGCTCTTGGGTTTCATTCCACGTTATTGTTTGGGTCTGACATGAATGTAAGTAAAATGATCTAAGAATCATCAGGGATTCTGAACAACTTCTTAACCTCTGTGTCTCTCTGAGTAGCTTTCACTCATTTTGGCATTTCATGATTTGGGTTTTGTATATGATAGTTGATTTGAAGTTATCTGGAAGCCCCTATCTTAGGTGTTAGCTACTAGGGGCCTGAGAGTTTAGCTGAGCTCAGAGTTCAAAGAACTGTGGACAGACTCTATGTGCCTTGGGCTCCTTAGATTGTGCTGTCTGAGTTCTGAGGACAACCATGATCAGAGGATCCAAGAGATATAGGCAGAAAGTTTCACTACTTCTGGTGCCTTTATGTGGGAATCTCATTCTTCATTTTCTTTATCATCTGCAGTGCATTCATTCATGAAGGATGCCTTCAATCTATAAGATGGTTCATCTTGCACTTAGCTTTTTTATATGAAGGGCAACACCCACATAAAAAAGAGACAGCAAGGATTCAAGTATGTCTTGGGATATCCATTCATCAAAAAGTTATTCTCTTCCATGATATTTCTTTTTATTTTTATTTTATTTTTATACATTTTAAATTAAAATGGAATTACATCAGTAATACTTGCTAAGCAATTGTCATTGCTTCTCTATTCACAATAGTCAGAAAATGAAAACAATCAAAATATCTTTCAACAGATGAATGAATAATGAAAATATGGTACATATACACAATGGAATACTATTCAGCTGTAAAGGAAAACAAAATCATGAAATTTGCAGGTAGAAGAATGGACCTAGAAAAGATTGAGTGAGTTAACCCAGTTCCAGAAAGACAAACACCTCATCCTTCTCTTATTTATCATTCCTAACTCCATATACTCAGATATGAGTATATAAAATGAAGTTTTGACAGAAACCAGAAAAATAGAAAGGGAGCATAGGCAGGTGCAAGTTCCTTGAGAAGGGATGGGGAAAGATTACAATGTGTACAAATTCTTATTTGCCAGCTGTAGTTTTATTTTCTACCTTAGAAATTACTTCTGTAATTCTAAAATGAATGTTCAACGCTATAAAATAAAAAACAGAACTAGTTTTACCTCAGAGGTTCTTGGACTATCCAACAAAATAATTTTTTAAAGGCTGGTTTTGATCAATCTGTGTCAATTCTAAGTATAATAGAATAAATTTTATGCTGAGTGTGTTTGCTCTTTTTCTTTTGCTGTGACAAAATACCTAAAGGAAACAACTTAAGAGAGGAACCAACTTGTTTTTGGTTCATAGAAGGGAGGGCTTGGGGAAGCATCTCAGATCATGGCAGTGAGCATGTGCTCAGAGGCTACAGAATCACAACAGATCTCATACCAGAGTGCAGCAAGTACCAAGGACCAGACCAGGTATAAGAATCAAGGGCCCAGGCAGAAACCTAGTTATATTCACTCCACTACACCTCCCAAAGTTTCCAGAGCCTTCTAAAACAATACCATTAACTGAGAACAAAATGTTCTGAGTATGAGTTTATCAAACACATTTATCAAACCATAATTTTAGGATTAAACAAAACTGAATCTATCATTTCATATTAAATCTCACAGAATCTACTAAATTCTGTCTTCTAAAAAGCTAAATTAAACAGTCTTTAATATCTTTTCTAATTCTAATATTGTGTAAGACAAGATGGCTTTGTATAAAGCTACCTCCAACTAACCAACATTAGATAAATTACATGCATACATTTTCCTGACACAAACATAAACAGCATCATCAGAGGTATCATCTCCTCTCACACCAATTCATTACCTTCTGGTTTAATGAACCTGCCATAGAGATGATCATGTTTTGAATGATGAAATATGAAACCTGTAGTATGATAATACCAGAATTCCTGTGCAATGCATATGGCAAGGCATTTGCTGTCTGCTTTGTCTTGGTTTTTGTTTGTGAAGTCTTAAATTGTTGAAGAAGTGCTTGTCTACACAATGTACTGGGCACCATTAGTAGCAGTACATAGATATGTCCTTGCAAATATAAGCTTTATATTATATTCTAAGATATGACTTGTGTTTTGATTATAGTTTTAGACAAGAAAGCATATTTTGACATTTCCTATGAGACTACAGGAATACACAAGTACACCCTGCCTCTGTATCTGCAAATATGTCACACATTGTTCAAGTTGGTCACCTGCTACATCTCTACTTCAAAGGTGACTATGAGTGTTATGGGTCACAGGCAACCTTCAGATTCTGAATGATATCTATTTAGCCTGAAGTCATGTGTTCCAGAAAGTTCTTAAACAGTTCCACCAAAATCCTGGCACTTCTCTTATTGACTTAACCAGTCAATAAGAAACTAAAATTGATTCAATACAAATTTATGATCTCAGACGTCCTTCTATTAGCCTGCAACAGGTGTATTGCCACTGCTCACAGCAGCAAGATTTGGCTCTGCTCTGAGCTGTGCCCTGCATACAGAAAAGCTTAGGATACAAACAAGAATTAGACAGACCCTTTAGGATCCAGATCTATTCTGCCTGTAATTTTATTTTTGTCCCCTTATTACCTAGAGACATAGAACTACTTTAAGGCTAGGCTTTGCAGAGCACCAAAAGGTGAGATCAAAGAGTTAAAATTGAGCTACAGCTTTGAAATTTACAGGAAGATAATGGTGAAGACTAAGATTTGTCCAAGAAATACTCTTGTTGATTTTAATCACCTCTTTTTGTTTGTTTGTTTTAAATATAAAGGGAATTCCTTGCCCACTTTACCATAAAACTTTTCAATGGAGCATTCTTTCTGAAGTAGAAAGAAAAAAAAAGAAGGAAGCTACTCCCTGGTTGGGAAGTGTGGAAGAGGAAAAAGTTTTGTTTTTTTTAAGTTGGTATGAAATGTTCCAACTTTTCTTACTCAGTTCTAACAAACAGAAGCATTCAAGGAAAGGGAAAAGGGATTCTTGGCATAGATGGGTTTTTGCTTTGATTTTTATCTGCACTCAAGAAAGAGATCCCTCAAAAGGACACAAACATATAACCTCATAATTCTAGAAATCTAAGACAGAGAGACTATTACAGTCAGTTTGTGAGGGAACTTAGCCCCTAAGAACCACAATTAGCTATGAACTGTCAAGTAACAGAGACAATCCGATGTTCACATATACCTCCTAGGAGTTAGGAGGATGCTGGATGATGACAAAGGTGACCCAAGCCATCTGCCCTTATGGAAGCTTCTCCTGCCATTTAGCTTCAGCCTGGAGATGGTGTCACTTCCTTGAGTAGTTTTCTAATATTATGACACTACATTTCCCTGGAATATGGTGATATTTTATTTGTGCTGAAATGTGATTTTATTTCTTTTTTTTTAGATGTGTGCCCACTGTGTGCTTATGGGGGTCCATATTGTTACATTCATTCTTTTTATTTTTAGATTTATTTATTTATTATGTATAAAGTGTTCAGCCTACATGTGTCCTTGCAGGCCAGAAGAGGTCACCAGATTTCATTACAGGTGGTTGTGAGCCACCATGTGGTTGCTGGGAATTGAACTGAGG
Organism: Peromyscus leucopus; assembly: GCF_004664715.2. Lineage (NCBI taxonomy): Eukaryota > Metazoa > Chordata > Mammalia > Rodentia > Cricetidae > Peromyscus > Peromyscus leucopus. The sequence continues at coordinate 98,432,077 of NC_051070.1, forward strand.
ACCTCTGGAAGAACAGTCAGTGCTCTTAACCACTGAGCCCTCTCTCCAGCCCCCGATTTTATTTCTATGTTAATAAATAAAGTAGCCTGGGGGTCAGAGCTAAAAGTGAGCCATTTACCAGAAGTCTGGCAGTGGTGGCACATGCCCTTAATCCAATCACATGGCAGGCAACGTCTCTGTGTAGTCAAGGACACAGCCAAGAGTTAACCCTAACCTTTAATCCCAGTATGAACCATAGAGACCTGGAGGTCTGTATAGACAAGCCGTGATGAGGAAACCATGTGGTTGGGTTTAGAGCCAATGAGAAGGTAGAACAGAAAGGCAATAAAAAGACAGGTCACACAGGAGATGGTCTCTCTCTCAGGGGAAGAAACAGCAGTGACTGGTAAGCTAAAGGTAGTCTTAGGCTTCGCTAGTGCTCTGATCTCTTAGGCTTTAACTGTATTTGGCTCTGCGTTTCTTATTTACTTAGACTGTTTAGAATTTCATCTATACTGGAAGATCTCATTTTTCTTCCAGTTTTCATGCTTTCATGAAGTAAATGTTCATGCTAAACTTTCATAGCTAGAATTAGTCTATTAAGGTAGCTGCGGCTAAGTAACATAGAGGAGATTGCTTCTGTAACAAAATTAACTTCTCACATTTTATTTATTTATTTATTTATTTATTTATTTATTTTGGTTTTTTCGAGACAGGGTTTCTCTGTGTAGCTTTGCGCCTTTCCTGGGACTCACTTGGTAGCCCAGGCTGGCCTCGAACTCACAGAGATCCGCCTGGCTCTGCCTTCCGAGTGCTGGGATTAAAGGCGTGCACCACCACCGCCCGGCTCACATTTTATTAAAAAAAAAACACAATATCGAGGCCAGTGGCACTGCATATTAGTTTTCTTTCTTTCTTTCTTTCTTTCTTTCTTTCTTTCTTTCTTTCTTTCTTTCTTTCTTTCTTTCTTTCTTTCTTTCTTCCTTTCTTCCTTCCTTCCTTCCTTCCTTCCTTCCTTCCTTCCTTCCTTCCTTCCTTCCTTCCTTCCTTCCTTCCTAAGGGTTCACAACACGCCCCCACGGTCGCATATGCCAGGTGGACACCTCCACCTAGCCAGTTCCAAGTCAAGATAGCCATTTCCGGGTCAAGGCATCTCGAGTGACCAGGATCCGTGACGTTTCATGGCGACATAAGCATGCAACATGGCCATGTGATCTACGCACATGCATGGAGTAGTGACATAACCTGGCCACGTCCAGCCTTTAAAAAATGAGCGCCATGTTCCTGGTTCCTCCTCCTCCTCCTCCTCCTTCTTCTTGTTCTCCACACACGTGTCTCTCCCACAGGCCTGCATACTCTCTGTCCCTTTATCTCTAATAAAATTCTTATTAGCGGATTCTGTCGTGTTTCTGACATTTCCTTGCAGGGTAAGAACACAATGTGGCCAAATAACTAACACCTTTCTCCTTTCTTTCTTTTTTTCTTTTCTTTTTCTTTTTTTTTTTTTTTTTTTTTTTTTTTTTTTTGATGATGGTAACACTTCTAGGTCACAATCTACTTCTGAGGAAGGGTAACAAAGTAACTTAAACAGAGTTCATAGTGGAACACTGTATGCAGCCTCACTTCTTGGATTGGTCTCTGCTGACTTTCTTACACTTCCCAAGCCTACCTGCTTAGGGATTGTGCTGTGACCATGGGCTGCCCAACTTCAACCATCAATCAAGAAAAGTCTCTCATAGATGTGGCTTCAGGCCAATATAATCTAGGAGATTCTGTAGTTAAGATTTCCACATTCCCATGTGGTTCTAGGTTATATCAAGTCTACAATAAAAACTAACTAGTCAGGATGCAGTGATCCCTGGAAAAGTTGTTCTTGGGTTATAGACAGCAGCCATCTTGTGTCTGTCTCTCTTTGTGATATGTATGCAGGAAAGACCTATGGTAATTTTATTTTTGTTTTTATGAAGATACCAAATTAATGACATGACCTCACTTAACTTAAAAGCATCATCTCCAAATACAGTCACACTAAAGGTTAAGACTTTTATGCACAAACTTGGGGAGGTACAAATTAAGTCCTTAATAGTAACCACTGTCCAAAAGTGAGATCTTATTACTCAATTTCATTAGCCAAAGTTAAATCAAATACTGAGAAGAACCATTGAGGGATATTTCAAATCAACCACTTTCTAGGTAAGCCTAGAGGAGACTTTAAACCAGTGCACAAGATCTTAAATACAGACTCATGAGCAAATAAAATCTGAACATATATGACTATTCTGAGAGATGTATAAAATATAACCTATCCACAGGACTAGAAATGAGAAAACTACATAGCTAAACCAAATCTTTGAATCTTCTCCTGTATGATTTAAGGCTATTAGAAAGGAAAAGATTGTGCAAGGTTAAGATTAGAGATTTTAATAGATACCAGTACTCAGAAGATGGAGGCAGGTAGATCTCTGTTTGTTTGAGGCCAGCCTGGTTTATAGAGTGAGGTCCAAGACAGCTAGGGCTGTTATACAGAGAGATTCTGTCTCAAAACAACAAAACAATAACAACAACAAAAAAAAAACACCACAAAAAAACCAAAAAACAGAAAAAGAAGAAGAAATAAAGAATAAAGAAAGATTATAGATTCTAAAATCAGATATACCTAACCTCTAACCACTATAGCTTGCTGGAAACATACATAATTCTTGGACAAGATACTTTACATAAAGATTGAATGAAGTGGTGAGGGAAAAAAAAGCAAGGTGACCTGGGTTTAGATCCCAGCATTTATACCAGGCAGCTCAAAACTACTTGACTTCAGCTCCAGGAGCTCTGGCACCCTGTTCTTGCCTCTTTGGGTAGCTTCTCTCTCTCTCTCTCTCTCTCTCTCTCTCTCTCTCTCTCTCTCTCTCTCTCTCTCTCTCTCTCTCCCTCCCTCCCTCCCTCCCTCCCTCTTTCTTTCTCTCTCTCTCTCAGACACACACACACACACACACACACACACACACACACACACACACACAGATAGACAGTGAGAATATTTTTTTTCCTAAAGGATTTAAGGTGGAAAATAGAAGCAGAGCATAACACTTCTTAAATTGTTAATATTTGTCAAAGCATTTTCAGTTATGTATGTAACATGCTATTTATAAATTATGTATGAAATTGCATATTCTACCAAGATAAAATCTTCCAGAATTCTAACTGGCTACTGTTATTCTCAATTTTGCAACAAGAAGATTAGAAATATCTCAGGTAGAGTAAAATAGATTTCATGAGAAGCTCACTGAGGACCTTTATGTTATACTGTGTCTCAAAATGATGCTGAAACCCTAAAAGCATCTATAGAGATTTCTGTGGTAGAAACCTACAGTTGAGTGACAGCCCCTTGAAATACCGACAATTCAGTAACAAGATACTGGCTATTTTCAATTTTGACTGAATCATTATCATATCATTTCTCCTAGCCTCATGGCTAGAATAGAAAGATTATCAGTGGCTAAGTCAAAGTTATTTCATTCAATTTACTCTTTTTACCTCAAAAAAGACAGAAATCAGTTTGGGTTTTTCATTGCTTTTGAACAGAATGGGTTCACCACCTTCCCTCTCCATTGATTGTGTTTACACTTTTCCCTCACACACACCATTAGTTGTAGTTGGGCTTTTGTGGCTTCTAGAACTAATAAACTTTCCCTTGGGAAAAATGGGGTTTAAGGAAAAATTCAGAAACTCGCAAACCCATTCTTTTCATAATAATACAGATGTAGCTACTCAGATTGACATTTTAAACTTCTTTTTCCTTTAGTCTTGTGGAACCAATCACATGCCATTACCATATATTTCTCCTGGCTTTTCACTCTACTCTCAATGTTATGTCTGAACACAACAGTCAGGTTGTATAATGGCATCAATGAACTGTCAGGGCCCATGCCATAAAGAATGATAGAAATGCAAGAAAATAAGACAAGCCAGAAATGCTCTAGATAAATAATGTCAGAGTTAAATGCATTGAATGTGAAGAAGCAGGGAGCAAAGAAGATGATAAACTATGCTTGTGAATAGACTTTCAGTTGTCAAGTTTCCATTAAATACAGCAAACTGCCTGCTGAAATGACTATCAAAAAATAGGTGAAGCAAAGCATGGTATGGTATGAATCATTTCGCCCACTACCTAGTTGTACACTTGCAAATATGGTAACTTCAGGGACATATTGACCATGAATGTAGCCTTATATTCTCAGGGGAGAAAAAGATATTTGACACAGAGGAAAATCAATTATGTTGAATACAAAGCACAGTGCTTCAGCAACCCCCAATCCCTTCCATGCCCTCAGTTCTCACAGGCTGCTCCACTGTTGTGGTGATGTTATTTTCCAACTCTGAATAGCTTCTCTTTTCTAGTTCTTTATTGAGTTTAATTACAGTTATTGTTCATGGACTATTGAGCTCAAAAAATCATTTGTTGTCTTGTATGTTTACCGGGCTCTTGTTGCCTTCACAGCTGTTAGTGTGGTGTTGTTCTTCAGACTGAGGTACAGTGCTGTTTATCTATGGAGCAAGGGAACATTTTCATTTACTCGAAATAGATAAAGGGAGATAATAAAATGATAACAATGCCAATGTTTTGGTTCAATTTATTTTTGTTTCCTTTTATGTGCCAATACTGTGACATATTTTTGACAATCTTGTTAACTATGGTCACTAAATCCTGAGATAAATGAAAGAATGAAGCTCGCCACATATTTTCTAAAAAGTTAAAGTTACTGGCCACAGGATCTGATGTTGGTATTTCTGAATCAGTACTGATAATCTAGGACTGGTGTGTCTTTGTTGATTGACTTTGAGTAATATACAGTAGATATCCCTAAAAGCTTTGCTGAAGGACTAACCATGTCTACATTTAATTGTTTTGTATGTAGATATTCACTTAAAATAATTTCTGTTAAAGTTCAGTTGTTCCCCAGGAGAAGCATTGTCTTAACATTCATCTAAATGCAGGTTTACCTGTGAGGATGATGGACATACAAGTAAGTCATACAGTAGAGTTCATTCCAGGATCAAACAGTTGAGCAGAGCCAGTGTTCAATGATTATAATTGTTTTAATCTTAATTGTCCCAAAAGATGTGTTTTGAAGACAGTTCTCTATTTAGATACATTTGGGAGAGATGATGGAAACTTCAGGCATTAATCATAGTCTATGAAAGCTAGACCATTGGAGATATACCATCAAAACAGACCTGGGTACCTAGCCTCTCCTTTTCCATATGTATTTTTTCTTCCCAATTCCTTTATAGTAAATAGTTTTCCCCTACCACATGACCTCAGCCATGATGCTCTGCACTTAAAAAAATGGAACCAACTGTCCATTGGTGGGAATCTCTGAAAATATGGACCTAAATAGATCTTTCCACATTTTGATTTGATTACCCCAAGTGTTTTGTCATCATAATGGAAAGCTTTCTAGGAAAGCATTAAGCACTAGCTAGTAATGGCAGACAGGACTCAGCATACCAACTTCCTCTGTTTATCATCAAAATTATCCCAAAATCTTCCATGAAAATAATTTAACAAGTTAAATTTAACAAGTTAAGTTAGCTGAAAAGTCTAGTTTTTAATTTTTTTATTTACATATTAATTTATTTATTTTTGTGTGCACAGGTTGTGGCTATGTGTACACCATAGCACGTGAGTAGAGATCAGTGGAAATTTGGAGGAGTTAGCTCTCTCCTTCTATTACACAGATTCCTGGGATCATTCTGATCATCAAGACAGCCAGCATATTTACCAGCTGAAGCATCTTGTTGCCCAGTAAGTTCACCTGTTGTAGGTTACACGTAAACAGGGTGTGGCAGTCAACACAGAGCACACCCAGCCATCAGATTCTCAGCACAAAGGAAATGTAAACCCTGGAGGGTGATTAGCATTAGCAACGTAATCTAAATGCTTAGCAAGGGAGAGGAAAGAGGGTGGGCAAGACTGGCTGGCACCATATTTGCACTGCTTGGGCCTATTAGAGAACCCTTCAGTCCCACCTTTTGTTTTATTATTGGGTCACTGCGTGCTGGGTAAGTGGTCATCATTACCTTTGGCTGTTCTGGCTGATATTATTAGGGTGTCATCGTTAGGGACCCAGGAAGCTGGAATGTTGGCCAAGTCCAGGAATGGTAGACTGTGTCATTTGTTGGCTAGGTTTTGTGGGCCTAACAGGAGCTAGGGAAGTGTAGCCAGCATTGGAAAAGTTTGTAAGGCTTGGCCATCCTGGGAAGCTATTTTGAAGCTGTCTAGGATATAGATTCTGAAAGAAAACCTGGGGCTAGCCAATTGCTGGAAAACTCTGTAGTTGACTCGAAATGTGTTGGGATAGATGTACTAGAGACAGACAGAAGGTAAAGTTAAGAAATTTAGGAGAAACAAAAATTTTATCTATGGTGAACATCTGAAACCTTCAGGCCCACGGGTCCACTTATCTGGGGGAAGGGAGTCACAAGACCAGGGAAAGAGTGAAAGATCTCACCCTCAGGAATAGGCAAGTGAAGAAACTTAGGCTGTTGGTTGACAGAAGAATTTATCTGGAGTCATTTTGACCCGTGAGAGGTGGATTTAAGTTGATTTTCTGAAGCTTATAAGAATTTTTTAAGTTTATAGAAAGAGACAAAAGTTCTAGCTATATTTGTAATCTATACTGAAATTCACATTGTGGAAAGCACAGTAGATTAATTTGTTTGAGTCCTAGTAAAAGTTTGAGAAACCGAACAATAGAATAGAGGAAAAGAAATCTGAAACAAGATTTCATACACCTTAAATCGCTTTCTCAAACCCTCAGAGCTTACTTAAACTTTTATATACTCAGACCTCAAAAAACTTTCTTAGACCTTCATAACTTGTATTTACAGACCTCACAACTAAGTTTTCTTTTCATATCCTTAGAAGCTTATAACTTGCATTTATACATCCTAAAACACTTCCTTAGACTCTCATAACTTTTGACCTTTATCATAGGGTGTAGAGGGACAATGACAGCACCATTAATGCATCAAAGGTCTTGGACTAAGGGGAAGGTTAGTTTTTTTTTTTTTTTTTATTGTCAATATGGGAATATTGTAGGAAAACTCAAAGCCCCACACTCCCCTACAATGATACACTGCCTCCAACAAGGCCACACCTACTCCAACAAGGTCACATTTCCTAAAAGTACCACTCCCTTTGGGGGCCATTTTCTTTCAAATCACCACAATAGCAATAAAAAAAATTTCTAAAATGGCAAGTCCCTTCTCAGAAAAAAGAGGCAAAAATAGCTTTAATAGGAAAATCTAGATATAATAATATCAAACTCACCTAAATCAATACTGGTTGTTAGAAAAATACAAAAAATACAAAAAAAATTTGCTTCTAAACTCAAGCATAAATATAAATATCTATATAAATATATCAAGGATATAATAAATATCTTTATATAAATATTAAATACATACAAGGATTAAACACTTAACCAAATGAAAATTAAAGTGTTTATAAAATAAATCAACTTTCAGAATGTGAATTTCAAAAATGAAGGTAACTATAGTAGAGAACCTAACTGGTAGTTTAAGTATAAAGTAATTGACTGTCTAATTCAAAATAACACCAACTGAAACACCTAGACATGTGATTTGAGATGTGATCTCAGTACTCAAAAAGCAGAAATTTTCTTTGTTTGCAGAGAAAAAAGAACAGGAAGCATTTTTCAACTTACTTTATAATATTGATACAACCCAGACATTAAAATAGGAAAACTTTTTTAAAAAGAGCAATATTATAATCTCATTCACATAACATAAATACAAACTCCTTTAATTTATAAAATGACAAATATATACACATATTGTATTTAATGAAACCATATAACAATGCAAATAAATGATCCATAGGTGCTCCGTGGCTGAATATCCAAAACACAGCATGACCAATAAAAATTTGTGAAAGAGTACATTAAATATTTCATACATGTAAATGTCCTAAAGTTAAAAACATAAACAATGTAATGAATATTGATGTGTAACATGTTGACCTGTAAAATTAAAGTGGAACAAAATAATGAAAAACACATGGTTTAAATTAGTTTTGCATCAAGGTGTGATCATGAGTGTAATTTGTGTGAGGTACATACAACATCTTAAAAGATGATTATCTCTCTATAAAAATTAATTCATGCAGTTTTGTGCCATGATTTTTGCTTTAAAGTGCATTCATGAGCTGCGTAAACTCTTACATAGCATGTGTCATAAAAAAAAAAAAATGTCCCTTTTCTCCATAACACTCTCAAACAATATATAGCCCAACAAGCTTAAGTTCATGTTCTTGGTTATCATAGCCCATCAGCTTCTTCACTATTATTATCCTTTGTGAGGAAATTGGAGGGGGGCTATGAATGGGACTTGGAGTGAAGAGTTACATTATAGATGAAATTGAAAGTGTAGATGATGACATATGGGCTGGAAAATTCCTGTAGCATTCATGAAACTTGGAGACTGAGATCTGTTTAAATTGTGCTTTCATTCATTTAATAAATATTTATTATAACTAACTAGACACTGCAGAAAAGAGGATTCACTAAACAGAGAACACAGGAGTAATAAACTAATACTGAAAGTTAGTCATTGAATAGACAGAGAATGGGAAAGAGAAGAGTTCAGAGGAGAGTGCTCAAAGCACAGGAAAGTGTGGGTAATTTTACTCCTAGGAAGAAAAGATACAAATGATTATATAATAGAGACTTAAACAGCAACACAGCCTAAGAAGAGCTTGCCGTCAGGACTACTGAGCATAATTCTGAGAATAATAGTGACAGCAATAGAGATTTCATCCAGGATGATCCCTTCCAAGTGTGAATATTTTGAGTTTGTATAAAACTGGAGGCATAATGAATAGAAACCTGAGTAAGAGAGGGTATGTTAGGGAGAAGGGAAGAAATAAAAGGACAGACTCAAAGCATATTTACCAGATATAGAACCAAAAGTATGTGAAATAATTGGAACTCAAGAATAAAGGAAGTTCACATAAGTGATTTTGAGCCATTAGTCTTAAGACATTGAGTAGAATAAGGAATCACTCAGCTCTGAAATCAAGAGACCAGAAGAAAACAAACAAACAAACAATAAACAGGTAAGAGATGATGTGTTTGGGTGTTTGGTTTAAGTCAAGTCTGAAGAGGCAAAATCAGCCAAGAGAATCTGATTTTTTCTTGTCTTTTTTTAAAGCCAACCTTAAATCAGATAATAGATTTACCTAGAGATAAAGTTTTGATGGTCATGTGAATTTTCCACACACCTGAAGATTAGGCAAAAGATTAAACAGTTAACTTGGGGAAATCTATAACTTAAAAAGGGAAAGATTAAAATGATTGAACAGCATGGGAGTTTTTAACATACCACATTTTTAAAAACAGGCAGTGTCATCCCTTTTTAGAGAGCCTGGTTGTGGCTGTTTTCATAAGGCTACATAATGATGTTAAATTTGATATAAACACTCCTTCAGTGTAACATATCACAGCCCAGACATGTACTCAAGTGGTTATCCTGCTTCAGCTTCCAGAGTAGAATGCCACCACTCAATAAAATTAAGATTTCTAAAAACAGCATTATTCTAAACGAGGATGAGAAATATAAATAGATTTTCATATACAGATAGTGAAAGGGTGTTTAGTTTTATTTTATGGTAGCTAGGCATGGTAATGTAAGCCTTTAGTCCCAGCATTTGGCAGCAGAAGCAGGAGGATCTGTGTAAGTTCCTGACCATCTTGGTTTACATAGTAAGTTCTAGCCTAGTCAGAGTGAGACCTTGTCTCTTACACACAAAATGTAGGAAGAGTTGGTAGCTACAGAGATAATATAATATGGGAAGAGAATAGCCAGGAGGGGCAAGCTGCTATGTAGATTTATGCAAAAGGAAGAATGGAGCTACTAATGTAAATTTTACTACTACTCCAAGTTTAATAACAAAGGAATAACCCAAGAACTTTTCAACAACCAGTATGGGGACTATGGATGGCTAGTAAAATAGAACAATTGTCAGAGTAATATAAAACAAGGAAGAACAAAAATTAGCATGCATACCAGCTTTCAAACATGGACTCTGAGACAAGAAGACAATCAGAAGCATCTGCCTTTCATTTTCTTTTAAACTCTAGGATGGGACCTAAAAAGTACAATCATTAAAATGAATTCATGATTTGCTTCCATACACACTAAAGCCTCAAGTTTTAGCCATAGTCTGGGAACTGCATGTCATTATCTCATTACAGTTTTGTCTTGCTCAGTCTTTTTCATGATATTTTCATTCTTTTCTGCATCACAAAAAGTCATTCTTCTTCTCACTCAGCTACTGAGGAAAATCTGGTGAAAACTGAAGATAAAATTTAAAGTTAGTTTTTGTTTAGGAACTAATTGATGCCCTTTATTCTTAGCTTCCAAATATCGCATCAGTAAGTCAACATGTAAAGAAAAAAATGGACCACTGTCAACTGTGACACCTCAGAGAACAGAATCAACCTTTGGATTCTTACCATTGCTAGACAGATGCCATTGAGACAAGTTGGTTGTGACATTGTTCTTTAGTGCTACATGTTCTTTTTCAATAACCTCCACCCCACATTTGTTAGATATAGTAAAAATAGTTAGATGGATTTCCCATCACCATTTTATCCTATGAAAATTAATTTTCCTCAATTAAAGATTCATGACACATTTTAAGTCCTATCTACATTTGCCAATAACAATATGTTTTATGTCATGTTAGAATAGGCAATGTCTCCCTGGTGGTATGTTTCAGTATATCCTTTTAATTTACTGGTAGGTAATATTCTCATTTTAGACCTCTCCTGCGATAACATTAATTAGAATCCAAGAAAAGATCCTTGTAATCTATGCGGGTTTTTGCTGTTTTATTAGCATTCTTGACCTTGCCTTTACAATAGGCCTGTTCAGTGAAAGGAATGCAGCCTTATCATTCAGACCCACTATTTTCGTGTTATCTTTTTTTCAGATAGTCATGTGTGCCAAGAACATCAGCAGCTTTCTCTTTTTACCTGTTCTGTCTGCCTTTTGGGCATTCTGCAGAATACATTGTCCTTTATTCCCATCAGGAGGAATTGTGTTTTTTAAAGAATCTCTTTGAATTTAGTTTGTGCCAGAAAGCATGTGCATGCCAAGTACTGTAGGTCATTTTGAAATTTTGTAAGAAAAAAATAGCACATTTCTTTATTGTTCTGTGCTTAGGAAATGGTTGTCTCAAATGATTGGCTAAGTCTTTGTGATAGAGCCAAAACTAAAAAAGTAAACAAATAAATCTAACTAATTTGGATGTGGCATGTGGAGTTATGGAATAAGGCGAAAAAGGTAGTTAATACATATGAAAAGATCTTTTCCTCATTTCCCATTCAGATGGAGTTCCTGAGGCTCATCACATAATTACTAGTGGCTTCTCCTCTATATAACCTTCCCAGGAGCCAACATCTCTTGAGGTGGTACTATCTCCATCACCAAGATGCAGAGTAGCTATAGTTCTATAACCTTAGCACATGACAGCTCCAATTGGAAAACTGAGCAGATGAATGTTTTCTGAGGCCCAGCTGTCACTCAACTTCTGGCATACTCTTCCAGAACTGTGGTTAAATTTATCCTGTAAGTCAATAAACCTTCTTATCCTACTCAAGACCTTCCTTCCCTAAATCTAGATTCACCGCGACAAGATACTCACACTTGAACATTGAATGAAGACTTGACCCCTGAAGGAAAACTTTTATCTTTGAGTCACAATGTTAGCAAAATCTGTTTTTTTAACTAACACCCATGTCTTTCAGTTTTGTCTATTCTACCATGGAAACAAAATCAAGACAAACATACAAATACACATATAGTTAGAGAAAAAAATGGATGCTGCCAAGTGAATTGAATTAAGTTTTCTTCTAAGCACACAAAATAAAATTATAGCCTTATTCCAAATAAATTTATATCAGTTCACAAAGCACAAGATAATATGTTCACTGGAATTTTTGCATCACATGCTCACTTATGAATGCAGGAATTTTGGTTCTATAAGTAGCAGGTGTTCTGTTTATTTGTATATGTTCTTATCCACATTACCTGGGGGATTGAAGTTCGGTTGTTGTCTATATTTTTCTACATAGAAACCATCAACTTTTTTCCTTGCTTTACCCTGCGCCCTCCTCATCTCCCTCTCTGTCTCTTGCTTATCTTTTCTCCCCACTCTCTCATTCTTCTTTTATAACATACATTGCATTACTCTTCTTTCCTACCATCTTTCCTTAGAACTCTCTCTCCTCTTTCAAGGTTCCTCTTTTCCTTTTCAGTTTTACATGCGTGCATGTACAAACATACCCCAGAGAGAGGGGGAAGGGAAGGGAGGGCAGGAGGGGAGGAGAAAAGAAATTCTTTACATACATATATGAGAAAAAATACACAGCATTTTTTTTGGTTTTTTTTTTTTTTTGAGTCTAGTTTAGCACACTTAATGCAATAATCTTCATTTCAATCCATTTTCCTAGAAATACCAAAGTTGAATTCTTTAAAGCTGATTAAAATTCAATTGTGTATGCAGACTGCATTACTCTGCATCTAGGAAGTTTCCATATCTTCTAAATACTAAAGGAATAAACACAAGTGAAGAAGCATCTCTGGTGTGAATAGAGTCCTTCGGGCATATTCCCAGGAGTTGTGTACCTGGATCATGTGATGGTTCTATTTTTAGCTTTTTGCAATAACTCCACACTGCCTTCCCTAGTGGCTCAATGGGTTTCTAGTCCAAGAAGCAGTGTGTAAGTGTTCTTCTTTCCCCACACCATTGGCAAAATTTGTGGAGGCCTGTTTTCTAGTTTAATAGTCATTATTGCTAGAGGGAAGTGGGATTTTCATGTGATTTTGATATTCATTTTCCTGATAGCTAAGGATTTTGAACACAGTTTTATATTTATATTGGCTATTTATATTTCTTCTTTTGAAAACTGCCAGTTCAATTCATTAGTGCATTAATGATTAGCTGATTTGGGGGTTTTGGTATTTAACTTTTGGGTTTTGGTGGCTATAAATGTGTACTAACAGAAATTTCCTCCCACTCTGTACATCATGTCCTCACTTTTGCCAGTTGTTCCTTTGCTTTTTACTCTTATGCAACCACATTTGTCAATTATTTGGCTTCTTTACTGCATGTTGGAACCATTGTCAGTAATACCTCACCTATGCCCATTTATTTGAGAATGTTACCTAAGTTTTCCTCTACTTGCTTTAGAGACTCATGTCATACCTTAAGGTCTTTGTTCGATTTTGAATTGGTCTTTGCCCAGGTAAACAATATAGATCTAGTTCCATTTTTTTCCACATGTTCAAATCTAGTTTCTATAGTAACACTTATGAAGAGGCTGAGGTTCTCTCATTTTTTGTCATTTTTCGACACCTTTGATGAAATTTAAGTGGCTGCAGCTGGGTGGGTTTATTTCTGGGTCCTCTATGCAAACCCTCCTGATTGTGTCTGTTTTTATTATGTAACAGTAATGAAAACTGTGGTTCTCATAGAATTTGAGAAAATGTTTTGTATTGCCCTTATCACATCTTTTTCTGCTTAGTATTTGTGTTTCCACATGAAACTTAGGATTTCTAGTTCTGTAAAATGTATAATTAGAATTTGTTGGGGATTTACATTGAGTATGTATATAACTTTGAACAATATTGTCATTTTACAATATTAATTCTGAATATTAATGAATATGTGAAGCGCTTATACCTCCTGTCTTCTTTAATTTGTTTTTTTCATAATTTTGTTTCACTGTAAGGATTGTTCACCTTCTTGATTAGGTTTATTCCTAATCAAGGATAAAGAATAAGAAATTAGATATTGCCCTGGGCAATTTTCCTTAGATAAGGAGAAGAAACCATGGGCCAACCTGGTACTGTCGGGAACCAGTGTAGTGAGAAAATATATGATGGGGTATCAGGGAGAGAAAGAGAGGTGGGCAGAATGGTTCATGTCCTGTTGAGAGTGCCAGATCTGAAAAGGCAGAGACAGTGAGAAATGGGCTGATGTGGGAGGCCAGCTTGCCACTCAGGGCCATGGTTATGTCTGTTTCTGGGTGGCTGCCAAGGGCCATGTGTGGGTCCATGGCCCTGCTGCAACCCTAGTCTATGTTGATGTCCATGGCTCCTATTACCACCAAAAGCCATGAAGATGCCCAAGGGCCATGCCACTGCAAGGGCCATTCTGATCTGAGTGGTCTGAGGCCACTCTGGGCCTGGGGCCATAGTGACATCTGAGCCCAAGCTCCTACCAAGGACAATGTCTAGATGTGTGGTCCTACAGAGGTCTGTGTTGATGTTCATGACCTGAGTTGCCATCAAAGGCCACATGGATGCCCAGAATCTGGTCTACCCCCTGATGCAATGTTGGAGTCCAGGGACTATGTTTGCCTGAGAGGCTGTGTTAATGTCTGAGGCCATAGTGACATCTGGACCTAGCTGTTTCTGCTGGCCATGTCTGAGTCCATGGTCCTGCTGCAGCTGGGTTCTGTGTTGACATCCATTGCTCATGTTACTGAAGTGGTCATCCCCCTTATAACAGGACTGACCTTAATAGGATCAGTTTTTTTTTTTTTCCTCCAGGTGCCAGTTTACTAAGGCCTCTGTCTCATGTTACCCCACCATCTTATATTGACTCATGTCTGGCTTCAATCAAACCCTCAGGGAGTACATCCAGTCTGGCAGCCAATCAGGGTGCTATGTGGCCACAAGCAGGAACTGTTCTTGCTATTTGCAGTCAAACAGACCCCTGACACAGCAAACAAACTCCTGACACTGCAACCATAGTTACTGACCAGATGTCATGAGCCAATCAAAAAACGATTCCTGTACCAGGAATGGTCTACACTCAATCACTTCAAAGTACACTTAACCAAAGCTGGAATTCCCCTAATTCTGCTTAAAAGGAGCCTGTGATCTTCACCTGGGGCTTGTAATTTTCCACTGTGTCAGATGGTTGACTCCAAATGATGCAATTTGTTTTTCTTAAATGCTCTTGGTGATTGCATATGTGACTAGTGGTCTTTTATGAAACTTCTCATGGACCCTAACAGTTACTACACAGGCCCATGCAAACCATGTGTTGAACCATGTGTTGAAGTACAAGGGCCATGATGAGCTGGTCCTGTAAATCACTTGCCTAAGGAAAGTCACACCCTCACTGGAGAGCTGATCCCCCTGCCCTTACCCAGGCCTGTAATAATGCATCCCAATGACCTTGGCCCCTAGCCTAATAGGAGAGCTGTACCTCCCACCTCCCCTCACACTTGGAAAAGCTAGCCCTATCCCTCACCAAGAGTATAGGACAGCTGGTTCTACCCCTCATGTGAGGTGGGTGGTCCTAGCAACCCAGTCAGATCAGTCTACCAACTAGCTAAGCAGATATCCAGAGCTTTGAGTTGGCATCTACCCCATCTATGACCTACGGGAGCATGTGGGGGGACTTGTCCTGTGGAAACATAGCCATATGATCTCCATTACTCTGGACAATAGCAGCATAACCTACAGGACTTTCAGTGAGGGTCCAGTGTTGATGGTGTATCAGAAGCTAGAGGTCTTAAACCTAACCAACAACATATTACATAATGAACACTTGCAAGTAAAGCTGGACAAGAGTATACTGCACAATACACAGCAGCTCCCAATGCCACTACAACGAATGAAAAGATGATGTAGAGGCAGGTGTATGGTTTTGTTTCTTTTGTTTGTTTGTTTTATTTGTTTTTTAATTTTCTTATTTACATTTTAAACTTTATTTTTATCTTTTTTTCTTTATATTTCTTTTTTAGTTTTCCTTTGGGGGGAACATGAGTAAAGGGTAGATATGAAGGGATTAGGAAATAAGTGGGATTGGGGTGTATAATGTGAAATTCCCAAATAATCATTCAAAAATTTATGTTAAAAATAAACTAGATATAAGAAACTAGACATTTTATGTTTGTAAATCTATTTTGAATATTTCTTCACAGTTTCTTTCTTGATCAGTTCATTTCTTCCATATAGGAAGGTTACTATTAGTGCGTGTTGCTTTTGTAACCCAATTCTTTGCTAGAAGTGTTTCTCAGATTCCAATCTTCTGGTAGAGGTTTTAATGTCTTTAATTATAGGGTCATGTTATCTGCAAGTAAAAATAATTTTACATTTTCCCTGTTCATATCCTATTTCTTATCTCTCCTTCCTTTTTTTTTTATTACTGTAGCTAAGACATTGGCTACATTGAGTAGAAACAGTGTTCATCTTTGAGGCATGCATGATTTCAGAGAAAATGGTCTGTTTGGCTCCTGATAAGTATAGTTGACTTTAATTTGTCATATTCTTGCAATGCTAATGTTTGTTTGTTCTCTTCCTCATTTTGTTCAGGACTCTTATCATGAAGGACAGATGCTGAACTTTGCTGAAGACCTCTCCTGAATCAGTTGAAATGATCATGTGACTTCTGTCATTTTTGAGTCCATTTATGTGCCTTATTGCACTAATTAATTAGTTTATATTGAATTATCCTTTTCATCTCTCCAATTAATTAATATTAGTCATCAGGAATGATCTTGTAATTTTTTTTATTTTGTTTTAATAGGTATTTTATGAAGAACTTTTGAAGGATGTGGGCATTTATAAGCACCTGTCCTTACTTACTGGACTATCATTACCTGATATGGAAGGTTGAGAAATTAAACTAGGCTCAGGTTGGAGGGGCCACAGCAAGACTGGTGCTATGGCAAGTTTATTGCATAAAATCAGACTTTTTATACCTTTATCCAAAATAGAATGTAATTGTGATTGACAGGATTGGTACTATGGTAGTTGCCAGGACATAATGATGTTTGCAAGCTATGCAGAACACACAAGATTAGTATCTAAATCTAATTGCCCTATCAAGCACCTATGCTTCCTTGACTTCTAAGAGAACATACAGAGAAATGCAAAATGGCCTAAAAGTTTCACTGCCTGAGGGGATGACTCAGTTTTTCAGGAACTGGAAGACACACAGCTTCCCAGGATCCATGGACTCTTACCTGAAAAATCTATGACACATGCCTCTCAAGACAGTTTGACCAAGCCGAGGCCATGGCTATCTGCAGGCATTGAACATTTTTGTTGTATTCTTATCTAGTTTGGGTACTGGGCAGCACTAGCTCTTGTAGAATGAAAGGGATGTTCGGGTACATGTTGACCTTTGCTTTGTAGTAAGATTCAATCACCTTTTCAGTCTTATCAATTTTTATGGGACAATTCAAATTATTTACATAATCTTTGTTGGTAGCCCTGTGGCCTAGTTTCAGGTCAGCATATGAATGCTTGTCCAATGGATCTCCTTGAGGCAAGACCTGCAGAGAGTCTCTCACTCAGCAAAGATCACTTGACAGTGCAGAATGCTGCTGGGACCTAGCAGCCTGCATGCTCTCTTCTCTCTCATAATGTTGGTAATTCTTTTGGCAGCTTTTAGTTTCACTATGGCAGTCACACATGGAATGGGTATAATTATTCCCAGAAACCCAGGGTTTTTTTTTTTTTTTTCTCAAATATTTTCCCTTAAAAGTCCTTAGGACCTGGCCAGGAGGCGGTGGTACACACCTTTAATCCCAGCACTCGGGAGGCAGGGCCAGGTGGATCTCTGTGAGTTCAAGGCCAGCCTGGTCTACAGATGGAGATCCAGGACAGGTACCAAAACTACACAGAGAAACCCTGTCTCGAAAAACAAAACAAAACAAATCTTTAGGAACCGATGTTTCTCAGATTTCTTATCTGAAAATACCAGCTGTTACTCCAGACCCTGTGAACTTCCATTTCAGTGCCAACAGGATGGAAGGAAATAAAAGTTGATGGACACTTATATATGGACTTCCTTATATGGAAGGAACTCAGGAGACATTAACTATATTAAGAATGGTGTGGCATGATGAAAAAAGAGTGCCTCATTAAAGTTCACCCTTTATATATGGGCTTAGGTGTGCAGGACCCTTTTGAAGAACAAGAGAACAGTTGGTGAAATACACCATAACTGTATGAAATCAGCTTATGGTAAGTTGCCCCATTTCTGTAAATATGCTTTGTTGAGTTTTGAATGATATTGTTGTTCCTGAGAATGTGTGCTGATGACTACCACCTTTTAGTTTTGTAAAGACAGAATGTGCCTGTTTCAATATTTAGCCAAGCTCACAAAATGTTGAGTATTGTTTTGGTTTAAAAATTGTTTTGATTTAAAGGTTGGGAAAAACATGTTTGTTCTTTGAATTATAAATGAAGGCAGTTCAAGCTATCATCTGGTCATCAGATTATTTTATTCATTGATGCCCCTTCACCATCTCAGGACCAAAACCTGGTTGTGTCAGGACCCTGACAATTCTTCATTCAATTTTGGGAAGAAATGCATTTCTCGCAATTAATATATTTCTTCCACAACTTCCAGTATTTAAGAATATAAGTAAAATTATTTCCTAATAATCATATGGATTACATTGTGATCTGCTATAAATGACCCTAGTTTCTTTTATAATTTGGTTAAATTGGGTATTCTTTCTCTTTCTTCTGGAAAGTTTGTCTAGAAGTTTGCCATTCTTGATTATTTTTCAAAGAATCAACTGTTTGATTTTATGAATGGCTCTTTTAGTTTCCATTTCATTCACTGTTTTTCTGATCGTTATTGTTTCTTGCCATATACTGTTCAGGGAGTTAGAGTGCTCTTATTTTTCTAACATATATGTTGTGTCCAGATCGTAACCCCCAGAGAGACCACCAAGGACGAGCATACCAGAATGCAAAAGCAAGGTTTATCTGTTACAAGTCATGACAGGGAACTCATCTCAAGTGAGGCAGAGAAGAGTTACTCTTTCTTGGGGAAGTTAGTTTTTATAGGCAAAACCCATAAAATTTCTTAGAGGGGAGGGGGTTAGTATGGGTCCATCCTTGATTGGTCCAGTTTTTCCCAGGCCTGGACTTTATCTTGTTCTAGCTTATCTGTTTGCCCTGTCAGGAGTTTTACAACTCCTCTCCGGGTTCTGGTCATGTTATCTCCGGAGAGGGGCATCTCGTGGTTAATTGGTTACCATCAGACATCCTGACTCTGTTCTTTTGTTCTTGGGGCTGGCACCATCATTTCTGGGTACTTGAAACTGGCCTGGGTCTATCTATATTGAGATATCTTTGTCTAAGGCCCCCTTTTTGAGACACTAGAGTGAGGGTCTTGTTGTGCCTAGATCACATCCCCAAAGCTGCCACTGGAGACTTTAGGTACAGAATGCAAAAGTTAGGTGTTTTCTAAGTTTACAAGCCTCCAGGGAGGCTCTTCCAAAACTTCCAAATCTCTCACTCACAGCAGGGAGGTTGGAAGGAGCACTCCCCTTTCTTTGTGAGGCTAGTTCTTTGTGTGTGTGTGTGTGTGTGTGTTTTGCTGGCCTCGAACTCACAGAGAACCCCTGGCTCTGCCTCCCGAGTGCTGGGATTAAAGGCGTGTGCCACCACCGCCCGGCTGAGGCTAGTTCTTAAAGGCACAGACCATATAATTTATTTTAACCCGCCTCCCTTTTTAGTCTTTTGGTCGAATATCCTGACTATGTTTTCCAAAGTCCCTGTAGCAGATACAGCCACCTGGGGAAAAGGGATCTAAGTTCTTATCTACACTTAGGAATCCTGGTTGAAGCTTCTCTTTGTCTGTAGGGGATAGAGTGGGGGGTTTTACTGAGGTATCTCAATATAGAGGTACATTATGAGTTTTCATAGATTACTTCTGTGGTTTTTCATGTGAGCACTCATAGCTTTGAAGTGTTCTCTCAGAAAGGCCTTAGCTATATCCTGGGGGTTCTGGCAAGTTGTGCTTACATTTCACTCTTGATTTTGTAAACATTTCTCCTTCCTCAATGATGCCAACAGTTCTTAGTCATTCCAGAACACATTGTTTCCTCTCCCAGTGTTTGTATTGTTTCCATGGTTTTACTGCTAATAATTTCTACTTGTATCCCAATCAGATTAGACATAAGTAATGTTTTATTTAGTTGTTAGGTTAAGACTTGATTCAGAACCTAGAATACAATCTTCATTAGAGGTGAAAGCATAAGTAGCTGAAAAGATGGTTCCCTCTGGATTTGTTGCATATACCGCTCTGTGGATATCTGCCAAGTTCATTTGACTGATGGACTACCTTCTGAAGGCTCTTTGTTGACTTTTAGTTTATGTGACCTATTTAATGATGTGAGTGTAATATTGAAAATAAGCACCAAGTTGGGAAGTTGTATGGCATTTAGTGTCTATTGCTGTTTATTTTATGAAATTAAGACACATGACATTTGATAAATACATATTCATAGTCATTTTATCTCTTTGATGAAGTGTCCTTTTTCATAATATATAGTGGCCTTCCTTATCTCTATATAATTTTATTAACTTCTTGATATCAAATAATAATAATACCTATACTAGCTTGTATTGGCATTTGTTTGCTTTGCTTCCTCCTTTGACTCCCAATTGTAATTATCTTTGCCAGTGATGTGTGTTTCTCACTAATTTTTTCTAAATTCAGTCAGGTAGGGAATGTCATTTTATTGGTGAATTGATCTCATTTTTCACTGAAGTTATTAGGAAGAGAGCTTTGTAAATCTTGTAATTTTGTTGGTTGCTTTTGTAGTTGGTTCAATTATTGTTTCTTAGTTTTCTCCCCTATTCATATTAGTGGTATGTTGGTTTACTGTGTTGGATTTGTTGGGTTTCCTCTTGGCTCTCGTTCATTCATCTATTCTTCTCATGTACTTAACTTTCACCTGTTTTCATGATTGCTATTTTCATCTTATGTGTATAGTATTCCTTTCACTATAGTCTACAGAGCAGGCTTAGAGATCACAAAATGTCTCAAATTGTGTTTGTTATAAAATGGCCTTATTTTTAATTAATTTTCATTAATTGCTGAATACAGCAATCTCTGAGGCAGGTTTTTACTTTTATGGATTTTAAATACATTGTATCATCCTTTACTTGCTTTTAGAGATATAGATAAGAGACCTGATTCTATTCCTCTGTGTTTGTGTTTATGTGAATTGGTGCTGTCCACTATGGCTTTTATTATTTCATTGCTTTGTATTTTTAGCATAATTACTTTAATATGCTATTTATAGGTACTTCTTTGGTTATATCTATTTGAGATCTTAATCCTACTTAGGTAAGGTGCCCAATTCTCTCTCTAGCTTTGGAGAAATTTCTGCTATAATTTCATTGAATAGAACATATGTGTTTAGTTTTTTATTTCATTTCCTCCTACTTCATTGATTCTTAGGTCTTGTTTCTTAATCATATCCAAGCTTCTTGGACATTTATGGGTTTTCATAATGCCTTTCATTCTCTTCATTCAGATTGCCTTTTTTGTTTACTAAAGTAAGATGGATTTTAATAAATGTTTTCCTCATGAACATGTAAATATATACATATATAATAATCTCACGTATTTCATCTGAAAATATATTTATGTTTTGCATATTATTTGTGTTATTGGTAAATCTAGAGACAAATATAAATAACAATTAAACTTACTTTTTGTTGCTAAAAGTTCCTTTGAGGTATAATTGTTATCTACTATATTATTAGATAATATCTTTACTTGGATCATCCTAATTGATTTCAAGAATTTAATGTTGTAAATCTATTTTGGGTTCTCATTTTACTTCAAGATGTTTTTCTAAATGTCTGGATCTATTAAATAGTTCCTGAAATTATATCCACATTTAAGAAATATATTGACCCTAAGTCATACTTATTTTATATAATAACAAATATTATTTTATTACATTTATTTTCATTTGTAATAAAAGTGATTTAACTCTGGCATGTCTACTTCATAATTATATGAAATTAGACTCTTTCACATGGCATTTTCATAAACGTAAAAATAAGTCATATTCATGAAGCTTGACTCAAACCTGTACTCCTCATGGCTTAATCAGCTTGTTTTTTTGTTTGTTGTTTGTCTGTTTGTTTTTAATACAACCCAGAACCACCAAAACTGTGATGTTATTGCTCACAGTGGACTGGGTCCTCTCACATTAACCATTAATCAGAACTTACAAACAGGCCAGTCTGATTGAGGTATTTTCCCACTTGTGGATCCCTCTTGAACATAGTCCTAGTTTGCATCAAATTGACAAGAAATAAACCAGCACAGCATGATAAATAAGTGCCTGACGTTCCAGAGAAGGACATTTAGTCCCTCCCTATCCCTCTATTCATCTTTATTATTTAACTTAAATAGTCCCTGACTTCTTGACACAAGTCTAACTAAAGTCATAAGCTACAAAAATTATAGCAAATGAATTCTAGGAAGTATGTGCAATGTTGATATTAACCATCAGCCAGTTGTACGAGGGTAGATTAATTTAAAAATAATATATTGATCATAGGAATATTATTCTTTTTATCACAAGAAAGAATAAATGGAAGTTGATATTCATAGTGCATATTATCAACAACTTATTCTATTCCTGTTAAATAATAATTTTAATTAACTAACTGCTTCAATATTTATAAAATTTTGATGAGTTAGTGTTTTATAACTGTTAATATTTTATTTCTTTTGGGCTGATTCAGAGCATTTAAGAGACTTAAGTCACAAAGCCATTTTTAGT
Organism: Peromyscus leucopus; assembly: GCF_004664715.2. Taxonomy (NCBI): domain Eukaryota; kingdom Metazoa; phylum Chordata; class Mammalia; order Rodentia; family Cricetidae; genus Peromyscus; species Peromyscus leucopus. Next base: position 98,454,714 of record NC_051070.1, read on the forward strand.
AAATAAAATTTAAAATTCAAATTTCCTGATTCCGCATTTAAGCTTTGTTTTAGTAGGAAGTTGAGACCATCATGTAGTATCCTTTTTACTTTATTATTCAAAGTTTAAACAAATTGCTTCATTCATTCAAAAGTTGTAGCAGTTTCAGAAAAAGTATCATGATGACAGTACCCACTTTATATATGTTCCTTAAGTCCCCACCTACCTCTTTTTCCCAAATGCTACTTTCTCTTTCCTATGTGAGAAAATAAAGATTCATGTGTCTTCTGAAAATAAATCAGTCCACAGTGCCTCAAGTTGAAACACTTCCTGGGTTAGTACATCATGTTCTTACTTATATAGAGAAAAGAGACTGAGGCTTGGGGACATTAAAAACCAAGTCTAGCCAGGTGGCAGTGGTGCATGCTTTTAATGCCAGTACTCAGGAGGCAGAGCCAGGTGGATCTCTGTGAGTTCTAGGCCAGCCTGGTCTATAGAGCAAGATCCAGCACAGGCATCAAGACTACACAGACAAACCCTGTCTCAAACTCCCCCCATCCCGCCCCCTCAAAAAACAAGTCAATTTTTAACTGTTATATCATTGATGGATATGTTACTTTCAGCCTCCTTAGAGAGTCTATATGAATAAAATCAAAAATGAGAAATTCCTTTCTTGTGGTCAGGCATGTTTACAGAAGTAGGTAAAGAATGCAGAGGTTAGGACAGTTCTCTTTTTGTAAAGCAGGAAAATTGCAGGCAGTTGTTTTACCAAACAGCCATAGGTAACTATTTTTTCAGGGTAGTCTCTCTGGTTCTGTAGCTAGAGTTATCTCCAGTCCCACCCTGCCCCACAGCCACTCAGACCCAAATAGACACACAGACACTTATATTATTTAAACTATTTGGCCTAATGGCTCAGGCTTCTTGCTATCTAGTTCTTATATCTTAAATTAGCCTATTAACCTATTTCAATTAATCTATAAGTTGCCACGTGGCTTGTGGCTTACCGGTACTTTACATCTTGCTTCTCATGGTGGTGGTTGGCAGCGTCTCCTGACTCAGCCTTCCACTTCCCAGAATTCTCCTCTCTGCTTATCCCACTTACACTATACTTCCTGCCTGACTACCAGCCAATCAGTATTTTATTTATCAGCCAATCAGAACAACACACTCACAGCATACAGAAAGACACCCCTAGCATGGTTTTGTTTCTTCCCTTTGGTTTTGTTCTGACTTTGTTTCCCACTTTGCAATGGAAAGTGAAAAAGTTCTAAGATAGTACAGATTTTGGAATAAAAATTCTTTCTTGTTATCTAACAGAAAATAGTGAAGTGAACAGAAATCAAAACCAACATTTTGTAATTCTACTCATAGATTTTCTTTTGATGATTACATAGTAATTTTTTCTTATTACAATTATATGTTGCTTTTTTCTAATCATTCTCACTACTTATTTCCATGTTATAGATGGGATCAGGAAAATTCAAGTGATTACTATAAGCTGTATTTCATATTTAAATTTCAGATTTTCAAACTCTAAATCTGAATTCTTTACTTTCTTGTGTACACATGCATGTGCGTGTGTCCTAGAGTTAGGTTGTACACATCTCATCTGCAGCTACTTGAGAAGGCCTGTAGAGGCTGTCATATCATCTAGAACTGGCATTACAGGCATTAGTAAACTGTCTGATGTGGGTGGTAGCAACCTTAACCTGGATTCTTTGCAAGGTTGGTAGGCACTCTTTCTTAACTGTTGAACCATGTTTCCAGCCATAAATACAGATTCTTACACAGTATTGTATACCTGCTAGCCATCCAAGGTAAATAATCCTATTTATATAATAATAGAAATATGAAATACATTTTATATGAAGAGGACAGAAAATAAGAAATATGAACTGGAGTAATTTAGAAGTAAAACATCAAAGAATCAGAGAACTGGATTATGAAATTACCATATATAATTGATTTATGACTCAACACATTCCAAATTGGCTGAAACTTTCTGTCAAGTATTGCAGGAATGTGAATTTACATGGTTTTTCCCCCATTGGCTTCTCCTTCAGGGACATGACATGCATCATTGAGATGATGCATGAGCTGAGAAAGCACACTCAGCTATCAGCTTTCTGGTAACAAATGGAAGACTGGTCAGGAAGTATTCCAGAGGTCAGAACTCAAGAATTCTCTAAATAGGGCATTGGAGACATATCTCAAATGGCAAAGTGCCAGCCATACAAGCACAAAGATCCAAATTCAGATCCATAGTCAACATAGAAAACGAGAGAGCCAGACATAATTTCATGCATCTGTTACCATAGGATGAAGAGGAAAAGAGACGAGCAAATCTCTGGATCATCTTTGCCAGCCAGCCTAGACAATCAGTGAGTGCAGGCAGAAAGAATGGAGGGGAACATTCAGCATTTACTTTGTATATGCGCTTACACATGGAGGGATGGGGGGAAAAGTTCTACACACAAGCTGAGACGTAAAATGCATGTGTGTTGTGGACTGAGTATGAAATATCCCCATAGGCTCGTGTGGTGAGTGCTTGGTCACTTGTTGGCAGCACTAACTTTAGAGATTCTGGAAACATTTGTGAAGGTCTTTCCTGGTCTTTAATCCCTTTCTCACTCACTCCCTGCTTCCCATCTCCTAGGAAGTAAAAAGATTCCTGGCACAATCTCTCACTGACTTGAAATTCTGCCTAACAAGCCCAAACAACTGCAGGCCGAACCTCTGAGACTAAGCAAAATGAATTTTTCCACCTCTAAATTGTGATCTTGGGTGTTTAGGACAGAGATATAGAAAGGTCACTAGACAAGTTGGGTAACAGCTAAGAGGCAGACTGCTTAATGCTGCTTATAAATTTGCAGTGTAAGAGTACTATTGCTGTGAAACTGTCCTACTGAAGCATATATGAAAGGAATGAAGACACAAAGTATATGAGGAAACACAATGGATGTGGTTTCAGTGAAAGAAACACCTCAGTAATTAATTTAACCATTTCACAAATCAAAAAGTGCAGACACTAGGAAATATTCACTTAAAGCAGCTTAGTGCAGCAACAGAAAGAATGCTGCAGCTACTCAAAGAGGATTTGCTTGTCCTGACACAAGGATGCATTCCTATGACAAGTGCATCCTGAGTGAACTAGGGCAGACAGCAAAAAAATATGCCTGGTTTTCCATTATCATACCGAATAGTGCACTCTGATATATTGTTCCCATATCTCCAGAAATATATTTTCTTTTTTGTACAGAAGAAATTGTAACAGGACAGGTAATGATCTCAGGAAGAAAAATCATGGCATTGACATCCACATAAAAGTCATTGGGGATATCAGGAGAAAGAGGTTTTTATTTTTTAAACAGAGCACACACCTAACATTCACCCAGCAGTTGGACATATATTATATGATATATCTGCTTTTAAAATGACTCTTCCACAACACTTATAAAATTTAAGCACTATCCTATCTATCAATAAGGTTCAAAGAATACTCATCCCTTAATCCACACTCTAATTTTTTTAAAAAAGAAAACTGGACAGGTTCTCAAAACTTTCACAGTCCTTAAGTATTGAGCAATTATTCACAACATGTATTTATCAGCAGTAAATACAAATTCAGTGAACCTGCACACCTGCTGCCAAGAGTGATTGATGCATTTAGTAATTATAATAAAACTTTGAAGGGAATACATTACCAATTTGACATCTGGAGACAAGAAAGTGAAGATGTATTTCCACTAACATTTATATCATAGCTTCCTTATTCTATTTTAAAAGTCATTTTCCATTTTTAAAGGCAGACTTCTTTAACCTGTGCATTAGTCAAGGTTCTCTAGAGCAACAGAACTTATATATATGTATATAATGTGTATACACATTTATATATATTCTATCAGTTACATATCAATTCTATCTAATAAATATGGAAATTTATTAGAATGGTTTACAGACTATGGTTCAACCAGTCTCACATAGCTATCTATCAATGAGTCCAAGAATCTAGTAATTTTACAGTTCACAAGTCTGCATGTCTCAACTGGTCTGCCATATACACCAGAATTCCAAAGAAATAGGCTCTAATGATGGTAAGAGGATTTGTTCAGCCAGAGCAAGAGCAAGCAGGCAGGGAGCAAGTGTCCCTCTTCCATGCTTTTATATAGGCTGCCAGCAGAAGGTGTATTGCAAATTAAAAGTACATCTCGTGAGGCAGAGCCAGGCGGATCTCTGTGAGTTTGAGGCCAGCCTGGTCTCCAAAGCGAGTTCCAGGAAAGGCACAAAGCTACACAGAGAAACCCTGTCTCGAAAAACAAAAACAAAAAAAAAGTACATCTCCTACTTCAAAAGATCTGGGTTACAGGTACATCATCCCATCTCAAAAGAATCAGATTAAAAGTGGGTCTTCCCACTTCAAATGATTTAATTAAGAAAAAAATATCTCACAGGCATGCGCCTTGGGTTTTAGTTCATTCCATATGTAATCAAGATGACAGTCTAGAACAGCCATCACAGCTGGCTGTCCCTGCAGTAAGGTTTCCTGCTGGTTCATAAACACTGCTAACCCAGCTGGCCTCCACCACAGCAGAGCCCATTGTTGAGAACTGTGTTAGGTGAAAAGCTTTTTCTGGGGAGATGCTATGCACATATCTACTCCAGATAGAGAGCCCACAACAGACCAAGGTAAGAATACCACCAAAGTCTAACTTGGTGACCCTTGAGTTTTGAAAGGGTTACTTACAGTAATATGGTTAAGTGAGGGGTTACTGACAAGAGTGGGCAGCTGATTTGGTCTCAAAGGTGTGTTTTTGTTTGTTTGTTTTTATTGTCCCTTGGCTTGTCTGAGAGTCTTTTCTCAGTTCAGCTTTGCTCCTTCGAAGAACTTGGGGCTTTCCTTGCTTACTCTATCAGGAAGGAGCCTGGTGAGTCTGCTTAGTTTCAGGGTTTTCCTTAAGTTATTTTAAGGTGTTTACCTCTGTGCTTAAGGAGCTTGCCTGTAGGATGAAATGTTTCAATCTCAAAGGGAAACCTTACACAACAGGATGAAATAATTAGACTATTTGATTTCATTATCTTGCATATACTGTGAATTAAAGGGGCGTTGGTATAATTTTGAACATGGTATCATTATAATTTTCATGACTTAAAGGGAACTTAATGTTACAAAACCTCTGGTATTTACATGTCAGACACGTTGAAGGACATCGTTGAGGAAAATTATGTAGTTAAAAAATATCAACAGAATGGATGATTTTTAAAATGATAAGGTGTATAGAGCAATATAAAGCTATAAAATTTACATTTGTCCATGTTAGATATCTAAGAAAATAAAATATCACTTAGATATTGTATTTAAAGCATTTTATTGTTGTTTTACTGAGGAAATTTCAATGTTAAAGAGAAATGAGTCATTGATTCTTGTGAGCATTTTGAAAATTATACTAATTCTAATATGTGATGCTGTCTCAAAAAAGACAATTCTTCACCATTGTAAAAGGCTTCAGAGGCATGAGGGAACCCTCCTAGGAGGATATTGGAGAGAACAAAGAGAAACTGAAAAAAGAAACTCCTATGAGAATAGAAGCTAATTGCCTACAAATGGTACATTGCTAAAGGGCAAGACAAAGACCTCTGTGCTCTGCATACATAGTAAGTGAACACTGCTCTCTGTCTGTCTGCAAAAATATCTAGAGAGGCTCCCCTTGCACCAGTCACCTCAGAGCAAGCATAGAACCAGAGCAGGCCTGTGGACAGCATCAAGCCTCTGGCCAGCCTCTGCTCCTGTAGGCCTGGCTAGCACAGCCAGGAGGGCAGCAATGCCAGCTCGTGTTCTCTCCATTGTTATGCTCACTTTTCCACTCTGCCTTCTCACTGAGCCATTTCACTAATTGTCACAGCCACCAAATTATGAGTACATGCTTCACAGCCCAAGACTCACACTGTGCTTAAGAAACTTCCAGATGCAGACTTTGTTCTGAAATAAAACTGTGTATCTACAGAAAATTAGTCCTGAGGAATATAAACACATCCTAGACAAGCAAAGAATCTCTGGTTAAATAAATCGGGCAAATATTAAATTAAGTGACTTCTTCACTATAGAATTTTTCAGAACCTGCCCTATGTAACATTCATTAACTAATTTCCAAGACAAGGCTGTGGTACATGTAGCATTTACTAATTTATTGGCTCACAGAATATGCTTCATTTATCACCTCATAGAACACATAGAACGGGTGCTGTAAACAATCCTTTAGACATATACTTCTAAATTGGAGAAAAAAATAAACCACCACAATTTTATATCTTATCATGTTTTAGTGGAAATGTGTCAAATATTCATATCTTTCAAAAAAGGTAATAGCTAACACTTGTTTTTTTTTTTCTTTTTTAAACCTGAGTGATCTATGTAATTGATGTATCTCATAACTTCACTAAGGTAATAATATTCTTTGGAACAGTGGAAGAGCAAGTATTCAAGGTCGCTTGAACCAACAAATTTAGAGCAGGACTCAAGGGTGACAGAGTACATTTACTCAGGAAGCATCCAGGGCATTCTCAAAAGCCTATAACAGAAGAACCACTGTAAAATATTAAGAGGTGCAGCTGATGAATTGAATCCTTGTTACTGTAGTAGAGGGAACACAGCTTTTCATAGAGACTGGAGTCTATAGGAATTTGCATTCTGAGCTGTTCTCTAGTTGTATTATCCCACCCCCCCCCCCATAAAAAATCTGAACTTCTCTGTATCTTACACTATGGGATGTCTTTCTGTATGCTGTGAATATGTGTTGCTCTGATTGGTTGATAGATAAAGCTGTTTGGCCAGTCGTGAGGCAGAATAAGGTTAGGCAGGACTGGAGAGAGAGGAGTAGAAAGGTTAGTTGGGAGAGACAACAAACTGTCATCCAAGGAGCAAGATGTAATGGGATGCCGATAAAACCATGGAACACATGGCAGTACATAGATTAATAGCTATGGGTTGAGTTAAGTTATAAGAGCTAGCTAGTAAGAAATAGGTCATATAATTTGCAATTAATATTAAGTCTCTAAGTGATTATTTTATGAATAGCTGTGGGACCATGGGGCCAGGTGGGATCAGAGAAACTTACAACTACAATCTTAGTTTCCTCGTCTGTGGAATGAGGATTTTTTCCAAGTTACTGTTTGTAATAAAATAGATGAGAAGTATTTCCTAAGATATGTTCTCCCAGAAGTCAACTCAAAAAAAGATGAAAGAAAGAAGAAAAAATTAAAAAAAAACAAGCACAATATTTGTCTCAATAATGTACTAAAGGGGCCACAGCAAAGAAGTAGAGTGAGATCAAGAAGGGACTCCAGTTAGCTAAGGGCTTGAGAACAAGCACTTCTGGGAGACAGTCCAGAACACAGCTCAGGATGAGTATAACTGAATACAAGGACGTAGGAATCATCTCCCTATTCTTATCTGATGTTGCCTAAAGACTGTTCTGAGAGATGCCCTGGAGCATGTGTCACTGTGCCCTCTGTGTGTCTAGAAGAGGGATGCTGTAGGCAAAGGCGGGGGAGGTTCCACTTCAAAGAGGCAAGGGAGGAGAGAACAGCATGAGAGGATTCTAAGAGCCTTTGCTACACTGTTAATTGTAGCACATTGCATTGCACATACAAAGTTCACTAAAATTCAAAACTTTATTGTTACTTTTCATGTGAAAACTTATATGAACCTAATTATTAAGACACTAATTTACAGCTGGGCATAGTGGCACATGCCTGTAATCTCAGACTCAAGATGCAGAGGCAGGTGGAACTCTGAGAGTTTGAGTCCAATCTGGTCTGCATAGTGATCTACGGGACAGCCAGGGCTAAATAAAGAGTCCCTACCAACACACACACACACACACACACACACACACACACACACACACAGAGACACACACTGCATTTGCTTGTTATTGAATTCAATCATGCTTAGATATTGTGGACACTTGCTTTTTCTTTTTTCTTTTTCCTTATTCCCTGAACCACTTTGCATTTCCAAAAGAGTTACTACTTAGACTCCTGAAATATGGTCAATGTTCTTCGACATCCACATTCTGCTCATGTAAATTCAATTCTTACAGTCACTGTACTACAGCTCTTACTTGTTTATTAGACACATAGTAAACATTTTTTTTTCAATACTGTCTATGATCTCATTTGAGATGTCTTTTCTCCTACCCAGGAGGACACAGAATGTCCCCTGGCTTCTCTTTGAAAACTCCCTATCTTTTTTTGAATGCATATTTATTTATATCTGTGTCCTACCACAAAAAATCAAATCCAAGTATAAAGCTGCATTTTCATCTATTCTTTCCCTTTTATTGAAAATATTCTTTCCTCACATAATATATCTTAATTACAATTTCCCTTCCTTCTTTTCCACCAAGTTTCTCAAAACATCTCCTCCTATCTGAATCCCCTCTCTTTCAACCTCTCATTAGAAAACAAGCAGGCTTCTAAGGAATAATAATAAAATATAGTAAAATAAAACAAAAATTATCACATTGGAGTTGGTCAAAACAAATAATCTGAAGGAGAAGAGTCAAAGAGACGGCATGTGATTCATAAATCCACTCAGTTTCTCACTCCGGAATCCCATCAAAATGGAAGCTATACCATACACAGAGAACCTGGTGAAGTTCCTGTTCAGGCCCTGCACAGGCTTGCTCCATCCTTGTTAGTTCAGATGAGCTTTGATCGTGTTGATGTAGAGTGTCTTGTTTTCTTCGTGCCCTTCATTCCCTCTGGTTCTTACACTGTTTTTGCTTCTGCTTCTGCGGGCTTCTCTCAGCTCTGAGGGAAAGAATTTGATGGAAACATCTCATTTACAGCTGAGTGTTCTAGGTCTCTCACTCTGTGGAATTATCTAGCTGGGAGTCTCTGTATTTGTTCCCATCTGTCATTAGGAGTAATTTTATCACCACTTTTTGGTTTTGTTTGTGTGTATTTAGACCAGTAGTATTTGGATTTACCCCAGGACCCTGGGCTCCCTAGTCTCTGTATCTTGATGAGCCCAGCCTTGCTGGGTATGACTTACAACTCCTGTAAGGGGCATTATGTCAAATCAGATACTAAATAGTTACTTCCACAAGCTTTGTGCTACCATTGCCTTAGCATATCTTGCAGGCAGGATGGCATTGTATATCAAAGGGTTGGTGTTTATGTTTCTTTTTTGGCAGCATGCTGAGTACCTTCAAGTACCAAAGACATTAGCATGTAGGGATGAAGTCTCTATGTAGGCACCAGCTCAACTTCTCCATGATCAGTGTGTTGTATAGGTGTTGTCTTCAGCAATGGGGCCTTACTGTCAGTTTGCTGAGAGCAACTTATGCTATTGGAAATAGCCTGGGTTATTTGGGAATGCCCATGAGACTCCTATGGCCAACAATTCAAATAGATGTAATCTAATCCTGGTACTGGAAGCTTCACTTAGTGAAAAGAGATGGCCATTTGAGACTTTGTCTCTCCCATTATTTGGTGATTTTGTTTAGATCACATTTATATATGTATGTATTTTAGGAGCTTCTACTGCATTTGGTTTCCTTACTACCCCTTAAATAGCTGTTACTCTTAACTGTCTTTCCCCATATCCTCTCCCTCATTTACTTCTCCTCTTCTTCTCCCCACTTGGTCTTCCTCTTCTAGCCATTCCCATCTATCCATAACTATCTTTCTATTTCACTTTTCTAAGGAGATCTATCTGTACCCACGAGTCCCTTCCTCTATACCTAACCTGTGATTCTGTGAATGGTAGCTTGGTTATCATTGAATTAAAATCCACAAATAATCAAATGCAAAATTTCTCTTTCTATGTCTGGGTTACCTCACTCAAAATGACTTTTTCTAGTTTCATACATTTACCTGAGAATTACATGATTTGCTTTTTTTAGTGGCTGAATAATATTCCATTTTTTTAATATACCTCATTTTCTTCATCCACTTATCTATTGAGGGACATCTAGTTAGTTTTCAGTTCATGGTCATTATGAGTAGACCAATAATGGATATTATTGAGTTTAGGGACCACCTGCAAGCCTCCTGGCCTGTTGTGATTGAGAGGGGAATAATCTGAGATGGGTAAAGAATGAAACTCAGAACAATGCCATTTTTCTTTATTATCACTGGTTCATACTTCAAAAGTCTGACCTCTGACCTTTACTTTTCTTACACATTTAAACTTGTGACCTGTGACCTTTATAATAAGAATGAATTCTATTGGCTGATAAAAAGAGCTCAAGGCCCAGGGGGAGAATCTGTGATAAGCATAAGGAAAAATGCTATTGGTAGAGGATGCAAAGTACATGGGGTCTCTTTAATAGGAATCTGTTCTCTTTCCTGAAGGACTGGGGATTAAACGATGCCTAGGATATTGGGTGAATTCAGATAGAAGCTGGCTCCTAAGAGAATGGTAAAGAATCACCAGGTTAATGTATTCCAGGTGACTAGGCTTCATTCATTTCTTTTCTTTAAGGAAAATAGGCCAATGTGACCGACAAGCTGGTTTTTCTGATGCTTAGCTTAGAATATTCAAGTGTCTTTAGGGTAGCATGAGATGTCCTTTGGTATATGCTCAAGAATGGCATAGCAAGATCTTAAGGTATGTCTACTCTCACCTTTCTGAGGAACTGTTACACTGTTTTCCAGAGCGGCTGTACAAATTTGCAGTCCTGCCAGAAATGGATGAGTCTTCCCTTATTCTACATCCTCACCAGCATGAGCTGTCACTTGTTTTATTGATTTAGACATTGTGACATGTGTAAGATAAAATTTCAAAGTAGTTTTGATTTGTATTGCCCTGATGGCTAGGGATGTTGAACATTTAAGTATTTCTCAGCCACTGAGCTTCCTTTTTTGGGAATTCCCTGTTTAGATTTATACTCTATTTTCCTCAGTTTGGTTACTTTATTTCTTGATATCTAGTTTTTGAATAATACACCCCCATGTATGCATGCGCACACACACACACACACACACACACACACACACACACACACACACACACACACTATCAGATATATAGTTGGTAAAAAAAATTTTCTTATTCTGTAGGCTGCTGTTTTTTTCCCAAATGATAGTGTCTTTTGCCATGCATAAGCTCTTCAGTTTAATGAGGTCTAATTTATTAATTATTGACCTTAGTGCCTGTGTTAACAATGTTCTCTCCAGAAAGCTTTCTCCTGTACCCGTACGAGTGAATTTGAGACTATTTCCAACTTTCTCTTCAATCAAGTTCAGTGTATCTGATTTTATGTTGATGCCTTTGATCCATTTAGAGTTGAGTTTTGTGCAGTGTGATAAGTATGGATCTATTTGGATTATTCTACATGCACCAATCCAGTTTGAACAACACCATGTGTTGAAGATGTTTTCTTTTTCCAGTGTATATTTCTAGCCCTTTTATGAAAAATAAGATGACCATAGATGTGTGGATTTATATCTAGATCTTCAGTTTGATTCCATTGAGTAACCTGTCTGCTTTTGTGCCAATATCATTTTGTTTTTGTTACTATAGCTTGACAGTACAACTTCAAATTGTAGAAATTGATAGCTCCAGTAGTTGTTTTTTATTTGTTTGTTTGTTTGTTTGTTTTTGGTTTTTCAAGACAGGGTTTTTCTGTGTAGTTTTGATTCCTGTCCTGGTTCTCACTCTGTAGATCAGGTTGGCCTCAAATTCCCGAGTGCTGGGATGAAAGGCATGCTCCACCACTGCTCAGCTTCCAGTAGTTTTTTATTGCTCAGGTTTTTTTTTTTTGGTTTTGGTGTGTGTGTGTGTGTGGGGGGGTGTTCCCACAGAAAGCTGAAATTATCCTTTTAAGGTCTGTGAAGAATTTTTTTGGAATTCTGATGAGCATTGCATTGAGTCTATAGAATATTTTCAGTGGGATGGCCAGTTTTTACTATTTTAGTACTCCCTATCTATGAGTGTGGAAGGTCTTTTTATCTTCTGATGTTTTCTTCAGTTTCCTTAATGGCTTTTGGTTTATATCATACATGTCTTGCTTTTTTAGATTTTACCTAGATATTTTATATAATTTGAGGGTATTGTAAATGATGTTTCTATGATTTCTTTTCAGTTCATTTGTCATTTGTTTTAGGAATTAAATGTTGATTTTTTTAAATGGTCAATTATGTATACCGCCAATTCATCTGCAAATAGAGATATCTTGACTTTGTCCTTTCCAATTTATATCCCTTTGAAAGCCTTCAGTTGTTTTATTGCTCTAGCTAAGATATTAAGAAATACATTGACTAGGCATGGAGAGAGTGGACAACCTTGTCTTGTTCCTGATTTTAGTAGAAATGCTTGAGTTTCCATTTCAGTTGATGTTGGCTATGAGCATACTGTAAACTGTCTTTCTTATATTGAGTTATGTCTTTTATATCCCTAATCTCTCCAGGACTTCCATCATGAAGGGGCATCAAAGGCCTTTTCTGTGCATAATGAGATTGTGTGGTTTTTGTTCTTCAGTTTGTTTATATGGTTAATTATATTTATTGATTTTCCTATATTGAACCATTCCCACATCTCTAGGATAAAACATTTTGTTCATAGTGAATGAACTTTTTCATGTGTACTTGGATTTGTTTTACCAGTATTTTATTGAGAATTTTTGCATATGTACTCAAGAAGGATATCGCCTGTAAATTCTGTTTCACTGTTAGGAATTTCTGTGGTTTGGGTATCAGGATTACTGTGGCCTGATAATGAATCAGGCAATGTTCCTTCTGTTTAAATTTATGAAATAATTTGAAGAGTTTTAGTATTAACTCTTCTTTGAAAGTCTGGTAGAATTCTGTGCTAAAATCATCTGGCTCTGGATTATTTTCTTGGAAGATGGGAGACTTTTATTGACTCTTTGTATTTCACCAGGTATTATAGGTCTATTCAAATTCTGTTCTGATTTTGACTTGAATAAGCGGTAGATATCAAGAAAATTGTCTATTTCTTTTAGACTTTCTTTGCTGAAGTACATGTTGTTAAAGTATATCCTTATGATTATTTGGATGTCTACAGTGTTTGTTGTTATATCCACACTTTCACTTCTAATTCTATTAATTTGGATATTCTTTTTCTGCCTATTACTCTGTTTGGATAAAGATTCGTCAATCTTACTGATTTTTTTCAAAGAACCAACTCTTTGTTTCATTGATACTTTGTATTTTTTATTTGAATTTCATCTATGAGTTTTATTATTTCTTGCTATCTACTCCTGTGTGTGATTTCTTCCTGTTTTTTTTTTTCCCTAAATCTTTCAGGTATACTGCTGAGTTACTAGTATGAAATTTCTCCATTTTTAATAGTCACTTAGTGCTATATATTTGTCTCTTAGAACTCCCTTCTTTGTTTCTCATAAATTTGGGTATGTTGTGTATTCATTTTCATTCAATTCTAGAAAGTTTTTTTTTTTTTATTTCTTTCTTAATTTCTGCCTTGACCCATTTTTCCATTCAGTATAGAATTTTTCTGTTTCCAAGAATTTGTAAGTTTTCTGTTGTTGACATCCAACTTTAATGTGTGGGGGCCAGATAAGATGCAGGGTGATATTTCAGTTTTCTTGTTTCTGTTGAGCCTTGCTTTATGTCTATGCTTGTGGTTCACTCTTGGAGAAAGTTTTCTGAGATACTGAGAAGAAAGTATATTCTTTTGTGTTTGGATATAATGTTTTGTAAATACTTGTTAGGTATTTGCTTTATAATATCCATGATCTCCAGCTTTTCTCTGTTTAGTTTTGTATGGATTACCTGTCCATTGATGTGAGAGGAATATTGAAGTCTCTTGTTACCATTTGTGGTAGTGTTTCTTTTATGAATTCGGGACCCTTTGTGTTTGGTGCATAGACATTAGAATTGCAATGTTCTCTTTTCTTTTGATGATATGTAGTGTCCTTCCTATCGCTTCAGATTAGTTTTGGTTTGAAGTCTATTTTGTCATATATTAAAATAGCTACACGAGCTTCCTTCTTAGGTTTATTGGCTTGGAATATCTTTTTCTAGCCCTTTATCCATAGATGATGTTGATCTTTGATGTAAAAGTGTGTTTTTTGGATGTAGCAGTAGGACAGGTCCTCTTTTCACATCCATTCTGTTAGTCTGTGTCTTTTTAATGAGACAATTTCTGTTTAAAGATATCTATGAGCAGTGTTTGTTGATTCCTATTATTTTCTTATTATTGTGTGCTCTGTGGTGTGTGTGTGTGTGTGTGTGTGTGTGTGTGTGTGTGTGTGTGTGTCCCACTTTTTGATTTTCTGGTCTGGGATTATTTATTTCTTGAGTTTTCCTGGGTGTGGTTAGCCTCTTTTCCTTTGAAGTTCCCTTTTAGCACTATCTGTATGGCTTTGTTTGTAGATAGATATTGTCTACATTTGGTTTTAACATATCATTTTTTCTCCCTCAATTATGGTTGAAATTTTTGCTAGATATGGTAGGTAGCCTGGACTGGCATCTGTGGTGTCTTAGGGTTGGGAACAAATTTGTTCAGATCCTTCTGCTTTTAGAGTCTCCATTGAGAAGTCCAGTATAATCTGATAGGTTTGCTTTTATATATTACTTGGTCTTTTTCCTTACAGTTTTAAATATTATTTATTTGTTCTATACTTTTAATATTTTGATTATTATGTGCCAAGTTGATTTTCTTTCCTGGTCCAGTCTATTTGGTTTTCTCTATGTTTCTTGTACTTTAATAGGCATTTTCTTTAGATTAGGAATCTTTTCTTCTTTGATTTTGTTAAAAAAAATGTTCTTTTGACTGGTGTTTCTTCTCCTTTCTCTATTTCTATCATTCTTAGATTTGGGCTTTTTATAGTTCCCCAGATTCCCTGGATGTTTTGTGTCAGGAGTGATTTTAGATGTAACATTTCTTTGACTGAAGTATCTATTTATTCAATACCCAAGATTCTCTTTGTAGGTAAGCCTTCCACCTGAGGTTCCTGTTCAAGTTTCTAAACTTGTCTTTTTCTAGATTTATCTTAGTTTGAGTATTCTTTATTGATTCTATTTCAACTTCATCCTCGGCTGTTTTATTCATTTCCTTCCACTGTGTTTTCATAGATTTCTTTAAGAGATTCATTTTTCTTTTTAAGGATATCTATCATATCCACAAAGGCTGTTTTAAGCTATTTTTCTTGCCCTTCAACTATATTAGAGTAATCAGTGCCTGCTGTTGTATAGGTGCTGGACTCTAGTGGGGATATTTTCACCGTGCTGTTATTGAGTGTGTTTTGACACTGGTATCTATGCATTTGAAGAAGTCAGCCTACCCACTTCCCAGGCTTAAGTGGATGGGTGGATGCTAGCATGGAAAATCTGTTTGAACCACTGGTAGAGGGAGAAGGTTGGTTGAAGCAGGAATTCTGCTCCAAAGTTGGGAATGGGACTAAAAGAAACAGAGCCAGACAGTGGCAGTGCACGCCTTTGATCCTAGCACATGGAAGGCTCAAGCCTTTGATCCCAGTTCACTGGAGGCAAAAGTATAGGTCAAGTTTTCCAGTGTCCCAACCAGCTGTTGGTCAGGACAAATCTCTCATCCACAGTCCTGTAGCTTTTTACAAAATAATCACACAGAGGCTTAATATTAATTAAAACTGCATGGTCATTAGCTTAGGTTTACTACTGACTAGCTCTTACACTTAAACTCAGCACATTTCTGTTAATCTATATGTTGCCATGCGTTCCATGGCTTTACCTGTGTGCCATTACATGCTGCTCCCTGGATGGCAGGGTGGCATCTCCTCACTCAGCCTTCCATTTCCCAGAATTCTCCTTGTCTGCGAATCATACCTACACTTCCTGCTTGGCTACTGCCCAGTGTTTTATTAAACCAGTGTACAAAAACATTACCCCACAGCATTTCCCCTTTCTTGTTCAATTAAAAAGAAAACTTTTAACTTTACCATAGTGAAATTATACTTAACAAAACAGTTATCAAGCAAGGATTACAGTTACAGTATCTAAACTCTTTATAATTGACAAATTTAAAGAAAATACTCTATCTTATATTTGTGAGTTCAAGGTTTCATATCTACCTTATCTCTTATCATAATCAAGGAAAATCATGATTATAACTATCTAGTCTTCAACTACATCAAAGACCCTAGAAGGATATAATATTACCAAATAAACAAGAAATGCATTGTAAGCAACTTCCAAAATTCTGGAATGACAGAGACAGCTGACTTCCTGGACAGTCACCCAAAGTTCTTCTGTAAAGTTGGGGCATCCATCTTCAGCCATATAGGCATAGAATCCTCAGTCTCTTTTCTCTGTGTCCTTAGAATGTATGGAAGTCTCTTCTGTGAAGCAGGAACCTGAAGGACCATCTCGCCTTGCAAAGTTCAGTGGTCACCTTCTCATGGGTCCTGCATGTCCAGTCAACATAACATTTTGTCAAGCAGTCCAAGCAGGAAAAGTTTCTGTGCCCAAATGGCTATTTTTGCCAAGAAGTAAATAATCTCCATATGGAGTGTCTTTGATTTCCATATTTCCCTTTGAAGTAAATCAGTGCTGCTAGGAAGAGACACATCTCATTGTCCAGAAAGGACAAGATTTTAAAACATTTTAAATAACATATTCTGTATGTCTTTGAAGTGTTTGAAGATTACCTACCTAATTGAAATATGTCTATGTATACTTAGAAAACTTAACTAATATGACTACAAGTTTGATTATCATAGACAATTAACTATTAATCTGTATTTCTTAATAATACATTACAATTTTAAATGAGTTTTATAAACATAATACCTTAAACAAGAATAAAAATATACATACGGTTTAACAAAATTGACCTTAAATTTGTATCAATAAACTAAAATACATAGCAATGTAATATATTTTAAGCAGGTTGTTGCTCTTTAAAAGCAAATTCAATAATCTACCCTTTTATCCTATCATATTGATATCCTATATTTCTATATCCTTCAAGCTTTGATCCCAGCAAATGAGAGGCTCAATCCTTTGATCTTAGCACATGGGAGGCTCAAGGCTTGAATCCTAGCACACGGGAGGCCAATGTCTTAGCATTAGAGAGGTAGAAACAGAAATATAAAGTGGGTGGAGATAGGATCTTGGGCCCATTCATTCTGAGGATTCATGGAGACAGGATGCCCCCATTCAGTCTGAGATTTCATATAGAAGTAAGAAGTGATTATGGCTCCTCTGCTTCTCTAATCTTTCAGCTTTCACCCTAGTATCTGACTCTGGGTTTTTCCTGTTAAGACTAATTTGGATCATGTATCACAAGACCCTTCTGCATACACACTCCCACAATTTCATGCCCTCTTTTGTTTATACAGTGCCCCATGGAGTCCAATTTGTGCCACCCATATATTCCAAATGAGGGGCCATCTCCTAGATCATGATTGACCCACTAAGACCTTAGAGAAAACTGACTCTCCATCTCCCATTAGCTATTCATTGCTGATATTTCCTTAGCTAGGGATGAAACTTCATGGTCAACTCCCCTTTTCATTCCTTGATTTTTCAGTCTTGAGGTTACTCAGGTGTTGTGTACATTGTCACAACTGCTATGAGTTTATGAATGAAGCAGTGAGTTTGTTTTTAAAAACAGGTTTCTTGCTTTTTTCACATTTCTATTGGTGCTATCAATACCTGTCAGTGTCTGAATTCATAATTTAAAATATAAAGAGAAGCTTAACAGTAACCAGTTCAAAACAGTTTGTGGGCTATGCAGCTATATGTTTTGATATTTAAGAAGTAGCACCCAAACATGAATGAGACAGAATCTCTGCTCCTTGTCACATTTATTAATCACTGCATTGGATGATTTAACCAGTGAAATTAGGAGAGAAAGAAAAATAAAAATTATCCAATTTCAAAGAAGAAACAAATCTCTTTAATTTGTAGATGACATATCTCATTTATAGAAAAATCTTAAAAAATACAGATACTCTTGGAGCTAATATATGAATACATTTAGATTGAAAAGTCATTATATTATAAATTAAATTTATATTCACATACTAGGAAAATATCTATAAACTAAAACCAAAATCTACAATTATAAATTATAAAATTTGTAATTTAAAACTGATTTCAAATTCTACTTATCATAGAATAAAAAAAGAATAGCCGGGCGGTGGTGGCGCACGCCTTTAATCCCAGCACTCAGGAGGCAGAGCCAGGCTGATCTCTGTGAGTTCGAGGCTAGCCTGGGCTACCAAGTGAGCTCCAGGAAAAGCGCAAAGCTACACAGAAAAACCCTGTCTCAAAAAACCAAAAAAAAAAAAAAAAAAAAGAATAAAATAAAGAGACTTAAACTTAATAAAAGAAATAAGAAATTAGTGTAGTGAAGACTGAAATATCACTGTAATAAATACCTAACTAAATGAAATGTTATCCAGACTTCATGGATTAGAAGAATATTAGGATGAGAATACTATACAAATTGATTCACAAAAACAACATGTCTCCTTCAGAATCATATTTGATTTCTTTTAACAAATTATCAGGTCTATCCCAAGATTTACACAAAAGTGTAATAAGCATAGACTACCCAAAATGTATATAAACAAAAATCTTAAAATTTACAGAAACATCCATGATCAAAAGGATACAAATTAACCAAAAATCTTACCAACCCAAATATTCATAAACTGATTCATTAAGGAGTAAACAAAATATAACATAGATTAAAAGGAAATATCATTCACAACTAAAATGAAATTAAAATGTCCATAATGTAGGTTCTCAATTCACTTGTTAACATGGATGAATGTTGCAGCTTACCTCTAATTTTAGCCTTCAAAGACAGAGACAGGAAATTCCCAGAGCAAGCTTGCTAGGTATGCCAGTCATAATTGCCAGTAAGCTCACGGTTTACCTCATAGACCCTATCTCAATGAGTAAGAGGGAAGAATGATTAAAGATGATTCCCAACACCAGTCTTTGGGCCTCCATGTTCTCTCTCTCTCTCTCTCTCTCACCACAAACTCACAAATACATAAAAACTATAAGGAAGTATATAAGATATAGCTCAGGAGCCTATAGAATTCATAATCTGTCTCTACACAATTAGTTCCATGAGTGGGAGAAGAAGAAATGGGAAAAAAGATAATAAATGGGCTTGAACTTCTGAGCCAGGGTTACCTGTTCATCCTACAAAGCTATTTCTCAAACTCTTTAATAGAGTCTAAAATGGATTTGCCTTCTGGAATTATGTCTGTTCACTTCTTCTGGGCCAGTAAGAGTGACTTGGCTATGGAGATAAGCATGCTGACCTCTCAGGAGACACTGGTCAAGTTGTTCTTAATTTCCTAGTTCTGAAGCTTTCACACTACTGATTTTTATTTGAGCATAGCAGTCACTTATGTCAGCTTAATATTCAGAAACATGACAGCAAATGCTCAAATTGAGCATACAGTTCATTACCTCCCTGTCCCTAGAAGAAAGAAACCCAACTTATAAGAGGCCTACTGTGAAACTGTACGTTGTTTGCAGCTCCTCCACATTTCATCTTCTTTATTCCACAGTGCTAAGAACCACCAGTAGTAATTATTTTCCTTAATGGTTAATTGTGCCATGGAAACTAAGAGCCAATAAATTTCTCAGTGTCAACAATACAAGTTCCCCAAGTCACAGGTGGCTTGCACATGCTCAGAAATACACTAAACACATGAGAAAAGAGAAAGAGCTGACCTAGGAATAGCAAAAAGGCTGTATTTTAGGAAAATTTGCTTAAGAAAAAGGCTGTGTAAGTGCTTTGGCTTAGATATTTCCTTGCCAAAAAAAGTCAGAAAATTTGGTTGTTCTTGCTAGTCTGACATCCTTAGAATTCAAGTGTGGTTTCATATGGAAGTTAAAGCTTCTTACAGTATTTTGTGACCTAGAAGAGATCAAAATCATCATTCTGCATGAATGATTTCATGTACCCTATTTTCCTGATGAATCACTTATTTTGCACATTGTTTTGATGACTGAATTTTGCTATAGTTCCTGTTTTATCTTCTTTCATGATCTTTATCTCTGACATGGAATAAAAAATATAGCTGATGCTTCACATTTCAGTAACAAATGGGTATATCTGGCAATATTTAAAAGTATTCATTGCCTTAACAACTTGAACTTGAAATAAGGAATAATTCCATTTGACTCTATAATATTTCTGGAATGACACATGTATTGTGAAGGTATTTTAATGGCTGTGTTCTCAAGCAAAATCACAAAATAAGCTGAAAACTTGACTCACAGAAGACAAAGCAGAAAACAAATCGATGTGTGGCATAGGAAGGAGTACATGACTAAGGAACTACTTAGCGTCCTAATTTGCAAAGGAAAACTAAACCTTAAATTACAGATGCAAAATAGAGTTTTGTCTGTCACCAGGCCCCATCCAAGTTACAGTGGAAGTTCCATGAGTGCTTGGGAATAATGATTCATTCTAGAAGGAAAGAGGGAGGGTGGTCCTTTGAAGAGTCCGAGACCAAGATATTTAAATCTCAGAGGAGAGGAGACTGTGTGTGTGTTAAGATTTACTTACTAAGTATAAGAGATATATGTCTGAGTGGCCATTGGAGTTGATAGAATGTATTTGTTCATAAAAGTGAAGTCATTACTGTGTCTAGAAAGATAAAATAGTATAGAGAATATAAATAGGCAAGCCCTGAGAGTCACCTCTTGAATTTTTTTACTGCAAAACATAGGTTATTGAACTCGATTTGAAATATTATAAGGAAAGATATTCTAATAGTGAAAAACCAACCCTCATCTGAAGAACAAGAATGTTCATTTCTACTTTTTGCAATGATCTTGGAAACATTTAGAAATAATGGTTAATTTACTTTTAATTGAGCAAAAAATGACATTAAACCAAAGATGTGGAGTAGGTGATGTTCTTCATCTGTGACTAAGTTAATAAATGTGTCCCTGCTCTGGGTAAATTCCTGTCATTTTAACAGGGGGTGTTTTGGCAGGGGTCATTGATATTACATATACTGGATAGAAGCATAGTTACCCTGTTCTAAGTGATCAGAAGGGGCTTGGAAGGCCTATTCAATTGGGACAGTATTTGTGTAGTATGTGTTACTCTGTGTGTGTGTGTGTGTGTGTGTGTGTGTGTGTGTGTGTGTGTGTGTGTGTGTTATATAGGCACATATATGTGTGAGGTATATATGTACATGTGTGCACATGCATATGAAAGCCAATGGTTGAAGTCAGGAATTTTCCTCAATAGCTCTTTCACCTTCCTTATTCTTTTGATTCAAAGTCACTCAGGCCCAGAGCTTGTCAGTCAGGCTGGTCTATCTTACCAGTTGGTGCATGGATGATTACTTCTTTCCATCTTCCAAGGTGGAAATTTCAGGTAGGCTTCAACAATTGCCTGGCATTTGCATGAGTTCTGGGGATTTGAACACTGGTCCTCATGATTGGATCATGAGGGCTTTATCCACTGAGTAGTAATTCTGGCCAATTACATATTTTTCAGTCTCCTTTCATGCATGTATGTTTCATGATGATTTTGCTTATGTTTACATACTGTGCTGTTGAGCTTTTAGACTGTTCTGTATGCTTCTCCACCCAATGTGAGAGTGAGTATATCCAATTCTTCTTTTCATTCACAATTCTTTCTTTCCCATCTCCTTTTTACCTCCCTCTTTTCATCTTTCTCTCACCTTTATCCCATCCCTTTAATACCTCATATCTATGTCTTCCACAGTTTCAATTACCTCTGAAATATATGGATTCTAACAGTATCATAACCTCCCCTTTGAGCTACTTTCCTCCACACAATCTTTTTCAACACTGACTGAAAATGAGTCTGTAACCTCATTCATATTATTTACTTCACACTCTTAGTAATGAATAAAATCCTGACATCTACCATATTATCTTTCTTAATTTATCTTCCAAGAGTTGTCTACTGGATAGTATAACATTTGCAAAGAGTCAGATCCAGCATTTGTGGTTCATATCATAGTTAATAATCTACTCTGAGAGCAATATAGAGGCTGCACCAGGCATACTAAGCTCCTGAGCTAAGAATATAACTTCTGAAATATATACCGGCACTCTACCACAATATATCCCATTAGAATATTGCCAATCCTTCAATTGAAAGAACACAACAGATTAAAAGGAAAATAACCTCTGGTACGTAAACCCCAACATAGAAATGCAAAGGCAATTTAGCTTCGAAAAAATTATTGAAACCTCAATAATGGCCTATGCAAGAATGAATCAAGTGAAATTTCAAGAACTCAAAAGATAAATTCATGAATTGATCTCAGAGGACAGAAATGTTGAAAGATGGTCCAGGAATGGAATTGTGTGGGAATTCTGAGTGCTTATGAGAACACTCCAAGAAAAAAAGACAAAGGTCTCATGACCTCAGTTTCTTCAAAACATAAGATTGTTCTTGGAATGTGTTTTCCTGCTCATCCCAGATTTAGCAGATAAAAGTAGATTGGCTTCAGATTACCCATTACCACTTAATATTGCTATTCAGGTAATGTTTAAACTGCCCTTTGTGTACTTCTATGGAAAAACATTCTTTGGCCATGCATGACTTGTCTTTGTGATTATACACAGCCTGAACTCATGTAGTTTACACAGATGACCTTTCTTTACTCTCAAAATATAATTTGTCTGATGCTCTGAATAAAGTTGGCTATTGTGTGATACTTTAGTCTGCTGCATTAATCAGCTCCATTCTCCCAGACAGGTCCCATCCCCTCTGGAGCAGTGAAAATAAAAATAAAAATAAACCAAAAATAAGAGTTGAATGAAATGAAGAAGTCAATATAATATACAAAGAAACTTTCAGTGAAAAAAAATACAGAAATGAAGAAAAAACAAGCTGAAATGCTTGAAATAAAAAACACAAAAAGTCAAATAAAGAGCTCTGGAGAAAATTCACTAACCAAACTGATCTAGTAGAGAACAGAATAACTGAACTTGAAGGCAAGATGCATGAATTATTACATCCCAACAAAGACAGACATTGTATTAAGATGCTGTAGTTCTATTGCTGTGATAAACCACTGTGACTAAAAACAACTTCAGGAGGAAAAGTCTCATTTCTACATATATCCACTATTTATTATATAATTAATATATTAATATATTATATAAAGATACTTAGAGATAAGCCCTATTCTCCTGAAGTTGCTTTATATATTATATTAAATATATTATATTGGATTATATATTATATATTATATTATTTATATTAATACATTCTACATAATACACTATATTGTATATTATATAATATAAATGTATAATATAATATTGCATATATTATATGGTATATTATATATACTAGTTTTATAGTTAGGCGTATTTCTTCTTAAAACTTTTGAGTCTACTGTCTGAGTCTATTATCTGGGATAATAGACTGGGAAGTGTCCATGACCTGTTTGTTCTCAGTGTCCCAGGCAAACATCTGTCCTACCAGGGATAGCTTATAGTAGTTCATTTCCTCAGCCTCTTCCTGCACATAAAGGACTAGGGTTTATTTATGCATAAATAAATAAATAAATAAATAACATAACATAACATAACATAACATAGCATAACATAACAAAATAGAGAATAAGTGCTTAAGGTAGGCTACAGTGAGATGATATTAAAAAATCCAAGGGATATTCTTAGACATTTAATTAATTGCATTCTGGTGGCCATTACTCTCTTTAACATATTGTTTCAAATGTATGCAGACACCATCTTTGATTTTTCTGAAGAAGGCTTGGGATCAGTAGCACCTCCCTGTAGCTAGTTCCCCTCTCCCCAGGGTGTGCTTCACAAAGCTCAGAGCCACTTGATGTGCATGATTTCACTGCATTGTGAAGACAGGGGCTTCAAAGCTCTTAGGAGAAATGCCACCTTCAGAATGACCTTTGTAACAAAAGGTGCAAACACATAGTGTTTTTAGATTTCTGTATTTTTCTTCCTTTAAAAAAAAGTAACCTTTGCCTCCTCACTGTATGTCATGTTTAGGCTGAAACAGTTCAAAGTGTACTCATTGGTTCTGACCTATAGAATCACAGGCTGATTTCAGTTGTTTGGCTTTGTTAATTCAAATATAGAGGTGAGGTGTGAGAGTGAAGGACAGGAAGAAAGGAAGATACCTAGATAATTTAGGTGAGAGATGAGCTTTGGAAATGATTTAAATAGTACACTGATAAGTTTTCAAGAACTTGACTATTTTACATAGAAATAGAAAAAGACATGGCACTCCATCCCACACCCCCAAAAGCCAAGAATTCAATCTCCTTGGTTCCAAGAGCATTCTGTCTACATTCTGCAGAAGAATAATAAAAATATCACTACTGCCCAGGGAGCAGTCTTGAGTTCTCTTAACTCTTAACTTGACTTCTGAAAGTGGCTTCCACTGCATCAGAGGTGACTTTCAGGTTCTGTCGGCCCAAGAGTACAAGTGCTCAGAAAATTCAGCTTCTACCTCTGTGATCTTTCACTGATGGATCTCAAGTTCCTTGATGGGTCTGAGGTTCACAGCTGTGCAGGCTACGTTGCTATACTGTCTGCTGCACTGCATTCCAAACAGAAAAGACCTTTTCCCACACCACAAAGATGCAGGCAGTTCTCCCAAGGCCTTAAAGGCAGTTCCTGAGAAATGAAGTTCACACACACACACTTTAGGAAATCGACATTTTAGAGAGCATTTGATTATGAAGTTAAGTCAAACTTGCTTTCACATAATTTAAAGCTAATTTTCATAAACACCTCAAGCAAGTGTTTCAAATGACTAAATGTTCTCTATTTGTTGCCTTTAGAAATTTGTTACTAGGAAAGCTAAGGGGTGTGGCCTGCCTCAAGCTGTTAGGCTCACCCCAGGGGAGGATCCTACTTAGCAGACTAACCTTGACTTACAGGGAGATGTAAATGCTTGTGCACTCACAGGCGCTTTGTGCCTGAAGTCCTGGATTTTGCCCTAGGAGGAAGGGTAAAGAAGAATGTGTTCCCCCTACATAGCCTTCAGGAAACTGAAATGGGTATTACTGTTTTGTTTTTCTTAATTTTCAAATGAAAGCCTTCACATACTAGTTCTGAATTGGGACAGCAACATTTTGCATGGGGAAATATAAAAAAAAAAATTATTCTATAGCATCTTAAAGTTTTATGTAAGATTCTCACTTATTTGAATAGATCTGTTGTGTTTGAAGATTATTGGATTAGGGAGCTAGGTCATGCTGAATTCTAACTGTTCTTCCATGACGTAAAGACTCAACCAGATGTTTCCAAATACTATTCTGAAAGGGAAAAATCAGTAGCCATCTTAAGAGCTGCTCCCCCGATCTCTTCTAAAGGAAAATGTTGTGCCCAGATCGTAACCCCCAGAGAGACCACCAAGGACGAGCATACCAGAATGCAAAAGCAAGGTTTATCTGTTACAAGTCATGACAGGGAACTCAACTCAAGCCATCTCAAGTGAGGCAGAGAAGAGAAGAGTTACTCTTTCTTGGGGAAGTTAGTTTTTATAGGCAAAACCCATAAAATTTCTTAGAGGGGAGGGAGTTAGTACGGGTCCATCCTTGATTGGTCCAGTTTTTCCCTGGCCTGGACTTTATCTTATTCTAGCTTATCTGTTTGCCCTGTCAGGAGTTTTACAACTCCTCTCCAGGGTCTGGTCATGTTATCTCCAGAGAGGGCCATCTCCTGGTTAATTGGTTACCATCAGACATCCTGACTCTGTTCTTTTGTTCCTGGGGCTGGCTCCATCATTTCTGGGGACTTGAAACTGGCCTGTGTCTATCTATATTGAGATATCTTTGTCTAAGGCCCCCTTTTTGAGACAATAGAGTGAGAGTCTTGTTGTGCCTAGATCACATCCCCAAAGCTGCCACTGGAGACTTTAGGTACAGAATGCAAAAGTAAGGTGTTTTCTAAGTTTACAAGCCTCCAGGGAGGCTCTTCCAAATCTCTCACTCACAACAGGGAGGTTGGAAGGAGCTTTCCCCTTTCTTTGTGAGGCTAGTTCTTAAAGGCACAGACCATATAATTTATTTTAACCCGCCTCCCTTTTTAGTCTTTTGGTTGAATATCCTGACTCTGTTTTCCAAAGTCCCTGTAGCAGATACAGCCACCTGGGGAAAAGGGGTCTAAGTTCTTATCTACACTTAGGAATCCTGGTTTAAGCTTCTCTTTGTCTGTATGGGATAGAGTGGGGGGTTTTACTGAGGTATCACAGTAAACTGACTAGCAGTTTTAGAACTGACCAGAAATTAAACTCATGGGAAGATAAGGATGAAACAATAAATCTATATATCCTGGACTTGGTAAAACAGGATATGGGGAGTAATGGACTCAACTGACCAGAAATTGAACTTATGGGAAAAATAGGACTGGAACAATAATTCTGAATGTATATATCCTGGGTTCAACAAAAGCAGGACACAGGGAGTAAAAAATTTATGTCTCTGTAGATACCCTGAGTCCTGTTAGCCATCAGTAACCTCATGCTTATACTTCAGCCAGTAACTTCAAAGAACTGCCTCACCCCTTGCGCCCTCATCCAATCCCAAGATAAGTAACTCTCTGCATGTAAACTTCTCCTATATAAACCCCTTCAAGTGAGTGCTCTGGGCTGTCCTCCTCTACCCACTATGTCCAGTGTTTGGAATAAGGGCCAAGCTACTGGGCTTGCTTTGTTATTAAAAACCTCTGTGTGCTTGCATCGGATATTGGCTCTGTGGGGGTTTTGCTTGGGGGTCTTGCGACGACACAAGCACAACAATTCATGACTATAATTTCTGCTATCAAAAATATTTTTTAAGTCATTGTTTTAATAGTACAGATTTACTGGGCACAGTGTGATAATTTGATAGAATTATATGTTTCACAATAATCAAACTATTAATCTTTCTATCTCTTTCAATATTAAAATGAAGACAAAAAGAAATGTGTGCATTCATACTATCAAGATTTCTGTGCTTTCCACACCTTCTATATGCTCACTAGTGTTTTGTCTGCATGATCTGTCAATCATAGGAAAGGCTGATAAGGTCTGCTATTAGAGACTTTTATCAGGTGTGTAGAAATCCTAAGTTATACTTGATGGATTCACAACGCGCCCCCATGGTTGGGCGTGTTTGCGTATGCCCAGCGGACCTGGACACTTCCGCCTAGCCAGTTCCAGGTCAAAATAGCCATTTCTGGGTCAAGGTGTCTCGTGTGGCTAGGATCCTGTGATTTTGCATGGTTGCATAAGAGCACACAACTGCAGCCATGTGATCTGTGCATCCGTGGAGTAGTTACATCGACCTGTGTATGTGCGTGCATGTGTGCGTGCGTGCGCCACCCAGCCTTTAAGCCAGCACCATATTCCCGGCTCCCCCTTCTTCTTCTTCTCCACACATGTGTCTCTCCCACAGGCCTGAGCACTCATCTGCCCTTTTATCCTAAACAAAACTCTTGTTAGTGGATTCTGTTGTGTTTCATGACATTTCCTCGCAGGGTAAGAGCGCTGCTAAATAACTAACAATACTTTCCTTGGTAAAATCAAGCTCTTGTTTTTATGTAAAAAACTTCTTCATCTCCAGTATATTCTGACTTAAAGTCCAGTTTTAAATTAATGTTTAGGGTAGTATAAAAGTAACTGGATTCATTATGGCTTTTTCACACACATGTGTCACTGTGCTTTTTCCTACTCTATCCCCTCCTACTTTGCCCTCTTCAGTTCCCACTCATTCTTGTTAACCCCACTTCTGCTTTCATGTCACATGGATTTCCATTGCTTCTTTCCTCCCCCATTCTTCCCTTCCCTTAAGATCTCTTCCTCCTCTTTCATGGCCCCCTTTTTACTTTCTCTCCTCTCCTCCCACCCCCCTCTCTCTCTCACACACACACACATCCAGTTTCCACTTATGGGGAAAACAAGTGCCATTTGTCTTTGTGAGCTGGCTTATTTCACTTAACATAATGGTTTCCACTTTCCTGCTAATGTCAAGGTTTCATTTTTTTTTAACAGCTTGAATAAAATGTTATTGTCTACACACGCACTATACTTCTTTTATCCTTCCATTTGCTATTGGGCATCTAGGCTGAGTATTTTACCTAGTGATGCTGAATAATGTGAACATAAATGCAGATGTGCAGGGGTCTCTGGGTTATGTACAGTTTTTATGTCTGAATACAATATTTCTTCAATATACTCTTTCAAAACTTCCAATTTCCTTGTTAAGTGTTTCTTCCCCATGTTTTTCACCTTTCCATCCACATTGCTGAATTTTCTCAATTTTACTGATTTTCCTCAGCGTTGCTAAATTTCTTCTCTGAGGTCTGAGTTGAATTCACCTACTAAGCTGTTTTTTCTTTGAGGTCACTGATCATTTTTAACAATGAATCTTTGAAATATTCATCTAGCATTTCATCCACTTCAGTATTTGGAATTGATAGCTGAGGAGCTACAATCTTTATTCAGACTTTCTTCAACTTTTATCTGGGGATCTTCTTATTGATCAGTCTCAATCATGAAAAAATAGACAAAAAAAAAGATACTGCTAAATCAGGAACAGACTTAACATGGTATAGAGATGGATGCAAAATCATTAAATAAAAGTGTATAGAGTTTGGATCTGGCTAATTTTTGCTTGATTTTTATTGATAATTTTTTGTAACAAGGTTTCTAAAATTTAAAAAAAACAGGAAAGTTGGATTATTCAAACAACAAAAAATAAAAGGGGAAAAACCAAGATAAGAAGGAAGTGAGGGAAGGAAATAAAAGGATAGATTGGAGCAGCTTCCTTCTTAAAAACTGACAGGTGTCAAGTACATGCACAGGTGGGAAGGCCAACTGAGCTATGGTCCTGTCATTGCTGGTGCTTAGCCTGTGTTGGACAAGTGTTTGACACCCACCAGCACTGCCTTCACCTTAGCAATTTCCCCTCCTTGTGTACCATGGACTTCAGCAAACCACTGAGCTTTGCAGTCTGTGGGCAGCTTCTCTTCAAATCACATCTGTGGTGCCCACTGTGCACCAGGGGGTTACGTCCATAGTGTGTTGAGAATTTGAGAAGTAATTATAGCATTGAGTTCTGCAGGAGTAGAAAACTTATCTCGGTACTTTTAAGACCTCATAAGTATTGATGAGGGATGTAGCTGTGAATGCCAAGCAGACAATCGTAGCTTCAGAGCTTTGGGGCTCTCTAGCATAAAATGACAGACAAGTGGCTCCTGATACTGACCATCCACTCAGTGGCTTCATGCTCAGAGCTATGAATCCCAGGGTTATATTTGGCCTGTGAAATCTGCTGACAGCCACTGCCGTGGTGCCATTTTTCACTGTGCACTTCACTGCCTCAGCTGAACCTCTTGCCCCCTGCTGTGCCAGGGCTACGTGCTCTCGACAGCTACTGACCATATCTCTGTCTATGGTATATTAATTTTGGACTTATAGGCAACCAACATAGCTATTGTAAACATTTAATTTCTTCTCAGCAATGTCCGCACTCACTGTCATCATAGCCATATGGAGTGAGAACATGTTCCTTTCCATGGCTGACCTGCTCACCAGATGAATCACTGTCTCTTGCAAATTCACACTAGACATCCAGCTTTGGGAGTTGAGTGAGACAGTCTTGAAGGAGGGATTGACATTCTCTTCTCACTAAGGCTGCCTGCCTGACATTTGTGGATGAGGTTTCTTCTTTCTCTCCCTATCCATAAAACATCATAACCAGACCTGTGTTCTTCTTTGTGGTATATTGTCCTTCCTTCTGTACTTCCTATTACTCAAGGCCTGTATGAGTGTCCAAAGCTCTTCCTCGCTTGAACAGAGTTCAAGCATTCTTATTCTTGTTCTTCCCCTTCATTGTGTCACAGAGAGGCACCTTGTATTTTGTAATCATATCCTGATAATCACATAACTAAATCGTCATCTTCTTGGTAAGTATTTTCCCTATTTGTCCTATCAATCCTTTTAATTCCCATCTTTCCACAACTATTCTTCTGCTCATTCAGACATTCTGGCTATATTTATCTCCCACTAACAGGTTTATTGTACTTCTATTTTATTTTCTGCTGTGTGTGTGTGTGTGTGTGTGTGTGTGTGTGTGTGTGTGTGCTTGTGTGCATATGCATAAAATCTTCCACACATATTGAGAGCTACTGGTAGCAAAAGGTTATAGGAGTATATAGCAGGTGACAAGTAGTGTTCAAAAGGTCAACATATCAGAACCAAGGGTTCTAGTAAAGGACTAAGCCATCACACAAGGCATGTTGGTGTTATTGCCTTTTAAATGAATTGGTTGTTTCTTGATGTAAACTTCTTATGCAATTACAGCTATAATATCTCCCATTACCATGCACCTTCATGTAATATATATATGTAATCTCATGATTACATCTCAGTCTTATGAGCACATATATCTGTGGGTGGTCAGGAAGATGACTTTTCCTTTCGCTGTGTAATTTTGATATATAGAAAATATACTAGGATATGCTTCATAGCCAGATCCATTGTCCCACAAGCCTGTTTTGTTCCTTTTACTCAGACTAACAAAATAACAATCTCACATCAGTCTAACACAACTGCACACATTTAGCTCATTTTTACCTCAGAGCAAGTTCATACTAGACTAAAGACCTTTGTAAATAGATCATAAGTTTAAAACTTTACAGTTATGCACAAGGTAAGAGTTGTAGGTGTCTTTGCTAAGGAAAGTTTGCCAAGTCTGCTGATAAAAAGCTATGTCTCAGAGTTTGTCACACTGGGCACTGAGCCCGCTCCCTCTGGTCCTGAGATCTTCGGACCTTGTATTACCATGGTAATGGCTCTGCTTCTTATCATACATTCTAGGAATGTGTTGTGACATTTAGGGTTTTGAAACTTTTTTAGGATTGTAAGAAGTCTCCTGTTAGATGTGCATGGATAGTCAGATGAGAGAGGAGCTAAGAATGAGAGCTGAAAAGAAGCTGTATATTTAGAAAAGCAGTAGAACAAAGAGAGAACAGAAGAGAGATGAGGTAGCTTATATAGACCAATAAAGAGATGGACTAAAAGAGAATGGTGTGCATAGATTTATTCTTATACCCTCAGATAAGTAGATTTCCTTGCTGGTTGTAGTGTCTTCCTTGGACTCTGGGAGAAAGCTCTTTGGGGTAGGCACCAAAATAGCTTTTGTTACATACACATTTCATTTGCCTTTCCATTTTATTGTTCTATATTTTTCTTTCCATAATTTCTGTTTTTGTTTCCTACCTTAGAAATAATTCTCACATTTGTTAGTAGGATAAATGGAAGGAATACAATAACAATTATAAAGAAAGAGGTAATCATGAAAAATTAAAACATACTAGTGTTATAGAAGACATTAAAAATTAGGATAAAATTCTTAATTGTACTTTTTAAATCCTTTGAATAGATAAGTTTCTAGAAATGTATGCTCATTCCAAATGATTATAAAAGAATTGTTTCTCTACCAAGTAGTGAGGTGTAGTGCCTTTTTTATATGTTCCTTAAGAAAGAGTATACAGAGATGCCTTTTCTGGAACTTTGGCAAAAGTGAAAAGTCAGGTTATTTGTTTTCTTGCTATTGAATTTAGTTGTTGTCTTTTTGGATGTTAAGCCTTTTGCTGGTATATATTTGTGGATATTTTCTCCCATTGATTTTCCTCTTTGTTTTGTTGACTTTTTTTTTCTGTGTAGAGCATTTTAGTTTCACCCATCTTCTCTTTGATTGCATGTGTTTTGTCCATGTCAATGTCAAGGAACTTTTATGCTGTGGTTTCTATTAATGCTTTCTTGACATCACAGATTGTCATGGAAGGACTGCATGCCTAGGTACATCTGGATCATACTGGCATTAAGCAAGAAGATTCCAGCAGCACTGCCAGAGAAATGCTGTAGAAAAGCCAGAGGCAAGAAATCCAGTTAGATATGAGAATATTACAGAATCATAACCAATCTTGATATAAATAAATGACATTGGAAACAGAAGTGATTAAAAAAAGTAAAAATGAATATGAAAGTATATTTCACATAGTGTGACATAATAAATACCTAAAGCTTATGAAAAGAAGACTCATCTTTATCTACTGCTTGATAGATGGTGAAGCCATTCTCTAATTTGAGGGAAATCAACTGGGGATTTGAAGTATTTCTAGTGGTAGTTTATTAATATTTTTTGGGGGGATACAATTACCCAATAACTGAATTTTAGATAATGAAAAACAAAAACCTTGAGCAAAGCAAATGTTTAATAAGAAAATAGCCTGTAAAGGTTGGGAGGGAGCCAGTAAGCCCATACATACCTGAGCTGATACAAGCTTGACATGCTGTTTTACTGTCAAGGCAGGCATCTGTTATAATGGGACCTGGTAGTGGTTTAAGTGAATAGATTTATAAATACAACCTATTTAGTCAGCTTATTTTTTTCTTGAATGTATATGATTTCTTGAATGACCACTTTGAACTGGAAAACTAATTAAGGGGCTCATTTCTGGAGAAGACTAATTCTCGCTCACTCAGCAGTCATTCCTTGTCATCAGTTCTGTGACCTAGGGCTGAGCCCCATGGATTCCCCCTTTCCATGATAGTGTGTCTATTGGTATTGTCATTATTCAAGTCTTGTTTAGACAAGCATATTGTTGGGGACAATGGATTAGCTTCCCTACCATTCCTGGGAGACACAGTCTCAGAGAAGACCTCCTGGTCTTCTATCTCTTATACTCTTTGCTCCCTGATGCTCAATGAGGTATATCATTCCTTTGAATATGTCCAAATGACTTGATATCCTATAACAGAGATGCTTCTCAACCATTTTCATTGTCATGCTGTTCATAATAGCTAAAAAATGGAACCAAATTAAATGTCCTGTTGCCCTCAGCTGCCTCCAGGAGGTTGAATGTAGAAACAATGTACTTTGGACACAGGACTTGGAGAATCCAAGTTATATCTAACCTGAAAGCATCCTCTCTGGGAACTAGTTTTCATAGTACCAGGAGCTATACAAGCTTTTAAAGAAGCAACCAGTAGTCCCACCCGGCTGTGATGCCTATGGCCCTCAGCAGTGACCAGCACAACAAGGTATTTCTAAAGGTGTAATAGCAGCACATACAGACAGAAGTCTAACTGGACTCAAGGCCCACTCAACAGGAGGGAAATCGTGCCTGGCACTGGAAATCTGCCCAATTCCCCAGGGCTGGTGAGGCCATGGATCTTATAGGAGAACCTTCCACCACCATTTTAATAAACAAGCATGACTCCTAACTTCATCCCAAATAACTATTTTATATCCATAGGTATGTGTAGCTCTCAACTCTCATTAAAAAAAAGATCATGACCATTACAGAAAACCAAAACTGTGCAAAACTCAAAACACAGAGAAGAACAGATCATAGAATGCCTTGAAATCTAAATTTGCATTTTATATCTCTAATAGTTAGTTTCTAAGATATTTCCCAGGGAATCACAATTCCTTCATGATAGTAATAGAAAACTAGAAAGAACATATTAAGAAAATTTTGTAAATGAGGACTGTCCTCTTAGAAAATGCCATTGTTGTATTTACACACTAGTCTGCTAAACATATTTATAAGATTATGAAAGGTATTCCTTCAGTCTTTTGTAATTAGCAGAAAAATGGGTCCAACTCAGGACAATGTCTTTAAGGCCTTCCTTCCAGTGTATAGATCAAGAAGACAAGTGGTCAATCACATCAAATATTGTAGAAAGGCTAAGTTCATCTTTGAATGAACAATGGTTAGATTACTAGTTACCTTAGAAACACCAGTCTTAAAGGAGAACAAAAAATGGCTAGCTGCCGTGGTTTGGAAATTGAGTAAGAGATAAGGAAATAATGAAACATTAATCAATTTTTAAATTATATATAAAAAATAGTGAGCTATAGCAACAGCAAAGAAAAAGTGAAATCAATTTATAAATAAGAGTCAAGCCTGAGTTTAGTTATTTTTAAGCTGTAATTTCTTTTTTCTTTGTATGATCATTTATAAAATAAAAACTAAAATTTAAAATATTATGATACTATACAGAATTTCTCCATGTATTCATTTGTACATCTAATCAACAGGAATTTTCTGTAGCCTATAAGCTGCAATTTCAGTAAAGGCAAATAATATAGAGACAAGAAATAAAAGTCTAAGTTCAGAGTACAATGAATAAAAGTCTTGAAATATTTGGTATTTAGTGAATGAACTGAGTAAATGCTTAAAGAAAATTCTCTACTGTTTGGTATTATCCATTTTAGCATAATTTTTCTTAGCCTGCATATTGTAAAATTTTATTTTAAAATATAAATATGCCTCTCAGTGTTATCAGGGGAAAGAGAAGGAACTTTGGAATTATAACAAAAAAAAAAAAAAAAAGAGTACTCTGTGTGCTCTAACTGATATAAGCAGATAGCTCTGCAAAAAGACCAACAGTGTTTGAGGAAAGCTCCTGGCTGAAATGTGGTTTAGCAAGATGTTCCAAGTTTGGTATCACTAAGGATCAAGGATCTAAAATGTAGCTAGCCTACATAACAAGAGAAAAATAAATTAAGATATGTGCAATGATTGACTTGAAGACCTAGCAGTCAAATCAGAAATTATTTCTGACTGGTTGCTCTGCACAGTACTGTGTTCTTCAAACCTTGGTCTTGTCTTGTGATTAACATACTAATTCTCATCAAATTGTTTATTAACTAACATGTTGCCTCATTCATTGTTTTCTCAAACATCTATGCATACCCACATGACTCACATACAGTGGATTTTCAGCAGGTATTTCTCCACCCTTTATTCAAATTCCCTCCCATTTTTCTGATTTAGATACTGAACATTGAATGACTGTTTCTGGAGTGAAAAAACTCTCAAGATAAAGCATGCAAATAGCCCATCAAGTGAAATACATGTAGAAGAGTGCTACTGCTAGCAATTTCTTTTATAATATGACTGATGGAGAATACACCTTCTGTGAAGGCTGCTTTCTGCTGGTATTATTCTCTTTAATATATGACTGGGATGCAATAATGGATATCACACCAAGTTCAAAGAATAGTACAAAATGCCATTACTGGGAAAGGTATGCAGTCCAGCTGATGGGACCCTGACCCAGCACAAATGAGGCCCTATGGTCAATCTTCATCACCAAAAAAGAAAACAGAGGGAAACAATGGAATAAAGGTGATTTAAATGTTTGCATACTAACTATACATATTACAAATGTATTCCTTAAAATCTGC
Organism: Peromyscus leucopus; assembly: GCF_004664715.2. Lineage (NCBI taxonomy): Eukaryota > Metazoa > Chordata > Mammalia > Rodentia > Cricetidae > Peromyscus > Peromyscus leucopus. The sequence goes on from NC_051070.1 coordinate 98,489,870, forward strand.
CCTTCATTCTTGGATTTGTATTCACATTCTTCTATCTCATACTCATGGGTAAATATAAGTGCATAAATACTTATAAGAGAGTATTTCCATGCCACATTTTTCCTTCAGCACGTTTACTTTCCAAGATCAATGTCTTCTTGCTGCTTACAGTCATGGAAAGCATAAGGGATGAAATTGTTCATATAAGATGTATTTTAATTTCAGTTCAGTTATGTGCAAGGAAAGTTTGTCTTTTTACATCTTAAGCTATAGCATAAAATTTCAAATATTTATGCCAATAGATTAGGGAAGATCTGGTCTATATTAATTCTAGCTCATGAGGAAGAGTGTTAATTAAAGAAGGTTATTTTGGTTTGGGTTGTGTACTTTATGATTTGCTTTAAATTAGGTTCAAAGGCAGAGTGGCTTTATAGGGATCTCTATAATTAATGCCACACATGGGAAGAATTAATGCAGTCTGTGAGGAAAGGAATGGGAAATACCATCACATTCCTTTTCATTTGTATTTCTATCCTGTGACATGTGATTCCAGCTACTACATGCTGCCAATTAAAAAATTCATAGTGTTTAATACAAATTAATATTATTGATTTTATGATCAAATAGTATCATGTTTCTTTTTCACCTCTGTTGGAGCTTTGAGTTAGGAATCATGCCCTTCGTGTGTACTGCACAATGCTCTCTGTTGCTAAGATATATGGCCTAGGGCAGCAGAAGAACTACCCGTGATAGGTCATTGATCTATCTGCTTTTGGCTAAGTCACTTACTCTCTATAACTCTGTTCCCTCATCAGGCAAATGAAGAAATTGGGAAACAGTTCTAGTCCTTTCTCTTAAAGATTCAGTCAAGGATAATCTCATTAATGACTTTAGTTTAAGTTTACAGATCCCTCTTCAATTTCTTTTAGTATCCGTTTCATGTATTTCTTAAAGAAATAAATTTGAGATTTTGCCAATTGGGTTTCTGTAGCCATCACACATCTTCTTGTACAAGTATTCCCGGCAAACTGCTGCTTTGACATGGGGTTCGAAAAATTCAAATTTAACTTTTGGTAAATGTTTGGGAAGCAGTGTTGGGTTCTATGTCTGTATTAGCTTGCTTTTATAATGTGTGAAACTTTTAACCGCTATCCAGATTTATAATTTATATAGGTTTTTCAAGATCAAAACATATAGGAAAGGTCTGAGGAGATGGCACAATCAGTACAATTCTTGCCCATGCAAGCATGAGATTTTGAATTTCATCCCATTAATTCAAGTGAAAATGTTTTACATGATAACACATGCTTGTAATCTCAGACCCAGAAAGGCAAGACAGGCAGATTCCTGGAGATAACTGACTTATCTTAACAGCATAGTCTAATCAGGAAAATCCCAGGCCAATGAGAGATCCTTTCTCACAAAACAAGATGGATAGCCCTATGCAACAAAAACTGGGCTTGATATATGACCTCCAAATGTGTATACACATAAACACACACACACACACACACACACACACACACACACACACACACACACACACACAGTCTCTCTCTCATGCATATTTACAAACACACAGAGAGATACAGATAAATACACATACACAAAGGTGACAGTTTAATAAGATAATTATATTCAATTTAATGAAAATTTTCTTTCAGTAGATTAAAAATATTGTTCAATAAAATGAAATAAATGAGTAGGAACACAGATGTTGTATGAGTAATTTAAAATGAAAAATAATTTACAAGCCCGTGAAAGAAATAAAGCAGCAAGTAAGAAACATATCACAGTACTTCAAAAGTACTTAATTTTACTACCCCCAGGGTTTGCATCTTTGTCTGAGGATTTTCTATTCCTAGAAACCAAATAAAATTAAATAGCAATAAGAGGCCAGCATTCTCAGAAACATTCCAAAGACATCAGTTTATTAGACTTCCAAAAGCCTCAAAAAAATCTGTTTTACCTCAGTGCAACTATGAGTGACAGTCTCTACCTTCAACCTTACCAGGAAAGAAGAAATATTTACCAAATGCAGCATTGACATTAATGAGAAGATATCCGTCTAGTTAGGCTGCCCAAGAAAATTTCTCCATAAAATGGGGAGCATAGACATGAATACTACACCCTAACACAGGTACCCATGGCCAAAGTAGAGCCTCATTAGGAGCATCCTTACTTCCAGCCAGGCCTTGTATACACTGGAGAGAAGCACGGCAGGACTGAGCCTCAGCAAAAGTAAGTAAATCTGTACAGTAGAACAATGGCTTCACTGTCATCATGCAAAGCCACCTGTACTGCACATAATTGCATACGACTTTTTTTTGGATCATTCCAGTGTGATTCCGAGGAATATAAAACACCATACTCAACAAAGCCCCAAAAGGAGCAGTTTCAGCTGCAGAGAGAACCTAAGTCTGTCTATAAAGTACAAGGTACCGAAATGAGCAATTATAGTCAGAAAAAGTATAGTCAGGTCTCAACAAGGGAATCATAGAAAATTCTACCCCCCCCAAAAAAATTGAGATGGAATTTTTCATCCTAAATGTTTATGCTAAATGTGTTTGTCATTCTGAATATTTTTTCATAGAAAGTTTCAAACAGTGATGAAATTTCCAAGCACTTGAGGCCTTGACAGTCTTAAAGATAGCTAACTCATTGACTAATATACTATTAATTCATTCGTGAAAACTTTGAGCTCCTAATATATTTTCACACTAAGGGTTTAGAAGGAATGTCAGTTCCTGATTATCCAAGATAATTCAGTACTACATGGCATTCATCATGATTGTATTTCTCATCTATCCTTCAGAGAAAATATGCTGTAACATAGTAATGTGGGGAGTTAGAGATAACTAATGACAAAAAAAAAAAAATCACCTTCATCAATTGTGTGTTTTTCCTGGGATGATCTAAACACAATAGGATACCAACATCCCAATGCAGTGATTCATCTCACATGTAGCTTAGTGATCCAGTGAGTTTATAGGAGTCACTTACAGGAGCATGGAGGAGGGGTTCCTGCAACATGGGTAATTCAAGGCCAGTTGTAGCACTGGAAATCCCACACCTGCATGAGAGGTAAATCACTGAAGCTGCATCCAGGTTACTCCGACCTAACTTGCAGACAGCTCAGCAGGTCAGGGCCTCGCCATACCTGCAATTGTTTACTGCTTCCACAAAATTGTGAATTCTGTGACTTTCTAAACTGTTTCTTACTCAGTCTTCAGAGCCTTCCAGGAGGGAATGTTTCTGCTAAGAAGAAGTAACTACACCACAGTAAAGCACATTTTTGATAGTTCTTTACAAAGGTAGGCACCTCTTCTTTAGTGGCAGGATTCTTGAAGAGTATGATCACATTTCTCTTTTGTCAGGAGAGGGGTCATTAAGACAAAGAACTGACAGAAAGTAAAACAGCAGATTTTGGTTTCTGAGTCTATAGAGAAAGCAGTAATTTTCAAGACGCAGGAAGAGCTGGCCACAAATCTTGCACTCAAGTCATGTATGAAGAATGAGATAAACAAAGGCACCAGACCACTTTCCAAATAGAGCTGTATGTGTTACATGGGGCTGCACGTTCACTTGAGCAATTTGCCTCCTGCCTTTCTATTGGTCCTGTGTGGAGCCCAAGCATTCTGTGTTAAACTGGACATTTCCCTATGAAATTTCCAACTGTTTTGATGCATTGCTTACATTCATGACACTGTGGCTTCTAACAACTGTTTTGTGTTTAGTCCTTAAAACTGACTCTTAAACTTTGCTCTTCACTAAGGCTTACTTTTCATCTTCCTCTTCTTTCAAGCAACGATGAGTATCAATCTGAGCAATTGAGCCATACTCCAGAGAGCAATTTCTTTACTGTTTGCTTTGAGCAGATTTTCAGTGTCGGTTCTACTAACCCCAGACTCATTGCAGATCTAATATGTTTCATTTTGGTTCAATTATTTTCATGAACAAACTCCTCTGAAGAGCTTTTATCATCTCCAAGTTTGCTTTGAATCTACAGGATTTTTTAGTTCTCTCGCCAACTTAGATTCTTTAAGGACCTATTTAGAGGAATTAGAGGAATCTCACTGAATACAGGTGAATAGCAGGGCTGAAAAACCATATGCTTGAACAATAATACACCAAATCCCTTTAGAAAAAAGAAAAACAGCCCAATTATAACTCACAGTAACACTATGATCTCTCACCTGGGAAGCAGGTACATCTTAAACATTTATAGGGCATACATGCATATTTTTTATACTAGATTGCTTTATGTAGTAGATAAAACTGCGTAAAAAAATGCAAGTTACTATTTCATATATCCGGAGACTGAGAGTACAAATTTTGAGGAAAACCTGTCCTTATCTGGGGCATGTGATAAAGTGTTTGGGCTTCTGCCTTTTCTGGGTAGCTCAGACACTGGCAGCTTTATAAAAATTTAGTCACAATGCTTGCTTATATACAAAACCCCACATCTCACACAATAAACCAGACAAAAGCCATCAACACAGGTAGAGCTAATCAAGAAAACATTTGACTAAAAGCAATCAGCAACTCTATGGTTTTCATAGGAGCCACACTGCAGAAAAAAGACGCAGATATAGCTTCAAAGACGTGTGTGTCAGACATAGATTACATTAAGCCACAAATTTGAAAATTGGTTTTCTGAGGCAAGGTATGGAAAATGGAATAATTTCCTGTTATGATTACTAAAAGTATATGACCTTTAGTTCATGGAAATAATACACTGAAATCGCTTTGTGAAGAGTTAATGTTCATTTCTCTATACTGTGTTGCTGCTATGAGGTGAACTGGACACTCCCACCCTTCACCCCAATAACCACCCCATTTCTGCACTGAAGGCCTCACCCCAGTACTTCAAGAGAGTATTTGGAGGCCAAGAAAATGAAGCTCTCACTGACTCTAATCCCAGAGTTATTATAAGAAAAGTTGAGAAAATTTAAACAGATAGGGAGGCATGCTGGCACATATTAAAAAAAAGGCTAGTCATATGCCTCCAAGGAGAGAGGCCAATTTTTCCATCACACTGATCCTGGAATTCCAGCATCTAGAACTATAAAAAAGGTAATTTCTGTGCATTAAACCACTTAGTCCATATAGATTTTTGTAGTGCAGAGCTAGTAAAATGATTTAATTACTGTAATCTTTGTTTAGGATTTTGAGAAAGCATCTTGCTGTACAGCTGACATTAGGCAGGAACTCATAAAGCCCATCCTGGCCTAACACTTTTCCAGCCTCATTCTCTTAAGCACTGGAATTATAAGTGTGCTCCATATCACATCACTCATGTCATTATTTTTGAGAAAAGCTTAAATAACAAGTGGATGTTATGTTTAATATAATCCTTATTGGATAGTGCTGGAGAGATGTCTCAGTGGTAAAGAGTACTTACTGCTCTTGAAAAGGACCCGGGTTATATTCTCAGCACCCACATAAGTGGCTCACGACCACCTGTAACTCCATTTTCAGAGGACTGGATGCCTTCTGACATCGGTCAGCACCTGTATACACATCCTCAACATAAACTCACGCAGGCATACATAAATAACATAAATTTAAATAAAAAATCTGATTAAACTCAAGTTAAATTTAGTGCAGCCAACAAACACAGTTTTGGTCATTTAAAGGAAAAGCATTCTTATAAGGAACAAAACGATGCAATTTCTTTTACCTTTTGCAAAGGAGAGGTCATTTCTGTGGTAACCAAGTCCCAGACCATAAAGAGTTTTATAAACATGTCTGATCGCCAACAGCTGCTGATTCTTGAGACTTTAATCTTTTAATAGATCTTTCAATTCTGCTGCTAATTCCAGCAGATTTCCAACAGGCAATTATTTCCTCTATGAGCCTCATAAGGAAGACATGGAAGAAGTTGTTTCTCAGGCGATAAAGATCGTGCTACCTTACAGACTGAGCCCATGATGTTTGCAGTCTGATTCTGTGCTTATTCAGGTGCTCAACTATCGACTTTACAAACCACTGACTTTTAAGATGGGCCTGCAGCTGTCACAAGATAATTAAGCAATCTGTTAAAATAATGAATATTTCATCGTAAAGAAAGACTGTAAAGTAAGTTTTCTTCTCCTCTGGCATGTAGTAACTAGTGGTAATGAGAAAAATACTATTTTAGCTGTTTGTAGTACATGCAAAGAGGGAAGATGAGAAGAATAGGCCTGTGCTGCCTAGCAAGGCTCTGTGTCAATATATAAAACAGAGGAACATTTTTAACATTTTTAGCTTTAATAGACTCAAGTATGCACCTTGCTAGGGAGACCTACTGAGGATAAGAACCAAAATCTTTTTTTTTTTTTTGGTTTTTCAAGACAGGGTTTCTCAGTATAGTTTGGTGCCTGTCCTGGATCTCGCTCTGTTGACCAGGCTGGCCTAGAACTCACAGAGATCCTCTGGGCTCTGCCTCCCAAATGGTAAAATTAGACGCGTGCGCCACCACTGCCTGGCTTCAATAACTTCTGTTCCTATAACACTTCATATTTCAAATGGGATGGCTAGATTCTCTTTAGAATCCCACCTGGGCTGAAGGCCACAGAGCCAGTTTTTCCCACAGGCAGGATCTTCTTCAAAGCCTCCAGAAGAGTCCATTAAGGAAAGTGAAATATTTTAAAAATGCTAATGCTATTGTAAATTTAATTTTGTATAGTTCATTACATTATTTGTTTATTCTAAACATTCTTTCAAATTAAATTTCCATTTTATGATTTTATGTGAACTGAGTAACAATTAGCCAATGCAGCACCTTTAACACTACTATTTTTTTGAAGATGTATTTTATGTATACCCCTGAATGTATGTATGTGAAGCACATGTGGGCAAGGGCCCAGGATCACAGGAGGTGCCAGACATTCTGGAACTGGAGTTATAGGTGACAGTAAACCACCATGTGGATACTAGAAAACAAACCCACGTCATCTGTAAGAGCAACGAGTATTCTTAACTGCTGAGTCATTTCTCCAACCCTATATTCTTTAAAAATGTAGTTGCATTTGATTCAGTCCCTAGCAATGTCAGAATAAAAACCTGTCAGTTCATTTTAAAGTCTCAGTAAGTCACAGTATACTTAGCTTTGTTTGAAAAAAGAAAATCACAGTATCCACAGTTAGCTCAAGCATGTTTATGAGATTTGGCCTTAGACTTTTATATGTGTGTAAGCCATGATGGTCACTAGCACAATGCAGAACATATCAAGAATGGTTGGAAAGTTACATGAAGCCTTTTTAACTAGCCTGTTTTTCCACCAGTAGGACATGTTTTTTTAAATAGTTCAATAAATGCCAGCTATAATTTTAATAAATTTTCTATGTATATTGAAGTAATTAAACAGTAATAAGACATCAGATATCCCAATACCTACCTTTTAGAGTGGGAAAGATGCATGTTGTTTTCATTTCCCCCCTTTTTATTAAAAATAGTCTCTTTTCTCATGTAATATATCCTGATTACAGTTTTTCTTCTCATGTTCTCCCCACTTCCCTCCCACCTAGAATCACCCCCTTTCTGTCTTTCACAAGAAAATAACAGGATTCTAAAAAATAACAACAAAACATAACAAAATAAAATATAATAATATAAAACAAAAACAATCACATCAAAGTTGCACAGTGTAAACCAACAGAGGAAAATATCCCCAAGGATCAGAGACCCACTTATTCACCCACTTGGGAGTTCCAAAAAATACTAAAGGGAAAACTGTAACATACACACAGAGGACGTGGTGCAGACCATTGTAGGCCTTGTGCTTGTTGCTTTAGTCTCTGTGAGTTCATGTAAACTTTGCTAGATTGATTTAGTGGGCCTTGTTCTCTTGGAGTCCTCTATCTCCTTTGGTTCTTACATCTTTTCTGCCTCCTCTTTTGCAGGGTTTCCTGAGCTCCAACGGGAAGATTTGATGGAGACATCCTATTTAAAGCTGTGTATTCTAAAAGCTCTCCATTAATAGCTTGATGTATGGCTGTGGGTCTCTATAGTTTGTCCATCTGCTACAGGAAGAAAGTTCTCTGATGCTGACTGAGGAAGGAACTAACCTATGAATATAACAGAGTATCATTCAGAATCATTTTTATTTTTACTTTGATTTTAGACCAGTGGTATTAAGTTTTATTTTAGGTTAGTTGTTTGGGGATTTCATGGGACCCCTTTGGACAACAACTCTATTGGATGTAACCTAGTCCCAGTACTAGAACCCTCATTTGGTGATAAGAAATGACTAGTTGGGACTTGGTCTGCCTCATCATTTGGAGACTTCATTAGGATCATCTTCATACATCTTAGGAAGATTCCACTGCCATATGACCCTGCAAATGCCCCTCAGTTTTAGCTGTCTCTCACCACATTCCCTTGCTCAATCTTCTCTCCCTCTTCTCACCTGATCCTCCCATTCCAATCCCCACACACCACCCCATTCTACCCACAATACCTATTCTATTACTCCCTCTCAGGGAGATCCTTATATCCCCACTAGTCCCTTTCTCTGTAAGTAACCTCTCCTGGTCTACAGTCTGTAAATTAGTTATTTATTTAGTGGCATACGTAAACACTGTATTTATCTTTCTGAGTCTGGGTTATTTCACTCAGGATGACTTTTTTTCTAGTTCCATCCATTTGCCTGCAAATTCATGATGTCATTTTCATTGTGCAAATGTAACACATTTTCTTTATACACTGTTTAGTTGAGGGACATTTAGATTGTTTCCAGGTTTTGGTTATATGAATAGAGCAACAATAAATGTGGTTGAGCAAGTATTGTCATGGTAGGGTGAAGCATCTTTGAGTATATGGTCAAAAGTGGTGTAGCTAGATCTTAATGTAGGTCAATTCCCATCTTGCCTAGGAACCACCATGCAGATTTCCACAGTGACTGTGTAAGTTTGCACTCCAGCAGCAATGGATGATTGTTCCTCTTATTCCACATCCTCTCCAGCATGATCTGTCACTTATGTTTATTGATCTTAGCAATTCTGACAGGTATAAAATGCAATCTCAAAGTAGTTTTGCTGTGCATTCCCATGGTGGCTAAGGATATTGAATACTTCTTTAAGTGTTTCTCAGTCATTTGAATTTCTTCTTTTGATAATTCTTTTTGTATATCTGTACCCCATTTTGATTTGGATTATTTGATTTTTTGACATCTATTTTTTGCATTCTTTATATTTTGTGTATTAGTCCTCTATGATATATGAAATTGATAAACATCATTTCACATTCTGTTTGTAGGTTTCTGCTTTATCTGGAAGGTGGTGTCTTTTGCCTTACAGAAGATTTTCAGTTTCATGCGGTCCCATTTATTAATTGTTGATCCTAGTGCCTAAGCTAATGGTGTTCTTTTCAGAAAGTCTTTTCCTGTGGCAATGTGTTCAAAGCTATTTACCACTGTCTCTTCTATCAGGTTCAGTGGATATGGTTTGGCATTGAAATCTTTGATTCATGTGTAGTTGAGTTTTGTGCAAGGTGATAAGTATGGATCTATTTGAACTCTTCTCCATGCATTGGTCCAATTTGACCAGAACCATTTTTTGTTTGTTTGTTTAAGATTCTGTCTTTTTTCCAATATGTGTTTTTGGCTTCTTTATTAAAAATCAGGAGTTTGAATTTATGTTTAGATCATCAATTTGATTACATTGATCAATGTGCCTGTTTTTATGCCAATACCAGGCTGTTTTTATTATTATAAATTTGTACTATAACTTGAAATCAGGAATGGTGAGACCTTCTCACTCAGACTGTGTTCCCTCCCTCTACCTCTCCCAAGGGAGAGAAGAAAATCACCACTGGCAAGAGGCAGCAATGTGGGCATTCAACTTAGATGCATATAATAATATAAGCCAGATTAAAGTGTTTTAGCCCTCTTGACCTTCTTAGCTCCTTGTGATCCTGGATGCTGGATGCAGACTAAGTCAGAGTTTTCCAGACCATGCTGGACTGCACCTCACCTCTCCCAGATGCTGTAACCAACCCCTTTACTGGCTGTAAGTTACCCCAAAATAAACCTCCATTTAACTACCAGATAAACTGCATGGAGTTGCCTTATTAAATCCCCACATTATATTTACTTATTCATTTCCAATTTGTGTCTCCCTGATCTTCAGTTGTTTTATTACTCTAGCTAAAATGTCTAGTGCTATATTGATTGGGTATGGAGAAGATGAACAACCTTGTTTTCTTCCTCAATTTAGTGGAATGGCTTTGAGTTCTCTCCATTTAATTTGATGCTGGCTGTAGGCTTGCTGCAAACTACCGTCATTATGTTTAGATAAGTCCTTTTGTCCCTAATCTCTCCAGGACTTTTATCATAATGGAATGTTGGACTTTTTCAAAAGTCTTTTCTTTTTTTTTATTAAGAGATTTTCTATTCATTTTACATATCAACCACAGATTCTCCTGTACTCCCTCCTCCCACGCCCCTAACCCATCTCCCATTCCCACCTCCTCCAAGGCAGGGTCTCCCATAGAGAGTCAGCAGAGCCTGGTACATTCAGTTGAGGCAGGTCCAAGCCCCTCCTCCCTCTACCAAGACTGTGCAAAGTGTCTTACCATAGGCAGGCACTAGTTTCCAAAAAGCCAGCTCATGCACTAGGGACAGGTCCCAATCTCACTACCTGGGGGCCCTCTAAATAGTTTAATTTAAACAACTTTCTCACTTATTCAGAGGGCCTAGTCCAGTGCCATGGGGGCTCCTGGTCCAAGCTATTGGTCCATTGTTCATATGTTTCTACTAGTTTGGCTAGTTGTCTCTGTACTTTTTTCAGTCATGGTCTCGATATCTCTTGCTCATAGCATCCCTCCTCTCTCTTGTCGATTGGACTCCTGGAGCTCCACCTGGGACTTGGTCATAGATCTCTGCATCTGCTTCCATCAGTAACTGGATGAGGGTTCTATGATGTCAGTTAGGGTATTCAGCCATCCAATGACCAGAGTAGGTCAGCTCAGGCACCCTCTCGACCATTGCCTGTAGTCTATGATGGAGTCATCTTTGTGGATTTCTGGGGACCTCCCTAGCACTCTGCTTCTCCTTAGTCCCATGGTGTCTTCATTTATCATGGTATCTCTTTCCTTGTTCTCCCACTCTGTTCCCAATTTAGCTCAGACCTCCTGTTTTCCTAAGCTCTCATTCACCAGTCCCCCACCCCCAGTTTGCTCATGTAGATCTCATCCATTTCTCCATCTCTGGGCAATCCCTGTGTCTATCCTAGGGTCCTACTTACAAGCTAGTCTCCCTGGAGCTGTGAGTTGCAGTCTGGTTATCCTTTGCTATATACCTAGTATCCACTTATGAGTGAATACATACTATGTTTGTCTTTCTGGGTCTGGGTTACCTCACTCAGGATGATATTTTCTAGTTCTAACCATTTGCCTGCAAACCTCATGATGTCATTGTTTTTCTCTGCTGAGTAGTACTCCATTGTGTATATGTACCACATTTTCTTTATCCATTCTTCAGTTGAGGGGCATATAGGTTGTTTCCAGGTTTGGGCTATTACAAATAGTGCTGATATGAACATAGTTGAGCGTGTGTCCTTGTGGTATGATTGAGCATTCCTTGTGTATAGCTGGGTCTTGAGGTAGGTTGATTTCCAATTTTCTGAGAAACAGCCATACTGATTTTCAAAGTGGGCTGTACAACTTTGCATTCCCACCAACAGTGGAGGAGTGTTCCCTTGCTCCACATCCTCTCCAACATAAGCTGTCGTCGGTGTTTTTGATCTTAGCCATTCTGACAGGTGTAAGATGGTACCTCAGAGTCTTTTTGATTTGCATTTCCCTGATGACTAAGGATGACTAAGCAATTCCTTAAATGTGTTTTGGCCATTTGAGATTCTTCTGTTGAGAATTCTCTGTTAAGCTCTGTAGCCTATTTTTTAATTGGATTATTAAGTATTTTGATATCTAGTTTCTTGAGTTCTTTATATATTCTGGAGATCAGCCCTCTGTAAGATGTGGGGTTGGTGAAGATCTTTTCCCATTCTGTAGGCTGTTGTTTTGTCTTATTGACCATGTCCTTTGCCCTACAAAAGCTTCTCTGTTTCAAGAGGCCCCATTTATTAATTGTTGCTCTCAGTATCTGTGCTACTGGTGTTATATTTAGGAAATGATCTCTGGTGCCAATGCATTCAAGTCTACTTCCTGCTTTCTCTTCTAGCAGGTTCAGAGTAATGGATTTATGTTGAGGTCTTTGATTCACTTGGACTTAAGTTTTGTGCATGGTGACAGATATAGAGATATTTGCAGTCTTCTACATGTTGACATCCAGTTATGCCAGCACCATTTGTTGAAGTTGCTTTCTTTTTTCCATTGTACAGTTTTGGCTTCTTTCTCAAAAATTAGGTGTTCATACATGTGCAGATTAATGTCAGGGTCTTCAATTTGATTCTGTTGATACACATGTTGATTTTTATGCCAGAACCAAGTTGTTTTTAATTACTGTAGCTTGGGATTGTGATGCCTCCAGAGGTTGCTTTATTGTACAAGATTCTTTTAGCTATCCTGGATTTTCAAAAGACTTCTACATCTAATGACATGATCATGTTTGGTTTTTTTTTTCTTTTTGTTTTTATAGTTGATTACATTTACTGATTTTTCATATATTGAAACATCCCCGCCTTTCTGGGCTTAAGCCTACTTGTCATGGTGGATGATGTTTTTGATGTGTTCTTGGCTTTGTTTTGCAAGCAGATTATTGAGTATTTTTCATCTATGTATATAAGGACAATTGATCGATAATTCTCTTTCTTTCTTGGGTCTTTATGTGGTTTGGTTATCAGGTTCACTGTGGCTTCACAAAATGAATTGTGCAATGTTGCTTCCCTTTCTATTTTGTGGAGTAATTTGAGAAGTATTGTTAACTCTTTTTTAAAGTTTGGTAGAATTCTGTGCTAAAACCATCTGGCCCTGGAATTTTTTGGTTGAAAGACTTTTAATTACTAAAAGAATGAATGGTGCTGGTTGGTCAGCAGAAAAGTCACAGGCCACAGCCAAGACTACCAGTGTTATAAAGAGCTTTAATAAAAAGAAGAGGGGATAGGAGGGAGAAGCCAGGCCTGGCAGGGGAGAGGAGAGGGGGCAGAGAAGACAGCAGAGAGGAAACAGAAAGAGAGGGTGGGTGTCCGTGCCTGGCTTTTTAGGACAGGGACACAGTCACCCATGCCCCCTGATGATGTGAGACTTTAGACCTGGAAGAGTGAGAGCAGGATCCTAACAACAACTTTTTCACTTGGCATTATCAGTATGTTTAAATTGTTTATCTGATCTTTATTAAACTTCGGTAAGTTGTACCTGGAGAAAATTATCCATTTCTTTTAAATTTTTCAATATGAGGATTTTTTTTTTTTAAAGTATGTCTTTATGCTTCTTTGGATTTCCTCATCTGGCATCTATTGCTATGTCCTCCTTTTCATTTCCCATTTTTTAATTTGGATATTCTTTCTCTGTCTTTTAGGTAGTTTGGATAAATGTTTGTCTATTTTGTTGATTTTCTTAAAGAACCAACTCTTTGTTTCATTGATTCTTTGCATTGTTCTCATTGTTCCTAATTAATTGATTCCAGCTCTGAATTTATTTCTTGCTATCTACTCCTTTGGAGTATGATTTTTCTTTTGTTCTAGAGGTTCAGGTGTGGTGCTGAGTTGCTGGTTGAAATCAGTCCAGTTTTTTTTCCATAGCTAATCAGTTCTTTTAATTTGCTTCTTGGGATAACTTTCACTGTGACACATGAGTTTGGGTATGTTGTGTATTCATTTTCATTTAGTTCTATAAAGTCTGTAATATATTTCTTAACTTATGTCTTGACTCATTTTTTTACTCTGTAGGGAGTTGTTTGGTTTCCAGGAACTTGTAAGCTTTCTGTTGCTGATACCAAGCTTTTAAGCCATGGTGGTCTAATAGGATGCAATGAGTCATTCAAATTTCTTGTAGACCTAGAAACTTGCTTGTCTGAGTATGTGGTAGATTTTGGAGAAAGTTCCATGAAGTCCAGAGAAGAAAGTGTATTCTTTTTTTATTTGGGTGAAAAAGCATGTTAAATTTTAAAAGTACTTTTTTCCTAGTGAAAATTAGGGTGTTGGACTTTGATAAAGATTGATCAAATTCCACTGATCAAATTAAATGTGGACAATTTTTAGAACACTCTCCAAATCTGTGTAGGTTCTAACAGAAGCTAATGTTGTCTAAGCTATGCAGATTCACAGACCACAGCAACAAAGTACATGGTGTCTCCTTCATGATAAGAAGAACAAGAGAAAAGAAAAACAAGAACACTCTCAATTTCTACAAATATCTCACACACCTTCATGGATTATAAATTCAAACACAGGAAGTTTCTCTAAATGCAGAATGCAAAACTTAGGCCATCTGAGAGAGTTCATACTTGACTTTGGGAGACCTTTGTGTGTTTCTCTCTCATTCTAGAAGTGCACTTTCTAAGTTTGAGGCTATTACAATTTAGAAATGAGCTTTTTTGGGGAAAAATCTGCAACATATGGTCCTTTTAAAATGTTGTTGGGAAAGCAAAGTGGGAATTTGACTTAGATGCACTTAATAATCTAAGCCAGATTAAAGTGTTTTAGCTATAGGATTATCTCAATAATGACAACTAAACAGCAGAAAAAAATTTGGTTCTTCTGTTTTGGGGTAGCATTTTCCAATCATTTACTATTCTGTGGCCAAGAATTGGCCACAAAAAAAAAAATTAGGTTGGCTTTCCCCTACCCACTTCCACAAGAGATGGCCCAAGAAATACAGACACCCACACTAAAGATGGATACATCTTGATCCTGCTCTCATTTAATGTGCCTTTCTTTAAATAAGACAGGCTGCCTTGTCCTTTTGAAGCTAAAAGGCATTCCTAAAAGCATAAGTGACATGACCCTCATGAAGCACAGAAATCCCAGGAAAATGAGATGCTTGAATTAGAAGTGTCCATTGTTTTCTTTTGCAAGCTTGTTCACCCCATATTTTTCAGACAAAGTAACAGAAAGCAGTGACCCTCTTGACCTGGTTGGCATGTCTTTCTAGGGCAGACAAAGGCAAGTTGACTCCTTCTTGCAAAATAATAACATCAGTGACAACATAATTGGTATCCAAGTGGCACCTTTCACAGAAATTGTTATAAGGCTCCACATCAGAGGCCAACCCACTAAGAAAAATGGAACATTTAGTACTGTATTTGGCAGAGTATAAGCATTTCAAAAGTGTTGAACCATCCTAGTGGCTATGGTCCACCCATCCCGACTTATCTTGAATAAAGAGCTTAAAACAAATATTTAGTCAGGAAGAGAAGCAGAGAGGCAGGTGTAACTGATCACTGACTTAGGTTTTCAACTAAAATTAGAGGATCTCTGGCATGCATCAGTGTCAGACACACAAGAAGTGAAAGCTAGTCTGGTCACACAGTCATCAGTTCCCTTTGTGAGTTACTGTGCTAACTCCCTTATAAGAATTTGTTCCCAGAGCTGGAGAAATGATTCAGCCGTTAAAAGGACTACCTGCTCTTACAGACAATCCATATTTGGTTCCCAGCACCCGCATGATAGCCTACAACTGTCTTTAGTTTCAAGAGATCTGACACTGTCTTCTGGCCTCTGTGGACAGTCAATGCATGTGGTGCACATAGACACACTTAAAATAAATAAATCTTTATAACAAAAAAAAGAATTACCTCAATTCCACAATAATAAAGTATTATCTTAATTTTATAAATACTGTTGGTGAGATTCAAAGAGATCTTTTTCAGCAAACCAGAGAAGTGGAAAATGGTGAAGCAGAACTCATAACCTATAATGAACTTTTACTGTCTATGAAATCTATAGATAACTCCATATGGCATTATGGAATTAATTTTTCTGTTTACATTCATGTCAACATAACTCTTTCCTTAATTTCCCTAAGATAGAAATTTCATTTCCCGTCATTTTTTCCTGCCTTGTTGAGCCAGTGGGAAGTACTTACTGGTAGATCTGGCAGGTGGCAGGAAGGAAGTTAGGGAAAAAAAACTAGGCTATCTCCCTCCCTATCCATACCTGTGAATTCACCACTGTTCCAGTTCCTATTAGGCCATTGCATTCTTGTTCCAGCTTTGCCAAGTGCCTCTGATCTCTGGTAACATTGTTCTCTCCATCTGTACCTGAGTTTGAGGAGTTTCTAATAAAGGCTATTTTTGATAAATTGCATTTCCTGTGCTCTTTTTATCTCTTCTAACACTTTGTTTGCAATTCCTCAAATTTTCTGTTTATAACTTCTTGGTGGCTGACTCAGCATATTTATTTTCTTTTTCTTGTCAGATGAAACTTGATGTAGGTATAGAATTTTGGCCTGGACATACTATGAAATAAAGAAAGAATTTGGGTTGCTCATTTTTATTGGCACCTCTCCACAGTTTCTTCTCTCTCCTTTACACACTTCTATCATGGAAATAGGAAATAGGCTTAATTCTCATGAGAAAACACATTGAATTAGGCACTGACTTCAAAGAGGAAGGATTATAGTATGCACCTTTCTCTCCTTGCTCATGAATTATTGGTGTGAACAGAGCAGAAATTGGTTTTGAGTTCCTTTCAAAAGCAGGTGGTGAGTGAGTCTAAAGACATATATGCAAGTGGAGTGTGACTGGACCTTCTGTACTAACTAGTTTTTGCATGGCTTCTGGGCATGGCATATTGAAAGCAAACTGGATAGTGGAAGCAAGGACACTCTACTGCCAAACTCAATCAGTGTGACCAAACTACAGGTGGTCTGCAAGCTGACTGTCAGTATTCCTTATTGACAAAGAACAACACAGGAAGAAACATGCCCCAAAGCTAGTACAAACCAATCACAGTTCAAAGCCACCATACCACTAGTAAAGTGGATGAGTAAAGCATTGCAGCAAATTTCAACAGAAGACAGGAAAGAAGTGTCACAAATATAAATGAGACGACTATTGCTTGGTTATTAACAGAGCCGTAGCAGCTGCATTGTGTGTGATTCTCAACTCAGCTTCTGAGGAATAATTCAGCCTTTCCTTGTATCAAGTCAGTGGTTCCCAAAGTGAGAGTGGCACCCATAGCACCCAGGTACTTGGTAGAAATGAAAATTCTCAGCCTCTTCCCCTGACCAAGCATTTGTACACTTAATGCCTCCTTTGATATATTAAGTAATAAAGTTGGAATAAAAATAAATTAAGGATACTCCCCTAAATTATATACATGACCAGAGTATAGAGTATCAAGATTTTCTCAAAGGTTCTTTCCTATTCACAGAAGTGGTGAGTAGTAATGTTTCCTCAGATGATCTAGCTTATATGCCTTGGAATCAGAAGCATCCAAATTATATGTCTCAAATAGTTATTGTCCTATTTTGCTTCCTATGTTGCTATGATAAAACACTCTGACCAAAATCAACTTGGGGAAGTAAGGGTTTATTTGGTTTACATGTCTAGTCACAATCCATCACTGAGAAAAATTAGGGCAGACACTTAAGGCTTAAAATTGGAACCAAAGAGGAAGACTCCTTAAGTACTTCCTCTCATAGGCTATCTCTGCTAGCATTCTCATACAGCCAAGGTCCACCTGCTTAGGGATGCTGATACCCACAACAGACCAGGCCCTCCTATATCAGTCAATAATGGAGAAAGTGCTCCACAGATTATACCTACAGGCCAATTGAAGTTTCCTCTTCCCAGATAAGTCAACAACCAAAAATCAGTCATAACAGTGGGAGAATTCTATCTTCCCTCTTTACATGAAGCAGTGCACAACAGTGGGTAACAGTGATATGCTGACAGGTAGGATTGACTCATCACAGTGAACTGTGTTGAATTTCTTCATCTCTGTATCCCAATTTCCTCATCTGTGTGAGGAGCACACGATGAGCTCCACCTCAGAGGAGGGTGTGTGTTCCTGAAAGGATATTCACTCCTTTGCATATTCTATGCAGTGGTCTTTCCTTTGTGTATTTCTTCCAATCAGAGAAGACTAAATTCCTCCAGGACTGTCTACTAGACAGAAGTCACAGTACTGCTATATTTGCTCACAAAATTAGCCATGGCGATCTTAAATATCATGTTTCATAAAATATATCAGAGATTCACAACTTTGCTACTATTGACATACTTATATAAACACTAAGCACATTTTAAATCTTATCCACTAAGCCACAAACTTCTCACTCCTCTGCTTTCCTGAGGTCTCTACAAAATAGACAACCCTCCATTACAGACATGACCTCTGTGCTGCACAATATCAGCAAGACCATCCCTCTATCACCTGCTGACAACCAGGAAGTGTCTCCGGTCTTTGCCAAGTATGCCCTGTGTGAACTCCCCAGACCCTCCCCAGCATCTTACTAGAGCTTGGTTTAGGTAGAATGCAGACCAAGGGCTATTTTGTCCTGCTTCACGAGGGTCAGGGAAACCAGTAAGAAGTTCTCACAGGGAATTTTTGCTGAATGCTTCTTAATGTTCACATTTGGCTAATGATTTATTTCAACAAAGAAAATATTTACCTGGAAAAAGCAAAATTGAGTCCTGGAGCAAGCAATATAATATTGTAGGTAGAACAGAATGCAACTACTAAAGATTGGTGCTTGAAATTTTTGACATAACTGTAACATGTTTTTAAATTTGTCTCTCTACTTAGCACAAGTATGGTATGCCATCTGAGAGTTTCTGAACAAGTCCTATTAAAATATCAATTTTGGGTTAGAGAGATGGCGTGGTGATTCACGAACTTGAAAACTGAGGTTCCTGTTTCCCGAATATACATAATGCCAGGTATGTCTACATATGACAGCCTTTCTATAACTCCAGTCTTGCAAAGAAAAGACAGAGAATCCTCAGAGCAAGGTGGCTGTAGAGACTAGCCATATCCGAAAACTCTGGGCTTGGTTGAGAGACCCTGCCTCAATAAACAAGCTGGAAGAACAACAGGGGGTGATTCTTGACATTAAACTTAGACTTCCACATGTACGTACACACACACACACACACACACACACACACACACACACACACACACACACACGTGAATACCTCCATCTATAAGTGAAAACATGCATACACACATGTGGAATTGGAAAAAGAAGTAATTATTTATTAATTATAAGTTATTAGGAGCGTAGTTAATACTCCATTTCTTTAACAATTAACCCTTAAAAATACAAAATGATCCATATCTGCCCCTGTGACTAAACAACATACTCATTAGAATTTTCTTCTCTAAAAATTATTTGATTCTTTTTTGTAACTTGAACAAACATAAATAAAGGAAGATGGTGGCTGGGGAGTTTTACTTATTTTAAGTATTTTTCCTTTGATGAGCAGCTTAGGATAGACTATCAGAGGGTTCTTGGGTCCTTAGAAAGGCGTATACATTCAATGAAATGGTATATATGAAGGAGAAGATGGCATGTGGGTCCCAGTGAAAAATATCTCAATGTTACGTCTATCTGGATGTAAGAATCTGCAGCCAATGAATCTAGCCTCACCAGAGTATCTGGAAAAGTGTGAATCTCAGCCATCGATGTGATAGAGTGAGCAAGAGTATTTGGTATTGTTTATCAGCATCTGCAGTGTTGAGTGGGTCTAGGCTATCACACATTAGTCCAAAATTTTGCAAGAAGGAAAATTATTACCAGTTCACAGAGTACCACATAGCTTCTCCGTTCAGCGAGATCTTAGTGGTCAATAGTCCCTGAATGGAAATTTTCTCTAGAATGGAGAATATAAAAGTACTAACACTTTGTCTGAGTCTCATCAAGTCTGGAGCATTGCATCTCTGAGAAGTGATCTGTTTGGGCTGGCCAGTCACTTGGAGGTCTGGCTGAGCTGCTGTGTTTGAACTCTCTGTGTCTGAGACATTAGAGGAGTTCCTCAAGTTCTCTTGGATCTGGTGAACTTTCTGATTTTCCAACTTTAAGTATGATTGGGGATTTTACTCATTGTTAATACTTGCTTGTTCACTGCCTGGAAAGGTCATGGGAACCATGCTGAGCTGAACTGTGGGTTCCTTTCCTAGAGGAAGCCATGAAGAAGGAGCTGCTGGATATCTGTGCCTCAGCATCACCAAGTTAGGATATCTTTTTTACTCTTTTTTTCTTGACACTCAGAAGGAGTTTCTTGTCCATAGGTTTGAGTAAAAATTTGTAACATCAATTCCAATGAGATTCAAGAACCCTGATTGATTTTCTCTGAAGGAAAGGGAACCCACCAGATAACACAACCTTGAGTAGGAAAGGAAGAGGCAGATAAAGGAAGCCCAGGTGTCCTTCAATACTTCTTACTATGCTACTGCGCTTGTTCCAACAGTTATTTACTGGGCCCACATGCTTAATTACTAGCCTGGCAGGCAGTCAAGAAAGGCAAGCAAACTTTTTGTTGTTTTAGATTTTTGTTTTGGTCTTGTTTTAAGATGAGGAGAAAATATTCCATTTATGTTGAAAAAGAAGAGCAGATGTCTGCATTTTATTTTCCTTAACTGGACTTTAATAGAATTTTCATGGGTCCATATTTATTTTTATTTTGTCACATTAGAGAGTGTAGATTCATGGAATTAATGGAAGGTCAGTGCAGTCCTGGTTGATGGATGATGAAGTGGGGACAAGATCATTTGAGGAAGACACTGATTGAGCAGAGAGTAACACTACCCTAACACAGCTGAAAACCAGCTTTTACAAATGTCCTTTAGAGACTCTAGGAAATAAGTACAATAATCTTTGGATGTCCCCTTCTTTCCTTGAGTATCAGGATTGTACATGAGAAATCTAATGTAACTTACATACCTTCTGTGAGGGGATATAATACAGGACCCTTTACATTCCATTTCTATATCGAAAGAGCAAAACAGACACACACACACACACACACACACACACACACACACACACACATGCATGCATGTGCACACAAATGGATGTGCACAACTATACTTATGCACATACATACTCATATGCATATATACACATACATACACACATATGTGCAGATAGACACATATTTATATACTCACACACATATACCCTCATACACACATACAATGTACATACATGCATATATAGTCAAATTTTCTGGAAACCTATTTGTGGTAAAGCATGATGAGCAGAGATGTGTGCTGAAAAACACAAATTTATCATATTTTGTGTTATTCTTTCTGTGTTTAACACAGCAAAATTATAGTGATGACTCCATGGTGATATATGTCTTGTAGAAGAAGGATACATATACTTTGAGAAAAAAATACCTCTTTGTAATCTAAAAAGTCCTAAATTTCAAAATATTTCTGACTGCAAGATTTGCCTATATGTGATTGTGGGATTTGGATATTATTATTGCTCAGCATTACTAATGGATGAGAACATTGACTTTTAGAAGTCAAAGACTTGCATATAAAATGTTTGTGGCAGTGGGACCGGGTCCGGTGCTCAGTGCATGAGTTGGCTGTTTGAAAGCTGGGGCTTATGCAGGGTCGCTTGGCTCGGCCTGGGAGGAGGAGACTGGACCTGCCTGGACTGAGTCTACCAGGTTGATCTCAGTCCGTGGGGGAGGCTTTGCCCTGGAGGAGGTGGGAAAGGGGGTGGGCTGGGGGAAAGGAGAGGGGGATGGGAGGGGGGAGAACAAGGGAATTCATGGCTGATATGTAGAACTGAATTGTATTGTAAAATACAATAAAATGTTTGTTAAAGGGCAAGTTGCTGTTGGCGACCGTGGGGTTGGTACATGTATTTAAATGGGTTTTATTTTTATTTTGGGAGTTCTTTGACAAAAGCCCCTAACTTCCCAGTACCTTCATCCTGCTGAGGACTTTGCTTGAGATAAAATCATTTTATCACAGGACCACAGCTAGCATAATTTATCTATACTGGGACCTATATTAAAGCAAAAACCATATTAATGATTTCACCAGGGAGCCATAGACAAGACTTCATAATACAATCTTCAAATGTGCATCAAATATATAAATATATAAAGTATCTTTAGGCAAATACAGAGTTAGGAAAGAGAAACGGACTTCCACTATTGTGAGTTGACACAGCTCCAAGGTGCTCTTGGCCACTCCTCCCAAAGAGCCTTCTACTTTTGCAATATAATTATTTGAATATTGTTCTTGAATATGCCTCTCCCTCTTCTGAAAATCTGCCAGTGTCTTTCCCAGTATCAGGCCCTTGAAACTCCATGACTCCACATTGGACTCTCTAACAGAACATTTATCTGTAGATTTACTTGGTTAAGTGCCATGTGCCTTGATGAAACACCTACCAGGCAAAGCCAATGGTGGTTGCTGGTTCTTCAATGCTGTATGTGTAAAGTGAAGAAATTTCTTCTTGTGCTACCTCTGTTTGAGCCTACAGGGGCCATACTCATCTTAATATTTTTCAGTGAATTTCAAAGACAATTAATAATGTCTAAGTGATCTCACTAACTAGGCCCAGACTGTTTCTAACCCAATGCTGCATACATCAGCATTGCCAAAGAACGTCTTAAAAATGACCTCCCCAGATATGTTTTCCATTTGTTTCTGGACTGGGAACTACAACACTACATTTCAAATATGTCCCTAGGGTGAAAATAACACATTTTATAACAGAAAAGGAACTGCTCACATTAGGTTATATTAAAATAGAATGTATTCCCTTAATTACCATTAAAACTAACTTAATTCCTTCTCTTCTCTCCTTCCTTCCTTCCTTCCTTCCTTCCTTCCTTCCTTCCTTCCTTCCTTTCTTTCTTTCTTTCTTTCTTTCTTTCTTTCTTTCTTTCTTTCTTCCTTTCATTCCTTCATTCTCAATTTAGTCATTCTTTAGGGAAACTTCAAAGAACAAAAAAATTAAAAACAATAAAGAGAATTTTATTCACATACTTTGCCTCTTACCATCAGAAAATAAAACATAGACAGATATAGTAGCTCACACCTGTAGTTCAAGCACAAGGAAGTAGAATTAGGAAAATCAGGAGATCAGGGCTGTTCTCTGCTATGGATCAATTAAGGCCCCAGACTGAGCCTCATGAAACACTGCATACAAAATAAATAAATGAATAAATACATAAATAAGTAGATAAATAAATGAAAGAAGGAAAAGACACAAAATACAGAGGATAATGAAAATAGAACCTAAGGGGAAGCTACATTCAGTCATTTATGTATTGCTTCAATAATTTTAATTCATTTGATTGCTTTTACCTAGCAATATAGACTATTTGTTAGATTTTTTATATCTGTAATTAACCTGAATTGAGATCATCTGTTGACATAAAATACACTCCCCAATTTCCAACAATTTGTAAATATAAGTGTGAATTGTCTCAGTAATTTGTGTAGTAATTACATATTGGAATATCTAGGTCATAGTACATTAGACAAATTATATTATTAACATTCAACTTCTTGTTCCATTTTGTTGAGCTTAATGTGGTGCATTTAAGCAGATAGCTCACATCATCTTTCCAGTGAATAGTGCTTCTGTGGTTACCAGGAGCTTCTCATTCAACAACGTGTGAAAGTGGATGCCCCAAGAAAGGAGACCAGAAAGCCTAGGATGGGCCAGAGACATCCTGGTGCAATGGTGCTCTTGGGCACTTAACTCCATTTTCTGGAATGGAGCCTAAAGTAGACAACTTGAAAAGGTTTCTCAGGAAATTGTAATGAAGGACTCAACTCTAACCCTACCTGACATTACATCCGATTGCAAATGATATCGTGAACATTCCACTTTCAAAAACTCCATATGCTATTTCTAAAAGAGTTTGAAGATGCTTGGAGCCTTGCACCAAATGGGTTTGATGACCTGAGATTGTTGAGTTGCAAACAAGCAGCCCTGGATAGCCTGGGCCATTTTTATTCATACGGTTTCAATGGTCTGCATGAACAGTTTTACAATCAAATTTGTTTCCTTAAGTCTCTAAAAGTGGTTACAATAATTACCAGTTTGTTCCTTCACCTCATTCTCCTTCCATCCCCCGACTTTCCCACCTATAACCATTTTCTGGTTGATCCATAGCTCCACTGTTAGAAGCATAAGCAGTGTTGGAATGGACAAAGGAAGTTTTCTAACTAGGCATACCTACAGGTAGGACAGTGTGTCCAGCTGACCACATTTGAGGTTACAATGTTATACAGAATGAGAGATAGTTTTGTTAATATTTACAACTGATAGGGTCTGAGTTTTCACAATCAACTCATCAGCCGAAGCTGCATTAATTCATTCTACATTCTGTACTAGTCTATCTCTTATGTGGCTATACCAGGTTTTTCCATTTATCCTGTAGGCAACATAACTTGGAAACTTACTCCTAATAGTTAACCTTGTTTATCCCTTGTTCTCATGTCCTTCTCTCTCAACTTCTTAGGGTATTGGCACAGATATGAGAGAACTGTGGGCTTCTATGATTCTACTTCATACCCTGTCTCTAGACTGTTCCCATTAACTCTTGATATCATCTATTTATTAGCATCTCTCCAAGATTCATGTGGTTAAAGTCATTCTCTCCAGAACAGCTATGCAAATAAGTAATATTAAACTTCATGAACTACTGTGACTCTTTCATGCTAGTCACAAGGTACATTGGAAAGGCAACATCCTGTTTTTAAGAAGCCTGAATTCATGGTCACACTTAAAACATCAAAGGCTTTAGGGGCTGAATCAGGTTCACTGTATATTTCTAACAATGTCCCCTCTGGCTCACCCAGAGGAGAGTCACCAGGAGGAAGTTTTCCTTTTGTAATAGCTGTTTTATCCATGACTGAGAAAGTGAAACTAAAGGTAGCCAGCAATGTGGCTAGCACAGTGAAAGCAAGAAGAGCAGATAGCACATATACCCCAGGGGTCTTGACTAGAATTATGCAGCGAACTGTCCATAGGCTTTGACAGAATGGGTCAGGGTCTCCAGAGCCTTGCTACAAAGACAATTTGCTCATGCTATTCTCAGGCTTTGTCTCCTGAAGAAGTCACATGGTCCCACCATGAAGAAGAGTCCTATCCTACTCAATTAAGAGCAGAGCAATGGATTCTTCATGAGCACAATAGGGTAGACTACCAAGTTGCTCTTTGTTTTGCCTAGTTTTTGTGGCTAACTGCTAGAATATGCATGTTGATATCAGATAGAGATGGAGATGGGGAAAGCACCTCAGTCATGCCTCCTACAGCAGTCAAATCAAATATACAGCCTGGGATCATTCCATTATCTAAAGTCCCTTTCCTTCTTAGCTATCATATGCTGCCTGTCTTTTCAGCCACAGATAATTTGACGTGGTGAAAAGTGTTTCTGTTGTCTCTTATCAGTTTGCAAATCCTCTTCCAGGGTGATACTAGAGTAGCAGAATCCCACAGTGGCCTATTAAAGTCTGAGGTCAGAGCTGTTTCATCCCTGACTGAGACAGATATTTGGGACTGCACTTTCCTGAAGTGATGAGTTTCCCTCAAAGGAATCTAAACACCTAATCACTGCAAATCTTCCTCAGAGTGGTTATTATGGTGACTCAAAATGTTTAGAACTTTTGAGGGATTTCAGATAAAGTGAAAGAAAATCAGGCTCTAAAAAGATGTACTAATATCATTCAAAATATTACTAAGAACACCCTCATAAAGAGCAGAACTGGATATATAATTTGTGATATAGTCACACAAGGAATACTGCAAAGAAATGAGCACCAATAAATCATAGCAAACACGGTTTTTGAAAACTTGATCAATGTTTTCCTACACAATTAACAGAGTGACAGCAATTACTGATAGAATAGAATCCACATAGAGGATAATCATGTGATTCTACATGCATAAAGTAAGAAGCAAGGCAGGGCGAGGTACATAGGAGTCAAATTCTGGTTTCTCTTGGGTGATGGCAAGGTAGTGACAGAAAGAGAGCCTGGGAGGGGCTTTTCAGAAGTTGCTTGCATGATCATATTCATCACCTCCACACTTACGAGAAGTTTGGTTTTTACTTACATTTTTATTCTTTAATTTTATGTATATTTGAAGGAGCAATATCAGACACATTTTCAAAATAGCAGTAGTGGGTGTCATATCCTCCAGAGATAGAGTTACAGGCAGTTGTCATCTGCCCAAAGTGTTTTCTGGACAGAAACTCATATCTTCTGCAGGAGCAGTAAGTGCTCTCAACTACTGAACCATCTCTCAAGCCCTGATATGGAGAATATGTGAATATTATATATATTCTAGTAATAACATATTGTAATAAGCACAAAAACAACATTAAGAGGAAGAGACTAAAAACAAAAGGAGGAAGGGTGATTGGTCAAGATATTTAGTGGACAGGAAGTAGGCATGTTTATTAACCTATAACTTTCCAAAGTTGTAGGGCCCAGGTATGTCCCAATTCATACCCAGATAAAACAAAGATACTCAATCAGATGTTGCAGCTACTAGAAAACCATTGTCCATATCTATCAGTTACAAGTTTTAAAAGGAGAAAGAAGGATCTTGCTCATCAGTCTATTACCTCCAGTATTACTATGGCCTCTTTGCTGCAAAGATTTCTGACAATTTCTTTGCAGAAACACGTTACAAATCTGAATGCTTTGGGAGAGGCTTGGCATACAGTGACACTCTAAAGTCAATTCACAGGAACTATAAAATCAAGAAACAGGACAACTATATCTCCATCAAGTAACTAAAAACCTAGCAATACTCAAAAGATAAAAAGCAAACATTTTCAAAAGGTTTCTCTTCACTTCTCTTCACCATGATGGATTATAGACCCTTATGATTATTATTCCTCAGAAGTCAAATTTGTTACAGGATAAAGAGTGTATTTGTTCATTCAGTCAACACATATTGATTGAATATCTAGTAAAGGTCAGGTGTTATGCATGATGTTGACATAATAAGAATGAATGAGTCATGCTCCCTGATTTGAAGATGCCATAGATTAAAGGAAGAATGATAGGTAGATAATTACAGCATCATACAGAGATAGTAGAGCACAGGTTTTCATAATAACAAGGAGTTAGAAGATATTGCTCTGCTGGATGGTGTCTACAACAGGATGTGGGAGATTACTCAGTGCTAGGACAAAAGCCATTCAAGCTAGCCTAAGGAAGATAAAATTTTGGGGATCAGGGTATACATCAAGAGTGTAACAACTCAAAGCCCCTTCCTATATTGTGAGGGGCTACTAAAACAGAAGCAGACCTTTCCCCTCTTGATGGACTTCTCCTGGTTGCTCTCCAGCTCAACCTGCTTTTAAGCTCCTGCTTTAGTAGTTTTCTCTTTCTTTTTCTTTTTCGGTCACTTTCATTAGGTATTTGTCACTAAGCGAGGGTTTTCATGATTGGCCTGCTTTTATGTCACCTGTAAGTTTGGGATTCCAAAGGTGTTTCTGTCCTAAGTCCAAATGTCTGGGAAATTTTTTATTGTAGCACCATCTTTTAAGTGTCCATTTAAGGTGCAAAGCTACACTTGAAAGATGGACTCAAAGGGAAGATGGCTTAGCTGGGTTGTGAACTGAATAGATCTTTTCAAGCCCAAACAAAGAGTCTTGATGTTCAGGTAAATTAAAATGTATGGAATTCTGGAATGGCATGGACTTTTGATGTGATGATTTAACCAATAGTCTCTCATAACTACCGACAGCAGAGAGATGGACAAATAGTCTTCCTCAAGGTGAGCCCTATAATTGTTTATCCAACACCAAATAGTCATCCTGAAATCAAATACATACAGGTAACACTGAATAGACTCAGCAGATTGAGTTTATGTGTTTATATAGAAATAACAATAGTAAGTAAAGAAAAAAAGTTTATGAATCTGAATGGGAATGAGGAGGAGGGGCATAGGTGTGGTTAGAGGGAGGAGAAAGAAAGGGGGAAAAGATGGAATTAAATTTTACCTTAAAATTATATTTAAAGAATTAAAAAGAGAGGAACATAGATATTCTCAAAACAAAAGGCTTTTAGAGTCATGATATTTGAGAGTTTTCCCACAAAATTTAAAGATTACTTTTGTCAAAAACAAGCTTAAAGGCAGTCACTGTTAAGACACATCTAGTTAATCATTCATATCTATAAAAACTGTTAGAAAATGATGAGATGTTGTGGAAGTTTTCTCTGGTCCGAGATAATAGAAAAGGCACTTATAAAGATATAAGAACCCTTGAAAACTGTAAGTAGATTCCATTAAACTAATAGTAGTGACATAAAAATTAAAAAACCACACACACAGAAAGGCTCTGGATGAGGGTTAACGGCTCTCAAATAGCATGCAGGCATTCACAAGTGAGACGGGTGACAACAAACACCTAAGGGCTGGTGATTTTTGAATCCTGGAGTTTATGACCTTTCCACCTCCTGCTTCACTGAGTGTTCCAGTGGCAATGGTGGGCGAAGTAAATCAAATATATTCCTGGCATTCTACCATACAGGGCAACCATTTCCTTCCTTTGTATGGAGTGTTTCTGTTAGAATTAATTTTATTATTTCTGTTTCAAATATTTTCAAAGTTTTATCCTAATTTTTATGTGAATGTGTAGGCATACATCTGCATCTGTTTGTGCATGTGTGTGTGGGCACCCATGGAGGTCAAAAGGGTGTGTCTGATCCTCTGGAGCTGGAGTTATATGTAGTTATGAGCCACGTAACATAGGTGCTGAGAACTTCTGTCTCAGCACCCATGTGGAGCAAAAGATCTACCCCCAACAAAGTCAACTGCAGACCATCTCAGACACCTGGTTCTCAGGCCTGTGATCCAATTATCCTCTCTATGCAGATCTGCTGGGTAAAAAGATACTAGAAACCTAAATGGGCTCCAACAGCTATCTCCATAGCTGTCATATCTCCCAGTATAGGAGGAGAGGATGACAAAGACGGTATTTCATTTTTGGAATGGGTCCAAGGTGACTACAGCAGTCTTAGCTGCATCAAATCCTTTATTTAATAATAATAATAATAATAATAATAATAATAATAAACTCTTGATGCAACTGCATCAAACTTCAAGACTTTCTTAGCTTCATCATTAACATTAACAGGTTAACATAATTGTAACATCTATATTGCTATACATTGTTGCAATTCTTTAAATCTTAAGGCAAACTCTTAATAGATCCATTTGAATTTCTTGCAAACAAAGCATAGAATAAACTTCTGATGTATTCACATCAAACTTAAATTTATTAACTTCTCTAAACCATGGTACATCATTATCAATAGGTTAACATAATAACTCTAATATAAACATTACTATTTACAATTATAATTTCTACAAACCTACATTCAACCTTAATTCACCCATAACTCTCTTTTCTTTATAAATTTTTAAACTAAATCTTGAACCTAGTTAGAAAAAACCCGAAGTATTCTATTTAAACAGTTCCATTTTTAAGAAGTTCCATTTTTACATAAACAGTTCCATAAATCATCATTGATAGAGTCTATATACATAGGTCCCAATGAAATGAAATCACTACCATCCATTTTATTTCTTAAGTTCAAAAAGTTCAAAAGAATAAATACTGGTACCGGTTCTAAAAGGTCCTCAGAGCACTTGAAATCAGGGCTTGGCTTATCAGGTGCCCTTAAGTCTTTGTACAGTAAACAGCTCCAAATATGAGGAGTTCCATAACTGAAATTTCTTTTTCAGTTTAAGCAAGCCTTTCTGATACTTTTGTTCAGGCTTTTATAGCTTTATGGTCTCAATCTGTTTGTGCCTCCCATAAGTTGGCAATTTCTGGACCAGGCTAGAAAGCTTTCAGCCACCTCACAGTCACATGGGCTCAAGGTTCCTTCAGCTGTTCATCTGGCACTGACATTGCTTCTTTGACCCAGGCTTCCTCCATGGCACCTCTGCCAAGTCACTTGCTTGTCTCTCTGCCTCTCCCATGACATTTCAGGCTCCAGTCACCAGGAGCTATGGCTCCAGGAAACAGACTTGCTTTGGCAGCTGGGGTCTTTGCTGCACACATTTCTTGCCATTCACCTTTCTCTTGGCATGCCATCCCTGCTGGGCTTTCCAAGCTGCTACCTGCAATTCACATTTCACATAGCTTAGCATATCCACTCTTCACCATGACTTCCTTTTGGTAGAAAGCTTGCAGACCCTTGTGCATCTGCCTCCTGTTCTGCATTGATGTTCTAGAGGTTTCAGCAGCTCATGCTAGCTGCCACTTTCTGAAGCTGGCAGTCTCTGGAGCTGCTTTTTGTTGTTATTGGGGACTTTTGGAACTGCCAAGTTTGCAGTCTGCTATGCATGCTGTTTTCTGCATCCCAGGTTCCTTTACCATATAATCCTTCTATTAAACCTTTACCATGTTCCTAAAACCTAACACCTATTCTACCTTATTATACCTAAGTCTCACCCATGCTTATATTCTTAAAAAAAAATTCTATAGGACTACCTTAGCCTATATTTCACCCTAATATAAAAACCTACTCTTTATTTCTTCTTACAAGCTTACATTTAAAGAAACTCTATAGGACAACCTTAGTAAATATACTTCTTATGCATTTTTATTTAAACTCACATTTACAACTAGCATGGCATTTATTATATGTATTTACCTTAAACATTTAGACTCATATTCAAATTTATACTTTTTCACAAACTCACAATCAACATATACTTATTTATACTTCTTACAAGCTTATCTTCTTAAGGAAACTCTATAGGAATACCTTAGCAAAGATAGTTCTTACTCTTAACAGAACTAGCTTACACTAGAAAGAATCCTCTTAGCAAACTCCCTATAGAGCTACCATTAGCAAATATCTAAATTAGCAAACATATATAAGATGTTTCTTAACACCTAGAAGAGATTTAAAAGATTTCTTAACATTTAAAAGAGATGTTACATTATCTTCCAATAAGACAGTGAATAATCTTCTTTGGACTTCATTTAGAAAATAGAAATAGAAGTAAACTATTATCAAACCCAAAGAAGAAAACAGAATGTGAAGAAAAACATTATAATGGGCATTATGTATTTCTAAGTGACTTCACTGCCCTTATAGGTAGCTCTTTGTACAATATAGTGTTATTGTTAAGGCTGTAATCATTGGGGTAAAGTTATTTACCTAGTCATCTTTCCTGCCAGGCTCTCTTAGTTGTTCTGGAACTAGCAGAGAATTACCCTTCAGTAGATGGCTTTTTAACTAGGGACTGTCCCTTTGCCCAAATTCATAACAGCTTCCCTGTGCCATAATTCAGACATACCTCTCTGTTATAGTATAAAAGCTACAAAAAAGCCTCATTTTAGTCTGAGGGTGAAATTTCCATATTGAACTGCCATAAAGTTCTTTGCAAAAACTTCTTGTGCAGCTATTCGTCAATATAAGGCATTTTCTTAAAGGAGCCAAAAGTGCCACAGCCCTAGCTCTGTATCCATTCAATTTTTCATTGGAACTGACATTCAACAAACTTTTAGACAATTTTCCTCCTTAATTTTTAAAAAGTTGTTTTTTAAGTTTACCATAAGTGTTTTTTAATGATATCAGTGTTTTTCTGGAATCTTAAACAGAACTCAATCTCATAAGCTTTTTTCATTTTAATTATGTCCTGTGAGGCAAGCTGATTGTTTCTTCTCAGCTTTTTAGGAAGTAAATCTAAGCTTTCTAGCAGTGCTTAGAAAAGAAACTTCATTTTGAGCTTAAAAAAAAAAAAGTTTTTCTAGGCTGTACCATCATCTTTAGCAGAAAAACTACCTTTCCCAGAAAGCCTTTCTTTATAGCATCATGCCATTACTACATTTCCCAAGCTACTTTTTCAAAATTATATTTCCCATCATGCTTTTCAATTATACCAGCAAACTTTTTTGTTTGTTTGTTTACAGGGTCTGTGAGGTTTGTGGTCATACTGAGATTAAGCTTCTGCTTTTTTTTTTTTTTTAATCAAGAGAGGTTTTTGTTACTCCTAAACTCGCATTAGGACAGGTATACTTCCATAGTCAGACATTGCACCTGGCCCTGTTCCCCAGCGGGTTGTATCTGTCTGTCCACACACATTCAGACAGAGCTTATTGCCAGAAGCAAAAATCCTTCAGGACTTCATGTGTTCACAGTGTACAGAAAGAGCAGCTCACAACACTTCTCCTTTTCTGTCTAATCAAAAAGGAAGGTTTTTATTTTAACATAGTAAAATTAAATAACAAAACAGTTATCAAGTAACAATTACAGTTACAATATCTAATATATTCATATTTGGCAAAATTAAAGAAAATATTTCATCATCCATCCTATTTTTGTGAGTCTAAAGTACTATATCTCCTTTATCTTTTATTGTGACTAAGGAAAATTATAATTATAACTACTTAGTCTTCAACCTCATCAAAGACCCCAGAAGGACATAATATCATCTGAGTAAACAGAAAGTGCATTGCAAGCAACTCCCATAATTCTAGAAATGACAGAGACATCTGGCTGTCTGAACAGTGATCCAAAGTTCTTTTGTAACATTGGGGCATCCATCTTCAGTCTATTAAAAGTGCTGTGGGATAATCTTTCTGTACAATGTGAATATATGCTGGACCATTGGTTAATAAGGAAGCTACTTTGACCTATGGCAAGATAGGAGACTGCCAGGTGGAAAATCTAAGAAAGATATAGGGAGATGAAAGGCAGAGATGGGCAGACACCATCCAGGAACTCAAGGAACAAGATGCCAGCTGACCAGTAATGCTACGACCATGTGGCAAGATGTAGACTAATAGAAATGAGTTAATTTAAGGTAAAAGAGCTAGTTAGCAAGAAGCCTAAACTATAGGTCAATTTGTAATTAATATTAAGCCTCTGACTGGTTATTTAGGAATAGATGGGATGGAGAGAATCATCTGTCTATACTTAGTGTGTGGGTGAAATGTTCTGTAAATACATATGTGTTAGGTCCATTTCAGTTATAATATCTATTAGATCTATTATTTCTCTGTTTAGTTTTTGGGTAGATGATCTGTCCATTGGTGACAGTGAGGTACTGAAGTCTCCTACTATTAATGTATGAGGTTCAATGTGTGTTCAAAGCTCAAACCACATATTGGTTTAAGCTTTAGAAATGTTTCTTTTACAAATGTGGGTGCCCTTTCCTTTTGAGGCATAGATATTCAGAATGGAGATGTTATCCTGGCAAATTTTTCATTTGATGAGTATCAAATATCCTTCACTATTTCTCTTGAATAATTTTGGTTTGAAGTGTATTTTATTAGTTATTAGAATACCTACACCAGCTTGCTTCTTAGTCTATTTGCTTGTAATTTTTTTCTAACCCTTTACTCTGAGATAATGTCTATCTTTGATGTTGAGGTGTGTTTCTTGCATACAGGAGAAGGATGGGCCCTGTTTTCATATCCATTCTGTTAGATTGTGTCTTTTTATTAGTGAATTGAGTCCATGGATATTGAGAGATATCAATAACTAATGATTGTTAATTCCTGTCACTTTGTTGTTGTGGTTTTGTGTGTGTGTGTATGTGTGTGTGTGTGTGTGTGTGTGTGTGTGTGTGTGTGTGTGTGTGTGTGTTTCCCTTCTTTGGGTTGGTAGTATGAGATT
This sequence comes from Peromyscus leucopus, assembly GCF_004664715.2. Lineage (NCBI taxonomy): Eukaryota > Metazoa > Chordata > Mammalia > Rodentia > Cricetidae > Peromyscus > Peromyscus leucopus. The sequence goes on from NC_051070.1 coordinate 98,523,322, forward strand.
ATTTATCACCTGTGTTTTCCTGGGTGTAATTAACCTCCTTAGGTCAGATTATTTTTTCTGCTAGTACCTTCTGTAGGGCGAGATTTGTGGATAGATATTGTTTAAATTGACCTTTTCATGGAATATCTTTCTTTCTCCATATATAGTGATTAAAGATTTGCTTGGTATATTGGTCTGGTTTGGCATCTTTGGGTTCTTAGTGTCTATAAGAAATCTACCTTGGCCCTTCTGGCTTTTGAAGTCTCCATTGAGAAATTGGGTGAAATTCTTTATGTATTACTTGTCCTTTTTCCCTTGTAGTTCTTAATATTATTTCTTCATTCTGTATGTTTAGTGTTATTATTATTACATGACACAGAGATTTTCTTTTCTGATCCAATCTATTTGTTGCTATTAAGCTTCTTGTAGCTTTATAGGCATGTCCTTCTTCAGGTTAGGAAAATTTCCTTCAAACTTTATGTTAGGTATATTTTCTGGGTTTTAATGCTAGGATTCTTCTTATTTGTTTTTATTCCTATTATTCTTAGTATTGGTCTTTTCATAGTGTCCCAGATTTTTTTTGATGTTTTGTTAGGAATTTTTAGGTTTAGGAATTTTTGTTGACCAATGAATCTCTTTAATGTATCATATCTTCAAAGCCTGAGATTCTCTCTTTCATCTCTTATATTCTGTTGCAGTTGCTCATATCTGTAAATCCTGTTTGCTTTCCCAGAATTTCTCTTTCCAAAATTCCCTCAATTTTTTCCCTTATTGCTTCTATTTCTATTTTCAGGTCTTGAACAGTTTCCTTCACCTATTTGTTTCTTCTTTACTTTCTTGGCATTCTTTAGCAGATTTATTGGTTTCCTCCAATATTGTTTGTCTTTTCCTTAATTTCTTTAAGGGACTTTTTTCACTTCCTTAAGGTTCTCTCTCATCTTCAAAAAGTTGGTTTTCAGGTCATTTTCTTTTTTATGCTTCAGCTGTTTTGAAATATTCATGTATTGTTGTTGTTAGAATAGCTGGGCTCTGATGATACATTTTGCCACAGCTGCTATTGGGTTCTTATACTTTGTTTAGATATTTGAATTTGGCATGATTATAGGCCTAGATGCTGACTTCTGAGTTTGTTTAATGTTGCATGCATGTTTTGTTCTTTGTTTTCTGTTTCCTCATGGTAGCCTGTATTTCTGGCCGCTGGTCTAACCTCGGATCAAGTATGAAGTCTCTGTCCATGTTGGGAACTTAATTTCTGTTAGATAGCTTGGCCTTTGGTACAGAAGGGTTTCTCTGCCCAAGTTAGGTGTGGGACAATGTGATGAGGAGGAGAGTGGGGGTTGGGAACATTGAGTGGGCAGCCTATCTGTGGTTCTGGTGGCAGGTGTGTTCTCAGGTACAGCAGGGAATACCTACCTGAGTTTCCCTATCTGGGTTTCTGGCTTGATTTACCTGCACCTGTTCTTCAAACTGTCCTGGCCTGCACCAGTTCTTCTGTGTCCTGCCCTTGGTAAGTGGAAGTCTGTCAGGTGTGGTGGAGCAGGAATGGAGTGGGGGATATCAATGTGTCTTTGGAAAACGAATCTGAGATCTAGGGAGTGTTGAGTTCCTGGGGCAGGAGGGTCACTTACCTGTTCTTCTGACTTTTGTGGCCTGTTCCTGGGTAGCATAAGTTAACCCAACTTGGTACCAGGGGCACAGTGACCTCAAGATATTACAAAAGACAATAGACTATCTAGTTAACAGATGAAGGAAATATTGGTAGACTGGAGGCCAGGTCCTTCAACATTAGCATTTTAACTCTGGTCCCCAGTGCCCCAAAAACATTCTATTCACCATGCTTGCCCTGACTCCTAACACTCTAGTGTACATAGCTGTTGTAAATTAAAACAGAAGGCTAAATTAAAAGGGAAAGAAAGCAAGCTGTGCCTGGCAGTAATATGAATCCCTCTGAAATCACTGGTCTTTTCAATTAACAGCCTCTTTCTGAGACATTTATTGCTCTTGGCTTGAATTGAGGTCATTAAAACACTTGTGAGCAGGGTTCTCCAAATGCTTGTTAAATACTCCAGACAAGGGTCTGGGTTCTCGGTCTGCTTTGCATGCATTGAGAGAGAGGCCACAGTAAAGCAATCCTCATACTTCGCCTCTTTGCTTCTGTTTTATTACCCGAGTTCATGAGCCCCTACATATACATTCCATCATCCCTGAGAGAAGCCTCTATACTTTAAAATGTAGCTCTCAAGAAAGGTAAATACATAAATTAAGTAACAGCCTACATATGGAATAAATTCCAGCTCAACTCAGTGTGATGTTTGCAGGCATCCACCTAAAAGATGTCCAATATAAAAAGCATGCTGCGGGCCAAGATGAATCATAGTAGCTTTACTAACCTGCACTGAATTAGTCTCCTCACATTGAAATATTTTACAGCATTATTTAATTGGCAATCACTGTCACCAGATAAACTACATAGCAGTGATTGATGTAAAACTATGCAGCCTGAAGCATCTACTTGTAAAAGAGAAGTGTTTTGCCAAACATTTCATGGATAAAGCAATAATGATGTCCTTAAAGGAGATGGCAAGTGATAGCCTATCCTGGAGGAGGCATGGCTGCAGGAAAAGACCTGGTGTGAGGAAGACACTGACTTCTGAAACATTGATGTTTTTCATGTGCTTGCATTCTTTTGTTTTTATTTGTTTTGTAAAAGTGTATTTTATAATAAGAGGCAAATAAATTTCCAGACATATTGCTTCTTACTGCTGTGTCCAAATGCACGATGCATGTATTATGTATCATGTTTGCAAAAGAAATATCCTGACTATAATGGAAGATATATTTGCATGTAAAGGCTGAAGAATTTATGTCTTTCTCTCTAAATATTCTAAGTGACCTTTATTCTTCCAGACAAGACTAAACAAACATTTTTCCTAGAAGACAGATTCAGTAGCTTCAGAGGTGAAATGAGTTTAAAATTTTAAATATATAATGCCATTTCATCAATGTTTAACACTAGGCAAAATTTATCTCACGTCCAGAAAGTAGAAAATTCACTCTTGTGAACATGTTTTTGAGAACTGGCTATGTAGTGGATAAAGAGATGATTCAGAGATTAAGAACATCTATTGCTCTTATCTAGAACCTAAGTTCAGTTCCCAGTACCCATATATCACCTATATAGTACCATCTACCAGCATAGGACATATATTCATGCACACGGGTACATAAATGATAAAATAAAAGTAGATATTCTTTTGACTATTTGGATGGCCAGGAACCAGAGTCTGGATAGCCCAGAGATCTAGGATAGAACTAAACAAAACTGGACAAATAAATAATACATACATACATACATACATACAGAAATGAATAAATAAATAGTCAAATAAAATGAAATAAAAAATAAAATTTGGATTATTGAGAAATTGTGTCCAGAATTACAAACAAAGGATGATTTCAATGTGCTGGTAACTAAACCAGAGGTGCTTGACACCACATTCCCACCTCCTCCAACTCTATCAGTTTTCTTTCTAATAAACTTTACCTACTAAGTTCAAAATGCTTGTGGACAGGAGAAAACCAACCCTCTTAAATCATTACAGATGATCGCTTGCCTTGGGCTCAACTTCCTTTCTACTTCAATTCCTGCTCTTCTTCAGGAAGTGTTTGGTTCTATGGAGGCACTTTCCAGCACCTGAAGGTACCAAGCTCTGTCCCTCATCAGTACATTAGTCACATGCCAGAACAACCTCTCCCTGTTCATTCTCACTCTGTGTCTCTCTTCCATGGGCCCTTCATGCTTTGTATCTACTTTTTAAAAGATACACCAAGCTTTGTTAATTTTTGTCTCAGGCTCTAACTCTCCGAATGAGCAATAAAAATTCATGGGCTTGGGTTCTTCCAACTTCTGTGAATTAGTTAAGTAACTTGCATAATTTCTGGTATATAATAAGTGCCCCATTAATGTTTTAACTGCCAATTCTTACTTTTTATGTTTATGATGTCATTTTTTACTACTTTAAGATTTCCATGAGAATGAGAACTGTGTTTTATCTCATTCTTTTTTATATACAATATTTATTTACTCGGAATTATTATATTACATTTATTTCTGCAATGGATTTTGATCATATCCAACAACTTCCTCTTCTCCTCCCAGATCCACATCCCTCAACACACATCTGCATGATTTCTCTCTTTCTCTCTTCTGGAAAATAAGAACCATTGTGTTCAGTTTGCATGTAGGTACCTACCCTGAAGTGTGATAGATATACCAGAGGCCACATCATTAAAGAAAACCGGTTCTTCCTTTCTCAGAAGCTGTCAAATGTCTATACATTCCCAACTAAAAGTGATATTATGTTTGCCACCTGGCTTAAACTTGTGCAGTTTTGTGCAAAAATGAATGTGTGTGTGTGTGTGTGTGTGTGTGTGTGTGTGTGTGTATTTTCACATGTGTGTGTTTTCATGTGTGTGTTTTCATGTGTGTGCCTATGGACATAAGAGGTAACAACATCAGCTGTGGTGTTGAAAGAATTTTCTCCTCAATGGAGATTACATAAAGTCTAACCCTCTCCTTCAAAGCTCCCAATGACAAACCAAATTTCAATTACACCAAAGTTACCCCTAAGAAATTAGTGAATTTATTGGACTTACTTATAGTGCATAGATGAGGGGTTATCAACAAGAGCAAGGGTGACCCCAAAGCAATAATTCTTGAAAGTCTTGACCCACAATGTATGAAGGCTTCCCTAAGGCTACATAGATGCCCCTTCCCCCTCCCCCCTTCCCAACATCTTTCCGAGTTCATATACTCTAACATCTTCCTGAGACCATGAAGCCATATGCAGTTAGGGGACAATTGTGTGTAAGTGGTTGGTATGAATGTCAGGATATTCAAGTAAGGGTCCAAAGAACTTATCCTCCCCTCTTCCATGGGAAAATATTAACAGTAAAAAATCCCTACTATTGTGATCTTTTGCAAGAAGGCACAGCTGAGCTCAGGAAGATGTCAGCTGTTTTTTGCTATATGACAAAGGCTAGTCTCACTTTTAGCTTTTGAGAAACCTCTATTCAGTTTTCTACAGTGTCTATACTAATTTACATTCATATCAACAATATGCAAGGATATTATTGCCTCTATATTTCTGCCAACACATATCATATTTCATGTTGCTGACAATAGCCCTGTGACAGGAATCAGGTACTAACTCATTGTAGTTCTAATTCACATTTCTCCAAAAATGTTGAAATTTTTTTTTATATACCTTTGAGCCATTTATGTGTCTTTCATTGATAAGTATCTAATCAGGTGCTTTTTAATTTTAATTGGATTATTTCTTTCCTTGCTTTTTTTTGTTGTTGTTCCTTGTATATTTATGGCATCAAACCCTTCTCAATCAGATGGTTTATAAATATTCTCTTCTAGTACGTAGGTTACCTTTCTGCTCTTGTTTTCTTTGAGGTTGATTTGGATAAAATTGCATATGAGTGTAGACAAATTTCTAAACAGTCTTAGTAAATGAGAAACATGGAGCCAAATACAAGGGTAATAGCTGAAGAGATCAGAGAAATAGTGACTAGCCACAACTAACCTGAGCTTAGCACCACACTGTAGCTTCCCAGAGAGAACTTCTTCCAGTCTAACCTGCACTTTTATTGCCTTCTTGTTCTGCCTTCTCATTGGCTCTAAGCCTAGCTGCATCACTTCCTCATCACTGCCTGTCTATACAGACCTCCAGGTCTTTATGGTTGGTACTAGGATTAAAGGCATGTGTCAACACGGTTTGGCTGTGTCCTTGACCATGCAGAGACTCTGTCTGCCATGTGATTGAATTAACCATCTGACTTCTGTTTATGACTTGCTATGACCTCTGTTCTCTAGGCAAACTTTATTTATTAACATACCAATAAAATCATATTTCAGCACAAATAAAACATCATCACACATGTTTGTTTTTGTTACCCGTAATTTGGGGATGCAATCTACTACCTCAAAAAATCATTTTTCAAATCTATTATATCCTCAAATATCAAACAAAACAGCTGATACATAAAAAATGTTCATTAAATTTTTCCTGAGTAAAAAAATAGGAATGCTACTTAAACCAAAAACAACTAAAAAGTCTATTTTTTAATCCATGATACTACTTTCTAACTAAAAGAGAAAAGCCACTGCCCAACTTTCCTCAGCTATGAGATGGCAACAAAATTTTCCCACATACTAAAAGGAGAGATACATAAATGTCTATTCCTGAAGTCTAAAACATGGAACATAGCAAATACAGCTCATTATCTCTTCCTGTTCTGTTTCATTTAAAAATATATCTACTTGCACACAACAGAACATCTCATTTGGAATACCATAAACAAACACTAGTCTAGTGTTCTTGTTAAACAAACAGAATAGCAAAAAAAAAAAAAAAAAAAAAAAAAAAAAGTTGAGATATTTTTCCCTCCTAATACTGCCAGTTCTATTCAGGAGTAAGTCAACACCAATCCATATGTGTGGATGTAAGACCACACCTTCCCATATCAATGAATATTCCAACTTAAAACTCATATCAGATCTCAGGATTCAAATTCTAACTTCCATGTGGAATTAGAATTTCAGCAGTGAAATATGTAGACATCTAAGCATTTTCTGGCCAGTTTTTGCCATTCTATTTTTATGTCTAAGATTACTTAAAAGTCATTTTGTGGCTAGAATATAGCTCACTGACATAATGTTACCTACTATACACAAAAACCTTGTTGAATCCTTACTATATGAATGTGCAAGAACACACACAAACATATCATTTTAATATATTTCATATATACATACAAAAAGCATATATATGTGTGTGTGTGTGTGTGTGTGTGTGTGTGTGTGTATGTGTGTGTGTGTGCTTTTTATTTCTCTTCCTACACTAGAATGTAAAAATCATGAAAGTTTTTTTTTATGGACTATTGCACTACTTATCTCTATCATTGAAAGGACATGGTTTTCAATAAATATTTATCAAAATGGGAAAAATGTAATTTTGCTTCAGATGTCCACAGATAGTTATCAGAACTCACATTACTTCTGTGTTGAAGATCCACTGTTGTCAGCATATGAACTTCAGAATGGCTGCTCAAGTTTCAATCAGCATCCTTCATTTCAACAAGAAAAAAGATGCCAGGACAGAAACTTCACCAGATCATTGTATTTACTATTTTCTTTTTCTATCTTAAAATGACACACTTCTATAAACACTCATTGCAGATTTCTAGTCTTATATTGTACATCATGGCTTATCAGATAACATTGGTAACTGCAAAGGAATCTATTAATCCAGCTTAATTTTCCTAGTAAGCCAATGGATGGGAATAGAAATGGATTTTGAGCTATTCAATATGTAGTTTACACACTGAATTTCTGACTTTGCATATTTTTACACATGAATGGGTGAAGTCAAATATAAAATCTTCTGCATTTGGATAGAAATTCTTGAATGTTGTATGATATTTTATGTTATAAGAAAATATAAATATATAATTTCATATTAATAGAAGAGTATTGCTACCCCCAAACTGAAATATACCACTGTTACCATTATATTTTCTTTTGGAAAGTGTTCTGCATTTATGTATTCATGAGACTAAGACTGATTCCAGGGTCACTCTAGGTTCACTTTCTATAGGTCATTAGTAGTCAAAAAGTGAACAGGATGGGCCTCAATAACTAGTGGACTGAGAAGAAAGATAATAACTTCCCCTTGAGTGTCTACTATATTCTAAAAGCTTACATAGAGTGAGTTACAAAAACCTATGCTCTAGTATATTATTGATAGTCTTTAATAGAGACTGTATCATCCTTTGCATTATAGATGAGGAAGTCAAGGTTCAGAGAATTTGAAAACCTTTAGGTTTGAAGATAAAAGAGCCAACATTTTATTTTATTTTTTTTTCAGTGAAAATCTGGCAATGGTTTTATTGAACTCATGAAGACTTGAGGATAAATTTGAAGCCACAGTTATGCTTTGGATCATGCCTTAGGGACACAATAATAACTGGGAAAGGCATTAATAACAATCAACAAATTGGTAAGTCTTTAGGCCCTAGTGAGAACCTGCAGAAGGTCTCAGACACCAGTAATGAGCTGGACAGGCCTAAAAGTCAATGAGATTCTGGGAAAACCCTCAGGCCTCAAGGAACCATTGGGGAAAGCCTTAGATTGAAGTGAGTACCTGGAGAGAACCTTCAGTTCCAGGGAGAAGTGTAAGAAAGTCTGCAGCTCCAGTGAAGAAACAGGAAAGACCTATGGTCTTTAGGAGACATTGGAGAAGGACTTTAATGTCAGTGAGGACATAGAGAAATACTCATGCCACAGTGAGACCCTGTAGAAAGTTTGAGGGCACAGTGAGAACAGAAAGAAATTCCTCAGATACACTGAAATCCTGGTCATGGATTTACATCACCTGTGAGGACTTGGTGATATGTTTAGACTGCAGTGAAACTTTGAGTCAGTCAACATTTGATTTAAATTTGTGTTGATTTCAGTTGCTCAACTACAATCTGTGTTCTTCCTCACACAAAGGATCATATCATGGTGTCATTGAAAGTTGTATGCTGAAGATCATTCTACTTTCCTAAATCATACATTCACTCACCCTATGTAAATCATGGTCCTCATATTGATTTAAAGTAGAATTTCTCAAGTAATTTTTAAATCAAAGAAAAATAACTAGAATAGTAAGCCTTATTATAATTAAAAAAGTGAAAAATCAGCTAATTGGAGTGTCAACTACACTACCAGATTGAGTCTAATCCATATCGAGTACCCTTGTCTACAAAGCTAATTCTTAAGGAAAAAAAGACCCTGTCAAAGTTGAACACAATTTGTATTGAGAGATGGAATGTGCTAACAGAATGCTGGAATCTCAGTCATTCCTAATATGCCTTTGGGCTTTTGGACTTCTGTTAAGGGCTCAGTGGCTCTGATACTCTAAATCTTCAGAGAGCATCCATCTGTACTGCCAGTCCTGCTCCCATTCCACAGCCCCCAAGGTCTTATGTTCATGAAGTGAGACGGAGGAAAATGCTCAACTAGCTCTGATAATGTCAATAATGTTATCTTTGTCATCCACAGAAAGTTTCAAATTCATTATCATTTTATGTAGAAAGAAAGCAAAATCTCATTTCTTTAATGAAACAGGATTTTTAAAAAAAGTAGAAACCCTGGAACAGAGGAGATAGAATTATTGAAAAGCTTCTTGTAACAGATACTTTGTAGTGGGTAGCCACATTTCACCAATAATACTTCATATATTCAAGTATTCAAGAATACTCACAAACTATTGTGTTACATATTTATTGCCATTACTTTAAACTTTAAGAAAGTGAGATGAGGCTGGGCAGTGGTGGCACACGCCTTTAATCCCAGCACTCAGGAGGCAGAGCCAGGCGGATCTTTGTGAGTTTGAGCCTGGTCTATAGAGCAAGACCCAGGAAAGGCACAAAGCTACACAAAGAAACCCTGTCTCAAAAAACAAAAACAAAAACAAAAACAAAAACAAAAACAAAAACAAAGAAAGAAAGTGAGGTGAGTAAACTGTAGTGGCTAATACTTTTAATCCCAGCACTTGGGAGGAAGGTAGACCTCTCAGTTCGAGGCCAGCATGGTCTACAGACCAATTTCCAGGATAGCCAAGAATATACAGAGAAACCCTTTCTAAAAAAAAAACAAACAAACAAACAAAAAAAAAAAAACAGAAAAAGAAATTCTGAGATGGAGAGCAAATTCAAAGATATCTCTCCACATATCTTAATGTTATCAGACTAAAACCTGCTTAAATCTATAAAGATATTTGTGTCTTGATTTTTTTCTGTGGCAAAAGACTTCATGTCTGGGAAAAAAAAAATAAGCTGTTACAACAAAAAGCTCCCAGATGACAAAATCCCAAGTTTATTCTTTTGAAATTACAGTCTAGAAAGTGGTGCAGTTGGCAAGTAGTTCTGATGTTTCTGAAATCTTCATTACTGTAAACTTAGGCGTCATCTTCACCTTCAGTATGATATACTTTATGTATTACTAATATTATATATATATATATACACACATAACTACATACTTATATACACACACATATGTGTTCTGCAGTACCATTGACTTAGTTTTACTCATAGAAGTTGCAAGAGAGAGAATGTAATTACTTGGGTTTTTCTTAAGAGGTATCATGATCAAGTTGCATGAATTATTTATACTTAATATTCATTGGTCAAAATGAATAACTGTAACAAGTGTCTAGTTGGGTGGATAATTGTACTGTTAAAAAGTTATAATGTTTCTATTGCTAAAAAAAAAACAAAGGAAATTCTGTAGGACTGGATATTAGGTTCTATAATTAGGAACATGTACTGCTGTTCTTCCAGGGGACCTGAATTTGGATCCCAGCACCCTCTTCAGGCAACTTATAACTGTTTGTAACTCTAGAGCCAAGAGATCCAATGACTTCTTCTAGAATACAGGTGCACTAGCACTAAGATGGTTAAAAGATAAAAATAAAATCTTTAAAAACAATATATAACTGCACACCAAAGAACAAAGCACTCTTAAACACAGGCCCCTCATCTTAAGTGAGGCAGATTAGGTTCAAATCTCTCCCACAGTGCTTAGGAGAGCAACTTGTCCAAATTACTCCTGTGTGATTGTAAAAGGCTCCTTTTCAAGTCCAGATGTCAGTGCATTTCTAAATCCAGAACTGTGACAACGGGACAGTTAATAGGCAGCAAAGTACCCACCACTTTCTAGAAGAATCTTAGTTTTTTAATATTAGCAATGATTCTGCAGGGACTTGGTGGAATTATGCACCATGCCTTGACAATCATGGCTTCTCAGTGACAACGCTGAGAGGAGGACACAGTAGACAGCTTGACTGGCTATGCTTGTCACTGATTGCCCCTAGGGTGGCTTTCCTACAGAAGGGACTGCAGAATACACAGCAATGGTAAACAGACTTCTTTTCCCAAAGGACACAGTGAAGAGTAGCTGAAAATGCCCTAGGCACACAACAGATTGGCAAACCATGTCACAAGATACTGCCACTGCCCTTACAGAGTTGAGTCTCCAAGCCTCAAAGATGAGTTTTTGTGAATTCAAGTTATAAACAGAAGAAAAGATGACTTGGTCATAATGATAAAAAGGTGCCAAGACTTGATGAAAACCCTCATTCAATATGGCTTTTTTTTTTTTTGGTCTAGGAAACTTCCATAATCTTGACCGAATGGGGTACAAGGATTATAGGAGGCCGAATCTTACAATTATAAGGCATTTAAGATCTCCCCATTGATCTTGCAAATGCTAAGTCTCTCAAGGCTTTTTGTAGTCCAAAGACTTGACTAATTACCAGGCACAACAGAGTAGTGTGGATGAAGTCTAACTCTCCTAACTGTGGTTTGTGTCATGATGTTATTCCTTTCCAGAAAAGTAAGGAAACAAAACTACAAAAAAGAATAATGGGCTTTTCTGAAGCTCAAGGATTCCTTTCATTCCATGTTTGTTTCCTGGTACCCACTATGTGTTAGAAAAAAAAAATGAATGGAGACTGCTGTGAAGCAGGGTCAGAAAAAATGAAAAGTGATGACGAGCAAATGGAAAGAGTATTTGCTGGTTTCGAAGAAGAAATGGCATCACACTGAGTAAAAGCATCTCTTGCAAGCCACATACTCTCCCTAAGAACTTGTCAATAGAACAGGTATAAAATGCCATTTCCTGGTAATTTCCCACCAGGCAGCCAGTACAAATAGCCATCCTTAGGAGGTTTGAATAAATTTGTTAGGATGAATAAGTATGCTACCTCTCTGCTTCCTTCGCTCCAGGTATATAAGGTTTTTGGTTACTGTGGGAGTCCAGCTCCTACCTTTCCCACCTTTTCTAGGGTTCTTAGGAGGAGGAGAGAGGGATAAAAAAAAATCAGATAGAAAGATAGACCTAGTTGATGAGAACAAAGGCAGAAATACAGGATAGCTTTGGCAGGACCTGGGTCAATACCCAACGACCTTGAAGGTTTATTCAAAAGGCTTTTTATAACATGTCAAGGTGTGAGGCAAAAGATCTCCTGCTTGCTTGATGAAAGCACACTATACAGCCAAGTGTAGACCCTTCCAAATACCTGGTAACCATGTCCATGGTCATCCCATTATGTAGCCCTCTTATGAAAAGCAAGCTCAGATTCTCCAACCCTGAGTAATTTGGGCCTCCACAGGTTACAAGACAACTTCACCATGGAAACCTTCTGACCAGAGGCATGAATATAGCTGGGAAAGACTACAAATGATTGGTTTAATTTTACCGTATTAGGGTATCAAACTGGACAGTTTCAATGTCACTGAAACCCTCCACTGGTTAAACAAGGGCAAAGCAACTATGCTTGCCACTTTCTCAATCCCAGGACGTCAAATCTAAGGACTTTGCAACAAACGGTTTCATTCCTAATGTCCTTAAGGACCAGAACCCAAGTTCCTTAGCCCATTTTTTATGACCATAATGTTGGATTAAAAAGTAACCCTACCATAGGAAAGCTTTTAGAAATATGAAGGCTAATCCATGCATCTTAGCAGTTTTTTTATATTAGTAATATATCTATGTATGTACAATATATGACATACACAAACACCCAATTATATTGATGGATTAGTTTTTCATACCTTAAAGCACAGCTAAGTCATTTGTGGTAGTTTGAAAGAGACATGACCCATGTATGCTCATATGTTTTAAACACTTGATCCAAAGTTGATAGTGCTAATTTAGGAAGTTATTTAAGCTTGAGAAAGTAGAGTCTTGTTGGAGTTAAGTAGGTCACTGAAAACAGCCTTGATATTTTATAGACTTGTCTCACTTCCTGTCAACCTGCCTAGTTTCTGTGTGAAAATGTGCCACCACACACAACTTTTACATGGGTTCTGGCTTCATGACACTATACTAACTGAGCCATCACCCCAGCCTTTGTTGTTAAAGAACTATTGAGGTTAATTATGATTCCTTATTGTAAACATTCCCCTTAATGTTTATGTTTCTCTTAAATAAGAAAAGATGTTGAGAGATTGGGCAATTCCCCTCCCTAATTGATAATTGTAAGGTCCTTTTCTAGCCCCAAGTGCTTTGAGTAAAGGAAATAGCCAAACAAAGAGCTAGACAATGAAGCCAGCTTAATTCCAGCACTTGCTGCTTTGAATACTCCTCTCATACTTTGAGGAAGCTGCATGCCAACTGTAGCTGCTTGTTGCAGCACAAATCTGGCTTCTGAAGACACTGTGCCAGCCCACGACTACTCTAAAAAGTTGTGCAAGACTATGTGTGATCACAAGTCTTGAGAAACTCTACATAGCCTTTGGCTCTTTATGCTGGATCCAGAGAGGAGCATATCAACTTCTGGCCAAGAAGAAGGCCTGTGTGCTGTGGGATGTTCTGTATGTCCTGTGGGAGCCCTTCTTGGGTTCCTCGTGGCTTTACCCAGCAGGTCCACATAGAGGATGATTAGGACCATGGGCCTGAGTGCAGGTGTCTGAGATGGTCTGCACTTGGCTGTGCTGGGGGATGGTCTGTATGTCAAGTTGCTCTGATTGGTCAATAAATAAAACCTGATTGGTCGTGGCTAGGCAGGATGTATAGGCGGGACTAACAGAGAGGAGAAATAAAAGGACAGGAAGGCAGAAGGACTGACTGCCAGGTGCCGCCAGCACAAGAAGCATGTGAAGATGCTGGTAAGCCATGAGCCACGTGGCAAGGTATAGATTTCTAGAAATGGGTTACTTTAAGATATAAGAACAGTTAGCAAGAAGCCTGCCACGGCCATACAGTTTGTAAGCAATATAAGTCTCTGTGTTTACTTGGTTGGGTCTGAGCGGCTGTGGGACTGGTGGGTGACAGGGATTTGTCCTGACTGTGGGCAAGGCAGGAAAACTGTAGCTACACCTGTGACTCTTACAAACATAGGCCCATTTGTGGGAGGATGCTGTGATGAGTTCGGTCCTTCACTTATGAAAGCCTGGTGTGAACGGGGTTAGAGTCCTTTTGAAATAGTGTATGGGGGTGGGGTACATTCTTTCCTCAAGATTTTCTGTCAGACAAGGAACCAGAGCAAATGCTAACATAATAAAACTCCTTTAAGCCACAGGAAGCAATGCAGGGAAATGAGAAATAACTTTCACCACTCTCAGGTGCTATGGTGACACCTTCCTCTTGTCCACTTAGGAGATCAGGTCCTTGCAATGAGAGATCTCCCAAGTTCCCCAAATTTGAAAAGTAAAAAAGACTCTACCAAGTACTCATGGTCACTTTCACCTTTTTCAAATTTAAGGGACATAAAACTCAGCTTAAGTTTTCTGTCACTATATACTCATTGAGAGAGAGTTTGCTGTGAAAGTGTGAGGACCTGAGTTCAGATTCCTAACATTCAAGAAAAGGATAATATGTTGATACCTGTAACTCCAGTACTGGAATTTGGGGGAAAAGGGACATTGGACTCCAGAGACTTGCTGACCAGCTAGTATAGCTGAAACCACAAGCCATAAGGTATGTGAACAGACTGTGTATTAAAAAATAAAATAAAATAAGGTGAAAAGCAATGGAGGAACATACCAGAAGTCAAACTCTAACCTCTACAAATGCACAAACTGACACACACACACACACACACACACACACACACACACACACACATACACACACACACACACTGTATTAGTTTCATGTTGCCAAGTATTAGTTTTATGTATAGCATGATCAGAAGCAACTAATGGGAAAAAGAGTTCATTTTGGCTTACAGTTCCAAAGGGTTAAGTTCACCATTATAGGGAGGCATGGCAGCAGACAGCTGGAGCAGGAAATTGAGCACCCACATCATGAACAGAAAGCACAAAGCAGAAAGAACTGGACATAGGGTGACACTACATAAGTTTAAAGCTTGTCCCCAAAGAGAGGGTGCCACCTACTGGGAACCAATATTCAAACACTCTAACTTATGGGAGACATTATTTGTTCAATCCACCACAAGCAAAAAAAATGCAAGCAAATATTTTCTCCTTTAATTTCTGTCACTAGCATATAGCTCTAAGAAACATTTGCATCAGCACCAGAAACAGACACAATAAAAGAAGCCTGCTCATAAACTTTGTTAGAAGGCTTCATTTCTAGAAAAATGAAAAGTGAGCCAGATACAAAGCTGCCTATCATTAGTTCCTCTCTCCTGGTCAGTGGGACCTTCCTTCAATCACTCCAAATCAGCCCAGTACACAAAGATTTGATTCTCAAAATGTTGTCTTAGGTCAAAGTATCAGTTCCTTGCAATATTTTGGAGAATGTTTTTAGCCAAGAATAGGTTTCAAGACATTGAGAATATAACTTACTGGTTAAGTAATCAAAATAACTGCTAGAGGGCTATGGAAGTAGCTGTTAGTAAAGTACTTGTTTAGTGAATATGGGGAGATGAATTCAATCCCCAGAAACTATGTGTGCAAGCAAGTCATGGTGGTGTTATCTTGTAATCTCATCATTTGGGGAAGGATAACTAAGTGATCCTTGGGGCTGACTGGCCAGCCAGCACAGCCAACTTGTCAAACTCAAGGACAACAAGGAGACCCTGTCTCAAAAACACATGGACAATACTTGAATAACTCCCAAGACTGTAGACTGGCTTCTATGTGTGCATATGTACAAACTTGTGCCCATGTGTTTGTGCATGCACACACACACACACACACACACACACACACAGAGAGAGAGAGAGAGAGAGAGACAGAGACAGAGAGACAGAGAGACAGAGAAAGAGACAGGGAGAGGGAGAGGGAGAGAGAGAAAGAATTCCTAAAGGGACAAATCTTGTAGAATATTTAAATTGGCAGTTACAGCTGTAACTGGCAAGTTAATTCTAAACTTAACACTCTCCCAATAGGTAAGAATCCCATTTTATCCTCTTATAGTGATCTGGGAAAGAGGCCTGGAAGTTCACACATTTGACCATAAGCCAATAGATCTCTGAGAAATGTAAGCCATTGTTTCCTGCTTCTCTGTCAACTGTTCTTGTTTGGGGTGTTTTACGATGCATTGGTATAAATTGAATGAAGCCACTCCAGTTAACCTGTTTGATCTGTAGAGCCTCTGTTCCAGACAATTCTGCTGTTTTTTTTTTTTTTTTTTTTTTCTGGTATGTGTACAACCTGTCACTCTAACAGAACTAACTGTCTTATTTACTTGAAAGAAAATGTATCAGGCCTTCCCTAGCATGAAAGCCAAGGTTGTCAGTACTGCCAGAATAACAACACCCCCACCCCTACCCCCGAACAAGTCCAAACTTCTCTCATGGAAAACTAATCCTGTTTTGTGATATTATCAGCCCCCTCGGGTGTATTTGGTATCTCTAACATATTACTTATATGCCTCATTTCTATGACAAAATACCTTGAGCAAACTTAAGGACTATGTAACAAATACTTATAATAACAAAATAATGACAGATGTGGATTCTATTTCATGATACATATATGTAATGGTTCAAATGAAAAATGTCCTCCATAGGCAACTAACTGTTTCAGAGCACTGGGATTGCAGTTGGTGATCTATTTGGGGAGGTTATGGGACCTTAAGGAGGTGAAGTCTTGCTAGAGAGAGTATGTCACTAGGGATGGGCTATGGGCTTTGAGGGTTTATAGCTTTTCTCCATTCTTCATCCTCTCTTTTTCTCTGTCTCTCTGTCTTTCTGTCTCTCTGATTTCTGTGTGTGGATGAGATCTTCCTGCTTTCTGAAGCCATAATTTCCCTGTTGTGATAGAGTTTATCCCTCTGGAATCATAAGCCAAAACAACCCTTTATTCTCTAACTTCCTTTCTGTTGAAGTATTTTATTACAACAATATAAAAACAAATGATATAGAAATTGATACTAGGATGAGGTGGTGCTGTAATTAGTCTGACCATATGGCTTCTGTGCATTTGGACAGTTATGTGGAAGACTTTGGGATGCTAGGATGGAAAAGCCTTTGAATCTGTAAGCTGAACTTGATAGTATTCTAGTGGGATCTTAGAAAACGGCAACATTGGGAGATATGTAGAGTGGAAGTCCAATTCATGGGATTTTAGAAGGGAGTCTGTTCGTGACTGGTTTAGAAAGAGTTTCTGTAATATTTGTGGAAAGAATATTCCTGCAGCTGTCCAGTTCCTGAGAATGTGAGGTTGAATTAAAATTTAATGGGATGGTTATCTTGGTGGAGTTAAACACAAGGCACCACAATATTGGGTATATTGAATGGGTATTTTTGTTGTTTTTTGGGGGTGTTGTTGTTGTTGTTGTTTTATTTTTTATTGATTACTTTTTTTTTTTTTTTTTTGGTTTTTTGAGACAGAGTTTCTCTGTGTAGCTTTGTGCCTTTTTCCTGGAACTCACTTGGTAGCCCAGGCTGGCCTTGAACTCACAGAGATCCACCTGGCTCTGCTTCCCAAGTGCTGTGATTAAAGGCATGTGCCACCACCGCCCAGCCCTGATTACTCTTATATAGGTCTACTATAAAAAAAAATGGGAGCAAATGGGCAGAAATTGTAAAATGTGGAACTTGGAGAAGAAAAATGCACTAGGAAAATTGAGGTTGAAATCAAGCCATAAGCTGATGAAAGGTTATAATACCTAAATAAAATTGTGTGACTAAAGAGAAGCTTCTAGCTCTGCACAGAAGAAATAGGAAAGATGCCTTGAGGGCAAGATCTTATATGGTAAAGCTCTAATTTGCAACAGAATAGAGCTTCAGGTGTTTTCTTCTCCTGGAAAGCAAATTATAGAGTTTTCATCAGCTTCAGTATACTTCAGAGCAGCCACTGTGGTCCAAGAGGTCTAGGATTCATCCCAACCTGGGAGCAGAACTTGGCAAAACTGGATACTTGCCATTGGTTTTGGAGACAAGAAAGTTGCAAGACTGAAGCAATCATAGATTCTTCATCAACAGTTTCAGAGAACTACTGGAACCAGGCAGGGTATGGGAGGGTTGGAGTTCCAGTGAGATGGCCCTACAGGCCATCATATGAAGCTGTGAAGGGGAACCAAGGACTGTAGTAGAGACCTTAAAATGTTGGCAGTGACAGAGAAGTGAGAAATCTGCCAAGGAGATTTGTTTAAAAGGGAAGGAACCACCCTAGGATATAAATGAGTTTTGTAGACAGCAAAGCACAACTGACACCATTATGGAAGTACTACTCAACACATAGACAATAAAACTCAAAATCAATAGCACTTAACACTAAATCAAAAAAAAAAAAAACACTAAAAATCAAAAAAAGCATCACTTGTCAAAACTGAGAACAAGTATGTAATCTCTCAAAGTCCATAGCTTTTGGAAAGTCTCTAAATGTACTAACCTTTCATTTTGGCTTCTGTAGCTGCACTTCTGGATAGCTGGCCTTTCTAACTGAAGTATGTCAACCCAGAATATGGATTTTGTAATTAAAAGCTCACCCTAAAAAAGGCTCAGTGCTACACTGGGATCCTGAACACCCCGTGTAGTTCCCAGCTGGCTAGTAAAGATTTTCTATTGGCTTAAATTCATCTCTGAGCCGTCTTCTCTGGTGGATATCCCACAACACATACACTTAAATTTATGCAACCTTTGTCAATGGCTACTTAATCATGTGTGCATATCTATCTATCTATCTATCTATCTATCTATCTATCTATCTATCTATCATCTATCATCTACTATCTATCTACCTACCTCCTTATCTAGCTAGCTATGTAGCTATTTATATTCAATGGACAGTTATTTAATCACCAAAATCACCAAATTACATAATAAATGGCATAATGAAATGGCACAGCATCAAACATCAACTTTCAGGAGAAAAAATATAATGATTTTATTTATTTATTTATCTGGTTTTTTCAAGACAGAGTTTCTCTGTGTAGCTTTGCCCCTTTCCTGGATCTCGCTCTGTAGACCAGGCTGGCCTCCAACTCACAAAGATCCGCCTGCCTCTGCCTCCCAAGTGCTGGGATTAAAGGAGTGTGCCACCACCACCCGGCTGAAAAAATATAATAATTTTAAAAATAAATATTTATTCATCAAATATTGATGAAGAACTTATGCAACAAACATTTCTCAGGTGATGGGAAACACGGCCAGGAAGAAGATGTCTGTGACCTTTGCCCTTGTGGATGCCACTGTTACCTGATTAAGAAAACTGATCTTAAAAGTAATGATTGTAATCATGCTAAGTGTTGTAGCAATAAAAAGATAAATGGCAGCTGGGTGTGGTGGTACACACCTGCAAGCTAACACTTGGAAAGTTGAAGGCTTGTGTTCCAGGCCAGGCTGCTACGTAGTAAGTATGAAGTCAGTCTGTGCCACAGTGTGAGAACCTATTTCAAAAATACAAAAGGAAACAATCATGGAAACTTGCAGGATCTGTGAATAATAAGGTCAACATAGCCTTAAGGTATTCAAGAAACAATAAAAAGATTGAACCTGGACATACAGGAAAATTGGAAAATAGTGAAATCTAATCCCACTCTGTGCTCTATTTCAGGACATTGGTGTATCTCTTCTCATCTATATTTGCATGGATCATTTTTAAATTTACTTTTATGTTTTATTTTTGTTTTTATTTTATTTATGTACACATTCCTGTTTCTGTGTGTAAGTATACATGTGTGTATAGGTACCCAGAAAAGTATATCAGATTCCCTGGAGCTGCAGTTATAGGCAGTTGTGAGCTTGCCCACATAGGCACTGGGAGGCAAGCTCAGATCCTCTGCAAGAGTGGTACCTGCTCTTAAAAAGTGGACAAACTATGCAATCTGGACAAATTTAAACCATTGTTTAATCCTGACATTTTATGAGAAGAATCCTGCAGATAAAGTGTTCATAATTGCTTAATGGTTCCCTGCAACCCCAAGACTTTCCTTTGAACAGCAATTAAAGCTGACCATCTTCACACTGCAGCACTGTGGGAAATGTGTGCTTCATGGGAAATTATACGTCTGTTATAGCACGCCCTCCTCATTATCTCCATGCAGGCACTAACTAGGTTGGACTTCACTTGCTTCCCATATGAGATAAGATCAGAAACAGTTTGAGGTGGTGCAGCCTTCCATCCTTCTGCATTGTCTCCCGTCATTCTAGAGCGGACAGTTCATAACTATGTGAGTTGTGAATAACCAGATTGCAAGGAAAATTTGATTATTTCTACAAACATCAATTGAATACAGCCTGGTGGAGAGCAGCTTCTCCTGGTGCCTCTGCCCTCACAGTAATCCCTGCTTTCCAACCATTTGTACATTGCTGCCAGATATCCTGATCTACAGCTCCATCTGCTCTGTGGAGAAGCCTTTGGACAGCTTCACTATCCTCACTAGGAGTTAAATACACATAACTTTTTAACACTTGTTCACTTTAATATTTATATGAAAGAAATAATTATGAAAATTATTTTTAAAGAAATGTATGACTCAGTATACCAGAAAAAATGTATATTACCAAAATCACTTTTTAAAGGATTTTCCTCTCCTTCATGTACATGGCTGCTTGCTCTGCTGATTTATATGTATACCACATGTGTACTTGGAGGTAAGAAGAGTATATCTGATTACTTAGTACTAAAGTTATAGGTGATTATGAGGTGGCATGTGCATGCTGGGCAACAAACCCAGGGCCTCGGCAAGAGCAGCAAGTGATTTTAACTGCTGTGCTATCTATCCAGCCCCCCCAAGAGCATTTTTCAAAATACACCATCCTTACAATACACTCATTTAGAAATTTCTTTCCAGAGGTACTGTCATCAAAATGTAAATATGCTCTTACTGTTCTGTGGGGAAGAGGGAGATTTCCAAATATTCTTGGAGTTTCATATTCCATTCTGTCCTCTTTGTCTTTTGCAGAGCAAGGCAGTTTGCAAGATTCAGGCCTCTCATGACGCAAGATAATATCAATTCTTTTCCAATCTCTGTTCTCTATCATATTTCATAAGATTTGTCTTCAGAGATATAAATACTTTTCTGGTCATGTCAAAACCATGACCAGATTTCTCTCTCCCTTCCTGCCCCTTCTCTGTGTCTCCTTATGCTAATTACTTTTTTTAATTAAGAGGACTCTTTTTAAAATCCATACATATTTTCCAATGATTTGCCTACAATTGTCATCTAGAAGTCAATAAAAAAGTGATTTCTTTTGTATTCTAGCTTTTGTTCCTATGCTCTGCTGTCTCTTTGATAACACAGAAATACGAATTTGAGACTCAGACATCTAAGATTTGATCCCTACATTAACATCTGTTAACATATTATATTAGACTTGTGGACATCATGTGTGCTAAGACACCTTGGTGTGTTTCTCAAATGGTTGAGGTGGGAGAACCCAGGTGGTAAGAATGGCTTATTTTTCAGCTTTCTATTGCTGTGATAAATCATCTGAGACAATCAGCATAAAAGCATAGGTTACATGGTGAGTCTGTGGCCACATGGCCCCACTGTTTTGAGCTTGTTGTAAGACAAAACTTTATGGCAGAAATATGACAAAGGAGGCTGTCTACCTCATGGCAATGTAGGAACAGGGAAGAAAGAGAGCGAAGCCTTTCAAGGGCACATCCTTCCTCAGTGACTTCCACTAGACCCCACTTCTTAAAGGTTCTGTCACCTCCAGCCAGTACCACATGCTGGAACCAAACCTTTAAAGCATGAGTTTTGGGATATACACTGAAGATCCATGTGGCTGGAGAGATTCTCAGGGGTTACTAATGCTTTCTACTCTTACAGAGCACCAGTGTTGTTTTCTCAGCCCCCACAGTGGCCATTTAACAACTATCTGTAGCTACAGCTCTAGAGGATCTGATGTCCCGCTTCTGACCTCACTGGAGACCTGCGTGTGAACAGACACATTCACATACACAAATAAAATCAAATGATTTTTTTGTTGTTTTAAGATTCAAAGCATAAAAGAGTCAGAAGAAATGTCCATAGAGCAATCAAAGCAATTTTTTAGAAGCATCCATACCAGAGTATTTGATTCCAAAAGCTGTCTGAATGACTCACCAGGGGATGGAGTCACTGCTGGTGATAATTTGACAAGGAAAGCATTGGCTTCTACTGAAAAGTGCTCTGGTTTGAGAATGACCTTTCCATGCACAGAAGCTGTGGGAATAAGCATGAAGTGGGGATTTGAGGCCTTGGGGACACTTAACCATTCATCAGTCCATGTGGATTTTCTGTGACTCAGCATTTTGCCAACTCACTGTACATTTAAGAGTTTCTACATTTCCACCAGTGTTCTGTGGGTTGATCCCCAAGCATTCATTCCAGCTCAGTAGATCCTCTTCCAAAAGTAGAACTGTACTTTTAAATTTGTGATAGCAAGCATTTTATAACTACTTATAAATTGTTTAGTGTACATATATACCTAAGGTCACCCCATACTTCAAGTGAGGAAATGACAGTATATAGAAGTATAGAAAAGGGGAGTTTGAATAATTGTATCCTTTTTTTTAAAGGAATTCTCCCCCTTTTGTGATACTTCTGGATTTTTTTCTTTACATTATTAAAATACTGAATTGTGACAATGAATAAGTAGCATTGTCCTGTGGCACAGTCCATTTCAGCCACATCAAAAAGATTTACTCACAGTTTACAAAAGACAGATCTTAACTGCTAATTGGCTTCAGAGTCTCAAATAGAATTTGATTAATTGTTTTCATTAGCTTCCTTGTAATTCTCCTTTCAATTGTTCAAACAAAGGCAATCCTTTTGTTGCTTTTGGTAGGAAATGGTATGACTTGATAGAATCTTTGAATTTTAGGGGGGAAATGTGTGTGTGTGTGTGTGTGAATATAAGAATAGTATAGTGTGAAAGCTATTATCAACAATAATAAATCCAAATAAACATATCTTTCCACCTTTTGTTACCTTAAAATTACTACAGTACCCATGTGTGTGTATTTGTTCTCACACAGAATGTATATGAAATAACTAAAAAAATCACTTTTTGAAACAAACCAAGCCTTATTGACCGTGGTAAACACAGCATCATCAGCACTTACTTCTGAATGCCTCTAAAATAAGTAGAAAGGAGCGGGAGAGGAGACAACCATAGAGACTACTGATTTGGGGGCGTGAAAATAAGTGCAGAGAGGTAACTGACTTAGAATAGCTTCTTAATTTCTGCACCCCCCAAAATCACTGTTAAAATGGGAAACGGATAGGATGGGTTCATGACCACTAAACACTGCTGGAGCCTGGAAGCATTCACTGCACCAGGAGATGCTAGAGCTTCAGCCCGGGTAGACACAGCAGACAGCTACCGTGCTGATGCTGCTACCATCTCTGGCTGGGAACATAGCCTTTCAGAGAAGCCATCCTAAACTGTGAGTCTGTTTCCTGCTTTTCAGATCTATATCACCTTGACAAGCTGCCTCAGTTTGGACAGCCTCTGCTTTTTGTGTTGGTTAAACTGAGATGATATTCAAGGATTGTTACGGGAACTAAACAGCTCCTTGTTTGTTCTTAGCCCAAAGGTGCCTGCTAATAATTTCAACGCAGTTGGACACTCTTTCATCTCTTGTTTAAAAAATATGTAATTCTTAACCATGTTCTGGATATGTAACAATGGGAATGGGAAAACTGCTGTTTTGTGCTTTCCAAGTTTTAGCACTAAGTCTGCCCTCTTTACCTGTATTGGTTTCCCTGTGATCACAAAACAACACTACTTTTCATCCGAATACTTTTTATTTTCCTGTAAGGAAGAGAAAGTGAAATCTTTGGATGCTCCTCACACAGTATTCCAACATCTATAACCACAGCCGCCATCTGCCCTCACTCATGGCATTTATTAACCATAAAACTCTGATGTGTCGCTTCTCAAGGCCAAGATAATGCCAGATACAGAAAATGGATGGAGTTGCACTCTTCCGGTAGCACTCAGGAGGCCCATGCAGTTGCAGCATGCTCCTCAGACACACTGCCCTGGCTATGAATTTTCAGCCTACTGTCTCCCTGTCATGATTTCCCAGCCCTCTGAGAAAGGACAAAACAGGAAATGGGCATATAAAGAGAAGTTAAAAATGTTAGCTGTGAAGGAGCAACCCGTGCTGGCTCAGCAGCTTTGTTCCTCTCCATTAATAATAGAACAAAACTCTTGGGGATCCATCACATTTGTGGAAGGAATTTAATTAGATGATACATAGTCCTCCAAGACTCATCCTTATTAACACTGAAATAAGACATATATGTTATATATGTTATTCTTTAGCTTTTTAACTGAAAGAAATATCCTGAAGAGAATTTCATCAGATTTATATATAGCTCACAACATATCTGTAATAGAGAAATTATATAATCCTGAGATACAACCCCCTCCCTCTCTTTCTTTCTTTCTCTGTCATTATGGTATTAACAATGTCTTTCAATGTCTTACTCAGTTTTCTTTAGTCCAGCCTTTCTTTTATACAATAAATAATTTTTATTAAAAAAAAATTGGGGTCAGAATGGGAAGAGGGAGACAGCATTTGTTTCCTTGCCTTGCATTTTAGATGTGTTTTGCAAATCCTTTCTCTTGCTGGTTGTACTTTACTGGATTACAGGCTCCACACTGTGGAGCAGCTGGTTTCCTTGCACCAGAAATACAAATATAAGAAAGGTTGAACAATGCAGCATTTCTCAAGTTGAGCAAACCCAGAAACTCCTGCTTTCTATGTATGTGTCATCATTAACAGGTGCCACCATTCACCCAGATTATACCATTTATGAAAATACTGTGAACCTTAGTCAATGGCTACATTAATGATAATCTTAAAAGGAAAGATTAGCACATAGGTGTAAAACCCCCAGATGCATTCTTGCTGCATGTGTGGTCCGGTGGTTTCTGCTAGTGTGTGGACTGTCACAAACAGACAACTCAAAGCTGACCAGGAGTGTTCCCACCTCCCAAAGCTCCTCTGCCCACTCTGTCTATGAGTCTCAGGTTCAGAAGGAGCCAATGTGATGTGACTTTTGTCTCCATTGTTTGTTTTCAGCTAGCACTAGCTTTGCCCTTTGTCCTTTGCATAAAAATGTTGGCTATTATTTTAAATGTATTCTTTTGTCTTGCACATTCATAACCATGCTAACTGGATGTTTCTCTTTTTATCTATACTACTTCAATTTTGTTGAGTCCTGGTTTCTCCCTGATGTTATTTCTCCCTGTGATGAACAGTATTATCAGTCATTTTTCTTGCCAGTAATTTTTTTTGGCTTATTGTCTATTTCTTATCTTACGGAGCATACAATTCCATGTTAGATTATTTCATAGTCTTCTACAGAATTTGGTTCTTCTTTCCTATTTTCTTGCTTTTCTCTTTTATATTTTTGTTAGGATACATTCTACCTATCTGTCTCACTGCTGTTAGTCTGGTCCATCTACCAACTTTTTTTTTTACATACATGTCTTTTTCATTCCAGAATTTTCATTTTTTTTATAGTGCTGTCTATAAAAAAGTACTCCACCATCTTACCATCTTTCTGTCACCCATCTCTTTCAGGACACTCATTTTCATGAAATACATTGAAGTTCTCACTGATCAGTATAATATATAATAATCTTTAGCCTATTTCTATTTAGGATTAATCTCTCCGTGACCACAGGGCAATGGTGTGTGGTGTGGTGTGTGTGTGTGTGTGTGTGTGTGTGTGTGTGTGTGTGTGTGTGTGTGTAAAAGAACATTAGAGATCATTGTGAATAATATTCATCTCCAGACAAGGCTCAGAAATCTCTTGTGACATGCTGGAGTATCCAACTGAATCAGTCTTGTCTATGTCTGAGTTGATTCTGGCTTTCTCTAGCTTTACTTTAAGATGCTAGGGAGGTATGGTGTGGGATTCCATGCCATTGCTCTTCCCTTACAGTTTTTCAATGAATAGGAAGTCTTCTGCCTTATAGGCAGACTACCAGATTGGAGGACCATGGACAATTCTTTCCTTCTTATCCTATAGTCAGCCTTGCTGCACCACAGTCTTCAGATAGTGGTTGACTTATTCTTAATGATGTCTCAAAACAGCACAGAGAAGTGTTCAGTCCAAAACTTAACTGGCTGGAAACTCTGGTGTCTGAGTGAGTTTCACTCAGCTTTCTTCCCATTCTCCATCTTCACAATATGGTGCTTGGGAGGGAGTTTACATTCCTTAGTAGGAGTCTCTCTCATTTTTCATTCTACATCTCCAACTTTGGACATTCTAACTGTACACCTCTGAAGACCCACAGAAAACTGTGTGCAGTAGGGGTCTGCTTGCTAGGTTTCTCATAATTTTACTTTGGCTTGCCATGTAACAAGTTGAAAGCTGTTAAGCCTGTCTCTGCTGCACCTTACAGACATCTATAGTACAGTCTTCCTCTTCCCATAGCCCAGGAAAAACTGTGGGCTTATACCTTTTCTGCAGAACTTATCACCCCAGAGTTTACTAATTGATAATTCTTGTAGATAATGGGTTTTCAGAAAATTATAATTTTGCTAGTTGATCAAAGTTTTTGTTTGGTTTGGCTGGTTGGTTTTGATTAGGACCAAAAAGAATGTGATTTACATTTGTGATTCAGAAGCGTAACAGCCCTAGATGGAATTCCTAACTCACATACTCTCCTCCCTTCCACTTAGCCACCAAAGTCTTTCTCCCTAGTGACTGCTCTTTCTTGGTGGTCTATGCTATGTCCTTTTCTTCCTTCTGATTTTTGTTTTGTGAATGTCCTCTAATATATTTCTTTATTTCCTTCTTTTTCTACATAACCTCACTTTCCAAGTGACCACATTTAACCCAGACTGACCTGGAACTCATTGTGCACCTGCCACAATTTGAATATGAAATGTTCACAGGCTGGTATTTTGAATTCAGCTGGCAGTGCTATTCTAGAAATGTTAAGAAGCAGGACCTATCTAGAGGAAGTACCTTAAGAATCTATAATCCCTAGCATCTTTTTATCTGACTATCTGTGCTCGGTCTTTCATGATGTGTGCCCAAACATAGGTGGTGAAATAAACATGGATATACTTAATGGTCAGAGTGCCCAAGAAAAATCTGCTGGAGTTATTATTTGAATTCTGGCATAATACAATGTTTAGGTTTTATATCTTTATAGAATTTGTCTATGTCTAATCCTGGCATTCTGGTGTCATACGACACCATAATGACTCTGCATTTGCTAACTTATAAGAAATGAAGGTCCTGACATCTTATTCTTTTATCATTTTTTAAATCATCTCAGTTCATCAATACAAGTCTCTGTGTAGGGCAGAGGTATTTGCCATGTAATTGACTGAGTGTATAGTGGGAAGAGGCTTGCAATCTGAACTGTGACCAACTACTCTAGCCCACCAAATCTTATTGACCTTTTTGAATTTATTTTGTTTTGAATATCTTGTTCCTGCATAAGCATAGGTACAGATGTTTCAAAAATGTCCCATAGCCTCATAAAGAGACCTCTGGCTTCTTTATGTGCACCACAACCTCCAAGGCATAAGGAAGACCTTCAAGTAGATAAGGATATCTCCCTAAAAGTGGGAGGGGTAGATTGTTCTGGGGAAGCTTAAAAGCAGCATTCCTGGGAGAAGTCATAAATGATTTGTAAGAAATTTTCATCAGTCTAATATCACAAAATTGCACAAATATTAAAAGTGTCCCAAGTATGCAACAGGTGGAGATGAAAATCAAAGGTGGCATAGTAGCCATCATGCAGCTTAGCTGTGATGGATCGTTGCCAAGCAACTGTGCTGGCTTTAGGACTTTTGCCATTCCCATCAGCTATGGCTGTGCCAATTGGTTTTTTGGTTTGTTTTGGGTTGGGGTTTTATTTTTTGGCCAGGAATTTCGTTATAGAGAAATAAAAAGAAACTCTTTTCTTGGTATTAAGAGATTGGAATTTTTATTAACACTACTCAATATCTTCCTAAAGCAACTAAACCTGAGTGTAAACATTTATCCTGTTTAGTAAGATAAAAAAAATTACTGCATAATAAGTGATTTAACTCAACTTTTTCAATGAACAATATAGTTTGGTATCAGAGATTTATATCATAAAACAGCTTAGAGTAGTTATTTTATTTAATGTAAGAGGTTTTGTTTTTTAAGTTGGATTACAGTTTCATGTTGAAAAGGAATTTATCCAAGTGCTAAAATGACTCAGGACAGGATGAAATTGTCAATCAAGATATTACTAGTATGGCTCACTGTTCAACTCTCCCTTCCAACTTACCCCACTAAATATTATTCACCTCTAATGTTCCTATAAGTCAGAATCCCATCCTTTAGTCCACATGTTGATAATAGAATGGGTGAACTGTAATAAACTGCACTCACCACATAAGGTGCTATGCAGAATGGAAGCAGGAATTGAGGAAATGGTACATTCTTTGTCCTTGATACCATGATTTATATACATAAACTATCATCTGCTGTGGATAGTGCTCTATATAAATAAAACACTGATGGCCAGTGACCAGACAGGAAGTATAGGTGGGACAAGGAGAGAGGAGAATTGAGGAAACAGGAAGAAGGAGGGGGAGACACTGCAGCCACCACCAGGACAAGCAGCATGTAAACACTCTCTCTGGTAAGCCATCAGCCACGTGGCAAGGTATAGATTTATAAAAATGGGTTAATTTAAGATAAAAGAACAGCTAGCAAGAAGCCTGCCATGGCCATACAGTTTATAAGTAATATAAGCATCTGAGTGATTATTTTATAAGTGGATTGTGGGACTGTGGGGTTTGGGGAACATGGAGAGAAGCCCTCCAGCAACAATCGTCCATGTTTAATTTAATTTGTTCTTCTATAAAATGATATCCATAGTATCTATATTATATGGATATTATGAGGAATGAATGAAATAACTTATATTAGGGCTATAATTAGCAAAATGGGCTAGAGAAATATTAGCTACTGAATTTGTATTTGGAGTTAATAACATATATAGTAGTATGCACAGTAGCATACATATCTGCATATACCATGTTAATCATACCTTTGGGTCAAAATTAAAGCTTTTAAAAATTTCTAGTCTGGGAAGCAGAGGTTCTAGCTTTTCTTTCCTGAACAAATAGATACATAGTAGTAAAAATTCATGAAACATTAAAACATAGTTTAGGTTTTTGTTAATGTTGGTTGCCAGTTTGACAGGTTTGAGAGTTTTCTAGGTGACAAACAATTTTGAGATGGTTTGCTGAGATGATCCAGATTCACAGACAACTTGAACAAGGACTTGAGACAAGCCCTACATTTTCCTATTATGCAGAGACTAGAAAAATGATACAACTAACTCTCTCAGGACTTGACAAAATTAACCCAGAAACTTTCTTTTTAGGATTCCCTAAAGATGCCTTCACCCCCAGAAGGCAGGAAGTAATTTTAAGAAAACAGTTGCTTGTTCAATGAGTTATGGATTTTGTCATTGTTTATGGTGGTTGGTTATAAGTTGTTAATTGTTAATGGTCAGGAAAAAAGCTGAACAAGGAAATTAGATTCAGAGATTTTGTTTTTAAAAAAGAAAAAGAAAAAGAAAGAAGAGAATATAGATATGAGGTAGATCATTGACTCTACTCTGAGAAAAAAGATAAATAATAGGATAAATAGGTAGATCATTGAATCTACTCTAAAAATAAAAAAGGGAAGATATAAAAATGACAAAAGGTAGATTATTGAATCTACTATGAAAAGGAAAAAAAAGAGAATATGTATATGATAAGATAAAAAGGGAGATTATTGAATATACTTTTAAAAAGGAACTACTTGTTTTAAATAGAATAAGTAATGAATTTTTTGTCTGAGTTTATCAAATGTTACTGGACTGGACATTGTTAATATATATAATGGAGTTTTTCATCTGAATCTGTCAAACATTAATGAACTAGACATTGTTAATGTAATTCTTGACTGTATATACTGTATATACTTATTGAATATAGTTTTTCTTGTATTAGTTGTAAGCTTTTTTAAATTTTAGACAAAAAAGGGGAAATGTGGTTGATATATTGTGCACCCCAACAATTTTATCTGGGGGTCGGGTCAGAGAACAGAACAGCCATAATATTAAACATAGAGGTTAGGCAGTGGTAGCACATGCCTTTAATCCTAGCATTCCAGAGGCAGAGATCCACCTGGATCTCTGTGAGTTCAAAGCCACACTGGAAACAGCCAGACATGGTGACTCATGCTTTTAATCCCAGGAAGTGATGTCAGAAAGCAGAAAGTTATATAAGGCATGAAAACCAGGAACTAGAGCTGGTTAAGCTTTTAGACTTTTAGCAGCAGTTCAGCTGAGATCCAATTGTATGAGGACTCAAAAGCTTCCAGTCTGAGGAAACAAGATCAGCTGAGGTATTGGCAAGGTGAGGTGGCTGTGGCTTCTTCTGCTTCTCTGATCTTCCAGCATTCACCCCAATACTTGGCTCCAGGTTTGTTTTTATTAATAAGAACTCCTAAGATTCATGCTACATGCTTGTCTGTAAAAGAGTGTGTAGATGGAGTTAATTGTGGTGAGAAGACCTACCCCAAATGTATGTGACACTATTCCCTGGGATGGGCTCCTAGACAGAAGAGAAAGGAGAAAGTGGTCTGAGGTCCAGCATTCTCCCTGATGCTTTCTGCTGTGATACTGTGTGACCAGCTGCCTCATGTTTCAGGTGCCAGGACTTTCCTGCCATGAGGAACTGTCCCACTCCAACTGTGAGACAAAACTGGCCTTCTTAAAACTGCTTATGTAAGATGTTTAGTCAGAGAAACATGAAAGTTAACTGATACACCTAGATCTACAAATGAGCTCTGAAGGATTGGAACAATTATTAAGTACCAGTCAGAAACAAGAGGGAAATTTGACTATAAGATAACAGATATTATAGAATGACCTATAGAGAGAAAAATTCATAATACAGAAATGGTTGAGCCTTGAATCTCCAAGAACACTGAGGGAAAGAGGCCATCAATCAAAATCAAGCAGCTGCCCTTGGGATATACTTGACTCTGTATAAGATCATCATTGCCTGATAACATTAGACACTAATATCATTAACTTTACTACTATAAACTACCTATTACAACTCTAATTTCAAGTTAGTAAAAAACTAATTTTATCCTGACTTTTAATCAGAATGCCCAGCAGAATTAACAATATGCACAATAGGTAGACTGACCCACACAGCACTTACTTTATTCATTATAAAAACACAAGCTTACATTGTTAGCAAATCAGTTTTTAGGAAAATCTAATGTGTATGCATCTGTTTAAAAATTGATCACCGGCCGGGCATTGGTGGCGCACGCCTTTAATCCCAGCACTCGGGAGGCAGAGCCAGGCGGATCTCTGTGAGTTCGAGGCCAGCCTGGGCTACCAAGTGAGCTCCAGGAAAGGCGCAAAGCTGCACAGAGAAACCCTGTCTCGAAAAACCAAAAAAAAAAAAAAAAAAAAAAAAAAAAAAAATTGATCACCTTAAGAGACACAATCAAAACCTAACATGTAGGCATAAATTTTCAAATAAATACTAGCAACAGAACCCAACAACACAGTATAAGATCAAGTCAGATTATTCCTGCTTCACCAGAGGCCACTAGAACTCCAGGTGGGTCATCTGCCCCAGACCTCCTCCACATTTTCAGTAGCCTGTTGTTGGAGTTTTCTCTAGTCCTATCCAGCCCCGCAGACCCCACAACTCAGAAACTTATATTAATTAAACTGCTGGGCCATTAGCTCAGGCCTGCCACTGACTAGCTCTTACATTTAACTCAGCTCATTTCTGTTAATCTATATGCTGCCACATATTCGTTGGCTTTACCTGTTGCCTTTACATACTGCTCACTGGGTGGCAGGCTGGCATCTCTCCCAGACTTCCACCTCCCAGCCTTTCTTCTCTGTTTGTCCTGTCTATCCTATATTTCCTGCCTGGCTACTGGCCAATCAGTGTTTTATTTATTTACAACACACAGGACATCCCACAGCACTTGGTTAGAACCTTCTTATTTAGACAAAAGGGGGAGATGTAGTGGGTAGCCCGTCTAGCTTTGACCTGGAAGTACCACACCATTTGAGGCTTCAGTAACTGTCACGCCTACAAGATGGAGCTGAGAGAGGACCCCTGAAGTCCCAAGATCTGGATGGGCCAGCTCTCTTGGTTCCTGGATCTTGGACGCTGGAGGTAGACCAAGCAGAGTACTCCAGAGAACACCACTGTACTGTGCTACACCTTTCCCCGACCCTGTAACCTATTACTTCACTTGTAAGTTACCCCACAAAATAAACCTCCCTTTTAACTATGTGGAGTTGCCTTAATATTTAAACCAATTCTAATTCTATCCCCAATTCCCCCCTCCCCTCCTCATTATATCCCAGCTGCCAATCTGGACAGGGACTCCCTGCTGAACCAGAGACCATATTGGCCACCAGAACTCTAGGTAGGCTGCCTGCCTACAAACCCCTGCCATTGGCTTGGTGCCTGTCTCCACCACCAATACTACCCACAATTCCCTTCCCTTCTTGCTACCATGCCCTTGCTCTCAACTCAGGTGGAGACCCCTGTTCAACTACAGGCCACACAGATCAGAAGATCAACAGGGTACAGAAACCAAGGAACAAAACACTCATCTAAAAAAGATGAACTCAGAAATCTCCACCTAGATCTATAATTACCTCAAACCCAGATGCCTAGATGCTAGATTAAGAACACAATCAACATAGCTCTGGCTCTGGGCATGATTGGTCAGCCAGGCAGCTGTTCCCCATCCTCACCACCAGGATGACCCTTACAGCCTTGTTCTGGCTAGTTCCCCCTTTGCAGCAAGGAACAATGGCAGAGCTGGTTCTCCCACTTTCATGCCCTCTCAGTCAGTCCACCCACACCTAAGCCACCATGGCCAGCTCTACTATGTTGCCTAGTGCAGGGGCCAATTTCCCAAGTGCTGCAGCTGGTAAGGGGCAGAGACAGCTCTTCTGCTCTTGTGACCTCATGGCCAGACTTCCTACCTGCCACAGGCAGTGAGTGGGGTTGTGGAAGGTCAACTCTACCTTGCCCACACCATTATTTGATAGAATATGGTAGATGAGGGATGGGACCAGATCTCTCACACTCAAGTTCCCAGGACCTCATTATCTATGCTTTCATCAACATGGTCAGCTCTACTGTGATGCACAGGTGAGATGCGGGGTCCACTTTCTCAAATGCTGCAGCTGATGAGAGTCAGGACCAGTTCTCCCTATGCAGCCTAGGACTATGAGTTGGCCCACTCAACATCCATCCCATCTATGAACTGCTGGAGCACATGAAGGGTGTGGTCCTGCAGATCCAAACCTGTAGGATCTCTATGGCTCAGCACAATAGGATATCCCAGAGGAGTCCTAGTGAGGCACTAGTATCAATAGTATAGCAGAAAACAAAGGCCTCAAACCAGACTAATGACTCTTTTCAATGAACACTTGAAGTAAAGATATAAAAGTATACTGTATGACTCACTGTGTCACACTGCTGCTTCAACAAGATTTTTCTCCTTTCTCTTAACTTTTATTCTATCTTATGTTATTTTGTGGTGAATGGGAGTGCAAAGGCAGAGAGTAGATCCCAAGGAATAGGAAGATGAATGGGTTTGAAATGCATGATGTGAAAGCTACAAAGAATAAATAAAAGGTTAAAACACATGCAAACAGAGAGGGGTGGCGGGGGGGGGGGGGGACAAGAGCCAGGGCAATGAATCACTATCAGAGTCCAGCTATCCTACTACAGTAAGCCTTGAATATTCAAACATAGCTGAAGCACAAGGAAACAACCTTAAAACCAACTTCATGAAGATAATAGAGGTCTTTAAAGAGGAAGTGAATAAATTCCTTAAAGAAATCAAGTAAAAGATGAACAAAGAATTGGAGGAAATTGGTAGATCCATAAAAACAAGCCAAGAAAGCCAAGAAAAAACAAACAGTGGAAGGGAATAAATAAAACTGTTCAAGATCTGAAAATGAAATAGAAGCAATAAAGAAAACACAAACTGGGGGAATTCAGGAAATGAAAAATATATGGAACAGGAACTACAGAGGCAAGTTTTACCAACAGAGTATAGGAGATGGAGACAGAATCTTAGGCACTGAATATACAATAGAAGAAATGGACACACCATTTAAAGAAAATGTTAAATCTACAATATTCCTGACACAAACATACAGGAACTCAGGAATACTATGAGAAGTTCAAACACAAGTGTTTGGAAAACTTTTTGGTCACTGTGTGAAGATGTGTCTCTGTTTTATCTCACAAGGCCCCTTCTGATTGGTTTAATAAATAGTCAATAATGAATGACCTATAGCTAGGCATGAGTGAATGTCTGGGCAGAGATAAGAACTCTGAGAAAGAATCTGAGGTGGTAGATTCACCAACCAGAGGAAGTTGGACATATAATACTGAGCAGAGGTAACGAGCCATGTGGCAGAACATAGATTAAAATAAATGGGTTGATTTAAGTTTTCAGAGCTAGTTGGGAACAAGCCTAAACTAAGGCTAAGCTTTCATAATTAATAAGAAGTCTTCATGTCATTATTGAGAAGCTAGCAGTCCAAAGAAAGACCCATTATACCTAAGAATAATAGAAGTTGAGGAAGGAAAAGAATCCCAGCTCAAAGACCCAGAAAACATTTTCAACATAATTATAAAAGAAAAATTTTCAAACCTAAAGAAGGAAAAGCTTATAAACTTACAAGAAGCATATAGAACACCAAATGGATAGAAACTGAAAAAAGTCTCCTTACCATATAATAATCAAAAAACTAAACATATAGTACAAAGAATAGTATAAACTGCAAGTGAAAAAAAGCAAGTAACATATAAGGGTAGACTATGTAAATTATACCTGACTTTTCCATGGAGACTGCAAAAGTCAGAAGGACCTGGACAGATGTGTTGCAGATTCTTAAGAGATCACAGATGCCAGCCCAGACCACTGTGCCCAGCAAAATTTTCAATAGCCATAGATGGAGAAAACAGGATATTCAATGATAAAGTCAAATTTAGACAGTATCTGTCAACAAATTCAAACTGAAAGAAAAAAACTTAAGAAAAAAACTCCAACACAAAGAGGTTAATTGCAGTCTCATACAAACACAGGAAATAATCTCACACCAACAAAATGAAAAAAGGGATGGACACACACACACACATACACACACACACACACACACACACATTACCACCACCCCTCCAACAAAAACAATAAAAAATAGGAAATAACTATCACTGGCCCTTAATACCCCTCAATATCAATGAACTAAATTTGTCAATAACCCGCCCCCCCCACAGACACACACAGACTAACAGAATGGATATAAAAACAGGATCTATCTTTCTTCTGCAAATAAGAACATACCTCAGCATCAAAGATAGACATTACCTCAGAATAAAGGATTAGAAGATTTTCCAAGCAAATAGACCTAAGAAGTAAGCTAGTATAGGCATTATAATATCTAGCAAAATAGACCTTGAAAAAAATTTATCAAAAAGGAAAGGGAAGGATACTTCATATTGATAAAAGGAAAAAGATGAAAGGAAAAATCCACCAAGATGATCTATCAGTTCTTAACATCTATTTCCCAAGTGCAAGGGCACTCATGTTTGTAAAAGAAACATTAATAAAGCTTAAATCGAACACTGAGCCTCATACATTGATAGTGGGAGACTTTAATACCCCACTCTCACCAACAAACAAGTCATCCAGACAAAAACTAAATAGAGAAACATTGTAGCTAAGAGATGTTATTGAAAAAATGGACCTTACAGATATCTATAGAACATTTCATCTAAACACAAACGAATATGTCTTCTTCTCAGTATCTTATAGAACTTTCTCCAAGATTGCCCATATATTCAGTCACAAAGGAAGTCTCAACAGATACAAGACAATTTAAATAATCTGCTTCATTCTATCAGATAACTACAGATTAAAGATGTGTTTCAAAAGCAACAGAAAGTCTATCAAATCACAGAAACTGAACAACTCTCTAAGGAATTACCACTGTGCCAAGCCATAAATAAAGAAAATTAAAGACTTCCTAAAACACAATGAAAATGAATGCAAAACACCCAAACTATGGGTCACAATGAAAGCGTTGCTAAGAGGGAAGTTCATAGCACTAAGTCCCTACATAAAGAAATTGGAGAGACCTCATATTAGCAATTTAACAGCACACCTGAAAGCTTTTGCACAAAAAGAATCAAGCAGACCCAAGAGGAGTAGATGTCAGAAAATAAACAAACTGAGGGCTGAAATCAATAAACTAGAAACAAAGAGAACAATAAAAAGAATCAATGAAACAAAGAGTTGGTTCTTTGAGAAAATCAACAAGATAGACAAACCTTTATCCAAACTAACGAAAAGGCAGAGAAAAAATATCCAAATTAGCAAAATTAGAAACAAAATGGGGAGCATAACATCAGACATTGATGAAATCTAAAAAATTATTAGGTCATATTTTAAAAACTTGCACTCCACAAAATCAGAAAATATAAAAGAAATGGACAATTATCTCAATAGATACCACTTATCAAAGTTAAATCAAGATCAGATAGACAATTTAAATCCACCTATAACCTGTAAGGAAATAGTAGTAGTTCTTTAAATGTTCCCAACCATAGAAAAAAAGGCCAGGGCCTGACATTTTTGGGACAGAATTTTACCAGACTTTCAAAGAAGAGTTAATACTCTTCCATTGCTGGTGGGCTTGCAAACTTGTGTAGCCTCTCTAGACATCAACATGGCCATTCTTCAGATAATTGAGAATTTATCTAATTCAAAACCCAGCTCTACCACTCTTGGGCATATACCTAAAAGTCACTCCATCCTACCACAAGGCACTTGCTCAGCTATATTCATAGTGACTTTATTCATAATAGCCAGAAACTGGAAACAATATAGATGTCCCTAACATAAGAATGAATAAAGAAAATGTGGTACATTTATACAATGGAATATTACTCAGCTGTTAGAAAAAATATATCATCATGAATGCAAATGGATGGAACTAGAAAAAAAATCATTCTCTGTGAGGCAATCCAGACCAAGAAAAACAAACATGACATATACTCACTTATAAGTGGATATTAGCTTTTAAGTAAAGAATAATCACACTACAATCCACAGACCCAGAAAGGCTAAGTAACAAGGA
Organism: Peromyscus leucopus; assembly: GCF_004664715.2. Lineage (NCBI taxonomy): Eukaryota > Metazoa > Chordata > Mammalia > Rodentia > Cricetidae > Peromyscus > Peromyscus leucopus. The sequence continues at coordinate 98,560,437 of NC_051070.1, forward strand.
GGGATCTAAGGAGGGCATATGGCTCTCCCTTGGAAGGAGAAATAGAATAGAGTTTTGGGAGAACTGAGGGCAGGTGGGCATTGGAATAGGAGGAATCAGGTCAGGAAGGGAGGGTTGAAGAAAGAGAATTCAGGGAGGGATGGCTGGAATTGTGGGGCTTTTGAAGGGTGTTTTAGAAATCTTTCACATTGGAAACATCCTGGAACTTATGACAGTGACCCTAGCAAGCACTCCTAGTAATTAAGGATACAGAGCTTGAACTGGACATCTTCTATAACCAGGTAAGGCTTCCGGTGGTGAGACTGTGGCATGAACCCACTCACAAAACCTTTGACCTACAACCTGTCCCATTTGTAAGAAGCTCTCAGATAGTGATGATTCAGAATTTCTGGGAAATGGCCAACCAACCATGACTGTTCTAACAAGGAGCCCACAATAGGAGAGGGAACCATGCCAGACACTGCCTGCATGGCCAGGAGCTGGAACATGAATATCCCAGAGACCTAGGATAGAGCCAAACATGAATGGCAAAAAAAAAAAAAAAAAAAAAAAAAAGTTGATAAAATGATTCCTAATGATATTCTGCAATACTCATTAATCAGTACCTAGCCTAATCATCATCAATCATCATCAGAGAGGCTTCCTCAGGCAGTGGATTGGAGAAGATGCAGAGACCTATGGTCAAACATTAGGTGGAGCTTGGGGAACCCTGCAGTATAGGGAAAGGAAAGATTGTAAGAACCAGAAGATTTAATGACACAGCCCACAGTATCAATTAAACAGACCTCAAATGGGCTCACAGAGACTGAAGTGACAATCACAGAGGCTGCATGGGTCTGCACTAGGTGTTCTGTGTATGTGTTGTGGTTGTTTAGCTTGGAGTATTTGTGAGACTTTTAATAATGGGAACAGAACTCTTTTTGTCTGCCCTTGGGACCCTTTTCCTCCCACTGGGTTGCTTCCTCCAGCCTAAATATGAAGGTTTGTACTTAGCTTTATTGCACCTTGTTATTCCTTGTTTGTTTGATATCCCTGGGAGGCCTCCCTTTTTCTAAAGGGAAATAGAGAAGCAGGGAATATGGAGGAATGGAGAGGTGGAGGGACTGGGAGATTTGGAGGGAGTTGATGCTGCAGTCCAGATGTATTGCATGAAAGAAGAACAAATAAAAGGAAAAAAATAGATCAAGTGAGATTAATCTCAAAGATATAAGGATGATTCAATATATGCAAATATATAACCATGATAAAGTATATCACAAAAAATGAACAAAAAGAGGTTAGAAAAGGTATTTTGTAAAACTCAATGTTTTCATGATAAAAATGGTGAAAATTAAATATAGAATGTATCTCAATATTAAGAAAGCATTTAGAGACTGTGCTGGAATGCGGTAGGTCACTTTTTGGCTTACTCAGCTACTTTTCTACCACTGAGACCCACCTGTCTGGAGATGGTACCACACCCATAGTGGACTAGGCCCCCATCCAGAAATAAGCAATCAAAAATGTGTCCCACAAACATGCCCACTGACTTGTGCAATGGAGACAGTTCCTCAATTGAGCTTTCATGTCCCAAAGTGACTACAGTTTGTGTAAAGTTGACAAAAACTAACCAGTACGCATCCCAAACACACCAGCCCCTAGTCATCATTCAGCATTTACTTCAGAGCCTAGTTTTCTAAGTCCTAATTCAGAGAAGAACAGCTTTCCCTTTGGGCTTCCTCACTCTTCCTCTGAAGCTCCCCACCCGTCTCTGCCATGTGGTATTTGTCTGCCATGTGGCAGCATTAATAGTCTTCCTCTCTTCCAAGATATACAGTTTGCCTGCCTATGGTTTTTCTTCATAAACTGAAATAAATTGAAATCTTTGACCTTCTCCTCAAGCCTGTATCTAAATCATTTTATGAATGAAACTATGAATTCAAAAAAGGAAAGTCCAGTTTATTAAGTAGCACAGGATGCCCAGTGTGGGGCTCTCCAAAGGTTTTGGTGATAGTAGGCATAGCTTATTTTGAATATGAACAATAACTTGGTCATTGGGGTACCAGATGGGCATGTGTACACAGGGAATTGTCCAGAGTTTCCATTTTCTAGTAACTAACAAATTATAACTAACCCCAGTCCCCAAACCTCACCCAAGGGAAAAAAATACAGCCTAAATTTACCTTAGGCATAGTGGGAAGCTCCAGAAAAGCTTCATGACCCCAAGAGATTAAAATTTGTAAAGCAGAGAAAATTCTTGCTGAGGAAGAACAAAGAGAACCTGTTAGGAGAGATTCTGATGCTTACAAAGCTGGAGAAAAGAGTAAGCAAAAGCTGGGTTTGAGCTCCCTCTGAAGATGTGAGCCTTAGTAATGCAAAGCTTCCGCACAGGACCAGAAGAATGAGAGCCATGGCACTGATAACACCAAACAATACAGTATTCTCCTTTTAAAGTTTTTATTTTCCAGACAGATAAATCCTTCTCAATCAGAGCCATGGAAATGTATTTTAATCAGAACCATACTTGAATTTAAATGAAAGATAACATACAATCAAAACCTTTTTTTCTTTCTTTGCAAAACGCATCCTTTCTTTGAGGACAAGAAACATAATAAAAGAGCAGTGATTTCCATTCAATTTCTTCTCTTTGCAAGTAAATTTAGGAGAGACTGAACAATTCTCTACCTTTTCATTTTTTTTTTTGCTCCTAATTCTCCAACCTGCTATTTCTAATAATAGCAAGCTAATATTGTCCCATATAGATTAGAATAAGCAACACTTCTTTAGTGAATAGAACTTTGTTCTAAATATTTAACTACTCTTCTACTGGAAGGCAAAGAGTCAAATTCCAATTTCAATTATTTGGGAGGTCATTCCAAACTCACCAATGCCAACAGATAAGAGGCAGTCAGTTACTAATGTGAATTCAAACTAAAGAAAAACTATGAAGCTAAAATCTGTAGCAGGAATCTTAAAAGGTCTTATTAATAAAATCAAACCTGAGGCCAGTTATTGGAGTGAACGGCGGATGATCAGGGAAGCAGAAGAAGCCACTGCTACCTCACCTCGCCAGTTCCTCAGCTGATCCTGTTTCCTCAGACTAGAAACCTCTGAGTCCTCATCCAGAATGCATCTCAGCTGAACTGCTGCTCCAAAGCCTGAAAGCTTAACCAGCTAAAAAGCTTCTAGTTCCTGGTCTTCACACCTTATATACCTTTCTGCTATCTGCCATCACTCCCTGGGATTAAAGGCTCACTTCTTGGGATTAAAGGCATGTGTCACCATGCCTGGCTGTTTCCAATGTGGCCTTGAACTCACAGAGATCCAGAGGGATTTCTGCCTCTGGAATGCTAGGATTAAAGGTGTGAGTGCCACCATTTTCTAGCCTCTGTATCTAGGGGCTGTCCTGTTCTCTGACCTCAGATAAGTTTATTAGGGTGCACAATATTTTGGGGAACACAATACCTCCACAAAAATCTTGTGCCAAAGTTACGCAGAGACACCTGGGAATAAATTTAACTTTAAGGAGTCATCTGGCTATTAAATAGAAAACTTTACACATTTACTAAAATATATCTGTAAGCAGGAAAATGAAATACAGCACATGCCAGCAGAAATCCAAAAGTTTCAGCTCCTAGGATTCACTTGATTTTCTCCCCTTTGAGAGGTGAGTGAAATGGAAAATTTGAGTCATTGGCAAGAGAATACTGTTATAAGTGAATGAAAGAAAACTACAGGGCTGGTAATTGCTCAGACTTGGAAGATGACTCAGTGGGTGTATAAGTTAGTTTTCAATGCCGTTATAAAATATCTCAACCAAATGCAACTTAGGGAAGAAATAGTTTATTTTGGCTTTAGGTTTCTGAGGAAGAGAGAACCCATGGTAGGGGAGGCATGGCAGCAGCTAATAGGAGAAAGATGCTGAGAGATGGCATCTTCAAACACAAACATGAAGTAGAGAGAGAGAACTGCAAGAAAGGTGAGGCGATCAACTCTGCAAGCCGTCTCCCTATCACATTTCCTCCAGCAAGACTCTGCCTTCTTCTCAGGATTCTACAAGCTGCCCCAGCAGCACAGCTCACCAAGTGACTGACTACATGAGCCTATGAAGAAAATTAAACTGGTTCCCATGGGCTAAGGGCCCTATCATAACGCAAAATGTATTTAGCTCAACTTTAAAAGTTCCTGCAGTCTTCCATAGTCACATTTATTTTTTACTCTTAATATTGTTTATTGAAAATGTTTTCATTCAATGTATTTTGACCATGGGTTTCACCTCCCCCAAATTCTTCCTTCCCAACTCTGTACTGACCCAACTTTATGTCCCCCCAACTCTCTCTCAAAGGAAAAAAAAAAAACCATGAAGTAACACCCCCCCCAAACAAACAAACAAAAAGCAAGAAACATTAAATACCAAAACAAAATCCAAACAATCCAAAGAGTAATAGGACACAAAATGCCAAAACAAATCAAAATGAGGCAAAATGCCTAGAAAATAAAACATAGTTTGTTTTGTGTTAGTCAACTATCACACTTTTTCAAAATGCAAATTCTCTTCTGAGAATCAAGGAAATTTCTTAATAGTTACTGTATGTGAAATGCAAGTCACATATTTCCAATAATGATACAGAATATACATTCTGTTTTCAAAAGTGAGGAATAGAGACATAGTGAGAAAATGCTGGATCTCAGCAAGACCAGACTTTGTTATAATAAACACCAAGTATTTCAGTCCATGTTTGGCATTTGAGACTAATTTTAAAGGATAAGATGGCTATACATCTCCAGTTCTGCTGCCTGCAACATACATCTCACTAAGCAGCCCATACTACTCCCAGTAGACAGCTCTCCTTGGCAGGTATTTCCTGGCTCTGGCATTTTCAACATCTTGAGGTCACTATCATAATTCATGCCCATCAGCCTGTGGAGGAAATTTCGCATTCAAATCATTACTATGAGTAATAACACTTACTATCCAGGCATGAGGACTTGTTTTGCATCCTCAACAACTAAATTGAAAATCAGGTATAACTGTGCTTTTAATATCAGCATTGAGCAGCAGAGACAATCAGTTCCTTGGGACCTCACTGTCTACGATAGCATAGCTTTCAGTTTAGTGAGAGATGCTATCTAAATAAATGAGGTGAAGAGTAATAAGGGAAGACATTCAATGTGGCTTCAACATTCAATGTGGTTTCAGTATGCACATTCATGGCACATATCCTCAAACACTCACATGTATGCAACACACACACACACACACACACACACACACACGTACATGCATGCACAAATTAAAATGTAAAAAATCTGGTAAATAAATTAAAACATTTTACTTTAAAGAAGAGAAAAGCACAAGTCATTGCTGCACTTTCTTCCAAAATTTGTCTTAACTCTCTACTTCTTCCACATAACAATCTTGAGGATATTAAATATATCCAGTTCTTTATTTCCCTCTGCAGATTTACAGAAGTATATCCAACAGACACAAAAGATATTCTTCAGTACAATCATAACATCTTTGCAATTCTTACCCTAAGTTGCTCCTTCATTGGATAGGTTTGCAAAAAATTTTGAAGGTAACCTCACAAGCATATAAAAAGAAGAATAAAAACTCTTACCAAGGTTCTTAAAGTGGGGCACTGAAAAAATCTTGTGGTATTAAGTATCTGGACTAATTGTATACCATGTAATAGTTGGTATGAATGCAACAGAAAAGAAATCCCATTGCTGAATAACAGCACAGACAAGGAAGTAACTTATCAGGTAAACTGGTGGATAGTGAAGTAAACTATTTAATCAAAACTGGTACTGTTAAGTTTTGGGGCAAAACACTAAACAATACCAGTGCAATGGATTGACAGAAGTTTTAATATCATTTATTGAATTGGATTTACAGAAAGAAAAAATGCATACCCAGTGACTTAATAACGTTGACAGCATTATCCATCTGGCCCAAAGAAGATGGGTAATCCACTTTAGCCTAGAGTATATGAAATACTGATTGCTGTGGGATGTCTTTCTGTATATTATGAATATATATTACTCCCATTGGTTAAGAATAGTATGTTTCTTTGTGGGACAGTTTTGGAAATTCACTGAGATCTTTTGTGAAAAGCACTTAGAAGAATAATTTGCATACAGTAAGGTATCCAGTGACATCAGTAATCATAGGTTAGGTTCAGGGTATGATTTTCCTTAGTCTTCCACAGCTCTGGATATCACTTCATTTGATACTGCTTTCCATGTGTTTTTCTTCTATCTTTTATTGAGGGGCAGGCTAGCTAACATGCATCTTGGCATAAGGCCACTATAAAAAACTGTACCTTGTTCAATGCAGCACAGATTCGCAGAGGAAGCACTTGCATTAATTTAGACACAAACTGAGCTCTGAATTATGTCTAAGCATAATATGAACTAGTAGTGCTCATGATTGGAGTCATTAGGAAAGGTTTCCTTGGAAAGGTTTTCTTTGCTGCGGCCTATGACTAAAATAATCTTCCTCCACATGTCTTTGGAAGAGGATCAGAGAAACCAATTTCATCTTGGATGTTGGAAACTTTATCCTCTTTTCTCTTGCAATTAGACCTAAAAGATACTTTTATGGCTAAGTGGAATATTGTTCTCTGAACAGTTTTTCTTGTCAATCCAATGGCTTTGTTTTGATTTTATTCATCCTTGAATTGCCTCCAGTGACTGGTTTGTCTCTGACTTTGGCCTCTGTATTGCCCATTATATAAGGAAGGTCTTGTTGGATGGATCAACTTCTCTGCCATGCTTGTCTAAAACCACATTGCCTTCTTGCTGTTGTGTTTCCTTTGGTCTTTATTTCTCTCTTAACCACCATTTAACATATCTCAGCCCCAACCTAAGTTTCAAGAAGCATCTTGGTAAATGTGAATAAAGAATGTAAGACCATAGGATAGGAAGGAGTAATTCAAAACATCCACTTCCATAATGGCAAGGCCCGTACACTGCGTTCATCAACTCATTGCATCTGTGGTTACCTACCTGTGATCTGACTAAGATGGACTTGTCCCCGTTTCATCATGAATGGGAGAAGAATACCTGAGGCACCATCACTCATTTGGGACTATGTGCAATTAATGTTTGCTGGGGGAGGGCCATCATTTCTTTATATTCATGGATAAATTTGCCCAGGTTAAAAAAAAAAGAAGCTCTTACTTGTGCTCACACAATCAACTATAATTAAACTCAGTGAATCAGAAAAAGATATGACATTGTAGTAGGAGATGGCTTTTTGGGGAAAAAAGCTTTCAGCGTGAGAGAGGTTAATAGAGAATGAAAATGTCCCAAATTCTTTATGCATATCTATAGAATTGTCAAAAAATAAACATAAATAAACAGATTCAGCTATTATGATGAATGTCATGGATAAACCTGAATTGTAAAAATAAAATTACCTTGGTCAGCACAAAAGCTTGGAGAGTAAGTATTTGTCTCACAAGTCTGAAATATGAGTTATATAATCAGAACCTATATAAACCACTGCACAAAGAAACTTTTCTGATGTATCTGAGAGCTGCATTAATTTACCAGTATAGAGATAAGAATTTAGAAAGCAGTTTGATACTATGCATATTTAACAGATAATAGTAGTAGGTTCACTCCCAGAACCTGTATGCTCCCTAATCATGAGTTCTTGGCTAAATTTACAGTATCTGGCATGTACTTTCTCCTATGAAGCAGGACTTAAATACAATCAGAAAGCAGTTGACTGCCTCAGTTCAAGCCTTTTAGATGCATGCTCAGCTAGTATCTATTAGGAAACACTTGGAAGAAAAAGTAAGGGGGTAATAGCAATGGATGGTTACTTATTTTGTACACAGAAGTAGGATAGCCAGCAAATCATTTCATGAAATTATTGTAACTAACTAATGAAAACTGGGAACATGGACTCACTTTGTTCTCAAGTCTTTGGTGCTTCCATATGCCCAATGATCAAAGCAAAGACCAACACAAGACTGAACTCTGGTCTCCATGGGTGTTTACTTCAACTCCAGTTCTACCACTTTTCCTTCTCCCCTTTCTACAAACTTGTCCTCAGCCTCTTTCATAGGCTCACAGTAGTACTCAATCTCCTTGTTTCTGGATTCTCCCAGGATTCTTTCTATCCTGCTCTCACATGGTAACCCCTCTCCTGGCTGCTCATCTCAGTGACCAAAGTGTAGGTCCCGGAGCACTGGGCCCCTCATCCTATACCCCATCTTTCATACTCATCATCTCTGTGCAGAGACAGTGTTGAATAAATAATTTAAAGGAGGAAAGTTGTGATTGACATTTTCCTAATGGTTTTATTCCAATATCCCTAGGGCTTGGTGAGTGCTGTAGGCTGATTAGACAAGCTGTATAGAGGTCTCATGTAATTTTCCCATCAAGGGCCAAATGTGGCAGCATTGAACCATTCATAATGTTTAATCCAAACATGAGTTCAGGACTGATAAGAAAGCAACAGTTTTCCTTTTGATGAAAGCCAAAAGAACAAATATTCTGGACATATTAAATTAAAAAAATAAAATCTTGGGCAGGATTCACAGCCAAGAAAAGTATAACAGAGAAAGTAAGTCATTACTATTTGTATATCTAATTGTTTATAAAACCCTGGAGATGCCATCCATATAGATTTTGAGTAATAAAATAGACAGAAAATAATTAGTAAAGAAAGAAATTCTGATTCTATTGACACAGAAAAGGAAGAAAAATCATGTATTGAGGTAAATATTTTTTCAAATATTTGGGCTAAATGAGATTAGCTTTGTGTTCACATTAAACCATTCTAAACTTATAATTTTTAAAAAATACTTCAATTTTTGTTTTAATCGTTATGCCATTTATTTTTTCATTGAAACCCATATTTTTTTGAAAAGGAGCTACTTAAAACTCTCAAAGAGCTATTATATAGTCTTGTCTCAAATGGAAGAAAATACACAGAATCAAATAAAAATATTTTAAAGTGTTGAGAGTATTTATTTAGTTATTTATTCATCCATTTGTGATTATAGTAAGGCCTAAAATTTTGGAATTTAACACTCTAGTTTGGTGTCTCTGGTATTCCATTTATAAGTGATAGAGATAGATAATCAAACCTTTCACTTTTCAAGGCACTATTCTCTCATAGTTTTTATAGGTGGATTAATAATAATTTCACAAGCTCTGTTGATATTATTATCCAATAAGATGATAAATGCTATACCTGCAGAAATACTAGGTACATAATAAACTAGTAATGGATCTTAGTCCTTTTTATCTGCTGTGATGAATAATTTCAATAGTCGGTGTGATTGGATAAAAAAAAATGTTAGATTAGTGTTTATGAAGGTGTTTTTAGGGACAGTCAGACAATCAGTGGATTTTGTGCTAATGGATGTATTAATCCCTTGATACATTCCTAATATAATAGCATTATGGAGAGGTGGTAAAGGGTAAGAGGTAGGGAATAGTGGGTAGATGTAAATCAGTAGAGACATGTCCTTGGCACCACATCGTGCTCTGACATCTTTTTGTATACCCTTTTTCTACTTCCTGTTTCTACAAGGTGAAGCTCTTGTGATGTTCTGTTCAAGTACAATGGACTGTGTCCATGAAATCTTGAGCTAAGAGAAGCAGCTACATCCATTATATTGTTTCTGCCAAGCATTCCTGTTACAGACTGTGGTGGTTTGAAAGAAAATGGCCCCTAAAGGAAGTGGCACTATGGGAGGTGTGGTTTTGTTGGAGGAAGTGTTTTACTTAGGAGGCGGGCTTTGAGGTCTCATATATGCTTAAGCCATGCCCAATGAAACAGACCACTTCCTGTTGCCTGCAAATTAGTTTAGGACACTTGGCTACTTCTCCAGCACCAAATAAGCCTGCATTTCCCCATGACATACCATGATGATAATAGACTAACCCTCTGGAAATTTAAGCCACCTAAATTAAATGTTTCTTCTTTATGAGAATTGTGGTGGGCATGGTGTTTCTCTACAGTAATAGAAACCCTAACTAAGACACAGATACATTCCAGATTCTTAGCAGGAATAATCTGTTTTTCCTCTTGGGGACAACACTCCAGCAGGAGCCTAGGAAATGGCTCAATGGGTAAAGAGCTTGCCATATAAGCATGGGGACCTGAGTTTAACTCTGTGAAATCCCTGTAAGCCATATCTTTAATCTCAGAACTCCTACAGCAAGATAACAAAGTTGCAGGCAGGAAAATGCCTGGAAGGTGATAGGTAGTTGGCCTGGCATACAAAGCATGACAAACAAGAAAATCAAGAATAAAAATGAATACCTATGGTTGTCTTCTGAATTCTACCTAGTATATGTGTGCCCTATTTCAATGACATGAGGAGATATATACAAAAACACACATCTTAGACACACAATGGTAAAGGGGGAAAAACAAAAAAACAACTCTACCAGGGGCATTCACCTAGGCCAAGGCTTCTTTATTTTGGATGGTTTTTGCCTATGCTTAGAAACTATAGAAGACAGGTACCTAGTAGAACTCTCTGATGGTGTGGGAGTGTGCTGTGGGATGGTCTGTATGTCAAATTATTCTGATTGGTCAATAAATAAAACACTGATTAGCCAGTGGCCAGGCAGGAAGTACAGGAAGGACTAACAGAGAGGAGAAAGGAGGGAACAGGAAGACAGAGAGAGACACTGCCAGCCTCTGCCATGACAAGAAGCATGCGAAGATGCCAGTAAGCCACGAGCCACGTGGCAAGGTATAGATTTATGGAAATGGATTAATTTAAGATATAAGAACAGTTAGCAAGAAGCCTGCCACGGCCATACAGTTTGTAAGCAATATAAGTCTCTGTGTTTACTTGGTCGGATCTGAGCGGCTGTGGGACTGGCGGGTGATAGAGATTTGTCCTGACTGTGGGCAAGGCAGGAAAACTCTAGCTACAGGAGTGGTATACACAAGTGCATGTGGGCACATGCATTTATATGCATGTGTAGAGGCCAAAGAAGGACAATGTGTTTCCAGCTCTGTTACTTGTCACCTTATCTCCTTGAGCAAGGTGTCCCACTGAACCTGGAGTTAGCCTAGGGTCCTGAAAGCCTCAGTTATCTTCCTGTCTCTAACCCCATATTATGTTTATAGAACCATGCTAGGCTTTCAATGTGGGCTCTGGGAGTTTGAATTCAGGTACACATGCTGTGCAGCAAGCATTCCTTCCTTCTGAGCTGCTGCTGTGGGGCTGTGATGAGATGTCAGGATAAGATAGTTTCCATTCATTTTATTCTGGTATCTTACAGACATCTACTGGGGCATTTTCATCTCACTGTTGAAGAATCTTAGCTCCCCTCATCTACCCTATTGGATAAAGCATAATAGAGTCCTCCATAAGATTTTTTTCTCCACATAAACATATAAAGTCTCCACAGTCCTCAAATCACTCAGACATCAAAAACCTAAACACACCCTTGAAGTCATGACAAGCTGACCACGTCAATAGTCTCCTGGGCCTGCTGGCAAAGATGACAGCTTCCCCTGGAGAGGCAGGACACAGTTAGATCCCAGAACACAAGCTGCTTCTGTTCTCTGAAGCATAAACTCAGCAACTGTTCATGATTTCTGAGTGAGTAACCTCTTTCACTCTCCTCAGTAACCATATGGTCCACAAACACTAAGGACCTCATGCTTGCTCTAGAGCACTGGTTCTCAATCTTCCTTGTGCTGCAATGCTTTAATACAGTTCCTCATGCTGTGGTGACCCCAAACCATACAATTATTTTCATTGCTACTTCATAATTGTAATTTTGCTACTGTTATGAATAGTAATGTAAATATCTGGGTTTTCTGTTATTCTTAGGTGACCCAACCCCCAATGGGGTCATGACCAACATGTTGAGATCTACTGCTCTAAAAGATGGTGGAAATTAAAGGGTAAACAGTAGCTGTCTTCAGAGACATCTTTTTTAATTTTTCTGAATGAGTTAGAGGAATGCATGTACATGTGCATACACATGCAAGGAGAGGTCAGAAAACAACCTTAGGCATTGAGATTTAGGCATCTCCTACTTTTATTTAGACAGGGTCTCTCAGTGACCTGGAAATCACCAAGTAGGCTAGGCTAGCTAGCCAGAGATCTTCAAGCATCTGCCAGTGTCTCCTTTCTCAAAACTAGGATTACAGCATGCCATCATGGCAGGCATATTTGTTTAGTTTTGGCTACTTCTTCTTTTAAACTTTAATTCTTTTAATTTTTTGAGAATTACAGATCACTTGCGATTGAATAAATTTTCAAGGGGCTTGTCCCTGCAGAAAACTGATTTCCCCTCTTTCAGCAGCTATTGAATACTGGTAATTTTTCATCTAAGGAGTAGGGGCTCATGAGTTTCTCCCAATCCACATTGGCATGTCAACTGCTTTGTTCATTATACAGGTCTTGTTTAGGCAATTTTATTGTTATAATTTTACAGGTGCACCTTCCCAGTCTTGTTTCAAAGTCACCATCTCACAGCAGATGTCTGGAGACATCCTTTGGTTTACATCTCCTCTTCTCAGATCACTGAACTCTTGTCCTTTTGTTCTTTACCTGGCTGGGAGGGTCAGAAGTTGCTGGGAAAATTCACAGTGTACTGATCATCTTGAAACATAAGCAATTGGTGTCATAACTGAATCTAAGGGACCATAACAGATAGTTTTAACAGATGCAACCTATAATCACCTGGAAAGACAAGATCAATGAGGAACTATCTAGATTAGTTTGGCTTATGAGGGATTTTTAGATTAGGTTAAATCTAGAATGTTGATTATACCATTTCATACACTGGGTTCTGGACTCAATAAAAGGAGAGCATGCATAAGTTCATTGCTCTGTTTCTGACTGTGGATGTGATGTTGTAGTGGGCTACTGAACTACAGTTATGTTGTCTCATTGAAAGTATTTCTAAGTATACTTTAAGTGCTAAAACTATCTTGGGTAAAACTGGTCTCTGGACTGTTTGGGTTGGAGCTCCACCTCAGCCCCTGGCACCCTGGCATTCATATACCCAAAGAGTCTAGAATGTTCTGGTGGAAGATCTACCTCAACTCCCCTTCCCCATCTCTTTCCCCAAAGCCTGCCCCTTCAAAGCCTTCCAAACACAGCTCCTCCCCCAGAAAGGTTCAAGACCACTCCCACAGGGTACTTAAGCTGCATCCCAGAAAACAGACACATGGGTTTCTGGTTTCTCATCCCTGTCTCCTCTCTGGGGGCTGGAGAATCACCTGGGAATACTTTACCCTTTAAACTGGGGCTTTATTGTAATTCGGACTGATTTGGTTTGATTTGGATTGCTGCATCAGTGGAGAGGCTTATTGGGGTAGAAAAACTTAACATGGACTAGACACAAATTCCTAAGGCAAACTAATTTCCTAAACCATGTGACCCGGAGCCAAAGGTTAACTGCCTGACCATTTAAGTGTTATTTCTCTGCTTCTGTAAACAAGGATTGCTTTTTGCAGATGTCTAGAGCTGCCTGTCTGTATTTGTCACAATTTTGTTTTTTTTTCCCTTAAAAATTCAAACAACCTGGAGGTAGAAGTTAACTCCCACTAATCTGTTTGGGACAATTCTGCGGGCAGATAACAAAGACTCCATTCAGCTCCTTCAGGCCTCTTGGGAGTTTTTTTATGGTGATATTTTATTTGTACTGAAATGTGATTTTATTTGTATGTTAATAAATAAAGTTACCTGGGGGTCAGAGCTGATAGCAAGCCATAGCAGAAGTCTGGTAGTGGTAGCACATGCTCTTAATCCTGATCACATGACAGGCAGATCTCTGTGTGTTCAAGGACACCACCAGCATGGAGACACACGCCTTTAATCTCAATACCAACCATAGAAGACATGGAGGTCTGTATAGTGGGCAGTGACAAGGAGGTCATGTGGTTGTGTTTACAACCAATGAGAAGGCAGAACAGAATGTCTATAAAAAGACAGATACACAGGAAGTAGCACTCTTGCTGAGAAGGACGGCAGCGGCAGCGAAGGGTAAGCTCAGCTCTCAGCTACTGCTCTGACCTCTTGGGCTTTTAACTCTGCAATTGGCTCTGTGTTTCTTATTTAATAAGACTGTTCATCTACAGTTTTTCTCTTCAGGTAACCCATAACCATGTGACAAATATCATCAAGCTTCTGTGACTTTTTCTCAGTGATGAATTGTAATCCCGAACTGTACGCTAAAATACAGTTTCTCACCTCAATTGTTTTGTTTTGTTTTGTTTTGTTTTTTCATATATTTTATCACAGCAACAGGAAGTAGGACAGGAAAGAAGGGTGACTTTCAACAATCAAGGTTCATTAACCTGATACTAGCCAAGATTAATGTAATAAACTTGTGGAAGACTCTGGGGAAACCAGTGGTAGAGGAGGAGGTTCAATGTTGCTATAGTCTTCATGTAATTTTGTATGTATAATAAATTATGAATCAAACACATTGGAGAACTTTAACCTAAAAGAGAAAGAAAGGGAATCTACCTTCAGCAATTGAATTTACTCTTGTCCTTCCTTATTTACTAGTCTCTACTCATAAAACAAGTTCAGCTGTGTTTTAGGTAGTTTTGTCAACAAAGTCTATTTCTTGGGGTAGGATGACATTGATTATAATGTGGCCTACAACTGGCCCAGCTTAGAGAACATAGACATCTTTTCCAAGAAAGTAATAGAAAGATAAGGAGAACTCAGCTATTCTCTTTGGGCTCCTTCTACATTTCTCTGCACAATACAGGCTTCTTCCATGGAAAAGACCATGGGGATGAGCTAATTAGCATGGTGATTGTAGAAGGTACTTCTGTGATTGTTTCAGTGAAATCCATTTATTTTATGGCCCAATAAAATTCGGTGTGCAGTGGTAAATAAAACCATGTGGACTAGACACTAATGGGCTCCATTTGCAGCCCAAGATAAATTAAGGAAGAGAAAGAAAAAAATGTTGTGCAAACAGAAACGATATATTTTTGGCCTCTGATGATGTCTGCTTACATTCAGTCCCCACTTGAAAAGCAATCCTCATTTGAAAGCAAACTTAAAAAAAAAAACTTTCTGCAATATAGATGGACTTCATGTGGCTGGAAGCAAATGTGCAAAGGTACCTTTGTGCATTAAATTTCAGTGTTGACTTCTGCACTTGAAATTTCATTTTGTCATTTTTAATCACAATGAGCAAATGTCATCCTTAATAATAACCCTCTGCTCCTCTGTAATGCCTTTCAACAGAGCACTTGAAAGTGCTTTTGCAAATATTAATAAACCTAGATTCGAAACAACTCCCAGAGTGGCTGTTTTGCAACTGAAAAGAAGCCCAAAGTCATGGGGTGACTTTGCTAATCACACAGGAAACTGAGTTTGGGACAAGAAACAAAGGCTGTCATTTTGGCTTATGTCAGTCTCACCTTTTTTATATTCATTTTTCACCAAAATCCGAATCTCAAGACGTGAGGAATAAATGGAGAATTGGTCTCTGGTTGAGATTTTGGGGTTTTTTTTTATTATAATGTTTACTCAAATGTACACTTCTCTCTCTCTCTCTCTCTCTCTCTCTCTCTCTCTCTCTCACACACACACACACACACACACACACACAAACACACATATGTATATCATCATCAATTAGCTTTATCTTTGCTTTCTATACTCAGATGCCTGATGTCTAGCTAATAAATTAATCGTGATTTATTCAGAACCAGACTCACAATGCCTTCTCTAAAATCCTGTTCCTGATACTTCCTTTCTGGAATTTTATCAGAAGTAAGTTAGATCCATTTTCTATGTGCATTTGTTTATTTGTTTGCTTATTTCTTTGATTATTTATCAATTCATTTCTTGAAGTGTTGATGATGGAACTTACTACCAAGGCTCCATCACTAAGCATCTCCCAGCTTTTGTGATTTCTATCTTCCTCTGTGTATTCATCTACCTTACAATTAGGTTTGTTTGGTTTCCCTGGTTGCATGTGTATGTGTTTGTGGCTTGCATGTGTGTGAGCATGGAGAATGCACACTAGTGAGTTCACAGGGGGAGGCCAGAAGAGAACAGAAGGCATCTCTCTCTATTGCTATCTTTCTGATTTTCTTGAGACAGGGTCTTCTACTGAAACAGAAGCTCACCTCACCATTTCAGTTAAGCTGGCTGGCAATTTAGCTCTCAGAGTCTGTTCATCTTCGTCACCCAACACTGGGGGTACAGGCACACTCAGTCATAGCTGACTTTATACATGGGTTCTGGGGATTCACATTCAGATACTTCTGTTTTCAGAGCAAACAATGTTCCCTACCATGATATCTTTCCAGCCCTAGTATTTTCTGTCTCCATCACTAGAATGTAAACATCTTGAGAATAAAACTGGCATAGTGAAAGGAACACATTTGTTTATTTAACAAATGTTTAGCAGCACTCACTACATTATTGTGGTGTTCAAATCCACTGGGAGAAACCTAAGATTTAGGCTTAATTCAAATTTAGATTAAATGAATTTTTTCTTACCGCTACTGGAAAAACAGCAGCCTTAGAGCCAAACAGCATGCTGTGCAGAAGGGAGGTGAGGAGGGGTTTCACATCAGAAAGGTGTGTATATTACAACTATCCATGGAATCCACAGATGGGCATGAAAATTATTTTACTTCCCTCAGTTGTTTCTTACTTTCTAGCTATATAGTAATAAAAAGACCATTTAATCCCTTTCCCATGGTGATAAACAAGTTTTCAGAAGCAAAAGCAGCTGTTAATACATTACAGCCAATTGTCTTATTCTTATCTCACCTGCAGGCTACTAGAATCTACCAGGCATTCCAGAGCAAAAGGTCAATGGGGTGCCTGGTTCCATATTATGTTTCTTTAGTCATCACAGGGGACCTCTATAAATATTTACTCATGTTTGAGCACTCCAATGACTGGTATAGCGTATCTATTTCTAGGCAGGCAAAAACACAGTGCCATCAAGTTTAAGCTGGTTGTCACAGCCCCATAATATAAATAAATATGGATGATTTTAATGCCAACTTGCCATAAATTAGAATCACTTGAGTAAGGAGTCTCACCTAAGCAATTGTCCTGATTGCCTTGATTGATGTGGAAAGACTCATCTCAATTGTGGGTGGCACCTTCACATTTCAGAAAAAAAAATTCTCACCTTTTTCTTGCTTGGCCTTCATCTTGTTGCCTGAGTTGATTTGCCCTGCTGTTGCTGCCACTGCCAATTTCTTCACTGATAACAGAATCAGTGTTTCCATCAGGAATAGGAACCAGTGACTCCTCAGGAACTTTCTAGGCTCCCATCACTGGATTAGAACTACTGAGGCACCCTGACATGTGAACTGAGTAGTTAGCTATTGACCAATGAGAGAAAGCTATTCTGGGACTACTCCAACTGTTAAGGCCTAGCTTCGAGGATTGAGTACTGGTTCTCAGTGATTTGGCTGTCTTTGTCATTTTAAATTGTAATAAAAAAATTTTGATGTGTATAAAAAATTTTGGCACCAGAAATGGTTCTGGAGAAACAGGACTGTAAGGATGACTTCTTCTAGTGAACTTAGTGGGATTGGCAACTGGCTCTTGAGCTGGCTAGAACCTATAGTCACTGAAGACTTCTCAGAGAGTCTGAGAAGAATACTTGGTGTACACTGTTTAAAGAATTTAATCAAGATAAAGGCATTTGATAATCCTGATTTACCTTCTTTGAGGTGTAAGAACTTCAATGAGTCTATACAAACATCTGAAAATTTGTCAAAAACTAAAGAAAATAACAATTCTGGTTGGTTCCTTTTAGCTTCTTTGAACAAAGTTACAAAAAAAGGAGCTAAATATTAAAATTAAAATTGACTCCAGATGTACATAAATAATCTAAAGGTTTCTAAGTATACAATAGAAAATAATCTTATCTCCTGCAGTCATAGCGCTCAAATTGCATGACACTATATTTAAGGTCTCATTATGTAGTTAGGTGAACTATAGTGCAAATTTAATTGCTGGCCTTCCACAGAGTCTCAACAACTAAGGTAAGAGCACCAAGGTAACAACTAAGGCTGGAAAAGAATGGCATCATGTGCCTTGAGATGGCTTGGTGCTGTGTGGAGGTGTGGAAGGACTCTAAGGAAGTTAAGAGCTTTAAATCCTCAGACTCTGATGGTCTATGTCACTTGAAGAAGTACTCTTTGTTCTTATCTCTTTTTTTTTATTATCTACAGTAGCTGCCCCTTAAGCAAGGGCTGTCCTAATCAGAGATTGCAACTCTGCTTTTACCGGGAATGGTTCCAAGGGCTGCAGCCTAAGGGGATTCTGTTCCCTCAGGCACTGACTTTTTCAAAGCTACTAAGAGAAATTTTATCTAAATCTAAAGAACTCATGAATCAAGGGTTGAGATGGAATCCTGTTCACTCAGAGAGGTTGAATACCAAGTAGCTAACCTTTCTCCTTTGCTGGTGTCTTTCAAAAAACCCAGTGTCCTCTCAGCCTCCACTGAAAATACACTTGCTACATGTGATTCCTCCTAACCACTTCCTGTCAGCTACTTCAGCCTCCTGCTCACAGATTGATTTTTATTTAATCAAAAACATCTTTGAATTGTTCAAAAAAGCAGCAGGAAAAAATGCAAAACACCTTTCAAAATAATATTCTACAAGTCTCCTCACCCTTGGCAGATAATGCATCTGTTACCCTCCCCCAACACCTGCTGTGTTGCCCTTTTTGACTTTGCCTAAGAGAATTAATCTGTTTTTCCTCTGTGGATCAAGCCAATAAGCGGCACTCCTCCAGGGCATCTGTATCCCTGCACTTGTTTGGTAGAGGAAGGAAGCTCTGGAGTTTGAAGCTAGCCTGAGCTACATAGTAAGATACTGCCATAAATAAATATAGGTAGATAGGTGCGTAGATAAATAGATTATAGATAGATAGGTAGAGATATAGATGATTGACAGATAGACAGTTATATAGATAGATAGATAGATAGATAGATACATAGATGATAGATAGATAGATAGATAGATAGATAGATAGATAGATAGATAGATAGACAATTAGAACTAAGACATGAGATTTTTGCAAATGTCAGCATTTGCTTTCTAAGTCTATGAAGAAACACTGGCTTGAAGCAATTTTGGAGTAGGGAAGGGCTTATTTGGTCTATGTATGCAGATCACAGTCCACCACTGAAGGAAGTTAAAGCAGGAACTCAAGCAGTGCAGGAACCTGGAGGTAGAAACTGAAGCACAGAGTAAGCAGAAGCAAAACCCTCTGGCTCATTTCCCATGGCTTCCCTGTTAGCTTTTCTATAAAAGAGTGACACCACCTGCAATGGATCCATGTCCCACATGAAACATTAACCAAGAAATGTATCCACAGACTTGCCTACAGGTCAGTATGGTGGGAGCATTTTCTCCATTGAGGTTTCCTCTAACTCTAATTTGTGTCAAATTGACAAAAAAATTAGCCAGCACAACAGGGTGTAAGTTCTGTTATATCAAATCCACTGGGAGAAACTAGAGGCTTAGGCTCAATTCAAATTTAGATTCAATCAATTTATTCTTACTGCTGGGGAGGGGTGGCAGCAACAGAGCTGGCACAGCACACTGTGTGGAAGGGGGCAGGTTAAACTGGGATTTAAGGCAGATGTCAGAAAAGTGGGTATTACAACTATCCACAGAATCCACAGATAGGCAGGAAAATTGTATTATTTCCCTCAGTTGTTTATTACTTTCTTCTTATATACTAATACAAAGACCAATTCATTCCTTTCCCACAGTGACAAGCAAATTTTACAGAAGCAAAGACAGCTGTTGATGCAGTGCTGTTGTTTCCTCTGAGAAAGATACAGTCTATGCTTCAGGGAAGTGCCTTAAGCAGGAAGGTGAGCAATTCAGAATAGCTTCAGGTATTCCCTGAAATGAACCAGGTTAACTGTGCCCTTCTCTGTCAGAGCAAAGAAGCTAAGCTGCTGGAAGTCACTCGTAGACAAGCTAAGAAACAAGGAAGGCAAGCAAGGAAGACCCTGAGACTTGGATGGAAAGAAACAGAAATGACTCAAGCTGCCTGGAAGAGGTTTAGGTCAACTTAGAACTTGGAAAGGATACTAACCAATCTGTTGATATGCCTGCAAGCTGTGCAGTGTGATCCAGGTTCCCAATTTTTGCGAGCTGTCACCCATATTGGAATGGACTTGGAGATGCTGCTATCTCTCCATCATTTCTGCTCCTATAAGTTACCTTCACCCATATTCCTGTAAGTAACCCCAATAAAACTCATCTGTTCACCAAATCAGGCTTTGGTGACATCCATATTTGGTCTGTCATAAGCTCTATATCTGGGATGAACAGATGTTTTGTGCTGTATCTCCCATAGAATAATTTTGTCATTCAACAATCTTATACTTATGAATAGATTTCAGTAACCTTGACATAAAATAGTAATAACTTTAAGTGTGTAGAGGAAATTTTTCCTATCTTTTACTACATCATTTTTTTATAAAAAGAAACCCATTTTTACATTTATTTATTTAATTATTCATTTATTTACTTTGTGTATGTGTATGAACATGTTATACTGCATGGAGTTGATTCTCAAATTGTCAGACTGAAAATTAGATGCCTATGCATGCAGAGCAACTTCACTGACCCCTCTTCTCATTTTCTTATGAAGATAGTGTCCTTCAGACCTTAGATAGGAAATTCTGTCTGTCAGCAACATAGAACTCTTCTTTAGGACATAGAGTTCTTATCTAGAATAGAGCCAAACTGGGTTTCATAGTTTTAACACAAATAGTAGGAGATATACAGATCATATCTTCCATTTTTTTCTTTCTATTGAAAGATAAAGAGGTGACATTTCCTATAAAAAATCTAGAAACTCAGCTTGGTGTGTTACTTGAGGCCACCATATTAGTCAGAGAATAGTTTGCACTTGTTTTAGTTTTCCGTATTTCAAATTACAAGAAAGGGAGGATAGGTCTTATAGACCCAAGAACATTACAGCTATTGGTTATCCTCCGGAACTTAATGGTAACACCTTATTGATGAAGACACTACATAATTGAGTCCTGGTATGTTGGAGCAATTCATTCCACTCAACCAATGACTTTTGGGATAGCTGACCTGATGGGCATGGTCTTGTCTGCGTATGTGACCACTTAAGATGAGAGATGGGCGGGGTGGGGGGCGTCTCTCTTTGGTATCTAGAACCAGGTCAGGTGGCATGGAGCAGCTTGCAGTTGGTTCCCATCACCCTTGAGCAGAACACAGGACAAGGACAGCTGGATAAGTGGTGGTGTTTATTTTGTTCTGTATCTGTGAGTGTATTATCCCCATTTTGTATCTTAATAAATTCTTGAAATCTTTAACTCTTGTAGGTTCATATAATACTGGGTCATGAAGAAATCTAACTAGTGCTCACCTAAAAGTTTTATCCCTACTGGCTAGCATTCATAGTGCTACAAGGTACTACACATGCTACCAGGGAAGAAAAGTCCTCATTAGTTTCAAACAGCTGTAATCCCCAAAAGCTAAAATAAGGACCTGTATGGAAAGACATGTTCATTGGTATAATAGTAACATAGATGTTATGTGAGTAACCATACATATCTTAAAATTAGATTTAAGGTCTGATCTATGAGATGAAAATTATGCTAGAAAACTGTCAATGTGGCCACAGTACCTGTGAATAGTCATTGGCCTTAGTGGGAGACTTAATACTATTATTCTACTAAAAGTACATTAAAAGCCTCTAATAATTTATTTCAATAACCAGAGAGCAGTGCATTATGCAAACTTCATCAGAAAAGCTTCTGATAGTAGATGATACTTAACACAGAAACCCATAACCAGTCAACATGAAGAGAATAAGAGATTTGGATCCATCCTCCTAGATCACAGCTACTCACTGAGACATAGACTCCACCAGCCCCCAGTAGAACAAGAGGTGAGTCTTTGTTCTTCTAGCTAATCATGACAGCCTCTAGGCTTTGGTCCCAGAGGTACAAGCTGTGCCCCCACACCCCCAACTATTGAAGTCCCAGTTGCAGGCCAGCAGACATGATTCCTACAGTCAGGCCAGACTACCACCATCCCCCACCAGACTCTGCAACCTACAAGCCCCACACCATCCTCCAAAACCACCCATCCTCCAAGATCACAGCTGCTCCCTGAGACACAGACTCCACCAGCTTGGAATGGACCAAGAGCTCTGAGTGGACCAAGAGTTCACAGCTCCTCCCTGAAACACAGACTCCACCAGCTCTGATTGGACCAAGGGCTCCCATTGGAATAAGAGTGCAGATGAAACTAAAGGAGCTCCTTCAGACACAGACACCATTTGCACTGATTGGAGGAAGAGATGGGTAGACAACAGTGCAAAAATATATTCAACAACATAAAGAGCAATATGGTACCACCAGAACCTAGTGGTTCTACATCAGCAAGACCTGAAACTTCCAATGCAGAAGAAATAGACCTTAAAAATGACTTTAAGAAGATGATAGAGGTGTTTAAAGAGGAAATGAAAAATTCCCTTAAAGAAATTGAAGAAAACACAAAAATTGTAAGAAATCAATAAATCTCTTTTTAAAAAAAATCAAGGAAAAGCAGTCAAACAGGTGAAGGAAACAGTTCAAGACTTGAAATCAGAAATAGAGGCAAAAAGAAGGCACAAACTGAGAGAATGCTGGAAATGAAAAATCTGAATAAATGAACAGGAATTACAAACTCAAGCATAACCAACAGAGTGCAAGAGATGGAAGAGAAAGTTTATGGCAATGAAGCTACAATAGAGGAAATAGATTAATCAGTCAAAGAAAACATTATAGCCAACAAAGGCATAACACAAAACATCCAGGAAATCTGGAATACCATGAAAAGACCAAACCTAAGAATAATAGGGATAGAAGGAGAAGAATACCAGCTCAAAGGCATAGAGAATATATTCAACCAAATCATAAAAGAAAACTTTCCTAACATAATGAAAAATATGTGTATGAAGATACAAGAAGCTTACAGAACACCAAATATACTAGACTTCACAAAACATCTCCTCACCACATAATAATCAAACCACTACACATACACAATAAAGAAAAAATACTAAGAGCTGCAAATGACAAAGGCCAAGAAACATATAAAGATAGAACTATCAGAATAACACCTACTTCTCAATGGAGAATCTGAATGCCAGAAGGTCCTAGACAGACATTATGCAGACACTAAGAGACCATGGATAACAACCCAGACTATTATACCCAGAAAAACTCTCAATTGCCATAGATGGAGTAAACAAAATATTCCATGATAAAACCAGATTATTTAAACAATACCTAGCTACAAATTCAGCCCTACAGAAAGCAATAGAAGGAAAAATCCAACCTAAGGAAGTTAGATACACCCATGAAGACACAGGCAATAAATAATCCTATACAAATGAATACCAAAGATGGGAAACACATAACATTACTACCAAAAAATAACAGGAATTAACAATCACTGGTCATTAATATCCCTTAATATCAATGGAATCAATTTGCTTATAAAAAGACACAGGCAAACAGAATGGATATAAAAAACAGGATCCATACTTCTGTTGTATACAAGAAACACACCTCAACTTTTAAGACAGATACTACCTCAGAGTAAAAGCCTGGGAAAAGACTTTCCAATCACATGGACTCAAGAAGCAAGTTGATGTAGCTATCCTAATATCTAACAAAAAAGACCTCAAACTAAAATAAATAAAAAGAGATTGGGAAGGACATTATGTATTCATCACAGGAAAAATCCACCAAGATGAAGTCTCAATTCTGAATATTGATGCCCCAAATCCAAGGGCACCCACATTTGTAAAAGAAACATTACTAAAGCTTAAATAGCACATCAAACCCCACACACTAGTAGTTAGAGACTTCAATACACCACTCTCATGAATGGACAGGTCTGCCATACAGAAACTTAACAGAGAAATAAGGGAACTAAAAGATTTTATGACTCAAATAGACTTAATATATATCTACAGAACATTCCACCATAACACTAAAGAATATACTTATTCTTAGCACCCCATGGAACCTTCTCTAAAACTGATCACATGCTCAGTCACAAAGCAAATCTCAACAGATACAAAATAATTGAAATAAGCTTCTGTATCTTATCAGACCACCATGACTTAAAGTTAGATGTCAACAACAACAAAAATTACAGAAAGCCTACAATCTCATGAAAACTGAATAATGCTCAACTGAATTACCAATGCGTCAAGAAAGAAATAAAGAAATTAATGATTTCCTAGAATTCAATGGAAATGAATGTACAACACACCCAAACTTATGGGATACTATGAAAGCAGTGGTAAAAGAAAAATTCATAGCACTGAATACCCATATAAAGAAGTTGGAGAGATCTCACACTAGCAACTTAACAACATGCCTGAAAGCACTAGAACAAAAAGAAGCAAACTCACGCAGGAGAAGTAGAAGCCAGGAAATAATCAAATTGAATGCTGAAATCAATAAAATAGAAATAAAACATTGCAAAGATTCTATGAATCAAAGAGTTGGTTCTTTGAGAAAATCAAGCCCTTATCCAAACTAACCAAAAGAGAGAGAATATCCAAATTAACAAAATCAGGAACAAAAAGGGAGACATAACAACAGACAATGAGGAAATCCAAAGAATCATCAGGTGATACTTCAAAAACCGGAACTCCACAAAATTGGAAAATGTACGTGAGGAGAGAGGTGAGGGGAATCTGTGTATGTAAAAATGAATAGAAAATCTCTTAATAATAATGACAATAATAATAATAATAATAAACATATTAATAAAAAATTGGAAAATCTAAAAGAAATGGACAATTTTCTGGATAGGTACCACATACCAAAGATAAATCAAGACCAGATGAACAATTTAAATAGACCAATAACCACTAAGGAAATAAAAACAGTCACTAAAATTCTCCCAACCAAAAAAATAAAAGTCCCAGGACCAGATGGTTTCAGTGAAGAAATCTACCAGATTTTCAAAGAAGAGTTAACATCAATACTCTTCAACTTCTTCTGCATAATAGAAACAGAAGGAACACTAACAAACTCCTTTTATGAGGCTACAGTTACACTGATACTCAAACCACACAAAGATGAAACAAAAAAGAGAATTATAGACTAACCTCCCTCATGAACATTGATGCAAAAATATGCAATAAAATGTTGGCAAACTGAATCCAAGAACACATCAAAAAAATTATTCACCATGACCAAGTAGGCTTCATCCCAGTATGGTGATATTTTATTTGTACGGAAATGTGATTTTATTTGTATATTAATAAATAAAGTTGCCTGGGGGTCATAGCTAATAGCAAGCCATAGCAGAAGCTGGGTGGTGGTGGTGCATGCCTTTAATCCCAGCACTTGGGAGGCAGAGCTAGGTGGATCTCTGTGTGTTCAAGAATACAGCCAGCATATGCCTTTAATCTCAATACCAACCATAGAAGACCTGGAGGCCTGTACAGACAGGCAGTGATGAGGAGGTCATGTGGTTGGGTTTACAACCAATGAGAAGGCAGAACAGAAAGTCAATAAAAAGGACAAACACACAGGAAGTAGGTCTCTTGCAGAGAGGTAGGACAACAGTGGCAGTGAAGGGTAAGGTTTTTAGCTCTTAGCTATTGCTCTGATCTCTTGGGCTATTAACTCTGTGTTTCTTATTTAATAAGACTGTTAATCTGTCAGGGACCAAACATGGACCATGGAAAAGTACTAGCTAGGCCAGAGAACAAGCCCCTGCCCTAAACCTGATGCCCCCAAAGATAAAGAACAGGTCAGGCAGGTCAGGTAGCATAGCAACAGAACAATGGGCCCTGACCAGTGACCTTACCACCTAGCAGCCTCATGACTTGCACACAGTCCTTCACCTGCACGTCCCCCTTCACCTGCACATATGGCATGTGCACCCCTTCCCTCCTTCCTGCCCCCTCCCCCTCCATATATAAGCCTTGCTGAGGATAATAAAATTTACAGCTTGATCAGAATACTGTCTTGCTGTTCTCCTTTTGTGTCTCCCCCATCCCTTTCATTCTCTCCCGCAGGTGGGTCACCCCTGTTGACACCCTGCTGGCCGGGGCATTCATCTATATCCCAGTGATGCAAGGATGGTACAACATATGAAAATCTGTCAATGTAATATACCATATAAACAAACTGAGAGAAAAAAAGCACATGATCATCTCATTAGATGCTGAAAAATTCTTTAACAAAATCCAACATGACTTCATGATAAAGGTATTTGAGAGATCAGGAATACAAGGAACACACCTAAACATAATAACGGTAATTTACAGCAAGCTGACAGCCAACATCAAATTAAATGTAGAGAAAGTAAAAATGATTCCACTAAAATCAGGAAAAAGATAAGGCTGTCCACTCTCCCCATAATTATTCAATATAGTACTTGAAGTTCTAGCTAGAGCAATAAGGCAACCAAAGTAGATCAAGGGGATACAAATTAGAAAGAAGGCAAACATCCACTATTTGCAGATGATATGATAGTATACATAAGTGACCCCCAAAATTCTACCAGGAAACTACTACAGCTGATAAACATCTTCAGTAATGTGGCAGGATACACGATTAACTTAAAAAAATCAGTAGCCCTCCTATATACAAATGATAAACAGGCTGAGAAACAAATCAGAGAAACATCACTTTTTACAATAGCCACAAATAATATAAAATACGTTGGGGTAATTCTAACTAAGCAAGTAAAAGACCTGTATGACAAGAACTTTAAGTCTTAAGTCTTTGAAGAAAGAAATTGAAGAAGATATCAGAAAAGGGAAGGATCTCCCATGCTCATGGATAGGTAGGATTAACATAGTAAAAATGGTAATCTCACCAAAAGCAATGTACAGATTCAATGGAATCCCCATCAAAATCCCAACACAATTCTTCACAGACCTGCAAGAACAACACTCAACTTCATATGGAAAAACAAAATACCAAGGATAGCTGAAACAATCCTGTATAGTAAAGTTACCTCTGAAGGCATCACCATCCCTGACTTCAAGCTCTACTATAGAGCTATAGTAATAAAAATAGCTTGGTGTTGGCATAAAAAAATGACATGTGGACTAATGGAATCAAATTTAAGACCCTGATATTAATCCACACACCAATGAACACCAGATTTTTGTCAAACCAAAACTGTACAATAGAAAAAAGAAAGCATCTTTACCGAATGGTTCTGGCATAACTGGATGTCAACATGTAGAAGATTGCAAATAGATCCATATCTATTGCCACGCACAAAACTCAAGTCTAAGTGTGTCAAAGCCCTGAACATAAATCCTGTCATATTGAACTTGAAAGAAGAGAAAGTAGAAAGTAGTCTTGAAAGCATTGGCACAAGGGACCACTTCTTAAATATAATGCCAGTAGCACAGACACTGAGGTCAACAATTAATAAATGGTATGTCTTGAAACTGAGAAGCTTTTGTAGGGCAAAGGACACAGTCAATAAGACAAAACAACAGCCTACAGAACAGGAAAAGATCTTCACCAACCCCCCATCTGACAGAGGGCTGATCTCAAAAATATAAAGAATTTAAGAGACTAGACATCAAAATACTGAACAATCCAATTAAAAAATGGGCTACAGAGCTAAACAGAGAATTCTCAATGGAAGAATCTCAAATGGCCAAAACACATTTAAGGAATTGCTTAACATCCTTAGTCATCAGGGAAATATAAATCAAAATGACTCTGAGATACCATCTTACACCTGTCAGAATGGCTATAATCAAAAACACTGATGATAACTTATGTGGGGGAGGATGTGGAGCAAGGGGCACACTCCTACACTGTTGGTGAAAGTGCAAACTTGTACAGCCACTTTGGAAATCAGTGTGGTGGTTTCTCAGAAAATTGGGAATCAACCTACGTCAAGACCCAGCTGTACTACTCTTAGGCATATACCCCAGGAAGGCTCAATCATACCACAAGGGCATATGCTCAACTATGTTCATAGTAGCATTATCCATAATAGTCAGAACCTGGAAACAACCTAGATACCCCTCAACCAAAGAATGGATAAAGAAAATGTGGCACATACACACAGTGGAGTCCTACTCAGCAGTAAAAAATTACATCATGAAATTTGTAGGCAAATGATGGAACTAGAAAATATAATCCCAAGTGAGGTAACCCAGACTCAGAAAAACAAACATGATATGTACCCACTCATAAGTGGATAATAAATGTAAAGCAAAAGATAACCAGACAACAACCCACAGCTTCAGAGAAGCTAGCTAACAAGGAGAACCCAAAGAGGAACAAATGGATCACTCTGGGAAGGGTAAATAGATGATATCTCCATGAGCAAACTGGGGATGGGGGGGCAATGGAGGGTAGGGGATGGGGCATGAGAACATAAGGGAAGGGGATGGTTGAACTGTAGCAAAGATGGAGTAGGAGACCAAGGAAAGAGATACCGTGATAGAGGGAGACATCATGATGTTAGGGAGAAACTGGGTGCTAGGGAAGTTCCCAGGAATCCACAAGGATGACCCCACCTTAGACTACTAGCAATAGTGGAGAAGGTGCCTAAACTGGCCTACTCAAGTAATCAGATTGGTGAATATACTGTTACCATAGAGCCTCCATCCAGTAACTGATGGGAGCAGATGCAGAGATCCACATTCAAGTACCAGGCCAAGCTCCAAGAGTTCAGTGGAAGAGAGAGAAGAGGGAATCTATGAGCAAGGGACATCAAGATCACGATGAGGAAATGTACAGAGACAACCAAACCAAAGTAGTGGGAACTCCTGAACTGTGGACCAATAGCTGTGGATCCTTCATGGGACTGGACTAGGCCCTGTACACAGGCAAGACAGTTTAGCTTGACCTGCTTAAGGGATCCATGGCAATGGGATCTGGATCCATCCCTGCTGCATGAGCAGGCTATTTGGAGCCCAGTGCCTATGGTGGGACTCCTTGAACAGCCCCTTGGTTCAGGGGAAGGGCTTGGACCTGCCTCAGCTGAATGTATCAGGCTCTGCTGACTCCCCATGGGGGGCCTTGCTTTGGAGGAGGTGGGAATGGGGGGTGGGTTGGGGGAGAAGGCTGGGCAGTGGAAGGAGGTAGGAGAGGGGTACCTGTGGTTGGTATGTAAAATGAACAGAAAATTTCTTAATAATGAAAAAAGAAAAAAGAAAAAAAGAGTGATTTGGAGTACTTACCCCAAATCTATATGATTCCCATACCCTCAAGGCTAATGGATCTTCATAGAAGAGGAGGTAGAAAGAATGAAAGAGCTAGAGGTTATGAAAGACTTCAAAGAAATGGTGTTCTTTAGATACAACAAGACAGATGCACATATGAATTCTAAGAGATATTGAGAGTATGCACAAAGAGATAATGAGAGATCTGCACAGTCTCAAGCCAGGCAAAATTTCAGCATGTAGGAGGAGAAGTGGACATGAAGCCCTACGTCCCAGCTGAGGAGCTATTGGCATTTCATTGCTCTGTCTTCAATGGTATGAGAACTAGTGTATTAACCACACTCTGGGGCTGTCCTCATACCCAGGAATAATTGGCCAACAAAAACTGAACTTGATAGATTTGACAGAGGGAGGAGAGAGAGAGAGAGAGAGAGAGAGAGAGAGAGAGAGAGAACAAAAACATGATGGAAGGTGAGCGATATTCTGGGAGGAGTTAAGGGATGAATATGTTTGACTATATTGTATGAAATTTTCAAAGAATTAATAAAAAGTATTTCTTTTAAAAAGAAAGAAACTAGACATAGTATCGGGGACTATGGGGGTCCAGCCCCTCGATAGTCCCCTCCCAGGGTCCGGGAAGAATCTACAACCAGCTGGTAATTAATCTTTAATGAGAAGAAATGAATCTATGTACATGAAACTCTGTAGCTAGAGTTTTCCGGCCTTGCTCACAGTCAGGACAAATCTTTGTTACCCGCCAGTCCCACAGCCACTCAAACCCAACCAAGTAAACACAGAGATTTATATTGCTTACAAACTGTATGGCTGTGGAAGGCTTCTTGCTAACTGTTCTTATAGCTTAAATTAATCCATTTCCATAAATCTATACCTTGCCACGTGGCTCGTGGCTTACCGGCATCTTCACATGCTGCTGGTCATGGCGGCGACTGCAGTGTCTCCTCCTCAGCCTTCTGCTTCCCAGAATTCTCCTCTCTCCTTGTCCCACCTACTTCCTGCCTGGCCACTGGCCAACCAGTGTTTTATTTATTGACCAATCAGAGCAATTTGACATATAGACCGTCCCACAGCAAAACTCCTTAGTCCATATACTTTATTATTCTGTGACAGTTATAAGCTTATATTCTGCTCTCATATTTAGGTCATCTTTAGCCTGATTTCTCTCTACACTTGTCTGCGATCCCCTCTATGTTCTATCTTAATTCCTTCATCTAGTTCTGTCCCTTCTAGGTTCTCATCTATCTAGTTCTTTCCCCTATCAGCTCCTCTCCCGTCTCCTTCTCTCTCATCTGGCTCTTCCTCATCTTCCATCTCATTCCTCTAGTCCTCTCTTTTAGCCCTTCAATCTAGTTCTTCCCCATCTCAGTTCGTTCCTCTCAAGTTCTTACCCATCTAGTTCTTCCATTCTCTTTTCTCTTCTCCTCTGCCTCCTGGAAGTCTTGGTATATAAAGGGAGGGTCCGAGCTAAATTGTGTAAAACTTAACGTCCACCTCTCCTAGGCGGAGTCTCCTTGTGGAATTTACCGTAAATCAGGAGACTTGCATGTGGGCTGTTATCATTGTTAGTCCACCTAGGACTAACAATGGGCGCCCACCTGGTTGGTGTTTCCTGTAGTCCTTGAAAGTGGCCAAGGGAGATAATCTGATTCCAGAGAAAGCCTTTCTTGAGGCTGTTCTCCAAATACCTGGAATGTGTATGTCCAGAGAGTGATCAGTCTACACTGTTAGCCCTTCTTAGGGAAAAGTCAATTGGGAAAACTATGAAGGCACACATGATTTTCATAACAGAAGACAGCTGATATATAACAAGCCAAGTAACACCAAAAACTCCTTGGGATTTGGCTTCCTCTGGAGGAATTCCCTGATCCCTCCAGGTAGTGACTTTGCCATAACCAGCTGAGTTCTTATGATATATTCCTGCGGCCCACAGCAACATAGGGCATATGAAGGAAATTAAAGAAAAATTTGGCTTAAAAGAATAATGGTACATCTGTTTTAATAATGTTTATCTGTTTAAGCTATACATTTTAATAAAGTATGTAATTTCCTTCCTGAATAAACTCAATAAGGTTTCTTTTCCTTGAGATAGCTTTTCCAAAGCTTGATTTTCCTTGTCAAAAAACAAATAAATAAATAAGTAAATAATAAGTAACAAATTTATTAGTAGAGTACACAGTATCTCTTAACCATTTAAAAATTTTAATCTGAAGAAAAGAAAGAACTACTTTGGTAGATAAGCTTAATTAAAACTATTGCCGCCGGGCGGTGGTGGTGCACGCCTTTAATCCCAGCACTCGGGAGGCAGAGCCAGGTGGATCTCTGTGAGTTTGAGGCCAGCCTGGACTACCAAGTGAGTCCCAGGAAAGGCGCAAAAGCTACACAGAGAAACCCTGTCTCAAAAAAAAAAAAAAAAAAAAAAACTAAAAAACTACTGCCTATCATCCTTGATTGACATGCATTTGTTTTTAAAAAAATGTTAAAACTTTATGAACTTTATGATCCAACCAACCCACAAAAGTACCTTTGCAAGTACTGCTTATAAAACCAAACTCTAGCTATAGTGTGATGGAAAGTTAAAAAGAAGTTTAATAATTTTTAAATTTAAAAATGCTCAATTAAGAACTGATAAAGGGCTGGACAGATTGCTTAGTGGTTAAAAGAAATCATTGCTCTTGCAGAGGAAATGGGTTTGACTCCCAGCACCTGCATGGTGGCTTACAACCATCTATAACTGCAGTTACAGGGAATCAAATGCCCTCTTCTCACAACTGTAAGCATCAAATAAGCACATGGTGCACATACATATATACATACATACATATATACATACATACATACATGTAGGCAACACACACATAATAAAACAAGACATAAGTATCTTGAAAATGCTAAAAATTCATTACCTGTACTTTAAGAAAATACTAAAGAGCTAATGACCTTATAAGCAAGCCCAGTACACATCTCAAATGTAATAGTTCCCCAACTATTTAAGAATAATAAATTCTTAAAGGCTTGTGATGAATCATTCAGTGCTATTCTTAAAACCACCCACAGTCAACAGTCCCATGATGAAATTACTCAGAGGTAATTAATTGTCCACAGTAAATTTTTAACCTGGTACCTCTCATAAACAATTTCCACTGAAGTTGTTAAAACATTTCCAGGCTGAGAGTGTTGTTATTCCACCTGGTGAAAAAAATCTGTCAGAACTGCTATAGGTATCAGTGAAAAGAAATGGGGACACAGAGGGGGAGTTTAGGGCTTCAGCGTCCAGTCTGTTAGCTCCTGTATGATAATTCTACATGTGTTATTTCATCTCAATTCTCAAAACAATCTGTGAAGTAATTCCTATTTTTATTAGAGGTAGGGAAATTGAGATTTTATTTAATGTCTACTCAGTTAAAAAACAAAAGCTATAGGTGTATAAAGTCATGCTAAAGTAGATACTGAGAAGACCAGGTAAAAGCCATAACAGATCCTAATAACTGTGTTAAGAACTAGGCCTCTCCAGAATCTTCTTGAACCTGGAATAGCAAGCAGTTTCTCAGGAAGCCAAGAACAAAGGGCAATCAATCACCAATGACACTTGACAGCAAGGATGAGAGGAACTGCATGTTGGCCTGAGCTAGCCCCTATAGTGGCTCAAGGTAATAACCAAATAAGGTCAGAGCCTGAGACTTGTCCAGGCTTGCCCATAAGTGGAAAAACTATATAGCCTTAACCCATTGCTTCTAGCCCTAGTCAACTAGAACATAATAATATGTTTGCCACTCAAGTAAGCCAATCCTAGATAGTATGACCCCACTCCTTTAGAATTCCATTAGCTGTGTATAAAAGATCCTACAATCTTTTTTTAATTTAATTTTATTTTATTTTACAATACCATTCAGTTCTATATAACAGCCACAGATTCCCTTGTTCCCCCCCTTCCTGCCCCCTCCATTTACCCCCAGCCCACCCCCCACTCCCACCTCCTCCAGGGCAAAGCCTCCCCCGAGGACTGAGATCAACCTGGTAGACCCAGTCCAGGCAAGTCCAGTCCCCTCCTCCCAGATTGAGCCAAGCGTACCTGCATAAAGTCCCAGGTTTCAAACAGCTAACTCATGCAATGAGCCCAGGATCTGGTATCACTGCCTAGATGCCTCCCAAACAGATCAAGCCAATCAAGTGTCTCACCTATTCAGAGGGCCTGATCCAGTTGGGGCCCCTCAGCCTTTGGTTCATAGTTCATGTGTTTCCATTCGTTTGGCTATTTGTCCCTGTGCTTTATCCAACCTTGGTTTCAACAATTCTCGCTCATATAAACCCTCCTCTTTCTCGCTAATTAGACTCCCGGCGCTCCACCCGGGGCCTAGCCGTGGATGTCTGCATCCAGATTCCTCAGTCCTTGGATGGGGTTTCTGGCACAACTATTAGGGTGTTTGGCCATCCCATCACCAGAGTAGGTCAGTCCCAGCTGTCTCTCCACCATTGCCAGCAGTCTTTTGTGGGGGTATCTTTGTGGATTTCTGTGGGCCTCTTTACTCAGCAGAGAAAAACAATGACATCATGAGGTTTGCAGGCAAATGGATGGATCTAGAAAAAATCATCCTGAGTGAGGTAACTCAGACTCAGAAAGACAAATATGGTATGTACTTACTCATAGGATGATACTAGATGTGGAACAAGGATGACTAGACTGCTACTCACATCACCAGTGAGGCTACCTGCAAAACAGGACCCCATGAAAGACACGAGGATCGCCCAATGACAGAGAAATGGCTGAGATCTACATGAACAACCTGGACATGAGTGGGAACAATAAAGGGCGAGGGTCGAGGGAAAGAGAGTGGGAGATCCCAGCTGGATCAAGAACAGAGAGGGCGAACAAGGAATAGGAGACCATGGTAAATGAAGCCCACTTGAGAAAAGGAAGAAACAAAGATCCTACAATCTTCTCTTGGGGATGCCATTTTGCCTTTATGTCAGATGTGCGGCCCTAACATTCTGGTACCTTTACTCTCAAGATAATAAATGCTCTTGTTGATTGCATACCTAGATGGTGGTTGTTTGTGGGATTTCTCCAGGATGCCAACAAATACGTAAAGCAAGAACTGGCTCATCAAAGAAGGCAGGCTTTGCACGTGTCTGGTACCTTCTTCTGTCTTATTGGCTAAATCCACAAACAGAAAAAAAAATACATTCAGACTGATTTACTGTTCACATAATCTTGGGGTTTCTCTCTGACTAACTTTTGCATAGGTTACAATTTGAAACTGAAATTACCACCCCGCCCCCACAGTCTTTCATTTGAGCATTTGTGAGCCCATTTAAAGGCTGTAAGAAGGGAAGACCTTGCTGGGAAAAGTAGGCCACAAGGTGTGGGCCTTTACCATAATACCAACACACTACTATCTGTGCGCTGCCATGAGAAGACTAGTTGCCAAAGCTAATAACATCAAACTTCCCCTGACATGGTAAACTGAGACCTTCTTCATCTTGTATCAACAAGAAGGATGAGAGTGACACATCAAGTATTTCCTCCTATATAAAATAGAGTTTGGCTCTTTTCTATGTAAGTAGAGCTGAAAATAGCTCTGTTTCACTGATGTCCAGTCCTTCCAGTCCAAAGTCTAAAGGACACTAGCTTTATAAGAGGAGTGGATATCAATTTGCAAACAACACATGCTAAGCAAATTTTCAGGTCAATGGAATCATAGATATTTTACATTTTTAAAAAATCAAAGACATGGTAATCAAGGGTAATTGGCAATAGTTTGGCTTGGGACAAAATATAACCTTCCTCCCTTAAATCACTTCTACCAAGATTATACAGTGGAACAAGAAGTAACTAATACAACATGTGAATTTGTTTGTTCTCAAATCATCTACTTTATTTAAAATGTATGATACTGAGCGTAAAGAGATAGTTTAGTAGTTCGGAGTATTTTCTGTTTGTTCCAGTTGATTTTTAACTAATCTGATGGGAACTAGAATCACAGCCAGGCAGCAGTGGTGCACGCCCTTAATCACAGCACTCGGGAGGCAGAGACAGGCAGATCTCTGTGAGTCTGAGAGCAGCCAGGTCTACCGAGGGAGATCCAGGACAGGCACCAAAACTGTGCAGAGAAACCATATCAAAAAAAAAAAAAAAAAAAAACCCATAAAAAAGAAACTAGAATCACCTGGGAAGAACAGACCTCAACTGAAGAATTGCTTCTATCACACTGGCCTGTGGACAAGTCTGTGGAGCATTTTATTGTGTATTGATTGATAGAGGAGGGCCCAGTCCACTGTGGGAGGTGCTGTGCGCAGGGGTCCTAAATTGTGTAAGAATGCAGCTGAGCAAGCCATGGAGAACAAGACAAAAAACAGCTTTCCTCTCTGGCTTCTGCCTCTGTTCCTGTTTGAATTCCTGCCCTGTCTTTGTTCAATGATGGACTGTGATCAGTACATGTAAGTCAAATAAACTATTTCCTTTCCACATTGCTTTTGGTCAGTGTTTTGTTTTAGGAATTAAAACAAAACAAAACAAACAAACAAACAAAAAACTAGGACAATGCTCTTCCAGAGGATCTAAATTCAGTTCCTAGCACTGACATCTGCTGGCTGACAATTACCTGTAACTCCACCTCCTTGGATCCAATGCCATCCTCTGGCATCCTCATGCACCTACACGTACGTACACACACACACACACACACACACACACACACACACACACACATTAAAAGCAAATCTTAAAAATACATAACATATAAATAGTAATACATAATCCCCCATTTTCCTGATATAGAAACTGAGTGTCAAAGATATTAAAAAGCATATTCAGTATCTTAAAACAGCAATTCAATAGAGCCTGGGCTCAAATTTACATGTTTGCTCTTTAAGCTTCATATTATTATTATTTTTTTAACCCCAGAGAGTGTTCTTTGAAGAATCAAATGAAGCCAGAGTAGTGTCTATCCACCAATGAACACAATCTGAAGTTTGAACAATATCTTGAAAGTATCTCTTCATTCTCATGCTCTTCTAAAGTAAGATTCTATTTTTTCTATATGAAAACATTTTACATTATTTTTAAATTGTCTTAATTTCTAAATGTTCTAAACTAAAAATTAAGTAAAAAGTAAAACAAGTACTCTGAGATGCTCATTCCCTGACCAAAAGCTTCCATGGACTCTGCCTCACTATTGTGTCATTTGTGGCTGTCCTATACATGTCCTTGTTTTAGAAACTCATTGTTAACCTTTTTCATCTAAAATAATGTGTGCTTTAAGGAGAACTTGTACTTACTGATGACTGAGAGCCACGACACAACCCACTTTATTTGTAGTATCACCACTCCAAATAGTATGAATAACAGTGAACCTTTTCTTCTCCCTAAACCTGAATCAAACACACTGGAAGAGTTATCATTGACTGCAATTTTACCCCACTGGGTAAGAATTCCAGTCAAACTAAAGCACTGGTAGATCTCTGCTTGGAGTGTTTCAAATGCAAGGCTTGCTTTTGAACTAGCAGCTTTGATGTGGTGCAAGTGAAATAGGATGTATATGTTAGAGGAGAAAGCAAGGAGATTATGAGTAGAAGCAATGGATCTATTGCTCTTGTCACTATTTGTATTTTTGAGTCTACTATACATACCCCGAATATGCCACAATTCCACAGCAAGTTTTGAGATGGATCACATTTAGTACCAGCATTACTTCAGTGGCCTGATGTCTTCATTTGCTTACAATACTTTCCTTTTTCATGGGCTAAAGAATGAAGACAGACATTTTCACAGCTTTTGGTCCTGGGTACCCAATTATTAAAAGCAATGGAAAAAATATTTGACTCATGGATGTGGCAGAGATAATTCTAAACAATGAAAATCAGGAAAGAGAGCATAAAATTACATCAAATTCTTCAGTATCTGAAGAACATAAGGAGCCCTTAGTATATTCAAAAATCAAGATTAAATTAGACTTGGAGAGGTCTGTGATGCCAACATGACACAGTGCTTCCAACATTTCTCCTTCTTTACAATATACAGTCACACAAGTCAAATAAAGTTCTTGAGTAAAACAAACCCTATTTTGGAAAAATTAAACCCTGGTTTTGTCTAGTTGTCTGCAGATGATATTTTCCTATACTTCAATTCTAAGTTCCTGATAGCCTGTGGGCATGAGCTGTTGAAAGAAAAGACTATAAGCAATGCTTGGAGAGGATCTCAAACATGGGGCCTCTGATCATGCATCTTCATATTTCATGCTTACAAAATCATGTTGCATTAAATGAGGTAAGGCAGTCCACCTCCAAAACATGGACAGATAGACAGTACTACCTCATGGATTTGGGTCCTGGGTTGGAAAAAAGAGAGAAGAAAAAGAAAAAGCAGGCTGAGCAACAGTGTTTATCTCTTTCTGATTCTTGACTGTGGATATAAACTAAGCAGCCCCTTCAAGCTTCTGCCATGATGCCTTCCCCACCATGGTGGACCGTACCTTTGAACTGTGAGCTAAAATAACCCCATCCTCCCTTAGGTTGCCTTTGTCAGGTGGTTGGTTACAGAAAAGTAACTAACACACTTTATAGGGCATGTCTGGTTGAATATACAGACAGGGATTGGGCCTTTAATAAAAGTCAAAGAAACATTTGCTGCAATATGTCACAGCAACTCAGAAAGAAATGGAGAACTGAAATCTCTCTGCTAACCCTCATAGCACAGGTATAATCCAAGCTCCCTGAATTGGCTTCCTCATGTGCTTTCACTCTCTGCCCACTTATCTCACCCAGCAATACAGTCTTGACTGACACCACATTTCTCAAGTGAAATGAAAACTGGTATCAAGCCCAGATGCCCAGCCAAAGGAAAAGAGTGCATTTGGCAGAAGAGAATGTGTTAATTGTCATTCATGTGGAGTAAGAATTCCAACCATAGGGGAAGGCTGGCATTTTCTGGAAGAAATAGGAACGAGGTCTGGTCCCAGGGTTACAATGCCCTACAAAAGGCTGCCACTGCTTAAGGACCAAAGGAAAAGGAAAAAAGGAAAAATAACATAGAAAGAAAAGAAAATGAAAAAAAAAATTACTTCCATTGTGTTGTGGCACAAGGCAATCTCAACCAGATAGGAGCTGTAGTGAAATGATATAAAGCTTTATTTCCAGAGAACCTATACTTTCTATCTACACTGAGGAAATATTTAGCAAGAACTAAGGTAATGATTATTTTCTGTTGGATTCAAACATAGACTGAAAATGTAATATTTTATATAATAAATTATATGAGGCCTTTCATAATATTCATATTATAAACACTCTTCTAAATTTTTACAAATGCTAATTCATTAGATAAATGTATAAGAATAGTGATTCTTATTTTTTACAAATGTAGAAACAGGTAGAGAAAGGCCCTGTACTCTAACAAAAGACTTGTATTCTTGACTAATTCAAGTAGTTTGACCAATATATCCAATGTAGCTATCCCAAGAAAATTAATTTACATCAACTCTGAACTTCTATCTTCTCATGTACAAAAGAAAATAAGAGTCATTCCTCACCAAATAACTAACTACTAAGATTCAAGATTTGAAACCATATTATTTACTAGGCAGGTTGGCACACATCGTGTAATCCTAACAGCTAGGGAGCTAAGGCAGAAGAATCACAAGCTCCAGAAAACCTAGGGATGCAATCAAGACCCTGACTGAAAAAAAGTGTATTTTCAATGGATATTTATTATATAAACCCAGAAGAGGATATTTATTATATAAACACCTGTTAAGATATGCCATCAGGTCCAACATTACAAAAAAGTTTCTACATATTATCTCATTAATCCTCAGGAAAATCTAATAGTACCCACACTTCATATATGAAGAAATAAAAGATAAGACTGCTGAACTACTGAATTTAAAGCCTTATTCCTAGTTAGGAAGCTAGACTTAAGACTTTAGAAGCTAAAACTGTGTGTGTGTGTGTGTGTGTGTGTGTGTGTGTGTGTGTGTGTGTGTGTGTGTGTACATGTGAGTGCAATGTCCCAAGAGGTCAAAAGAAGGCGTTAGATCCACTGGAGGCAGAGTTACAGATGATTGCCAGTGTCTTCTTATGGGTACTGGGAACTGGTCTCTGGGCCTCTGTAAGAGCAAGTGCTTTTAATAACTGAGCCACCTCTTTAGTTCCTGTTTATTCCTTATTTACATGAAAAGATGGTTGTTAGCAAAGAACCAGGACAATTAACAGTGTTGGAAATGGGGGGCTGATTCTTTTTTTCAGACAGATCCTTGAACTAGCCAACTGGAACTCACTTAGGAAATCCCAATTGAGGAATTATAGGAAATATAGAAGGTGGGAAGGAAATGAGACACTCCGGTTTTGTGCCAAAGAGTTGCATTCACAGTTCTCATTCGTGGCATTCAAGGTCACTGGTGTCACACAGATATTGCTTCAAGGTGAATTCTACCCCATCTTCTCACTTTAGTTTTTATAGGGTTTGTATTAAATAATACAAATGTTTAATATTTGATGAATTATTGACTCAAATATAATAAAAATAATATAGATTATATAACATTTATAGCTGAAAAGGTACGTTGACATACTCAAGTTCCTCTAAGCATACTTAAAAGTTTTCCAATAACTGAATCAAGTATTTTTTCTAATAGTTAAATTTGTCCATTGGGATAAAATATTAAATATTTGCTTTCTCCATGGTATCAGTCACACTTCAGCTTCTCAAGAACTACATGAGTCTGTTGTCCCCATACTAGACAGTATAGTGCTAGAATATAAGTCAACCTTCATCTGTGGCAAAGCTCTGAATTACTGTGTAAGACCTATTTATTCTGTTTCTGTTTCTTCTACTAATTCTCCCTATATCACATCAAAAGATGAAACCACAGGTGAATCCTGTTGTGATTCATTCAAGTGACAACCACATCTGGCAGCTTAATAAGGATAAAGCATGTAGAAAGGAAGTGGTCATCAATAGAGGAATTTTGTCTCAAATGTGTGGTTGAGAGATTTTAAAAAAGAGTGAGAGTGGAGAGTTAAAGATGTAAAGGTTGAATGAAGGCCATTGCTTATCTTTAACTGAGAATGAGTCCTTTATATGCTAGAGGACAAGAAAAGAATCCCAATGTGAAATACCTGAGTATGAGAAAAAAAGAGGGAACTTATGCAAGCCATACATGAAATTGGTAAGAAAAAATATTGATGATTGTAATAAAATAGATTAATATCAATTGTTACAAATGTGATGTAATATCAAGAAAACATCCCAGGACCAGCAAATGGGAAACATCTCATTTCCTAAAGTTAATCATGCTTTCCTGGAAGTGTTCCTTAAGAAATCAAGGATATGAACACAGGAGCAGAGTAAGATATAAAAGTCCCTAGATAAGGACCACACAGATCTCAGTGAATTAGGGCAGAAGACACCTAAATACAAAGATGAAGACCGTTCCCCACTGTCCTTTATATTTCAACTTTAAGTTTTATGACCAGGACTTAGAGGCAAGCCTGCAAGGACTAGCAAGTGGGGAAATTTACCCCCAGGGCACATTGAATGAATTTCTTCCCATCCCAGAACCTGGAAGCTCATATTGTTGGATCTCCTTAATTTTTCTTTTTCTTTTCTTTTTTAGTAATACTTCAAAATTTCATTTCTAGTAATAAATCTAAATTGTTATTCTAGTCTTTC
Organism: Peromyscus leucopus; assembly: GCF_004664715.2. Taxonomy (NCBI): domain Eukaryota; kingdom Metazoa; phylum Chordata; class Mammalia; order Rodentia; family Cricetidae; genus Peromyscus; species Peromyscus leucopus. The sequence continues at coordinate 98,601,276 of NC_051070.1, forward strand.
CTCCAGTTAAAGATCTACTTTCTTTGAAATTATGTTATTTCTCAAATATCTAGAATATTTTAAAAAATTATTTCCTTGAGAACCAATTATAGGACATGTGCACAGTAAGCATGCCTGGTCTGCAAAAGTTGACCAGGGAGAAATCAAAGATCTGGACTGACGTGAGCACACTGAAAGCTGGTGTCACCAATTTGGAACTTGTGCCTGTTTCTTTTGTTTCCATCTTTTGGAAGATCACATTTGTGAGTTTCTCAGCTTCATTGTGACACTGAACAAATTTTACTCAATTTCATCAAAGCTTCCTTGGCCAGATAATATGCAGAAATAATCAGAATTATGTTATAGATATTCAGAATATCTGTGTCCCATCTTCAGTTCAGACTTCAGGCACAGATGAGCATAACAGTTCTCTGTCATTTTGTCTTCCTAGTTGAATGGAGCTCTCAAATATCTGTCACCAGAGAACTTGAAAATGATGTCAACCTTTGAATGAGATGGCCTAAGGTCAGGGAGATCACCCCTAAAACACCTTATAAGCAATGAAGCAAAGGAGATCAGCAGAAAGGTTTAAGCACCATTTTAATTAAACTAAAGACTCAAGTGCCTAGAGTCTTTGTTCATTGAGGTTTGTATTGGGGTGGGCATGAAAACTGCATTACACCCAGGGTAATATGAGTCTTGAGTATAAAAAAAACTATATTTTGCCCACTCAGACCAAAAGAAGAAATACTTACCTGTATTTTATTACTGTTGGTTTAGTAGGTTAAAGGTTATCCAGAGTGGCCTAAACCTCAGGAGGGATGTTGAGGATATGAATTAGCTAAGCATGTTCATTGCTGTTGTGAGCTTACTTTTAGCTTTCTTTTTTTAAGTTTTGGACTAGAAAGGAACAACTAATTGTATTGGCTGTCATCATTTTACCCTTAACTTTACACAAACTTGAGAGATACAGCTAGTCTTCTGATTTACTTTTAACTAAGCAGTGACAAACCATTTGAACATTGCTTACTAAAACAGTGCTTAAACATGTTTAGCTGCTTCTTTGCAACTCTGCCTTGTCTCTGGATTTCTATGCCTGTCTCAGCATACCCACGTTCTTCTTGAGGTAATGCAGATCCAAAGAGAGTATTACAGCCTCTCCAGACAATTCTCAACCACGTTGACAAGAGAATGAGATGGCGTGGGAAGTGCAACCCACAGCCATCCATACTATTCCCTTCACTGGAAAAACACTTGAAACTGGAATTGCTTTATGATGCAAATTGACTTCAGAGGCAGAACTGCCTTTAAGACTGATCTGGAAACTTATCAAAAACAGTCAGTTTAAAGCTGCAGCTGGATAATGGGTAAACTAGTGGGATTGTTTCACACTTGTATTTGTATTTATATGAATGCTATCAAAATAAAAACTCCAGAGAAGTCGAATTCCCTAACACTTTGCTAAATCAAAATAGTGTAAGTAGATAATGATATAAACAAGCATAAACATACACATTACACATGACACACATATTACATTTAAAAAACGAATTTCAAAATTAGCTGTTAAATGAAGAAAAGGATCACACTGCAAATTTCTGTGCCTAATCTCACAAAGATAGAGATTAGCACACAAAATGATAAGAAATTATAAAAATTATGTATCTAAATGGTTCAGCTTTTACAACTATATGAACTGAACAAAGCAAACTTCACATTTGAGATTTTTTTTACCTATTCATCTGAAAGAATGTTGACAAAGGATGTTCTGTTTGCCAAGTTCAGTGTCAGACATTGTCCTTGAAGCAGCACTGTGGGAAGCGACCTTGAGTGTAGCAGGAGTCTACCTGTTCCCCACACAGAGCTCACTGTGTTTCTTTGAGGCAGCTTGCAACTGAAGCATGGAGGATGGCTAGCTCTGTGATCTCCCAGGATGACATGAACCTGTGTTCCAAAGCTGAAAGAGAATGGGTTTCTACTGTGTAGACCCAAACAAGGGCAGAGAAATCTGAGGTTCTCCCGAGGCAGCAGCTAACATCATAAAGAATGGTGGCTTTCAGGAAACAGGAAGCTGAGTGTGAGGAGTTATCATTTTAGATATAAGATGCAGCGTCTGTTGGCTGTGGCACATTCTAGGAAGTTCAGGTTTAACTGGGAATGGAAAGCACAGAGAACTCAGGTAGAGAGGATTGCAGAGGCCTCTCTTCTGCTTGGAGAAGTTAGTGGGTAAGCCCTTTGCTCTCATACCACTCCACAAGCAGCTGAGGTTCCTGGGTGTGTCAAAGGGGGAAAGAGAACTCAGAGAGTTACTGGACCTCCTCTTAAGTCAGAAATCAGCTTCAGATTATTTTGTAAAAAGACTACAAAGAAGGACTTCATTGACCATGTCTACAATCTTCTCTAAGACAGGGTTTAAGCTTTCTCTTGAACACAAACTCTCCTACCCATCTGGCAGCTGAAGTCTGTTGTACGTTGTAATGACAGGTGACAGGTTCTGTAGCATGGAACCATTATAGTTTCCTTCTGAATGGCTTGAATTGTGGCCTGAGACTACAGAGCAGGTAGAGCTGGAAGCTCTGTGTAGATCTACCTCTCACACCACCTCAGCTCTGTGCACCACACCACATGGAATAACACACAAGCCCTTGTCTCAGTCAGAAAGCCCACAGTAGCTCCACCTTAAGAGGCTATGTGATTTGACAAACAAAATGTCGCTGTAACTCTAGTTGTCAGTATGTATTTGGACTGCATGCCAATAGACCTTTTTCACTGTATAATTTTATGAATCCAGTTTCAAAATACTTAAAAAAATACTTTAGTCAAATCAGCCCACTTATTGAGCTGGAAGATAGCATATTCAGCCACAAAAGTCTGAATATCCTCTGGGATGCAAATTATGGTGATTTCTTAGGCTAGTGAAAAATTAACAAGTCTTGAGAAAGTACAAAAATAATGCAGTAATGATAATGGAAATACTAATACTGTTTCTTTCTCAGCTTTTTGCTCTATTCCTTATCCTGTTTTATTCCATTAATACTTAAAAGTGGATATTGTTTTAACCATTTAGGAAACTGAGGCTTCAAGTATTAAATCACTTGGCCACTAGCACACAGCTGAAATACAGGAAGTGTAGACTAGGACCAATTTCTCTGTTGATGAGCCTGAAACACTGTGACACTGTCAGGCCTCAGCAGAAAAGGAAGAACCCACAGAGGCCTAAGGTGTGCAGAAATTGCTTTGGGCATTTCTGCACCACACAGACCCTGCTTACAAGCCAAATTGCTATCTTTCAAAATCAGGTGTCATTATTAGTAATGATCGATGTCAAAATGTTGACAAGGAAAAACAGCAGGGAGCAACTGCTACTGAAGTCAGAGAGGACAGTTTCACAGTCTTCTGCCTTTTTTCTGACCTGTGTTTAGAATGTTCTTCCTGTCACATTGGGAAACGGTTCTACTCAACTATACTAAGATTTTCTTCCCATCAAAAGAAACCAGAGCTTTAGATAAGATAGATGAAAATAGTAGTGAGCTTATACCACTTGTGTTTACAACTCAAAAACTTACTGTTTTAGCAATGTAAAGATTTACTAATTGCATTTCAAAAAGCTTCTGATTGTACTCTCGGCCCCTCTTTGGTTCTATAACCTGAACCATGTGGTCACGTGCACTGATAGCACACTGATTATTCTATTTTGCTTTTCATTTTTTCAAAGAAAATGTAATAGTTATTTTACAGTAATCATCTTTTCAAGTCCAAGGATTTCAAAACACACTAAAAATATTTTGAGGTGAAATGCAACAAATAATCCTGGGTGTGCTGGCTCCAGAATTTGGAAATTTTTTCTTTGTTTCTTTGTTTGTTTGTTTGTTTGAAGTGTTGTTTTTTTTTATTTAGAAAATTTTTTCATTCATTTTACACACCAAAGATACCCCTCTTCCCTCCTCCGGCCCCCCATAGTCTCTCCCTCCCAACCTATTCCCCACTTCCCCCCACAAGAAGGCAGGGCCTCCCATGAGGAAGCACATCCACTAGAGGCATGTCCAAGCCCTTCTCCTGCCTCAAGGCTGCACGAGGTGTCCCATCATAGGTAGTGGGCTCCAAAAAGCCTGCTCATGCACCAGGGTTCGATTCTGATTCTACTGCCAGGGCCTCCCCAAGCAGATCTGCAAGATGAATCTTAGTGTAAGTTCATTGTCGGTACATAGTATTCTTTAATTTATTTTCCAAATTATCTGATGAGTTAAGACTTCATATCAAACTGTCAAAATGAAGTTCTACCTCCTGAAATAGAAATTAGATTTTGAGAAGAAATAGAAAACAATGTGGTTAAAATCGAGTTTCTTTTATGTTCTTCACAGCTTGCTATCTATTCTACAGTCACAGATACTGAGTCAGAAAGCTATCTGATGGTCTAATAAGGCCTTACATAGAGTCAGTTCCTTTGGCTTTATTTTATTGTATGACAGTTTGTGATAATTTAAATACATCAAGTTGAGACAGAGAAAATATCAAGAGCTTTTAAAAAATCCCAACAAGAATCTTTTTTTTTCTCATAACAGACAGCTAGCTATACAAGGCCATGGTATATGTGAAAAGTGAAAAGGCAGGACTCAGTTTTGCCAATAGCACTTGATTTTTAAAATGGAATTATTGAATTCTTAGCATGGATGTATAACTATGAAATTTCCCATTAATCTTTCTAAGCTTTGAGATTAAACTTCTCAGGAATCTTCTGGTCAGAAAAACCAGACAGACATCCCATTCTCCACGAAGATAAACAAACACATTGCTGTTGTCCATGACACATGAACACTAAGGCTAGCCAGAGAAGGACTGCCATTTTGACGTAGCTCATGTGAACAAAAAGGTATGGCAAGACTGAATGAAGAGGCAACTTTGCTTCTTGAAAGAGTTCATTCACAGAAAAAGTAAAGAACATGGGAGTGAACAGATCACCAGATCAAAATACAATGATTTGTTGTCATGAGTTCCACCATAAGAAAACTACACACCTTTTATACCTCAAATGAAAAGGTACGACACCAAACACACAAGCTTTAAATAACAGATTTTCTTATCTCCAGTGGCTTCCCATTGCAATGACAGGGATTCCCCCTGTTTCCATCCCAGCCTCACATCCAAACAACAAGCATTCATATTTATGTTTGTGTCTGATCCTGAGAGAATTGATAGACTCAAAATGTGCTAAAAACTGATGTTGGGCCAAAGGGTAAAGAAAAATTCTCATGAATTACTGTTCTTGAAAAAGCTAAAGATACAAGTTGCTGACAGGACCATTCAATTTATGGAAGAAAATTCGACAAGACAGTTCATGGGTGTATGCTCATAGAAATAAGAGAACAGAGGTTTAGAGACCCTGTGTATGGAAGGTCTGTAGGCAAGGGAATTGTGCCCTTCAAAGCACCACTCTGGGCTCATTATCAGGTGAAATTTCTGATCTGTTCACTTTTTCATTCTCATTTTCATTCACACTATCTCTGACCTCTCACCTAGAAATTTAGCAGTAGGAAACAAACTAATAGAAGTCTGAGAATAGATTTTAGAAACAGAAACACAAATGACTTCTTTTTGTTAGATTATGGCCAGAAGGACAGATAAGTAGTATGTGATATGACAACACATATTTTTTCCCTAGATGCCTAGAAACAGAACCAACCTAACTGATCAAGGGACCCTTATGCAAACATCCCACACACATCCCTACTTGCCCATCTAAATCCAAACATTCCCTTCTAAATATTTCATAAAGGCTTTGAAACATCAATGCTGCTTCTGTGGAGGCTGTGCAAACAAGGGCAAAGGGCATTATTCTGCAATCACTTCTCAGCCCTTCTGGCCTTGCTGGCATGAAATAGACTTTTTTCTTATTTGTATAAAGTTGGGGAGAGAAGGTCTTTCAATAGCAATTCAAATGTCAGAGTTGCTGAGCACTCAAATGTATCAGACAAGTAGCTTATTCACCATGTCAGAGAATGGTTTTGTCCTGTGGCAGGGAGAATTTAAGTCTCTGGTACAAAAACTGCTCTTTAAGAGTAAAGATTAAAAAATATACTTTATTTTATTTTTATCATAAATATTATAGTGTCTTTTAGGGCATCTAGATTTTTAAGATGCATTTTCTTCCTCAAACCATGCTGATTATAATTGTCAAGATTTTAAGACTAAATATATATGTCATACAAATGTCTTTCTCACAGTCTAAATTCTTCCAAAACAAATAGACATTTTTCATTGTTTAATGCCATCTTTCATGTTAGCAAGTGCTACATAAGGAAGATTCATTTTCATGAGATATAAAAATAGTTTTATATATTGTGATAACATAATTCCTTATTCCTTTAAAGAGAAATTTTTCTAGCATACACAGATTGAGCTAATCTGACAGGAAATTTTTGATCAGCTACTATAAGACTCACTCACATTGTACATCAACTTCTTTGCTGGTAAACTGATAAACTTCCAAAGCACATTGTCTATAATTTTACAAAGAGCATTGAATTATGAAATAATATAAAAAAATACATTAATTTTGAACTAGACATTGTTCTAATAAGCCAACCATTTCACACTGACAAGTTGTTTTGAGCAAGCACAGATCTTCGGATGCTGGAAGCAGATGATATATCAAGTTAGGCCAGGGCTTTATACCTGGAAGTAATCCTATCTGCCTGCTACCCAAGCAGTGTGGTGGTATCTGGATATACTTACTTTATATTGGAAAAACTGTAATGAGCACTAAAGTCAGGGCTGTTGATGTCTAGTGAATAAAAGCTGGGAATGCTGAAGAACACTCTGTAATGCACAAGCAACCCCCACAGTAGAGAATAACCCATTCTAAAATGTCAATAATGCCAAGGTTGAGAAATCCTGAGCTAACAAAAGACTGAGCTGAGAAAGGCACATTAGAAGATTTTTCATAAATGTACTAGTTGAAAGAGTGCCACACACAGCCTTAGACACATAAACCAGAACTGTATTTCAAATTCACAGTCAGGCAGAAATATCAAGGGTAGATGCTGCAGAGAAAAACCAATTGATAAAGTGATTGCCAAACAAATCTGGGGATCTGAGTTTGATTCCCATCACACATATTAGTAGCCAGATATGATAGTATACATTTTTTTAAAGCCAAGAGAGAGGACTCTCTGGAGCTACCTGGCTAAGCAAACTAGCCTAATTGGCAAACTCTAGATCCAGTGACTCAAAACACAAGGAGAATGGTTCTTGAGGGGCTATACCTGAGATACACACACACACACACACACACACACACACACACACACACACACACGCACGCACGCATGCACGCACGCACACGTACAAGGTGAAACACCACAAAGAAATGCTAAAAAAGGATGATTTAAAAATTGTATTTACTATCTTTCCAATTTCACAGAAAACCAAAAATACAGAGGAGTTTCATTCTATCATCATCATTATCATCATCATCCACCACCACCATCATCATCACCCTTTCTGTGCTGTGGTAATGAAAACCCCTCCTGATAGAAATCAAGAAATGTCCCCAAATCGTTAAATTAAAGCACAGTGAAGATGCAAATCTAACTTTTCTGATCCTAAACCCAACAACTTTCCTAACTATACCTTCATAACCTGTTGAAATCCTACTACAAATCTGTCATGATCTGTCATGTTATCTTAAAGCTAAATTGAAATTGCCTTAAATATTTTCCTCATAAAGAAAAAAAGTGGGGCTGGAGGTATGGCTCAGTGGTTATAAGCACTAAGAGAAAATATTGCTTTTGCCTAGGACCCTGGTTCAGTTCTCAGCACCCCCAACATGGTGGTTCTTCAATAGCTCCAGTTCCCGGAGATCAATGCCAAGTTCTGACATGTACCAGGCATGTGCATGGTGCAAATATATTAGCCAAAAGCTAGTACACATAAAGTAACAACAAATAAATCTTTAAGAAAAAAATAATTACAGAGAGGGAGAATGGGAAAAGAAAGAGTCTCTGATGGCATTACTGAGCTTGCTTATATTTGCAATCACTGATAAAGATGTGTGGCTAAGTTTATAATGAATATTCCTTTGATGATTGCATTACTGAGCTTGCTTATATTCATAACCACTGATACAGATGGGTGGCTAAGTTTACAATGAATATTCATGTGTTTTAAGCCAGTATCTTTGGGTTTCTTGTTTCTTATGTTAATCTTACCCAGTAATGCATCTACTGCCAACTTGTGCAGTCTAGAGAAACCCTAGTCTGTTTGCATGTAGATGTCACATATGTACAGTTTTTTTTTAAAGAAAATATCATATGTAACCAATGGGTGAAAGTAGGAAAAGTAACAGCTTCTGCTACCATGATCAAAAGAATTAAGGCATTTCCCCTCTCATCCCACTCTTTGTGAGGATTCATTCTTCTACACAGTGGTCTCTTACTCTATACCCACCCTCTCCTCTTCTATTCATCCTTGACTCCTAGATAGAAATTCATTTTTCTGAAGGCTTTTACACAGTCAAAGTTAATTTCACCTTTTGTGAAAGATCTTTTCTTTGGTAATAAGAAACAAACTCTAATACACTTCAAGACAGTGAACAAGAAGGCTGTGTTTCTATAAAGTCTCAAGTGAAATGTAAAGGTTTGCAGGATTCCATCATGGGGTCCCTATCTCTCCTGTTCCTATGCCTTCTTAGTTCCTTTCTTCACATTCAACAATGGAAATGGGAACATTTGGGATCCCACTGGAAAAGCAGACATTTGTCTTTACAAGTTCAACAAGAATGTTGGGACTTATTTGCATTGTCCTGGCTAAGGTTGTGTGGTTATGATATGACCAGGGACATGGAATATTTGATTAGTGTAGTTCTAAATTCAGGGATGGAAATAGTCATATGCCAATCCTATGGCCCAAGAAAAAGAATAAATAGGACAGGAATAAACTATGCCTACTTTCAGTGCCTAACAGCAAGCAGATAACACCAGTATACACCATGGTCATTAATTAATAGCACTTATATAATTCAAACAACATTCAATTTATCACTTATCTTCTTATCTACCTATAATTGATTATTTGTCTATCAATATATCCAACATTTGTCTATCCACCCATTTCTCTATCTTCTATCTACCTTTTACATTATTTTTCTCTCTAGCATGCTACTCTTAATGGCAATGAGACTTTAATCCTTTGCTCATACAAAATACATTGAGTCTTCACTATTTCTGATCTTTGCCAACTTACACTAAGTTGTGAAGTAACGCCTGTGATTATACTATGGTAAACCTCACTAAATCCTTGCTGCTGAATGAGTGCTTCTGTGTTCTTAGTTATACTAGGCAGAATTTGAACTTCAGCTAGAAGTCCACACCCATATTCCATGTTAATCTCTAGTGCTCAATATGCTCTTTGTACTTGCTAGCAAAAATTGATTTTTGGACAAATGTAATAGCAGAAGACTGAGCACAATTCCAAGTGTCCAGCCACCTAAAAGGAAAAGAGGATCAGAATGAAGATACTGTAGATGTGAAGTGATGTTATGACTAACTTCAGCACTCATTCACTTCAATGTGGGAAACATTTCCAGAGCTGAAAGTGACCTGGCAGAGAAAGAGTACTTTCAGAAAGGATGCTGTGACCATTAGTCAAGTACAAAGAGGATCTTGAGTCCCTGGAGGTTTGCAGGTCACAAACTGTACAAAAATAGAAATCCAAATCCACAGACTAAGCCAAAAAGCAAGCAGCCAAAACACTAACATAAAAACCACTCTCACTAACTTAAATAAACTGCAGGAAATAGCATTTAGAGTTGACTCCAGGACACCCTTCCATGTTCTTTAGCAGCTCAAGTCTGGAACAGTAGCCAAGGAGAAACAAATGCTTACTAAGAAAAGGTGAAATTTCGATCAAGACCGGCAGAGAAACAAATACAGAAAATAAGAAAGCCTAAACTCACCGGGTCAAGATTCCAAAAGCATTGAGAAAAGGCCACGGTGAAAACAAGAACTTAAGAGAATAATAAAAACTTAGGGCAACAGAAATGTTCATTAGATAAGAATTTTTGCTCTTCTTGAAGAAGAGCAAAGTTTGATTCCCAGACCTACATCGGGCAGCTCACATCTGCCTGTAACTTCACCACTGTGCTCCCAGGGCCTATAATGGAAAATTCCTTTTGTAGGGCATAGGTTTCAAAGGCTATCAGTTAACTGACCTGTATAATCTGTAAAAAAAAAAAAAAAAAAAAAAAAAAAAAAAAAAAAAAAAAAAAAAAAAACTTTTAGTCTGGAGAGATTACTCAGTGATTAAGATTACTGGCTGTTCTTCCGAAGGACCTAGGTTCAATTCCTTGCTCACAGTCATCTGTAATTTCATTCCTTAGGGACCCTCCTCTGGACTTCTGTGGGTAGCAAGCACACCAGGTGTCCAAATACACATGCAGGTAAAACACCCATACATAGAAATAAATATGTTTTTAAAAATTATAGAGTGGTGCTATACACTTTCCAAACATTTACATGTTTTCAGCCTGCATGAAAGTAAAAGTTTCTCCAGCCTCTCCAAGTGTGTGATTGGAATTTTTAAATAATAGGGAGAAAAAGAGAGAGAGAAAAAGAAATCTTTCCCTTTGACCAACTTTCATATTAAACTGTAAAATTGTTTCTCATGTTTTGCTTATGAGTTGACAGCATTCACTATGAACAAGCATTTATGTAATTTAGGACATTACTTCCTTCTATTTTGACTAAAGCTTTAAAAATAATTTTTCTTTAATTTTTGAGATTAAAATTATAACTACATATTCCCCTTTCCCATTACAATGATCTTTTAAAATTATTACAAAAAAGGGGGGGACAGATGTGCCTCTTCTGTACCAGGAAGCTTTCAGAATTGAGATACTAGCATTGGCCATATAGAAGAAATTTGATTCCCAATCTGTGTATGGCCTTCCATCACTGTGATTTCCCGAAGTCACATGAGTGGGACTTAGGATGCCCACACCCTGGGCCTGTCTCCACCTGCCAGGCACAGGACTCCCTGCAAGTATGACAGAGAAACAAAGAAAACAAAGAAAAATGAAAGATCTGTGTTCTTTTGTTTCCCACAACCATTCTGTTCATGCCAATGTTTAGTACCTAGAGGTTTACAAAGGGCAGGGCCTCCAGATGTCTAAAGGGAAATGATACCTCCCCAAGTCTCCTGAGGGCCCTCTGCAAGAAAGAGATCCTTTCATCTCCCATCTTCCATCTTCCTACCCCTCACCTCAAAAGACCTACAGACCTCTTCTGTCCAAGGCAAAGCCACTTCATTGCACCTTCTTTCCATCTTTGTCAAGTATTCCTGCTACCTTTACAGTTCTTACAAACAAACCTCAAGGCAAGATCATGCTCCCTATAGCAAGCTTCAGAGCACTGCATGCATCCTGCTTCTCCATTCCTTCTCTGTTGAAAAAGACCCCAGCCCAGATCCCTACATATCGGCTAAACTATTGATCCCCTGGGAATTTATGGAGCCTGTCTGCCTTTACAGAGCCTAATATTCTAACTTAGCTCCTGGGGACCCTTTGGCGACCTTTGCTTCAGCACTTAACACACAATCTTAGTACTTCCACTGTGTGATTGGCCTGACTGGGTCCACCAAAAATGTTCCATTATTAGAACCCTAAATTAAGATAATTACTGAAAAAGCAACCCTAATAGAGTGGCCACATCTGACTTCGAGACTGTTGCAAGGTTGAGGAATAAATGACAAAACCAATGAGTACAGGAAAACAGGCAAGAAGTCTTGGAAAGAGCCACTTTGTATTTTACTTTCTGTTTCTGTGGTAGAATGAAGTTATCTGAGCCAATTAGATGCCTTCTTCAAAAAATGGAAGGAGTGGCTGAAGATGATCTTTGGAACCTCTCCTGCCTCTCCAGATGCTCCTTCCAGACATTTCATCCTAACTGTATGTAGCTTAATGGCTTAGGGAGAGGAGATGCTAGAGGATACAGGATGGGGATGGTTAACTAAGGGGAACTCCATCCATGCAGCCAGTCAGAGCTATCATGCAGTCTGCGTTAGGTCTTCTAGTGAGGCTGCTTTTGGTACACCCATACCCTGGACTGTGATCCCTCACCCATGCTCTGTGAATAAATCTAATAAATCCATTGGCTCTCTAGTTTGAACATTGATGAAACCATACTTGGTTTGTCACTGAAACCTCATGAACATTGCTAATGATCTGTTCTTGGAAGTTAGCCATTTTAGACATTGCTTACATCTCCCCATAGTGAGAAATTTCTCTTAACAACTTCTTACAAATACCCTAATGCAAATACTAAACTTACTTGTAAAAAAAAAACAAACCTCAATTTTAGTCCCAAAGAAAACATAAACATGAGATACAGCCTCTAAATTTGAGTTTCCACATTTTTAAGTAGGCTTAGTAATTCCTGTGTGGAAAATGTTACTGCATAAAGAAATTATATATTATAGGTAAAGTTACCATACATGCTTCAAGTTCAGAAAACCAAAAAAAAAAAAAAAATAAATAAATCAGTGTTTCCTTAGGAGCTCAAGAGGTAACAAAAATAACTGAACTTTTCAAGACAATATGTGCTAACCTTTTATTTGGGCCAAGTAAAACAGCTGCCTGATGGCATTGCCAAGTAACAGGCTGGGACACCAGAGCAAGCCATGCAAAGACCAGACTCTTTATTTAGCGAATGGATTTTGACTAATAAAATGTATCTATTACTGGAAAGTGTTATTAAATACTCTATTCTAGTCCTCTATGCATTTTGAAATGTTCTAACCCATTGCATTGCCCTGCCACTTGACCCCTCCAAACTCCAACACATTTTATTAAAAACAAGATTGACAGAAAAAAATTGCTTAGGCTGTGACAGCGCTACAACCTACCATCAAATCTGACACTCCCTTCATCACTGATAAGAGGGTCTGTGATCCTTCCCCTGCGACTTGAGCAGGACTATTTATGTTTCCACCAATCAAGATTGGTGAAAATGATTTCAGGCATCTTCATAGAGAAGCCAGAGTTCTCCTTTGTTGTCCTAGAACCCTTGTTTAGAGGCCATACTTATCAGAGTACCCAGGGGCCATGCTTGAATCAGCCTGAGTCATGAAGAGAACACTGAAAGGGTGTGGGACAAGGACAAGACATCTGTGGGCTCCATCTAAACTGCTTCTCTGAAAAATATGTGAGAATAATAATAAAAGTGTTATTGTCTTAAGCTGATAAGCATATTCCACACCAGAAGAAATGAAGAAAACACAAACTTCATTTCAAAGTAGCTGTTCTACTAAGCACTATACTAAAAACCCTAATTATGCTTATTAATTGAAGTTATTATGTTTTCTGGTTTCCCTTATTAAGCCATAAAATTCAAAAGACTGGAAGGAAGTGATAGATTTAAATAATCAAGGACCTTGGATCCAGGGAGGCTTCATGGCTTACTAAGTTTCACACACATAGATAATGGCTGGTCTATAATGAGAGACAAACTGGCGTGCTGTCTGGATTTATTTGTAAAATGAGGACTAAGCTTTTTTTCTCTATACTTCTAAAAGTGTTTCTATCTGAGTAGCTGGCATGTCAAGTAAAGAATAGTCTTCTGCTACTACTCATCTTTTCCCTTAGGAAAGAGCAAATCCTTTATCAGTAAGATAAGTGGCATTTCTGAAACCTGCCTGTACAAAAAGCTTCAAATTCACACTGAAAGCCACATCTCCTGTTGATGTTTGACAGTGCTGTGAAATGCTACCCTCAGAACACAACAGACATTAAAATCTGCACCCAAGTTGCTGTGGCTACCAGAAAAAGATCTTCAGAAGCCATCCTGTTACTCTTGCCTCGTGCTCCTCTCCTGCCTCTCTTCTTTCTCTTGTCTCTTCTGTCCTCTGTTTGTCTGTTTGCCTGCCTGCCTCTCTCATTTCCCCCCTCTGACACAGTCCTTCATTCTGCCCCACCCCCAATAAACCTTTTACACCAAAAAAAAAGTCATCTTCTTTGTGTTTCCTCTTAAGAGAGGGAGGAAAAGTGTCATTAGACCTCACCTAGAACTCTAGCTAGCCACTACTCCCACACCTGTCTCTCAGATATATGCAATTCTCACCAAGCTTCATGTGGTGCCCTAATCTTGGAGGTGATAGAATACAGAAAGTGTAGAAGGTAAACTAAAGAAAGGACTTTGATTATGCAGGAAAATTGTCATTCATGATAGGCTAAGACTCCTCAGTGAAGATACTGTATTGGAATCACTAATTTTTTCTTTATCTAACCCCACACCCATGTTCTGTAAGAAAGCCTAATAGTTCCATTGATTCACTAAATTGGACTATCATAGAATCATGATATTGGGTCAGTTGTTGGTTTTCTATTTGGAGTGAGTAGATATTTATTGCTGTCTCCCATCCCCCCAAAATCTCATGCAAGAGTCATATACATATTAAATATGATTAAGAACCACATCTGTAATACAGTATGAAAAATATATAGACATTTAAGAACTAATTAAGCCTCTGATAAGGAAAAAAAAGGTGAGCTAACATCAAATCTTCACTTCTTCCATTTCTCCAAATTCAATTCCCTAGTCTCATCCCTAGCTCTGCAGCAGACCATTGCTGAGGTTACCCAACCCTCATTTCCAGTGGACCACATAAACCTTACTATCCTAACTCCTGTGGGAAAAAAACATTACTTAGAAGCATAATAGCTGCAGTTAGGAATCACTAAGCCTTCTAACTTGCCAGTTGCCCACAGGCCATCTCTGGATGGAAGCACCCTGGATGTTTCAAAGTCACTAGGCTGCTTTCGAAGTTTCCTTACCAAACTTGTTGCTTTACTCCATCCCCTAAATCCACCTAACACTCCCAGAAAACACACAGGTCACTTCAACCAGGGAAGCAAGTAGGCTACCTACAGACCCACACCTCTCCTTATGCTCTTCCAAATCCAATCCCCCTTATCATCTCCAGCTCTGGAGCAGACATTCTGTTGGAGCCTCTACTCACTCTCTGCCCTCATTCCTAGGGGAATAACTGAGCAGATCCTGGTGGAAAATCCTGCATATCTATCTCTTGTATAGCTCTTTCACTGGGCCAAGACCATCCCTACTCCTACATCTCAGGTCCTAATGCCAAAAACATCATTTTACCCAGAACACTCCCATACCAATTAGGATCCCAGAAGACTTTTCTACAGGAAGGACACAGCCAACAGACACTCTTAATAACCAGAGAGGAAACAAACCAATGAACAAAACACCCATGCAACAAAGACAAGACAAGATAACGGTACTTAGAATTCCAATCCTTCCAATTCCAGATACTTAGACACCAAAGTAAAAACACAATCAATAACAGCAAGAACAATATGTATCCATGAGAACACAGCAACCCTACCACAGCAGGCCTTGGCCAGTCCAACATAAATGAAGCACAAAGGAAATATCTTAAAATAGTCTTTATGCATATGATAGTGGTTCTTGAAGAAGAAATGTATAAATCTTTTAAAGAAGTTCATGAAAACACAAACAAACAAACAAACAAACAAACAAACAAACTGAAAGCCAGAAGGGTCTAAATAGATGTTCAGTAGACTCTGAGTACCATATACACCATTCCAGATGACTATACCCAGAAAATCTTTCAATCACAATAGATAGAGAAAATAAGATTCCATGATAAAGCCAAATTTAAACAATATCTATCAATAAATCCAGTATCACAGAAGGTACTAGAAGGTAAATTCCATTCTACCTAAGAGGTTAACTACCTCCAGAAAACATAGAAAATAAAGAAACCCAAACCAGCTAAGAAAAAAAGGGACACACACACACACACACACACACACACACACACACCACCACCACCACCACCACCACCACAACCACCACAACCACCACCAACAACAACAACAATGACAGCCTAAGAGGAATCAACAACCATTGTTTATTGGTATCTTTCAACATCAGCAACCTCAATATCTCAATAAAAAGAGACAGATGGGATGCAAAAATGGGATCCATTCTTCTGTTGTATCCAAGAAACACATCTCAACATCCAGGATAGACATCATTTCAGTCAGAAAGGATCGAAAAAGATATCCCAAGCTAATGGACATAAGAAAAAACTGTTGTGGCTCTAATATCTGACAAAATAGACATCAAACATAAACTAAAGAGATGAGAAAGCAAAGGACACTAAGTAGTTGGAAAAGGAAAAATCCACCAAAAGGATATTGCAATTTCTAACATCTATATTCCAAATATAAGTTTGTGAAATAAATATTTCTATAGTGTAAATCACTTATTGACCCTTACAATGTGATAGTGGGCGATTTCAGTAACCCACTCTCACTAACAGCTAGCTCATCTACACAAAAACTAAAGAAGAAAATACTGGAGCTATCTGATGTTATAAAAATGGATCTAATAGATATTTACAGAATATTTCAAAAATACAAAAGAATATAGTTCCTCAGTACCTCATGTAATATTCTCCAAAACTGATCACATATGAAGAAAAAAATGAGTCTCAACAGATATAACACAATTAAAATAATACTCTGAATCCTATCTGACCACCGTAGATTAAAGATGTATATCAATAACAACAGAAAACTAACAAACTCATATAAACTGAACAATTCTGCACTGAAGGAAAATTGGGTCAAGAAAGAAATGAAGATTTTCTAGAACTGAATTAAAATGAATAAAAAATATACTCAAATTTGTGGCAAACAATAAAGGGAATTCTAAGAGGCAAGTTCATAGTACCAAGTACCTACATAAAAAAATAAATAGAGAGATCTAATAATAATAACTTAACAGTTCACATGAAAGCTGAAGAGTTGGAAGAAAAAGAAAGAAGAATGAGGGGGAAGAGGAGGAGGAGAAGGAGAAGGAGAAGATATTTTTAAAAGAAAGAAAGAATTGAGAAAGAAATTGAAGGGTATATCAGAAAATGTAAAGATTTTACGATCCCATGCTCGTAGGTCAGTAGGATTAGCACTGTAAAAATGGCCAACCTACCGAAATCAATCTACAGATTCAAGGCAATCAACACCATCCTTTCAATACAATTTTTCATAGATTTTGGAAGGACAATCTTTACCTTCATATGAAAACATAAAAAACTCAAGATAGCTAAAATAATCCTGAATAAAGAATTGCTAGAGGTCTCACTACTCCTGATTTCAAGTTGTATTACAAAGTTATAGTAATAAAACAGAATGGTATTGGCCCCCAAACAGAAGCATTGATGGAATCTAGTTGACGATCCAGAAATAAGTCCACAAATGTCTGGATATCTGAATTTCTATAAAGAGGCCAATATAAACACTGGGGGAAAAAGACAGTATCTTCAACAAATTGTGCTAGTCAAACTGAATGGCTGTGTGTAGAAGAATCAAAATAGATCCTATCACTTATCACATTGAAAAACCAAAAATAACTTCAAATACATCAAAGTCTTCAACATAAGACCAGATACACTTAACTTGATAAAAGAGAAAGTGGGGGAATAGCTTTGATATCGTTGGCACAGGAAAAGACTTCTGAACAGAACACCTTTTTCACAGGCACTAAGATCAATAATAAATGCAGACTCTATGAGACTGAGGAACTTTCACAAGGCAAGGGACACTGTCTTTTGAACAAAGTAGCAGCCTACATAATGGGAAAATATTTTCAACTACACATCCAATGGAGGGTTAAATTTCCAAAACATATAAAGAACTCAAAAACTAGATATTAAGAAATAAACCAATTAAAAATGGGATACATATCTAAACAGAGAATTTTCAATAGAGGAATCTCAATTGGCTAAGAAACATCTTCATAAATGTTCAACATCCCTAACCATTAGAAAAATGCAAATCAAAACTACTTTGAGATTTCATCTTACACACGTCAGAGTTGCTAAGATCATTAACGAAAGTGACAGCTTATGCTGGCAAGGATATAGACTAAGAGGAATATTCATCCATTGCTAGTGTGAGGGCAAACTTATACAGCCACTATGGAAATAAGTGTGACCATTCCTCAGGAAGGTGGGAATTGATCTACCTCATGATCCAGCTATACTATTCTTGGGCATATACCCAAAGTATGTTTCATCCTACCACAGAGTACTTGCTCAGCCATGTTCATTGCTGCTCTATTAGTAGCCAGAAATTGGAAATAACCTGGATGTCCCTCAACAGAAGAATAAAGAAAATTTTGTATATTTACATGATAGAGTATTACTCAAACATTTAAAAAACTGACATCATGAAATTTGAAGGTGAATGGATGAAAATAGAAAAATAATCATCCTAAGTGAGCTATCCCAGGCTCAGAAAAACAAATGTAGTATGTATTCACTTATATGTGGATATTAGCTGAGAAGGCAATTATAACCAAGCAGCCTGCAATCCATAGAACCACAGAGGGTTAGTATAGAGTAAGAGACACAAGGGAACAGATAAATCTCATTGGGAAAGGGAAATACAACACATAAGCTGTGAAAAGATTAGGCTAGCCCTGGAATGGGAGAATCAAGTGGAGAGGTGAGGGGATTGTGGAAGAAAATATGAGAGACAGACAAACTTAAGGGGTATTTGGAGGGTAAAATGGAAACTTAGTAAAGTAGAAACTTCCTAACATATGTGTATATGAAGGCAATACAATAAAATTGCCAAATAATGGGAGAAACAGTTCCAACTGATCATCTCTTGCCACCAAATAAAGATTCCAGATCTGGGACTGGGTTACATTATTGTAGCCCATGGAGAACAGCTTCAAGGCTACAAACAGGGTTCAAGGAAAAGGTCCACAACATAGGAAAACTTAATTTAGGACTTTTCTATCTGATGGATATTTTCTAGGAATAGAATAAATTCACACACAAACTGTTCGGGTTGTGCTCTTTTATTCTTTTTCCTTTCAGCTTCAACCTTCCATAGCTTATATACATACATAATAACAAACTTTTGCAACAAAAAAGGTTACAAGACTATTTCTCAGGGTCACTAAGCATTCCTTTGTAAATACGATAAAAGATATATGTGGCATAAACTTGTCAGCTTTGATTGGTGGCCAGCAGCAGCTGCGGTTGCAAAAGTTCTGTTTGTATCATATCTCTTAAAGGGACAGCTACGGGGATTACAAAGGGGGAGAGCTAAACCATTGGGAAATCTAAGGAAGAAGTAAAGACATGGTGTATAATTCTACATTTCTTAAGTGTAATTAACATTATAGGCTAACATTTCATAAAAGACACAAAGGAAGAACCTGTTTCTCCCAGTCCAGGGGAGCATTGCCATGGCTGGAAGCCATTTGCCAGAGCCAATGGGAGGGGCCAAGCTAAAAAAAAATATATATATCTATGAGTAACCATGGCAACCTGTGTAAAACAAAGGGGAAAGGAACAGCTCTGATTCGCATCGCATCAGCCCTTTCACCAAAAGGGTAGCTGGCATAGAAAAATGTCTCAGATGTAAATTCTTACACCATTTATTTCTATGATTTAAAAGTTTTAAGAGTATTTAGGTAGCAAAATAAATAGCCATCAACTAGAGGGTGGTTGAAGTGTTATTTCTACACAAAGAATATTATGCACGGTTAAACAAAATAAAAATATATCATGGTAGAAGGAGAAATAATTTCTACTTTATATCAGGCTCTCATACCTATGTAGATGAATTGCTAAATGGTCTTATTAATAAAAAAAATTCAGAGTCAGAAATTGGGGTTAAAGCCTGAGAGAGATCAGAGGAATAGGAAAACCACAGCTAACCTCACCTTACCAACTCCTCAGCTTCCAAAGTGACATACTATTGTATACTCATGCCTATATGCCTTTTTGTTCTGTTCTCTCATTCACTTTCTCAGTCCAGCTACATCACTTCCTCTTCCTGCCCAGCTCTGTCACTTCCTGTCTTTCTGTACAGACCTCCAGACCTCTATGGTTGGTGCTGGGATTAAAGGCATTTGTCACCATGCCTGGCTCTGTTCTCTGTGGCTGTGAACTCACAGAGATCCAGACAAACAGATCCCTGCCTCCCAAGTGATAGGATTAAAGGCATGTGCTACCATTGCCTGACTTCTATATAATGGCTAGCTTTTTCTTCTGATCCTCAGGTAAATTTTATTGGGAGACGCAGTACACTGGGGCACAAAATATATCACCACCACATTTCCTTTATTTGTCTAATAAAAAATAAAATAGTTATAACTAATATAAGAAAAACTATATACAATAAGTACAATAACTATATACAATATATACAAACAATAAATACATCAACAATATTTAGTCTATTTGCATTTGACAAATTCAGAGAAAATATTCCATTATCTATCCTATTCTTGTGAATCCAAAAGGTATCTAATTCACTTTCTTTTCTTTTTTTTTTTTTTTTTTGGTTTTTCGAGACAGGGTTTCTCTGTGTAGCTTTGCGCTCTTCCTGGAACTCACTTGGTAGCCCAGGCTGGCCTCGAACTCACAGAGATCCGCCTGCCTCTGCCTCCTGAGTGCTGGGATTAAAGGCGTGCGCCACCACCGCCCGGCCTAATTCACTTTCTATCCTATCTTGTATTACCAACAGAAAACTATCTTATGATGTCTTTCAAACTTAAACACTTAACACCTCTTCATGAGTTTCTTTTCTGAATTTCTTAACAAGGAAGACTGTAATTAAAACTATCTAATCTTCAACTCACTCAGAGACCTGAGAAGGAAATAATATTACCTAGTAAAACAAAAAGTGCAAACAAGTTACTTCTAAAAAATATGAGTTATGACAGAAACAGCCAGCTTCCTGTATAGTCACCTGAGGCTTCTCTGCAATGTTGGGGCATCATCTTCAGCCTACAGGCTTAGCATATCTGACAGATTCATTTGTGAAGCAGGATATATTCAAGGCCTCGAGCTTAACCCCACATTCAATGTGAGTATTCCATGAACCAGATAAACTTGAGTTCTACCAGTGTCATGTCATGATTCAGGATTTTGTATTCTGGAAGTGCTGGTATTTTTTGAATTTGGCTTCCCATTTTTCTCAGCTTGTGGGTGGCTCCATTTCCTTTATTAAATGTCAGTCTACTATTGAGAGGTCAGACTCCGTCAGCTTAGTTACTCCTCCAAGAATAACTGTTTCAGCTGCTGTTCCACTGCATACCAGGGGCCATCAGCCCACTGCCTGCTCAGCTGCTTTCGAAGGAAGGGGCACTGGACCTTTGCTGGATTGCAAAGCCACTTCAGCGATGGTGACATACTGTCCTGGCCTCAGAGGATGTCTGCTGCCAAGGCTGCAACCACACTTGTCTTGGCAAAGATTGGTAGTCCTGTGTGTGTGTGTGTGTGTGTGTGTG
Organism: Peromyscus leucopus; assembly: GCF_004664715.2. Classification (NCBI taxonomy): domain Eukaryota; kingdom Metazoa; phylum Chordata; class Mammalia; order Rodentia; family Cricetidae; genus Peromyscus; species Peromyscus leucopus. The sequence goes on from NC_051070.1 coordinate 98,622,608, forward strand.
TGTGTGTGTGTGTGTGTGTGTGCGTGTGTGTGTGCGTGTGTCTTGCTTGTCCATGTTGGATAGCATACTGTCAGCAGTCAATGCAAGGCCACTTTCTTGCCCAGTGGCTAACTTTTGCCACAATAAAAGTTTACTCCATGTGGAGGTTCTTAAGTGCCTATAACTTCTTTGAAGTAGATTGGTGCTGCCAGGAGCAGACATATTTCATAGTCATTAAAAAAAAAGAAAAAATCTGTTATTAAAACATCTTAAATGTCATATTCTGTAGATCTCTGAAGGGTTTGAAGATGACCTGTCTATCTAAAATATTTCTGCTTGACCTTGAAAAATATCTAATATGACTACATGTAAGAGTCTATTCGATTGTAATGTCTAACTACTAACTTTCATTTCTTTATATCCTAATAATTAGCAATAATAACTTTCAAGGATTAGCAAATTGCATCATATTATTAAATGAACTGTGTAGGTACAATATCTTGAACAAGATTAGAAATATATGTACAGTATGTTCTAACAAAATCAATCTCAAATTTGTATCTATATATGTAATTTGTATACTATACACAAAAACTGAATCCAATGTAAAATGCTTAAAACTGGTGGTTGCTTTCTAAAAGTAGATTCAATAATCTACCCTTTTTATCTATACCATATCTATTTCCTCTCTTTTTTCTTTTCAGAGTAGATTCAATAATCTACCTTTTATTGTATCATTTCTATATCTCTTTTTTAGACTAAATTCAATAATCCACATATTTATATCCTCTTTTTTTCTTTTCTTTTTTTTTCAAACAAGAACCTTAAATCTAATCTCTTTTGTTTAGTCTTTTTCTTGACTATTAACAGTAACAACTTGTAACCAACAATCCTAGACAATGATAATTATCCAAAACCCATTGAAAGACCAAAAACCACCTCTTGGGAATATGGACGTCATGTTCTTAAAATTGCTTCCTGCTATTTGTGTGTGAAGGCATCTTTAGGGGATCCTGAAAAGAAAAATTTGGGGTTAATTGTCAAGTCCTGGAAGAGGTAGCTGTATCATTTGTTATCCAGTCTCTGCATAATTCAAAAGCGCAGGGCTTGTCTCAAGTCCTTCAAATAGTCTGTGAGGCTGGATCATCTCAGCTAACCATCTTGAAATTGTCTTGAGCAGTTTGTAGTCTGAATTAAGAATGTGCAATTGACACCTGCTGGGAAAAGAAAAATCTGTTTTCCACAAATTAATGTTACTAGATATATTAACCACACTCCCGAGAAGACCTGATGTCCTCATAGGTAGACAACACAAAATTGACTTTGTGCTTTTTTGGTGCATGTTTTGTTTGGTATTTTTGTCTTAGTAGGTTTTTTTATATGTTGGTTTCTTTTGTCATTTTTATTTTTGGTGGAGACAGGGAGGAAGAAGGTGGAAGTAAGAGAGGGAAAGAGATTAAAAAAATGGGTGGGGTAAGGAGTTGGGGAGTTCTGAGGAGGAGAAACAATATGATCAAATATAAGTGTATGAAAAAATGAGAGGAAAACAAGACTCTCAATATTGGATAGCATTTGAGATGATACAGGTAGGCTGTAAGTGCATATGTCCTTATAAGAGCACATTGATCAAGATTTTACACTCATAACAAGGGAAGGTAATGGGAGTACTAAAATGGAGATTTTTAATCACAAATTCACAATCAAGGAGTGCAAGGAGACAGCAGAATCTTCTTGGCAAAAGGAACTTATTTTCTCCTAGAGATTTTGAGAGAGCAGGAAGGATTCTTACATCTCGACTCCAGCCCCATTGTTATGGTGTTGAAAAACAGGAGGTAACACTGAGCTGTTTCAAGATAAAAATCTATTTACCAACAAGCCAAACTTTCTGTTTCCCATAGTAGGAGACTGAAGCAGATTAAAGGGAGAGTAGCCACTTTATAACAGGTGGGCAAATGATTACAAAAGTGGATTTTTTTGCAGTTATTTTATGATTATGGGAAAGGTACGTGTTATGATTTTATGGTCGGATAGTTATCAGAACATACCATGAAACATTTTATGGTCAGTAAATTCTCAGAATATATCCTGAAACAATGGAAACAATTTATGATGTGTCAATCACAAGGTTATAGAGGAAGAATGAATTAAAAAAAAACCAAGTTGGCCTTCAGATTCAGATATGATCAAAGACTAACCTTATGTTAAACTAGGAAAAGGTAGACAAATGGAGTCAACTGGCCTTTATTACCATGATACCACCAACTTCAGGTTTCTGCTTCTGTAACTAGAAAAATGCATGGCTATAGGTTTTATGTTGCTATTATTTGTTGCAGCAGCCCTAGGAAGCAGAGAGTCTTTGTTATTAGATGTGGTGATATGATATTCTGTTGGTATGTCAAAGTGAGATAAGTAGGATATAAATTAATTAGGTAGAAAGGAATATTTCAAAGGAAGACTGGAACAAATGCTGAGTGTCTAACAATGACTATGACATAATCCCCTTCAATCTTACAGGTACATGTGCACTTCATGAGGTGTATAAACACATTGCCTGCAAAATAGTAGTAGTATTCAATCTTAGAGCAGCAGGATAGCTGACGTATTCTAATTTCTTCCTTTTACAGTATATTGCAACAATCACTACTTGAATAATTGTAACAATATGTTAACAGAAGAGTATGGGTGGGGCTGGAGTAGTGGCTCGCTCGGTGACCACTAGTACTGGCCACTCTTGCAGAGAATGGACCTGAGCTTGATTCCCAGCACCTAGGTGGCTGATAACAACCAGCAAGTCCATCTCTGGGGATCTGATACCCTTTTCACCTCCACAGGTACCAGGTACATGGTGCTCAGATATATGTGCAGCCAATGTAACATACACATAAAACAAATTTTAAAAAATAATGGTGTGGCAGTTGTCTTTTCCAAGAATAACTCCAGAAAACTTCCCATCCACATAACTTTTCCTATAACTTGGAAATATTTTCATTCTTTTTTCTCCATTTTCTTTATTGTTTGACAGTTTCATGAATTTATATATTGAATTTTAGTCATTCCCATCCCTATTCTCCTCTCTTATCTCCCCCTCCACCCCCTACTTCCCACTGGAACACTTCTTCTCAATGAGTTCTCCCCCTACTTCCATATCTTCATTTTGTGTATGGCTCACTATGTCTGGTTTGTTACTTGTCCAAACATGAATGAGAAGTTATTCAATGGAAGGACAACTTATCTGCAGACACTAAAAAAAGTGATACTCCTTCCCCAGTAAGCATCTGTTGTTAATAGCCTCTCTGCACATGGAGCCTCATAGACCCCTCCCTCAGCCATTGTAAAATGTTGATGGCCCAGTCTGCTGTGACTTTATGAGTAAAGCTACTAGGTCAGGCCCAGGATATGTCTTTTTGCTGCACATCTCCCCATCCTTGGCTCTTACACCCACACAAACTCTTCTGAGATATTCCCTGAGTCTTGGAGAACACGTTCTAGCTGTTCCAGTTGGGGCCTAGCATCCCACCATTCTTGGCACTTTGCCAGGTGTGAATTTCTGCATTCATCACCCACCATGTGAGGTGGTAAGATGCTTCTCTAAAGCTGAATACTGCTACTTTGTATTCACTATGGTGGTTGTGTTTATGTTTTTGAGACAGGGTTTGTGCACTATATGGCCATAATTGGCCCAGAACTCAATTTGTAGCCAGGCTGGTCTTAAACTTGTCTCCTTCAAAATACAAGGATAACAAGTATTCCTCACCACACTGTGGTGATATTGTGTTCCCCAAAATATCGTGTACCTTAATAAACATATCTGGGGTCAGAGAACAGAAAAGCCACTAGTTAGGCAATGATAGCACACACCTTTAATCCTAGCATTCCAGAGATAGAAATCCCTCTGGATCTCTGTGAGTTCAAGGCCACATTGGAAAAAGCCAAGCATGGTGACACACACCTTTAATCCCAGAAAGCCAGCCTTTAATCCCAGAGAGTGGTGGTAGAAAGCAGAAAGATATATAAGGCGTGAGGACCAGAAACTAGAAGCATTCAGCTGGTTAAGCATGGGTTGGTTAAGCTTCAGGCTTTCGAGCAGCAGTTCAGCTGAGACCCATTCCGGATGAGGACTCAGAGGCCTCCATTCTGAGGAGACAAGACCAGCTGAGGATCCGGCGAGGTGAAATAGCTGTGGCTTGTTCTGTCTCTCTGACATTCCAGTATTCACCCCAATAACTGGCCTCGGGTTTGATTTTATCAATAAGAACTTTTAAGATTCCTGCTACACCACACTGCCCGCAGATTGTTCTTAACTGTGTAGTGGCATACTCCCCGGTGTATAGGTGGCATCTGTGCTTCCTATTTTCAAATGTGAGAGGGCCTGGAACTAAATCAAAAGCAAAGTTAGACCATAAAAGCCAGTTTTTCCTGGCTCTATCTCTGAGCATATGCCTTGGAATCCTGAGTTAATGGTCAGCTCCCCTGAAGCTGCTGTGCTTAAGATATAACAAGGAACCCATAGAAAGATGAAAGGAGATCCCCTCAGACCACTCTTTATCCAATCCTGTAGAGAATAAGTAAAATAGCTATGATAGTTAATATTGATTATCAAGTAGACAGAATCTAAAATCATCAAATGGACAAGCCTTTGGATATGCTTGTTTAGGATTATCATGATTATGTTGATTGAAGTGGGAAGACCTGCCATAAATGTTGGGCAGGACTATTCTCTAGGTCAGAATCCCTAAATGTATAAAAAGGGGAAAGTAAATGAATACAGGGCAGGACTATTCTCTAGGTCAGAATCCCTAAATGTATAAAAAGGGGAAAGTAAATGAATACAGGGCAGGACTATTCTCTAGATCAGAATCCCTAAATGTATAAAAAGGGGAAAGTAAATGAATACAGGGCAGGACTATTCTCTAGGTCAGAATCCCTAAATGTATAAAAAGGGGAAAGTAAATGAATACAGCATTCTTTTCTCTCTGCTTTTTGCCTGTGAACTGATATGATTAGCTGCTTCATGTACCTATGGACATATCCTCCTGCCATGTATCTCCACTGTGAACTACATGAGTCCCTTCCTTCCTTAGATTGCTCTTGCCTGGCCTTTCATCGCAGCAGCAACTAGAGTAAGTAGGACCATATCTCTCTACAAGAAAAGTTCTGATTTGTAGCAGATGCTGATTTCTAAATTAAACATTCCATGCATGGTCAATCAACAATTAAATTTAACTCACCTGATTCTTGAATATTTAACAGTTGGACTTCAGGAGTTGGCTGAAGTTGGTCCCAGCAAGCCAGTCACTCTCCTATTCTTTGACTTTCTCATTAATATACCAGAGCTAGGAGTGAAGTGAGATGAACTGAGTCCTAGCCAAGGTTAGGCAATAGCCTCATGAGTGAATTGCCTGACTGAGTCACCAGTCAGTTCCTGACTCACAGACAGTGTGAGACTGTGAGCAATTGATATTTTTACAATGAGGCAAGAAACATACACCTTCCACAAATGGTGCTGAAGAAACTGAATGTCCATATGTAGAAGAATAAAATAAAGTCTGCATCTCTCACTCTGAGGCATATTCTTTTTTACTTTTTCCATGTGTATGTGTTTGTGGTGTACATGTGCATACATGTTTGAACTTGTGTGGGCACCAATGTGAAGGTGCATTTGCACATGTGCTAGTGTGGGCAGAGACCTGAGGTTAATGTCAGAAATAACCCCCCAAGATTTTCCCACCTAACTAGTTAAGACAGGGTCTTTCAATCAAACACAGGTATCAAAAATACAGGTAGTCATGATAGCCAGCTTGATTTTTGTAATCCTTACTGTCTACCATGCCCACTTGGCATTTATGTGAGTTCTGGGCACATGAACTTACTGGAGTTCACTTGCGTATCTGGCATTTCAGCTCCTGAGCTGCCTTCCGAGCCAGGAATAATAAATATGAAGAGTCAATATACACAAGGGAGTTTAGGGGAGTTTCTCTAGTGGCTGCAGTATCTGAATCATCTTCCAGGTAAAAGTTGATTGCAGTCAGACCGACTAGCAAGAAGCTTGGGTAACTACTAATCATGTGTATTGCTTCCTGATGGGGGCCTTTTCCCTCTGCCTGTCGCCAAATGGCCCAGAGTGGATATTTCACTTAAACAGACATACTGCTCAGTCTCTGTGTGTCCATGTAGAAGTTACCAATTCTCCTGATGGTGAAAATTTTATATCTAAAATACCTGCACAAATGAAAACTTAATTGAAATACATCTTACCCTAGACAAAGTGGCAGTTATCAAGAAATCTATCAACAAATGATTATGAGGATAGAGAGAACAGCCAACATGGCACTATGAAAGTCGGTATGGAGCTTCTTCAACAAATAAAATACCTGAGAGAATCTAAGTCAAAACAGAGATACCCATACAACCATGTTTGTTGCAGCACTGTTCATTATAGCCAAGTTATATGGACCTAAGGTACATTCCAGTAAACAAATGAATGGAAAGATTGTATAGTACATACAAAAAATGAAGTCTTAGACACCAAAAAAAATAAAGTCATGATATTTGCAGAAAGATGAATAGAACCAGAGAGCAACATGTTAAGCATAAGCCAGGCTACGAAGGACAAACACTGCATGATTTCTCTCAGATCTCAGATGCAGAATATACAGTTTAATAAAAAAGAAGTGAAAGGAGTGGGGAGACTATGTGGTAAGAGGTTGGGGTGGCTGGAGAAGAAAGGAAAGGACAGCAGATGGTTAAAGGGCGAATAAGATCAAAGTACATGCTGCACATAGGTAACAATATCATAATGATGCTCCCTTCCCCATTTTTATACAATGAACACATCCCAATGTAAAAAATAAATAAATAAAACATTGGCATGCCCACAGTGCTTTGTTAACATCCTGACATTCTTACATTTCAAAACATGGTGCTGACTCCATGAAGCTGTCTTCAGTCACCCCCATAAAATATAGCTAATATTCTCAACTTACACGGGCTCGGTATGTTTCCCACTAGGAAATGGCTGACTGCACTGCTCTTAAAAATCTGTAAACTTCTTTTCTGTGCTTTCACTATTGTGTGATCATAGGGAAGAAACAGATCAAGACTCCTAGGTTTAACTCCTGCCTCGTCCTTATGAATGGTGCTTCTATACACAACTTATTAATCTTTGATATGGTTTTATAGAGGGCATATGGTTATTATTATGCAAAATAGAGTTAAATGAAATCATATGAACTACATCCTTCTCATAAGTATCAACCACTACTGGGTCCCAAGGAACATTGGTCCTTAGTTTTCAGTGCAATTACAAAGCTGTGAAATTGAAATATCTGAGCAACTTCAGAAGCAAGAGTAGGAGGCAGTAATTTCCATCTCTTCCAGCAAAGAAATACACACCTGGGCAATCAGCCATCATAAAACTGTGGAAACAGCACATCAAGGTTACTTGTCCAGAAATATCCACCCACCTCACCCACCCACAAGGCCTGCCCTAGGGTTGCAAAGACTTTTTACCATCTGCCACTTCCATGGATTATGACATTTGAAGGTGCCAGCCAGAAGGCAAATTTCTAGCCAGGGAGGTACAATCCATGAACTCATTTATACTAATTAACCCTTTAGCTCCAATTAACAGAGTAGATTGGCTGTCTCCACAGCCAGGCACATCCATCTAGCCAGCAGATGATTATGGGTTCAGTATCTACTTGGCTCCTTGTTCCTGATCCCATTTAGAGACTGGTAGCCATGGGATGTACTTATGGGGAGAATGGATTTAGTTATGGTCAAGAAAATCAAGAAGGCTCTGAGCAGAGAATGACATAAAGGGAAGGGGAGCAGTGAAGAAGGAGGGGCATCTATCTCTGTAAAGGTCTAGTTGAGGGGGGAGGTCTGAACTTGGAAGTACTCTTAACAAAGCTCTGCTCCAAAATTCTCCCTAAAGTGCTCCCTGTATGTGTTTATAGGTTGCCAATTTTAAATTACTTTCCTCTCAAAATCTGAACTCCTGGAGTATGAGGATTATTCACACAAGGTAACATGGTGATTAAGTTGCCATGCTTCTGGAAGACATGGAGGGTAGGGAACCAATTAGGTGTTACACCAGTCATGGGATGTGACATCAATGAAAGGGCTCTATTTAATAGATAATGTGCTGGGGGAAATGGACAAGCCTAATACCCTTGCTATCTATGGGGCCTTTACAGCTTTATATGATCATGCAGTATCAAGAAAACACACCTAAAACTGTGTCCTATAATGCAGCCTCTATGTAACACTGCAATATGGCTTTTATTTACAGCTTTTATCTTCAAAAATTTTGTGGGATATTTAGATACGCTGGTACTGAAAGAACAAGTGAGACTCAGGAAACTTGCAGGAATCCCTAAAAATCACCGAGCTAACATGCTGCTGAAGAGAGATACTGATCCCAGCTTCCCCTCTCCCATGGTCAGAGTATTTTAACATTCTATCATGGGAATGAAAAACACATGAAGTGTTAATTCACATATGACCCATCTCATCATGCTTCTGCTATTGCTATTCACTAGAAAGCCAGTCCTGTCCACATCTGATGCCTTGCTCTGATTTCTTTTGGAAGGCATAAAGAATGATGTTAGTACCAACTGCTTAGAGCAGCTGCAGAAAATCATTAACCAAATTACTCATTACACCTTTATAGACACCAAGCAAGTCTGCCTGCTAAACACAGATATAAATATAATGGGTAATAATGGTGATGGAACATGATGGAAATGAGCAGGGCTGAAAGGGGTGGAAAATGGCTTCAGGAGGAGATGTTCTCTGTTGCTCTTTGCTTTGCCTACACAAAGGGATCAATTTAGAATACATATTTTATAAACAAGTGTATCCCTCCACACCTCAATCAGAGGCAAAGCTCTTTTCCGAGACTGCATTATTGTAAATGAAAAATGGAGATCTTTCTTGGCACAAAAGAATATACTAAAGGTTGGATTTTTAAGAAACATTTAGAAAAATGGAAAGTATCTGCAGTTCTGTAACTGAGTGAAAAGTTGTCTGCAGTGCATAGGGCAGACATAGGTGAGTATGAGGGCCAGGCAGCACTGCCTTTCCATACAAAGACACTAAATGAAAGATTTGCTGCCACTGAGTAGGCAATATGGATGGGGCTAGTTTTCCTCCTCCTAGCTGCTCTGAGTGGCACTTTCAATTGCTCTGCCAAACTCCTTGGCCTTGCTCTTTCCAAAATAGAACCAGAGGAAAAAATGGAGAGATTTGGGGCAGCCATCCATGCCCTGGAGCATTGTGGCACTACTGCAAATGTTAATACTTTTAATGTCAATGTGGAGGCTCATGTTTGAAATTCAGTGGGGAACTAAAATTAATGTAAGTCTGGTTAGGGGTGTCAAATGAGGGTGTATAGCATCCAAGAGACATGCAGCCTGGAAATGACAGCAGCAGACAGAGAAAGCTCGTGTTGTGCTGAAAATCAAGGAAAGGTTTGAGAGACATGAATGCAAACATTTGAAGCTCTTTGTGAATATATCTAGAAAAGATATTGTGGAGAAAATAGATATGTTTCTTGTAGAGAAAATCATCTAGAAAATAAGGAATAGTCCATGTGAAGACATGGCATGACAGTGAGCACTTGGCTCTGTGAGGAGAATATTTTGGGATGATTGGAGTTGAGCATGATCCAAATTTTCCACCCTTCCATTTGTTCACATCCCTTCACATGTAACTGCTGTAGGATGTTCTGTGTGTTATGAATATGTGTTGCTCTGATTGATTGATAAGTAAAATGCTGATTGGCTAGTAGCCAGGCAGGAAGTATAGGTGGTATAAACAGAGAGGAGAATTCTGGGTGGGGGAAGACTGAGTCAGGAGATGCCAGCCCGCCATCCAGGGAGTTGCATGTAATGGCACACAGGTAAAGCCACAGAACACATGGTGACATGTAGATTTACAGAAATGGGATGAGTTTAAATGTAAGAGCTAGTCAGTGGTAGGCCTGAGCTAATGGCTGAGCAGTTTTAATTAATATAAGCCTCTGTGTGTTTACTTGGGTCGAAGTGGCTCCAGGACTGGTGGGTTAGAGAGATTTGTCCTGACTGTGGGCCAGGCCAGGACACAGGAAAACTTTCAGCTACATGTAACTTTGCTTCTCTTATGAAGAACCCCCCCCCCCACACACACACACACACTCCTTATGGGCTGCCTTAGTGGCTTATTTTAACTGCAGATTAAAAAAAGCCCAGCTTCCAAGAGCCTTTGAAGACTCACAGTCTTCTTCAGAGTCCTCATGCTAACAAAAGAACCTAAGCTTCCTGCTGACAGCCTTGTCCAAGCCAAATTGTTCAGCCAAGGCTTTCCCTACAACCAGCCATGCCCAGCCAACTGACTGCCAACATAGATCAAGGGCCTATTAACCCTTGAGTAAGGGTTGGATAAGTAAGTAAGATCTACATGGAGCTACCACAGACATTGAGAAATACCAGTATGTGCAGTCCTGAGGCACAAGTTTGAAATGGTCTCCTTCACAGTGAAAACTAACTGAAATAGTTCATCTCCATAAAATACTAATCCATCTGAAGTTCTAAGGAAAGCTATCCCTCTTGAGGACAGGCATTTTCATTAAAACAAATACTTAATGTAACAATTCTGTAGTATTTCTTATGGCTACAGATGGCTGTAACCAGAAATGACCACCCAAATGATTCTATTATCTATCTGACATCACCTCATGTTCATTTTCCTGCAGTTAGTCAGTTTTCTTTCCTCTCTGGTAGAAAGCTCCAATCTCATTTTAAAAGGAGGTTTTCCACTGGAAATCCAGCTGAGGCCTGAACAGGATTTAATCTGAAACAAGGTTTCATTTGGCATTAAAAGCTATAATTTGACATAATTAGCCATTCTTGTCAGTACTGAACACCATCTAAACCATGATCTTGTGTAATAGGGAAAACTGAATTTATATGGATTTTCAATGTTCTAAGTAGCTTTTCTCTGAGCTCAGAATGTTAATGGGGAAATAAAATTCTTAACTTGGAAATCAGAGTTTATTTTGATGTTTTAGCTATGAACATTGATTTTTCTCTTGCTTTCTCAAACTTCTTAACCAGTCTTCCTTTCTTTCTTTCACTTTCTTCATGTTTTTAGATATATTTAAAACACCTATATACTAATGGCTAAATGAATAGAAATTTGTCTACACATTCATTGTTTCTCTCTTCATTCCTTCCTATTTAAAATCCAAAACGTACTTTTGATATAAAAAACAAACTAGTTTTTTTTAATTGAATAGCATAGGGAATATTGTCTTGTTTTTATCACTTGGATAAGAAAGTGGTGTAGATCATGTTTCATAATTTGAATTTTTTAAAAATTCCTATTTATCAAATTATAATCTAGTCTCATCTATTTTATATCAACCTGTAGTTGGATATTTTCTCTGATCCTACCTAGCCCTGTGGTCCCACAGCTCGCTTATAAAATAATCACTCAGAAGGTTATATTAATTATAACTGCTCAGCCATTAGCTCAGGCTTATTACTGACTAGCTCTTACAACTTAAATTAACCCATAATTCTTACATATGTTTAGCCACATGGCTTGGTACCTTTTCTCAGTTCTGCCTTGTCATCTTGCTTCCTCTGTGTCTGGCTAGTAACTCCTGACTCTGCCCTTCATCTTCCTGTCCCTCTCCTGTATTTCCTGCCTGGCTATAACTTGACTATCCATAGCCCAGCGCAGCTTCTTTATTAACCAATCATAGCAACACATATTCACAGCATATAGAAAGGCATGCCACAGCAGCAGACATATATTGTTTGCCTTTAGGGGCTCAGAAATCCCCTTAAATAAAATTAAATTGAGGAACATAAAACTGCTTTTTAAAAAAAATTTAGCTCAATGCAACATCAGTAAGTTTTATTCTCATGCTCACTAGTTTTACATCAAAATAACACACTCATTGCATAGCACCTGAAATATTAAAATATGGATATGTTTTCACCTTGGTAGACTAGTAGTCTCCCAGACAAAAGGCTTGCAGGTCAGGCTCATCTTTGTTATCTACCTTCCAGCTACACAAGCAAATATCAAGCGACCATGTTCAGTAAATTTTGTCCTCATGTACTTCCATTTGCCTTTCTTTCTTCTCTGTCTTCAAGTCTGCTCCACTGAGGACAACATTCATTTTGTAGAGGCATTTGCCTTCTGCAGCAGTCACGTGAAAGGAAGACGCGTTGTGCAGGACACAGATTCTTATTTCTCTTTCCAGATAAGGATGTGACCTCACTGTCAACTAAGTGTGGCCATGGGAAATGGAAATTGCATCAAGCAGTGTGAATGTCGTCCTCAGAACCCATGAGCTATAAGCAGGTGGCTTCAGAACCATGGACAGTATGTCCAGGAGGGATCGGGTATAATTACTCTGTGCTTTGGCAGGTCTTCTTCCCTCCCTTCTCCACAACTTCCTGCTAAATGTGTCTGAAATGCATTCACTGAGATCATACGAGTGGGTTCTTCACAAGACAGAGTACAAGCCTCTTCATTTGAGAACAATGGGCTAGCTGCAGCTGCATGGGAGGATCACTCTGGGTACAGGCTTGTCTTCTCTCACACCTGCCCCAGAAGCCCAAGCTTTGGGAGCAAGAAACCACAAATATCAAAGGATAACTTTTTGGTGGATTATATATGTTTTTAAACCCAAGAGCTTCACTGCGTCTATTTTTTCTTTGTGTCACCATTTTGCCTCAACTAATTTTTGTAGCCCCACCTAACTAATCTATGGCTTTGATTAGAAAAACAACCTGTAGTCTTACAGCCCATATTTCCTATTAATACATACTAATTGTGCAAACAAATGGATTTCAATAAGACATTTTCACATATAAATATAATACACTTAAATCATTGTTGCTTTCTCTGTTACAATTTTTTATTTTCAATCCAATTCCACTTTTCCACTTCTCCTGTTCCTTTCTGCCTTTCTTTTCTTTTCTTTTTTTTTTTTTTTTTTTTTTTTTTTGGTTTTTCGAGACAGGGTTTCTCTGTGTAGCTTTGTGCCTTTCCTGGAACTCACTTGGTAGCCCAGGCTGGCCTCGAACTCACAGAGATCCGCCTGCCTCTGCCTCCTGAGTGCTGGGATTAAAGGCGTGCGCCACCACCGCCCGGCTTCCTTTCTGCCTTTCTTTTCCCTCATGTTCTTCACACTAAGTTCACAGGAAAGAGAAAACATTTCATATTTGTCTTTGTGAGTTTGGTTTATCATGGTGACATAATTATGTAGATGGATAGTGCTCCAGTGTGTGTGTGTGTGTGTGTGTGTGTGTGTGTGTGTGTGTGTGTGATATTTTCTTCATTACATCTGTGTCAATGATTACATAACTTTATTTTCTTTATCACAACTGTGGTAATGATTAATTACATAACTTTACTGTTGTGAAGATTGAAAGCCATGGATGTGCAAGTATCTATGATGTGGTCATTTTCACTTTTTGGGGTAGAGAGAAGGAGTGGTTTAGCCCGATCATATGAAAGTTCTATTTTAAAGTTTCCAAAGAAACTTTATACTAATTTCCCCAGTGGCTGCACTGGTTTACATTCCCACCAACAATGATAAGAGTTGAACTCTAATTCTGAGACTGACTCCTAAAGCCGTTCTCTTTTTAATCAGTTTAACACTAAATTTGTTTTTTTTTTTTAAAAAACTAAACGAAACAAAAGCTAAATTGTCATATGAATTGGAAAGGAAGAAGTAAAACTCCAATATGTAGAAATAATAAAATAGCAATATTTAGACAAACCTAGCAACTTTGACATATATGAGCTTGTGTGAAAATAGTGATAGGGGAGTGAGGGGTTGGATTCTGAAGTCCCATAACAGCATCTTCTTTTCTAATGGGAAAGGGGGTAGATAGAAGTTGAGGGGAGGGATCAGGAGGAGAGGAGAGACAGGAAACTGTAGAACGTATGTAAAATAAATGAAAAAGTGTTAATAAAATAAAATTAAAAAAGAATCTTAATAATATATGTGTCAAAATATGAAAATCTACTAAAATTACTTTGTCTGGGCCTCACAAACATTTCTAAAATGATATTCTGAAGTAATTCATGATAAAAAGTGAAAATAATTCTGTATTTACATATTCTCTACATGAGTTATTACTATACTGTAGCTTCTTGGGAAGAGATAATTTTGTTGAGTACCTATTATGTGAGAGCCAAGTACTAAGTACTTTGTATAAATTATCTCATTTTTGGAAAATTTGGTTTCTAGAGCCTCCATCTGCAGAGCTTTGAGCAGATACTGCCCCCTAGAGCATGTGGAGTATAACTCCCTGTTCCTTATGTATGGAATGCTTGTGACTTCCTTTAAAGAGTGCAGGATAGAAAAGACTTGAGCTCTTTTCCTTCTGTTTGTTTGTTTGGTCCAATTATGATATGTTGGTTTTGTTTTATCTTATTTTACTCTCATCCCTTAAAGCCTGATTGTTTTCTGAAGGGAAATAGAGTCTGGGTGGATCTGGATAGAAGTTGGGAGGAACACGACTGAGTAGAGGGAGGAGTAGCTAATCAGGATAGATTATGTGAGAAAAAATACCTATTTTCAATAAAAAGAGAAAAAGGAGTATTGCAGGTGTACAGAATGGGTTAGTATTGAGTTCATGACTTCTTGTTGTTGTTCTGAAAACACTTATTGTCAGAATAAATTATTTACTGACAAAAAAAAAAGACAAATGAGTCACCTTGGAGAGGAAAAGCTCAACAATCAATCCTGAGCCACATGCTCAAGCTTGATGTTAACAGTGATGAGTAATGCTGACAGCACTTACCCTCTTATTGTGTGGCAAGGACACTTTGCCTCTATGGTCTTCTCCCACGACCTACACCTAACAATTCTAATCATGATCAATGCATTAGGTTAGTCTAAAGTGATGGACATTCCACAGAAAACTTGGCTAGACCTGTTCAAGTGTTGGGTCTTCAAAACCAGATAGGGGGCTTGAGGGACATGAAAATTAAGGGTGGTATGACATACGGATAGAAAAAATGACTTTATATAAAAACTAGGAAAGCAGAGTAAAAAGCAGACTCCATTTAGTGTTTATCAACTCTGTTACCAGCTTTGGCAAACTTTCCTAATGAACATGTTACTGATCAGGGAAATGGGTGTTGAATAGAGTAACTACTTTGTAATTCTTCTATGGCCAGAAAGTATTCTACAATTTAAATTTTCTTTTTATAAAGTAGAGAAAAAAATGGCTCAAAAAGTAAGCGGTTGCTGAGTGGGTGAAACTAGTGAATATGCATAGGCCAAATTTTAACTAAATGCACATACAAATAGTTGAATGTAAGTTTGAAATAATTTTCCAGCAAATAATCAGAGGAGTTTGATCACATGACTGAGCTTGGAGAGCTCTGAAACAATGGAAGAAAGGCTAATTGCTGAGCTTCAAAGATCTTGATGGAGTTATTGTGCTGCAAATTTCTACTTATTCTTTCAAGATGTGATATTCAATGATATTTATAGCAGTATCAATAGAGTTTTGATGATATGTAAACACAAGAGTGTATACACTTCACACATGCAAATTTTGAAGGTTATTGTTAAAATGAATCAGAATAAGTAGTCAGAAACCTGAGTTGCTGAAGAAAAGTTCTGAATGATAGCCTTTGGTGTTCACAGCATTTTACCACAGGGCAAGGAGAACCAATGGCTGACACTAAAGTCACCCTCCTTAGAGCTAGACACAATAGTTAACTCTCCGGTCCTGTCTGTTCAATGGCTGTGATAATTATTTCCAATTGTTCAGCTAGGAGATGTTGAAACTCAGGAGATATTTGAAAGGCTCCATTCAAAGTCTGTGTATGTAGTTATGTTTTTCAAATGCAGGTTCAACAAATATCTTGGTTTTCTTTTTCTTTTTCCCTATTTTTAATATTCTTGTTTTCTGGGATCTTAAATCAATCTCCTCATACTAAGTTCAGTAAATTTCATGGCTTTGTGCTGTAGAATTAATCTGCACTTGCTTTCAATTCCCTTCACAATCCCCTCACAATATTTTGAGTCCTGTTCTTTCTCTACTGAGGCTGTGAATAAAATTCCAAAGATGATCTTAAGACACATCCACAAATGCCTGTTGTGGTAAGCACTCTGGAGGCAGAGGCAGGTGGAATTCTATGAGTTTGACATGAGCATGGTCTACATCAGGATTTCTAGGCCAACCAGAGTTACACAGCCAGCTTTCTTAAAAGCAAGCAAACAGACAAAACAAAAACAAAAACAAAAATCCAACATCCACAAATACATTGACATCCCTCCAGTAGTGAGGAATAACAAGCTCACACTGGTTCCTTCGTAATCAATATAATATGATAGTTTTCAAGACTACCAGCTGTTAAGTTAATATGGCCCTTCAAGCTGCTAGACTATGAGGAAGCCAAAGGCAAACTAAGAGCAGCACTGTGGTCACTGTGGTTAGCCAGCTTAGTCTTGCAGCCTCTATTCCAGGAACAGCTGTACCAGTGGACAGACAGACATGTTTAGACTCCATGCTCCCTTCCAGGGACTGTTACTAGCTTTCAGGTCTAGTCTAGTAGAGGTCCCAGATCTCAGAGAACAGAGACAGACCATCTGCAGTGATTTCCTTGGATCATAGACTCTGGAGACAAGGTAAAATGATAGTTTTATGTATTCATACCTATTCAAACCCATCACCAATGATCCCTCTTGCCTATACGTTTGTTCCTAGGTCACTTTCTCAGTCCCTGTCTTTGCTTGGCAAGTTTGTGATATCTCACAAGGCAAAACCCTTCCTTTCCTCCTGGCAATTTTTCTCCCGACTTAGAAACTGCAAACTCTCCAAGTTTCCTCCCTTTTTATCACCTTTAGATCTCCCAACAGCTTCTCACCTCTTTCTTTTCTATTTTTATTGTCTGACAGTTCACATGTTTATATAATGAAATTTAGTCATTTTATCCTCCATTTTGCTCCCTCATCCTTATTTTCTTCCTCTGGAAACTTCTCTTCAAGCTTCCCCCTACTTTGATGTCTTCTTTTTCTATGTGTGGCCCACTGTTCCGTGTTCCAGGGTGGGTAGCAGATTATTTCCTGAAACAAGCTGCTTCATTTCTTCCCTCCCAGCCCTGTGTCTACATTTGAGGTTTCCAAATGTAAATGCCCTCTGCTAGTACTGTAAATCCTCTCTCTCTCTCTCACTCTGTGTGTGTATGTGTGTGTGTGTGTGTGTGTGTAGAGAGAGAGGGGGAGAGAAAGAGAGAGAGAGAGAGAGAGAGAGAGAGAGAGAGAGAGAGAGAGAGAGAGAGAGAAGAGAGAGAATCCTGTATTTTGCTTCACGCACACATGTGTATGTGAAGGTATCTTTATTGATCATCCTCTACTTTATTTACTGAGGCAAAGTCTCTTGCTTAACCTGAAGCTACCCAGCCAATCTAGCTAGCCAGCTTACTTCTGAGATCTCCTATCTCTGCCTTTCAAATAATATGGTTACAGAGCCCCTCTGCCCATGGCATTTATGTGGATGATGGTGATCTGCTTTATCAACTAAGCCTTCTCCCCAGCCCCCTAGGCTGTCTTCTAAATGACATCATCTCTGTAAATTGATGTATGCCTCATATGTGTTCTGAAGTGATATCTCTGGTTAATGCTGAGTTTCAGTCTCACGTGTTCCAGCTTTTTAATTCCAACTCTTAGATGGCCATTATATAGGCATCTCAAATTGGAAATGAACCAAACTGAACACTAGGTTTTCTGAACAGTGTAACTGTGTTGTGATTCTCATCTCAGTCCTTTGTTACTATGTTCAGAATTAGTATCTCTCAAGTTCATCAGTGCTAATCATCAACTTTCATAAGTCTACCTCCATAATGCAAATCAGTCCATTGAGTCAGATCTACCTCCCTGCTCTCTCCTGGATGAAACCAGTAAACCCTCTGCCCCAGGACAATGTTACTATTTCTTTAGAGCATTGCCTTGCATTCTATCATTCCTTAAACCTTTCCAGTAGCCAGAATGTTCTTAATATAAAGTTCTGTCCTTGTTTCTAGCTAATTTGAAAACTATAACATAGTTTCCCATTTTACCTAAGGCAGAAGCAGAAGTCCTTACCTTTGTCTTAGATCCAACTTCTCTGCCATGGCTGGTAATACTCTAAATTTCTGGATTGAAGTCACTTTGCTCTTCTTCCTGTTTGTGAAATACACTCTCCCACGTCAAAGACTGCCACACTGGTCAACAGATAAAAAATACTCTTCAACCATCTTTCTTTCCAAAGAACAAGCCCATCCTTCTCTGAGGTCAAAGTAAACATCATTTCCTCAATAAAAACATGAATGTGCACACATATAACCACACACAAAATAAGAAAAGGTAAAAACTTAAAAAATGTAATGGTAATGTTAAAATCCAAATGGTCTTTGAACTGGTGTTCCTTAGATAGTTAATAGAATATAATTAATTTTTTCCCATGTTAGGTAGCTTGCAAGCAACTAGCAAGCTTGAGATGAAGGCCATTGAGAATAGATCCTTCACTCCTATTGAACTCCTGACCCCACTTCCTATGTCCCTGGTAAAGGAACTTTTGTAGACAATATTCTCTTTAGCTCAGAATTGTTTTGAATACTCTGTCCTTGGAGAGTCACACATTTCAGAATTTGTCCAGAAATACATTTTCATAGATTTTCACTGAGTGCTCCATAATTCCTTCCAATTCATATTCTTCATGTTTTAATTTTAAAGATATATATAATTTTATATAACATATATATGAAAGGTATATGTAATTTTAAAGTTGTATATACACTTATATATCTTTCAAATTCATTGAAACTCCATCTGAAATTCTAGTATCCTTATATTAAATTTCTATTTGAATCTATCACACATAGTTTAAGAATTTATGTTATATTGCCTATGACTCTTGCAGTTTATTAATTTAAGGAATAGCTACCAAAATAATCTTTCAACTAATTTACTCTTCAGCTGAAGGGACCCTGCCAGTATCCAGGCAGGGAAGCGAACCCATAAAGAAATGAGAATGAAAAATTGCTTCAGACTGACTTCATATACCTGGATCAGACTTCCCAGGAATCTAATGCCAGATAGTTCATTGTCAACATATTTAAAACACAGTAAAATTTGGGAAAAGGTTTCCAGGCAATCATCATTCCAATTCCAGGTGCACAATAAAGCTTAAGGTGTGACTACATAGAGACTATTTTATGTAGTACATGTGACTATGAGGGTAGGTTCTATAGCTAAAAGGCCTAGATTCTAGTGTGGTCTCGGACCGATAGCACAGAGGCCAGCAGGCCATAAAGCACATGTGACATCTCCCCTAAGGTCTAGGGAGGGAAGTGTCTGAGAAAAATCATTCTAGGGGATTTGGGTGAGGTCTGTCTCTACAACAAATGGTGATTAAGCTCTACTGTAGCCAGAAGTTTCTTTGGTCCTGACCGCCCTATGGTTGGACCAAATAAACACACAGAGGCTTATATTATTTAAAAACTGTATGGCCTATGGGTCAGGCTTCTTGTTGGTTAGCTCTTATAAGTTAACCAATTTCTATTAATCTGTATGTTTCCATGTGACCATGGAGTTACCGGCCTGCTGACATCTTGTTGCTCCTTGGGTGGTGACTGACATCTCCCTGACTCCACCCTTCTTCCTCTCATCTTCAGTTTGAATGTACCGCCTAACCTGACCCTGCCCTGCCATAGGCCAATGCAGCTTTATTTATCAACTAATCTGAGCAACACATATTCAGTGTACAGAAAGACATTCCACAACACTCTGCCTACATAGATAGCAAAAAAGTCACCAGGTTATTAATAAAATCTACTCCCATCCTTCTGGGTTGAAATAAAAGGTATTTTATTTCCTACGTTGAGAAGAGTCCTTGTGTGTTTAACATTCCTGATTTCTCTAGTGATCTGTGAGTCCAAGGATCTTTATGCCTCCAACATTCAGCTATAATCATTCTATGACTTAATTATGTTAATCTATCTCATACTTTGTCAAACTAAAGTATCCATTTTCTTCCATTACTTGGAAAGTTATTTTTAAAGACATTTATAAATATCTTTAAATACATTCATTATTTTCATTTGTTCTGCAGTTTGTTCAAATAGTCAAAACTGAAAGTATTTCTTATAACTGGAGACTCTCACTTTGAAACTAGAAGAAAATTCAGAGAAATGAACACTGAGGGAGACCAGTCAATTCCCACCTCTTTCCCCCTCTAATCTAAACCACAGTATGCTCTGGATCAATACCAGTTCTTCCCTCCATTTTGCAGCCAGTTTCATCAATAAAAGGACCTGCAAAGATGTTCAGAGCCACCTAAGAGCAAGACTGGTCGGACTTCTCCTACCTACTACTTTCTCTGGCTGTGTCTGCCATTTTATCGTCTATGCCTCCTCCACTGCTCACACTCCCTTCAACTCACACACAGTTCAGATGCCCAGCCAATCTTGGGCCTTCTGGCCTCCTTAGGATGTGTTGCTGATTCTGCATGCCCATATTTGCTGTTTTCTTCAGGAGCTTCCACTGGTCTATTGTGGAGAAGAAAGAGCCCAAACTTACCAGTTTTACATGACTCTGAATTCTTTGCTTTATTTTATTGGTTCATGCTGTGAAATCATCAAAGATTATATTCATGCAGAACATAGAGATCTTTCCCTAAGCCCTAGGATTTAATTTACCCCATTCTAAACCTGAGCTACTTTGTAAACCTGTCTACTTTATAAGTAAAGGTTTAATTTAAAATACTATGATATGGAACAAAATACATGTGAAAACTTTTTCTTGGTCTGTGCACTAAATACCCTGTAAGCCACTCTAATCTTTCCACTTTCCTTTCCCCCACATGGGGTTAACTTCTGGTTGAGTTCTCTGGTGAGATTGGATGGAAGAAATAGAGGAGAAGGTATCTTTGATTCACCAGAATCCTCACTAGCAGAAGCTGTGGATGACTGATTGATAAAGTGCTGATTGGCCAGTAACCAGGCAGGAAGTATAGGTGGGACAAGGAGAGAGGAGAATTCTGGGAAATGGAAGGCTGGGGCAGAGAGATGCTACCAGCTGCCACAATAAGAAGCAGATTTTAAGATACTGGTAAGTCACGAGCCATGTGGCAACTTATAGATTAATAGAAATGGGTTAATTTAAGATATAAGAACAGTTAGCAAAAAGCCTACCATGGCCATACATTTATAAGTAATATAAGTCTCAGTCTGTTTACTTGGTTGGATCTGAAGGGCTGCAGGACTGGTGGGTGAGAGAGATTTGTCCTGATCATGCACCAGGCAGGACCAGGAAAACTATAGCTATAAGCAGAAGGTCAAATCCGAGTCTAGATGCAGCCTTTGCAGATTAGCCATCTAGAATTATATTCATACTCTTCAACTTGCCTACAATTGGTAAACAAACATCTGTTCATTAGGTAGTGGTTTCATTAAGTTAACTGGACTTGTTTGTTTGTTGTTGTTGTTTTAATGCATCTTCTTTCCAGTGAGCAGGCAGGTATATAGGAAGATTTCCTCAATCCTCCTAACAGTGCTCTCACTCATGGAAATGCATCTTATACTTTTGGTGACTACAGTTTAGAAACAAGAAGATTGCTAGGAATATTTTAACAAAAATCAAATCTAACAAGTACTGTCTATGCTATGTGATAGAGCTTTCCATTGTCAATAAGTCAGATTGATCGCCTGCACTCTTAACTAAATATGCTGACAAGGACATGTCACCCCTGAGCTACAATAACCAACATACTCAGTATAATCATGAGAAAACTATTGGGATAATCCAAACCCAGGAAAATTCTATAAAATATTTGACAAGGATTCTTCAAAATTTTCAAAATCATTAGGAATAAAGTCTGATAAACTGTCACAGCCAGAGGACATGACCAGTAAGTATATTGTGTGTTAGTGCCGGGTCCTGGGCTTGTTGCATGAGTTGACTGTTTGAATCGTGGGACATATGCAGGGACACTTGGCTCGGTCTGGGAGGGGGGGACTGGACCTGCCTGGACTGAGTCTACCAGGTCGATCCCGGTCCTCGGGGGAGACCTTGATCTGGAGGAGGTGGGAATGGGGGGTGGGATGGGGGAAGGGGGAAGGGGGCGAGAGTGAGAGAACAGGGGAATCTGTGGCTATTATGTTGAAATAAATGATGTTGTAAAATAAAAAAAAAATATTTTAAATCAAAAAAAAAAAAGAATCAAAAAATGAAAACAAAAGAACACTAGGTTAAAACTACAGAAATTCAAATAAGATGTGTGCTTTAGTTAATAAAGCTGTATTAAGATCCTGAGAGATGGTGCAGAGGGTAAGAGCACTTGCTGCTCTTCCAAAAGACTGACATTCATTTCCCAGCACCCACATGGAAGCTCATAACTGTTTGCAGCTGTAGTTCCAGGCGGATCTTATCTCTTCTTCTGACCTCCACAGCCACTGCTTGCACATGGTACAAAGACATATGTGCATGCAAAACACCCTAACACATAAAATTTGTAACTATATCTTTAAAAATAACTATATAACTACAGTTTTCTTAATAAGGGAAGCTGTGCTGTACAAGGAAAAGTCTTCCCAATTATAAGGACCTGGATATGGGATATACCAGCACTCTATGTTGAGCCTTGAAACTTCTGTACATCTAAAACTCTGAGACAAAATGTTTGTTATTTTTTTAAATGTCTTCCACCTACTTCAACATATTCTCAAGTTAAATATCTCTTTTCCAAATAAGTGTTAGGTCATAGAAGAAAACAAAACATGAACTTATACTACTTTATAAATTATCACCCAAAGAACCAAATACAAAGCAAAGTGGAATTCAGCAAACACAGTACTCACAGAAAAATGAGTATTAATCCTGAGTGTTTTTATTTTTAGTCCAAATAAATGAACTAAAACTTCCAATCAAGAATTTGAAAAGGAGGAGCCAATGAAATGTCTCAGCAGATAAAGACATTTGCAATTCCACTTTGACAACCTGGGTTCAAGGTATTCAAATAGTAGAAGAAGAGAACACACTACAAGTTGTTTTCTTACTTTATACATGAAAACACACGTACGTACACCACACACACACACACACACACACACACACACACACACACACACACCTTGTGGGAGCCCATTTTCAGCCTAGCAGGTCTGCATAGAGAGGATGATTGGACCATGGGCCTGAGTGCAGTTGTCTGAGATGGTCTGCACTTGACTGTTCTGGGAGAGGTGTTTTGCTCCACCCCTTGGCATTTCTATAAATACCCTTGGGCAGAGACAGTCAGAGCCCATTGGAATAGGTTCCAGGCTCTCTCGAGGCTATCCTGTATTTTTTATCTGTTTCTCTCCACACTCTAAATCCTTCTATCTAATATTTCCTGCTGCTCCTACTCAAGAGCACTCTGGGGAAATGCTGGGGTGGTAGGTAGTCCCCTGCCACACAACACACACACACACACACACACACACACACACACACACACACACAGAGAGAGAGAGAGAGAGAGAGAGAGAGAGAGAGAGAGAGAGAGAGAGAGAGAGAGACTCACAATGGTTGTGACTATGCACAAGACTGCCAAAATCTGAAGGAATGCATAGGAAAAGGACTCATGAAGTATCAGCCATATGCAAGGAGCTATTGGTAATTTATTGATGTGGGAGAAAGGTGTTTTGTTTGTTTGTTTGTTTTTCAAGAATACATCATCTGAGAGACTACCCATGCTCAGTAGATGGTACAACACTCATAAATATACAGCCAGCAGTACATGGACTCATTGGATTTTTAAAAAAAATGAGCACACACATTTAGAATGGAAAGTGGTAGAATGGCTGGGGGATCAATAGGAACAGAGGGCATGGAAGTGAATTTGAGCAAAATGTATTATATGCATTTATGAATTTCTCAAACAATCCAAAATTTTAATGAAAAATACAACCTGAAAAAGGAAAAAAAAGTGATTTGAGACACTCTTAAATATTTATTTTAAAGAATTTAAGAGTTGAAATGATAAAAATAGGCTGAAGAAACAAAAAGCTTGATGCTAGATATAGTCAAAAATATACAGAAAGCATAAATATATTTTGTAAGAAAATCAGGTAAATTACATTCATTGAAATCATTGTAAGTATAAGTTCTAGTTTACATACATAATTTTCATAATATAAAAAGCATACAAATTAACTGCCAAAACAATGATCAAAACTGGTTTAAGAGGAAGCAGAAAAGTTTATGAGACAACCTACAAATATATTTATTGATTACTTAAATAAATTTAGTAAAAATAACACAAAAATTTTTGTATAATATTTAAAGGTCCCAACTTAAATTTATACAAATCCAGGGGCTCAGGAGAGACACTACCAATGGTATGGGAATGAATCCAGTTGCTCAAAGCTCTTTAGTTCAATTTATTTATTCCTCAGTCACCATCATTCAGTCATCAGTTCAACTCTCTCAGATCTCTCTTCATTTCCTTAGTTCCCCTCTTCTTATTCCCTCAATTCTTAATTCCCTCTAATCTTCATTTCCTCAATTTCTCAATCCATCAATCTTCAATTCCTAGTTCCCTCAATTCTTCAATCCTTCCAGTCCTTATTCCTTCAATTCTTCATTCCCTCAATTCTCTGTCCCCCTCCATTCCTAGTTCTCTCCAATCCTAGTTCTCTCCCATCTTCAATCCCTCAATTCTCCATCTTTCAGTCCTTCTCCAACTCCCTTCTCCCAGGACTGGTCTATATCCTATCCCAAACAGTAACACCTTATGTTTTGTATACAGTACAAGGTTGTAGGGGTCCCCTCTAGAGGCACCCTGGCCATTTTATTTGCAACCAAAAGGGGGAGAGATAAGAGTGGAGTCAGTTAGTGGGATAAATAAGAAAAGGAATTTATGTGCTAGAAATATATCCTTATTGTGGTTAGGTGAAGGCATTATGAATCTATCAAGTATAGATTTACTGGGGATAGGGCAGGAAAAGTCTGTAAGTCACTAAAAGTTAAAACTGTCACTTTTTCCTCTGCCACCAGTTTCCTAACAGGGCGGGGGAAGAGTACTGATAGCTAGTCAATCTGTATCACAGCTTGAAACACCTGCCTAAGGGAAACTCCCCTTGATCTGAGAGGTTTTCCTGAGGTGGGGGGGGGGGCTGATTTGCACAAGAAACAAAGTTTGTTCATTTGGTTGGTAGGCTTCTGTCCTGTGAGACATGTAGTTTCAGAAAAGACATTTTATCCAAGTTGGGGGGTTTTCAGGTGTCTAACAGATTGCCTGGTAGTTATTTGTTCCTTGCTTGTCCTTTAATGCTTTGTTTGGGGTTGACTCTATCTTTGGAAGTAGCTCAAGGAGGGTATTTGCAAATGGCAGATACCTAAAACAAGTGCTAAAGAGGGGATCTGGAGCTCAGAGGCAGAAGGTTCTGTCTATGTGATTATCCAGGTGCTTTGAAATGGAAACTAACACACAATTACACACTTTAGGAGAATTATGGGCACAAGGAATTCATTCATATCAAGACACAACTGAATATTGAGCCACATAACACCAATAGACCTTGCTGATTGGCTTTCCCACTTGATTGACCCTTGGCCTCATTAAGGTATAGCTTATAATATACAGCTGGCTTCTATTTCATATTCCTGTGGCTCACCACAAAAAGTGCCTGTGATGGTTTAAATGACAATGGATCCTATTGGTCCACAGATCTGAATGGTTGGTTCTCACTTGTTGGAACTGCTTGAAAAGGATTAGGAGATCTGGCCTTGTTGGAAGATATGTGTGAGTGGGCTTTGATGTTTCAAAAGACTTGTGCAGGCTGGGCATTGTGATATATACCTTCAATCCCAGTACCACAGAGGCAGA
Source organism: Peromyscus leucopus (assembly GCF_004664715.2). Lineage (NCBI taxonomy): Eukaryota > Metazoa > Chordata > Mammalia > Rodentia > Cricetidae > Peromyscus > Peromyscus leucopus. The sequence continues at coordinate 98,648,458 of NC_051070.1, forward strand.
GGCAGGTGGATTTCTATGAGTTTGAGGCCAGCCTGGTCAACTTGAAATACACAGAGAGGCTGAAGAGGTGGAGCGGCAGCGCTTGTGGCTGGCCACAGGTATGGCAGCAGGTATGCAGTGCTAGTGTCTGGTGCTAGATGCTGCAGTGGCAGAAGAATCACAAGCCATGGTTACCTTTTTAGAGCTTTATTAGGAGGAAGGAGAGAAAGAGACAGAGACAGACAGAGAGAAAGAGACAGAGAGACAGAGACCACGTGGATGGGAAGAGAATACGGAGGGAGTGTGTGAGAGGGCATGTCTGCTTTTGGGGATGCTATGGCAGGTTGATGATGTAATAAGGACAGAATCATTATATTGACTCTATCTAAAAAACAAACAAACAAACAACTAAAGATTTATGGAACTTTCAGTGTATCTCCTCTGTTTTCTACTTGTATTTCAAGATAGGAGATTTCAGCTACTTCTTCAGTGCCATGTTTGCCTGCCTGCTGCCATCTTGTATCCATGATGGTCAGAGACTAAAACTCTCTGACACTATAAGCCCTAAATAAACTCTTTCATCTATACATTGTGCTGATCATGATGTCTTATCACAGTGATAGAAAAGTAGCTAAGACAAGATTGGTATGAGGGAGAGGGCTATGAATGACCTGATCATGCTTTTTTGGTTGTTCTTTGTTTTGTTCTTTGAATGTGGATGACTTCTTTGATCTTTGGACCAGAAATTAGTTCAATGCTATATGTAAGGCTTAATGGACCATCAAAGTAGGAACTTGGGAGGCAATAATGCTGAGAGCAATGTGGACTATGATGGTTCAAGATGTTTCAAAGAGGAATAATATTAATAACCGGGTTAAAGATATTTCTTGTGATATTTTGATAAAGAATGTGGCTGCTTTCTGTCCTTGTTCTAAGAATCTGCCTGAGGCTAAATTGAAAACTGTTGGATTGTATGTAGCAGGTGAGACCCTGCATGGAAGCCCTCAAAGACCATTACCTGAAGCCATGAAAGTAAAGCCTGGATTATATTAGAGACCCCAATATTTTGGAGATGCCAAGGCCATGAAACATTTTCTAAGGAGTGCTACTGATAAGTAGAATAATTAGCCCCAAAAAGAGAAATGTGTTGCAGTCAGCAAAGCAGAAAAGGTAGAGCCATCTAAGCAGTCTGAAGTCAGAGAGGGATATAGGATTTGGAATTTCTCTGTTGGATTTTTGTCTTACTTTGGTCCTGTATTTCCAAACTATACCACTATTCTTCCATTTTGGAAGGGAGATGCATATTCTGTGTTATTTTATGTTGTAAGTATATAATTTACCTTTTCATTTTATAGAGATTTAAGGTTAAAAGATTGCTTGAGACACAGAAGAGACTTTGGGCTTTAAAACAAGATTGTGAAAAACTATAGGGACTTTAGAAAGTAGATTAAATGAATTTTGCATTATAGCGTAACCATGAGCCTATGGAGGCCAGGGAGTAGAATGTAGTGGTTTGAGTGAGACTGGACCCCATAGGCTCATACATATGAATGCTTTGTGCCCAGTTAGTGGAACTGTTCAGGAAGGATTAGAAGGTGTGCATTTTTGAAGGAGGTGTGTCAGTGGTGGTGGACTTTGAGGTTTCAAAAGGATTGTGCAATTCCAAGGACTCCATTTCCGCTTCTTACTTATGGATCAAAATGTGAGATCTCAGCTAGAGTTGCAGCATCATGCCTGCTGGTCTGCTGCTATGTTTTCCACCATGGTGGTCATGGACACAAACCCTCTGGAACCATAAGCCCCCAATATATGTGTTCTTCTATAAGTTGCCCTGGTCATAGTGTCTTATCACAGCAATAAAAAAGTAACTAAGAAAGTATCTAAACTTTTTCATGAAACTGAAATTATGCCATTATATCCAAGTATAAAATAACTAAGGAAATTTACAAAAAAGTACCTTTTCTGAACACATAATAAAATAGTCACAATAAATTACAAGCAAACTGGATTAGGCAAAGGTAAATATAATCTAATAGGAAAAATGTAAATTTTTTAAAAAAAACATGAATTTAAATTAGAAAATCAATTAACATAATCACTTTATAATCTGTGAAAAGAAACAAAGGACATGGACAATGTGATACAAACTGTAAATGCTCTTAAGAAAATCAAATATGAACAGAGTTTGGGTAAGTAAGTAAGTAAGTAAGTAAATAAATAAATAAATCGATGAACAAACCAGTATAATGACCTTATAATGAAAGACATCTGTAGCCAGGAAAACAGCTCAGTGAATAAAGAAATTTGTTGCCAAGCTTGACCATGTGAACTCTGCCTACATGTTGGAAAAATAAAGCCAGTGACTCCTGCAAGTTATGACCTCCACACTCACATCATGACAAGCACAAGCCCCTCCCATCACATAAATAAAAATCTTATTTAACTATGGAAATTTAGTGTGTGCTAATTAGTGCTATATATTATGGGAAAATAGAATATTCTGTAAATGGTGTTGGGACAATGTCATCTAAGTGAGGGCAGGTCATGTCATTTTTACTTTACACTGTAAACAGAAAAATAATGTCCAGATATATCAGAGTCTGCTTGAAGAGTTACCAGGAAAAACATTAGAAACTGTTATATCATAGTCCACTCCATTCATGTTTCTGTAATAGAACCATATATGGGATGCCAAATAAGCAACAAGAATTTATTATCCATAATTCTGGAGGCTGGGTGTTGGAGACAAAGTCAAAGGCACATTGATGTCTGTTGATGGATTACTTCCTAGCTCAAATCTATGATAACAACACCTTCTCTTGTGTTTTCACATCACAGAAGAGGGTATTGGTCTGGTCCCTTTCACAAGGGCTCTAATCCTGTTCATGAGAAAAGAAACCCCAGAGCCTAATCACCTACCAAAAGACCTCAACTTCTTCTTCTTCTTCTTCTTCTTCTTCTTCTTCTTCTTCTTCTTCTTCTTCTTCTTCTTCTTCTTCTTCTTCTTCCTTTTTTTCCCTTTTATTTTATTTTACAATACCATTCAGTTCTACATATTAGACACGGATTCCCTTGTTCTCCCCCCTCTTGCTCCCCTCTCCTTCCCCCAGCCCACCCCCATTCCCACCTCCTCCAGGGCAAAGCCTCCCCTGAGGATTGAGATCAACCTGGTAGACTCAGTCCAGGTAAAGACCTCAACTTCTAATACCATCTCATAGTATTAAGAATTTAATATGTGAGTTTTGGAGGAGGCAAATGACAAATCTGTACTATTCCCTATGTTGGAAATACCTTTTGAAACACAAGGGTATGAGACTATCAAGATGGCTCCACAAATAAATTAGGGCTCCTGCCACCCTGGTGACATGAGTTCTATCCCTGGAATCCAAATGGTTAAAGGGAAGAAATGAAAAATGACTCCCCCCTTCTCTTAATGAAAAATAAAATCAGAAAAAGAGTATGAGGCAGGAGAATTGCTGAGTGCAATTGGACTCCATGGTGCTCCACAGTATGAACCCATCTTATTTCCTTACTCAAATTAATTAATTATTAAAATCCCACAATGGTTTGTTTCATTTTAACGCAAAATGTAAGAGAAAGAACAAAACAAAATTCACTACATAAAATCTAAAGTCTATAAATAATATAATTGCAAGAAATATTATGTTTTATAGTATATATTACAGCCACTTGGAGAATGATTTTATGTCTGATGTCATATTAATAATCATGGAGGAACATAAATATCTCTTAGATAGCCATTCCAGAATTTATCAAAACACAAGAAACAGAATAACTTATATAGTCTAGCTTGATCAGCTTAACAAGAAAATTAAAAATAGATCTCTATACTAGAATTTTGACAAATACTCAGGACTTAAAGGAAAGTGAAGGGCTGTTTGCTAAAAATAAATGAATGCAAATTAGAAGAACATTTGCTCCCTGAATCCATTTTTCCAACCAATGAGCAACAAGAGCTGCCCACCACATGAAACAGACTCTGGATTAGAGGAAACCATATACACACTAGGTATGAACACTAGGTGGCATAAGCCTGTTATAAGCTACTCTGATTCCTGGTATCTTCCCTAACCTCACAGAGCTCTAGAAGTCAGGCCTTTGGAGACTGAAAAACTATGAATAATCTCTTCAGGAAAGTCTGAGAAACTATTGGAAAAACTCTGAAGGTGCCATACCTAGCTGGCAAGCCCCTGCTATCAGGAACCTCAGCTTACAGAAGTCTTTTTTCATAGGAACATTTTTACACATATGTAGTAAACCAAGGTATGTACAATTCTGAGAAAATGTTATATATGTCATACAAGGAAGCAGTGAGGATACTACTCAAATTAAGGGATATTTAACAACAGCTCTCTCTCTCTCTCTCTCTCTCTCTCTCTGTGTGTGTGTGTGTGTGTATGTGTGTGTGTGTGTCTGTGTATGTGTGTGTGTATAAGTGAGAAATAGGAACTTTAAATGTGAAAGATTTCAAGAGTGCAAGATCTGTTACAGATTAAAATATAGTAAAAGCAATGAAAACTCAGATAAACTTTGGAATTAAAAATAAGAACTCGTAGAAAAGAGCAATGAAGAAAGCTATAAATGAGTTTATAGATCAATATCCAATTAACAAGATATTTAATAAAAAAAACAAAGCAAATGATTTTTTTTAATTTTCATAAAAGATGGGGGAATCAAAATGGGTATGCAGTTTTTAACAGAAACAATGAAAGTTTCCAGACAGTGAAGAATTATCTCCCAATTATGAAGAAAAATACTTTCCCTCCAGAAAGTTCACACATCAAATCATCAGTGATGTGTCAATAGTGGTAGATGATATTTTTATTCCTTTAAGTTCTCCAGAAAATCCCCATCCATCATTTATTAAGAGGGCACCTTGCTCAGACAAGTGTGGAACACACCTGAAAGAAAGAACCAGGAAAGATCATCACATTCCAGTAGCAAAGCATGGGCTGAGAGCCAAGCACTCAAGATTTGTAGCCCTCAGTGTGCTGCAGAGTAGGTCACATTGCTTTAGGGAAGATTTTTCAGATTAATTTGACAGACTCTCTTATACATTCACAAGTCTTGGTTCACAGCCAACCTCTGGATGTTGTATTTGACTTACAGCCTACTCTATAAGATAGAACCCATACCTGACACTGTTTGGGTGACCAAGAACCAGAGACTAGATAGACAGGAGACCTAGGGTATAGGATGACTCATCCCTAACAGGCTTGAGGGCCAGCCAGCCCAAACCAGTAATAACATACTTTCTGAGAGCCAACCTGGGTTTGCCTAAGGGTCTTAGCAGCAACAGCAGCTGAGAAATGATTTGGAGATGACCTGGACCAATAGAGGCAGCCAGGTGACACCAGTAGATGCATATTCATCAGACCTTCCCCCAGTGCAGGGTGGAGGGTATATAAGGCTTGCCTCTTCCTGAATAAACTGAGCTTGTTGTTTCAACATTCTCCCAAAGTCTGTGTCATTGATTGTGCACCTACTTGGCCCCCTCCCAAAAAGGAACAGCAGCAAAGGACCCTGCCACACTAGGATAAAGTCAAGTACTAGTGCTCTATAAAAATAAAGTAACAATAAAATGATTCCTAATGATATTCTGCTTTGCTCATAGATCAGTGCCTTATTCAGTCATAATCAAAGAAACTTCCTCTTGAAGAAGATGGGAACAAAAGAGAAACCTACATATAGACATTATGAAGAAAGGGAGATACCTGGAAACACAGATTTCTAAATGTGATATCTCCATTTGATGGATGCCATACTACATCAAATATGTCCCCTCAGAGCTCAGGGAATCCCTTAGAAGAGGTAAAATTTTTATTGCTCTGCTGAGTGTGTGAATAAGTGGGTCTCTAAATCTTGTGCCCTCTCTTGGGGCTCTTTTATTTCTGTTGGTTTGTTTTTTGCAATGTTGATGTGATATTTGTTTTATTATATTTTATTCTGTTATGTTTTGTGGTTATCTCTTAAAAGCCTGTTCTGTTCTAATGAGAGATATTGGAGAACTTTGCATTTAAAGTTGCAGTCCACCATATCTGGATAGCTTTCTGAGCTCAGTGCAAAATGGAGGACTCCCTTTCTCAGAAGGGCTTCCTCTTCTCTGACTAATCTTATTTGGAGAGTGTCTCTAAGCTCAGGTGCCTGACCTTATTTAGAGGATGACCCTGCACAGAGCCTCTGCTAAGGCTGTATGATTCAGCACATAAGTCCTACTCTTTCCTCTGGACTGTATAATTGGGTGCTGTGTCATGACCAATCATCCCTTTCTGCCTATAAGCCTAAGAACCTTTATATACCTTTCTCATAGAAAAGATAAAATGAGCTGTCTCTCTGACGCTGACTCCAAAAGTTCTGTCCATCATGCTCACATCTGAACCCTGCTCTCTGCTTTTGTTCCCTTGTCCCTTATGGACCAACAGCCAATGACACACAAGAAAAGGGAGACCCACAAGAGATAGGAATGGGGTGAATCAGGATGGGAGGGGATATAGAGAGGACGTGGAAGAGTTTAGGGATGAGAAACTGTTAAAAAGAAAAGAAGTAAATTAAAACATATTTCTTGTATTACAAGGTCAACCTTCAAGTATGTTCACCTAGTATGGGGGTTAAATCTTCATTTTAAACTTGACTAGAATTGGAATCACTTAGGAGACAAATCTCTGGGCATGGTCATGAGGCTGTTTCCAGAATGTTTAAATAGGGAGAAAGGACCTACCGTTAATGTCAATAACACCGTGGGCTTGGGTCCACGACTGAATAAAAAGAGCAAAGTGAGCTGAACACTAGCGCTAGTCTCTGCTTCCCTATTTGATGCTACATAAAATCTTATCTCACACTCTTGTCACCTTGGTATTCTGCCATAATGGACTCTGACTTCAACTATGAACAAAAATAAACTCTTCCCTCCAAAAGTTACTTTTGTGAAGTATTTTTTCACAACAGCAAGAAAAATAGCTAATGCATACAATGATACAAATGTACTAAGATAATAGGTGGTAGGAAAACACAGTAGAGGTGCTCAGGAAGGGATAGATCCTCATTGTGGTAAAACATTAATTTAACCACATTCAGGTTTATAAAATATATAATACAAATTGAATGCCACACTCATAAAATGAAAATGGACAAACATGTAATGTAGTTGCTATCAAGGAAGGAAAAATGTGAAAGAAATATTTTCCTCAAGTGACAAGTCAGAACATGTGGACCATTCCTTGATGGGAGCCATAAGCCTAAGCGACCCTTGACACACATGCTAACATATTTGGGTTTCCAGTCTCTTTTCTTAGATCTAGACCTTACTTAAGTCTCCATAGCACCAGAACCTCTTCTCAGATATCAGGTGAATGAGTTGCAGTTAAGCAATTAGGCAGTTAGGCAAGAGTAGATAGATAACCCCCAGAGCAACATTCCCTGCTGGCCAAACAGCCCATAATTAAGTCCCTTCCTGCTCTCAACCCCCTTTGCCTACCTATATATACCTTAAGAGAAAATAAAATTTTGGAGCTTGACCAGACATCCTGTCTTGCTCTCATTCTTTGTGTCTCTTGTCCCTCTCATTCACTGGCCCTCTCTTCAGGTCCTTGTTGAGGACCCCACTGACTGGGGCAATTCCTTATACATTTTTTGGGTTTTTCTTTTTTAAGACTTCATTTATGTGTGAGCTTGTGTGTATGTGTATATTTCTGTTCATATATGTGTTCAGGTATTCATGGAGGCCAAAAGAGGGTGACAAATACCCTGTAGCTAGAGTTATTGGCATTTCTGAGCCACCTTATGTCTTTGCTGAGAACTAAATGCCTACCTTCTTATAGAGCAGTAAGCTCTCTTAAACTGTGAGCCTCTCACCAAACTCTGTTATATGATCATATGTTATATGGAAATCAATAGCAACGAGTAAAGTTGGCTAAGCTCATTTTTAATAGGAGAAATGCAAGTTAAGGAAATAAATGAATCCACTTTCACCTATTAGATTTGCAAACTGAAAATCTGAACTTATTGAGCACTACTTTAGGAAGATGATATGTACTCAACCACTGATGGAACAAACAATGAAAAACATTTATGATGTAAGTATACAACTGAAAACCTACATACATAGCATTTCATGTGGCAATTATACAGTTCAGCATTTATCCTTCACAAAACACTAGCATGAAGATGTAAGACATGCCTGATGAATAAATAAATAAATAAATAAATAAATAAATAAATAAATAAATAAATAAAGTACGATTTATAAACCATTTCTGTGCTAATGCCAGGAAATATCACTATGTAGACAATTAGGAACCTGTTCATTTCTGCTATGGACAGAGTGCTGGGAGAGAGAATTAACCTAGCTGGGATATAATATATTTTTTAGCTATAATTGCTATTAGTCTGGCAACTCATATCTTACCCTTAAAAATGGTTTGATAACAATGCCAACAATGAGAAACTACAATTATATGGACTTTACAAGATGGTTATGAGAAATTGGCATAAAGAAGAGTAACTTTGGAAAATAATTTGTAACCCATACAGAGAATCACTAAGGAAGACAAGGTACCCCTGACAGATAAGATAAAAGCTTTAAAATTATATATGAATGACAAGAACAAAAAACTGACAAATTTAATGAAAGCTTTGGAAGAACTGATTGTTCAGGGGGTTCAAACACTACAAAACACAACTATTAATAGATTTCAAGCCTTAGAAAAACATTTTAAGACTGATTAAAAAAGAGTGTTCAGATACAGATAGAACTTAAAGGGGAGTCAACCTCACCATTACCTTACAGAATTAGAGTTAAGCTGCCTAGGGTTATTAGCACCTCTGCCATGATTTAGTCTGTTATTGCTTATCATAGGCCAGCAAATAACAATTATTCAGAAGGATATGCATACTGAAAATGGGAACCTATATCCATGAAAGATTTAAAAAAAAAGTTAAGAAAGCAATAGTTCCCGATGGTATGCATTCAGCATATATAAGACAGATGTTGGATACATGGTCCTCTAGGAACAGAATCACCCAAAATGACTGGACTCATTTAGTCTCAGCAGTACTAGAATGTGGTTCTCAATTACAAAGGAAAAGCTGGTTGAGAGAAGAAACCTTTGAACAGCAAGATAAGATTAGGGGTTTTCAGATTTCCCAAGATCAAATACTGGGCAATGGCCATTATGCTGATGTAAATAATCAGGCTACATTTGATGAATACATCTTGTTCCTATGTCATTTTTATCTAAATGAACTCATTATTGACAAATCAACGTATATTGTCCTTGCAAACCTCACTAGTCAGTCACCAACACTCACTATAAAAAACTTGCTTCAGTGAAGGAACATAATGTAGAAAGGGAAATATATTTCTGTCCTTTGTAATATCAGGAAATAACTCTAAAGGGGTCCAATCATGTCATGGACCTGACAAAGGTCAGATGTGATTAAAATATGATTAAACTCTGACAAATAAAAAAATCATGATGAATGAATCAAAGATAGAATTTAGCTCAGGTTCCTGAGCATCTAGTTAGTTCTCTTAGAAACCATCCCTGTGATATTGGTCAACCCATACCATTTTTCTGTAAAATTAAGCAATTGTATTTTTATATGAGAAATGTTGTATAGGCACTAGGAAAGCAGATGCAGGAGGATTCCTGCTTATTTTTAACCTGAGTTATGTAAATTTTCAACATGTCTCCACAAACTGGCATGGCTTACACTGTACAAGGAGTCAACAAGAGAAATACCAGAAAAGCAGAGAATGCTGAGTTTTCGGTCAATCACATTATGCAAGAGTTGAGGGGAAATCCTTCATGAAAAAGAACTGACTTCTTAGCAAAGATACATGAAAATTTTAGAATAACAACAGTTCTACAATAACCACAAATTAGATGATCTTTAACACAGTACTTCATTAATAAAAGGAAGTTCACACATGTGCATGCATATACACAGGCAGCATCCAAGAATCTTAAAATGTAATCACTGTCTTGTTCTTCCTTTCAGTTCTAAAACACTTCTTATTCAATACTTCCCAACTGTATGCTGTCCCATTATACACATGTCTTAACTTTGCTCAAAAAGTTCTTGGTAGAAAGAGCTATGTCTCATTCTCTTGTGTATCCCAACAGTAAGTCACTTAATGTTTAGGACATTAAAGGGCTTAAAACATGCTTGTGATAAATGACTTCTGCAAAGTTAAATCTATAAATAAACAAACAACTTGGACAGTCCTGGCAGCAGAAAAGAGAAAGGAAATTAAACAGTTTCCTCATAAGGGTACATACATAGAATAAGCAGACACAAAGCTATGCAACCAGGATCATTAGACACAACATAAAACAATTACATTCACAGAATACTAACAGGATGCTTGTGAACCTTTCCAAGCAACAGGTCTTGCAATACAGACATTAAGAGGTGTATGCTTTAAAAGCATCTCCAGACTATTGTGAAGACAGTCTTCCCCCATCTGTCCAAACAAGATAAGGTAATAGTGAATAGACATGCTTTATTCAGACTGTTAGTACTTGCAGTATCTGCCCTGCAAAAAACTAGTTAACTAGTTTTACTGGAATTTTTAAATGTTCTAAGTGCTTATTTACTAAACTTCATCCAATAAAGAACAATGAATATACTATGGCTCAGCAGTTAAGAGAGTGTACTGCTGTTGCTAGAAGTCCTGAGTTCAGTTCCCAGGATCCAAGTCAGCTAGCTGTTATTTTGTGGCTTCCATAGGCAGCCTTCCTGTGTGGACACACACACACACACACACACACACACACACACACACACACACACACACACCTTGAAAATAATAAAAGTTTTTCGTAACAAAAGGTTTCTATGAAATTTGGAGTTATTTCATTCACAAACCAAGTCAATCTTCAATCTTAAAACTGAGTCTTTGACATTTGCTATATATTTAAATACTTAGGAACCACAATGGAGCACCCTAGGGTCTGCCCACATCAGCCCCAGTGAAGGATAGTTGGCCTTTGCCTTCACTGCACATGTTCAAGAGATATGACCCTTTTTCTTCTGAGACATTTTTTAGAGTGCAAACCATTGTCTCTGGAAATAAAAAGCAATGTGTCTCTGTAAGCCATAACTGCTCATTCAGTGTGATATGTTCTATTGTAGGTATTCCTTTTTTACTGGAATTTTATGTAATGTGAGCATCTCTTTAAAAAAAATTAGGGGCATGTGTTTGACAATTCCTGAAAACTTCCTTTTAGTTCTGAGATGATTTCTACCTGATCACTCTTTTATCCCAGTGAAAATTCCATCACCAGGAAAGTCAATATGACCTTACACACATGCTTGTTCTTTACTTTTTTTGTTTTTCTTTTCTTTTTTAACGAACTAAGTTATTAGGGATTGTAGAAAGAACATTTCAAAGTTGACAGTCATGAAAACGCATGATGGAGGCCTAACTTGCAACGTAAGGGGTAACACTATACAAGGCAGTGCTTACAGTTAGATGGCAGTAACTGAGGACAGAGGTATGATTCTGTGCTTCTAGTAGCCTGCTGGTTCTCAATGCTGTGGTTACAGTTCAAACAATGTCTGAATTCAATATGCAGTTCAACCTTCTACTAATATTTTATAAATCAGCCCCCAGGATCTAAGACTGCTCAAATCTGACCATATTCTCTCCTGAGAACAGGAGAAAGGAAGCATACCCCATGTTTTCTACCAAGAATTTTACAAGTGTTTTATCTGAGATAATTTACATGGACTTAACATCAACTGGTTGGAGAAGCTGAGACACTATGTTCCAGAGTAATTTAAACTCTAGGATTGAATTTGGCATAGCTGTAGTTTTCTGTCAAGATTCCCCATTAATCACTCTCCCAGTGCGTATCTCTTCCCACACAGCGCATTACTAAATGGAAATGAGCTGTATGACTCACCTGAGAGTACGTGGGTTTGAAGAAAAGAGAACATGAAAGCATAGCACATTCCCATTACCACCTTAGTACAGAATCTCTACATACAGTCCTACAGTCTTTAGCATTACAGTCTCCTGGTGAACTGATGATTTGAAAATTTCCGGGATTTCTTCTTACCAAGGAATTTTTGCTCTCTTCTCTTCACTTTCTAGTTCCAAGTCACAGTGTAATCACCAAACCTTGCAGTGGAAGGAATCTTTTCTCCTAAAGAACACTTTTAGAACAACAACAACAACAACAAAAAAGAAGTTCAGATGGCCTCCATTATTCTAAGACAGTATTTAAGCTCTTGTGAAAGTGTATGCATTTAGAAAAAGAAGTTAAATTGTTCTTGTGCACTTATACTTGGGGACATGTAAAATTTATATGCATTTTCATTAATAATGGTGAGAAAGATAAGGTCAATAATGATAACATGCATCTATTTGAACTGTCTGAATGGCATGTGTCTTGAGAAGGTATCCACATCCTCTAAGACACAATGACCGATTTCCTAGATTGCTGCTACAAATCTGTAGTGTCACAACCAAAGCTTCCAAGGTTCTTTTGTTCATTTTTCTGTGCTAAAGTTTCAGTTTCCTTTCAAATTTTAAAGGTAGTTTGAGGTATATATTAAAAATGTTAAAACTTCTAAAAGTTGCAATGACCTCATAGTATAAATGATACTCACAGAAAGTAAAACAGGCTTACATTCTTGAGGTTGGAGAGATGGTTCCGAAGTTGAGAGCACATACTGCTCTTGCAGAGGCCCAAGTTTTGTTCGCAGGATCCACATTGGGCAGCTCACAACTGCCTGTAACTCCAGTCCTGGGAGGTACAGCACCCTCTGGTCTCTGTCAGTACTGCACTCCTGTGCAAACACCCAGATGCAGGTACACACACACACACACACACACACACACACACACACACACACAATATTAAAGAAGGAAACAAAACAAAATGACCTATAAAGTTATTTACAATATTGAGCATTTCACTTAATAACAATTCTTCCAGGCACCTTGCCTTCATTTTTTTTCAGCTTTCTAATAAACATGCAGCTGTGTCATCAATTCTAATGAGCATAAAATAGTATGATAATGTTCCTGAAACCTCAAAGGGTATTAAATTATTTGAATTAGAAACTCTTAAAATTATTTTAACCTCATAATGAAAAATGTATAGACTTGTATTTACCAGTTTATTAACTTAAAAAAAAAAAGCCATGACTTCCTGATTTTAGAATTTCAAGTACCCAGGAGTACAGATGAAGGCAAAAACCACCTAAAGGAGGCAAAGAACGTTTACTGGAAATTCACTGCTGTTTACTGAAGAAAGTGACTGTAGCATCGTGGTGCTTTATTTAAACATTGCAGTTCAATTAAACTTCCAAAGACTTCTGCTGGTGAGATTTCCTTTTGCAAAATACTGCTTTTTATGTCATGTTGGTAGCAGTGGCCTACTTCTAAAAAGATGAAAGAGGCAGGGAATATAGCTCAGTGGAGTTTAATCCTGAGCCATAGATATGTGAAGACCTGAAAACCCAGCATTTGGGAGGAGGATGCAGGAGAATCAATAATTCAATGTCATTCTCAGCTATATAATAAGTTCATAGCTAGCCTGGGCTACATATTTGAAAAAAATCATATTTGAAAAAAATCAATATATTAGTAAATAAAAAAGATCCAGGTTAAGCTCCCGACATTTCAAAATCTTGGCTCACATCTCTGGTATACTCCCAGAATTTTAGTTTTGAAATATAAGGAGTCATGTGGCTAAGTCCACCCCAATATTAAGCTGTTAATTCATGCTGGACACACATTTTGCTGGTATGCACTATTTCAGGTTAGTATTTTCATAAAGATTTTACAACAAGGAAAATAAAAGGGTCATCTTAGAAAGTCAGCATTAACACTGCTATCTGGAAGAAAACAGATAAATGACTTCCATAGAGTGATCAATTAAATACACTGCATAACCATGGCTCACTTCCAGAATATTTTCCTATCTCTAAGTATAACTTGTAGCTTCACAATTAACTCTGGTACCTAAAGCCTTAAGAAATTTAATCATGTTATTAGCCCCCAACCCAAATGCTCTATGATTATTCCAATAGTTGCCAAAGTAGAGTACTGTCCAATCTCTATATAAGCTACAAAACATCCCTGAGAGATGAAGATGATGACTTGAGGAAGTGTAGACATATACTAAGTTCCCAGTAAATAAATCCCTATGAATGTGATCCCTGTAGGACTACTTATTATAGTAATAAAAGTGAAAACCAACTAAATAGCTGGAAGGCGAGGGGGGTGGATAAAGTATGACAGAGGGATATAACATGGGAGGAAGAGTCATAAAAATGTTCAAGAGAAAAATACTTTATACTTCAGAATAATGTTAAAGCAAGTAAATTTTAAAAAGCAAGTCATGAAGTAGTTTTTATTGCTGTTAAAAATGTTTGTGTGTACATACATACTAACATGCACATAAAATTAAACGGAGATATTTTTCCCCTGAGTGGGTGTGTTATTGTTAATGATTTTTATTTTCCATAAAAATAAGTTCAGGGTCAGTGTGACAGCTCAGCAGGTGAAGGCATTTGCTACTAAGTCTGATGACTTGAGTTTAAACTCCAGGACCCACAGAGTGGAAGAAGGGTGATGCCTATCACTAGTTGTCCACACACACACACACACACACACACACACACACACACACACACATATGCAAACACAATATGCAAATAAAATAAATGTAATTAAATAATTAAAGTGAATTAAAATTATTAAATAAAAAAACATTTTGTTTTCAGGCATTACTTTTTAGCTTCATTTGAGCATTATATTTATAATAAGAATTGAATCATATATATTTCCTTATAAAATATAAATTCTCCTCTTGAAAATGGAATAGATTTCATGATATTTTCAAAAAAAATATGTACTGTGAAAAAGAAAACCTGAGTATCATAAAGTGGACCACACATCCTGTATTCTAATTGTCCATCATTGCTGGATTATTTCAACCTCATCTCACTCCTTATTATCCCCATTATTCTCATAAACTATGTGTAGGGCTGTAAGTTAGTACCACCATTGTGAGAAAAATATGGGAAGTATCCAGACCCTGTAGCCCCTATAGTAGGAGTATTTCAAAGTATTAGATGAGAGACATTATGTATGCCCATGGTTATGTCAATGATATCCATAATATCCACAAGGTGGAATCAAGGAGTCCATTAATACATGAGGTGTAAGAAGGATGATATATATTTATATATCATCCTTAGATGCATATATATACATATATACATATGCATAACAGAATATCATTGAGTCTTAAAAGATTAGGATCCTCTTCTTTGCAGCAATGTAGGTGGGATTAATAGTCAATACATTAAGTGAAATAAGCCAGACACATAAAGCAAATGCTACATGTTCTTCACTTTGGAAAAGTAAAAAGCTTGTCTTATGTAAGAATGGAATGAAATCACAGTCCCTAGAGGCCAAAAAGCAAGGGGGCGGGGAATGGAAAGAACTTAGATAGGCAGTAAAATCACTTTTGGTTCCAAGAAGCTGTGATAATACATTTCACATGAGTGGTTCTCAGCACATAGAAATAATAATTATTCAAAAAAGGGAATAGTTATTTGATCATTATGAACTATACATATCTATCAAATTATTGTATGGTCCTTCATTAAAATGTTCCAATATAGCCAGGTGGTGGTGGCTCATGCCTTTAATCCCAGCACTTGGGAAGCAGAGCCAGGTGGATCTCTGTAAGTTCTAGGCCACCCTGATCTATAGAGCAAGATGCAGGACAGGCACCAAAACTGCACAGAGAAACTCTGTCTCAAAAAAAAAAGTTCAAATATTCTATCTCAATAAAACTGCACTAGCTAAAAAAAGGCATAATACCACTATTTTTTATTTTATTTAGTTGTTTATTATGTGAGGACACATCAATGCCACAGCAATCATGTGGAGGCCAGAGAACAACTTTTGGGAATTGATTTTCTCCTATATAATGTGGGTTCCAAGGGTAGGACTTGGGTCATCAAGCTTGGTAGCAAGTGCCTTTACTGAATGATTAATCTCTTCAGCTAACCATTACTACTTTAAAAGTAACAAGTAGCTGAGTATGCACACTTGAAATCCCAACACTCAAGAAGCTGAAGAAAGATATCAAGTCTTCAAGGCCAGCCTTGGCTATATAGTAAGTGTAAAGCTGTGTAAAGTTAGATTAGATTCTGTCACAAAAAAAACACTACAAAACAAGTCAATTAATTAAAATAGAAATAATTCCATTTACAGATGAAGAATGAACCATTGGAATTTTTGATTGCATAAACACAGGTAATTAAATCCACATGTGTATCAAGAAGAATTAATTTCAGAACTTAAAAGTCCACACCAAATAACTTTCAACCTTGATTTCATTTCAGTTTAAATAATTATGAATTTCTCCCAAATGCCAAGTCCTGAAAATTGTGTGTACAGCCCATTTAAAAACATGCAAGTTTAAGACAAATCTTGGTGCTTCCAACTTTTGAGATCCAAATGCTGGGTTAGCTTAGGATACTATTTTAGTTAAGCTCAAGTGTACTAAATAGACCAAGGTACTAAAATAGATGAGACTCCTTTAAACAGTTCACCAAAAATTTCTGCCTCAAAAGCATTACTGAATCTGAAAATTATAGTTATTCTGCATCCAATGGAAGGCATGGAAAAGGATTGTCTACCCTGCAGCAAACATCATGTTGATTGACACAACTAACCTTCCTTTTGAAAGGGTTCATCCTTTAAATAATAGATTTCATGCATTCATATGAGGTAATAGAGTTGAAACACAATCCATGTGATAGTGCAGGGTGTGGCCTGGCATAAAACTTGACTTTATTTTTAATCTCCATCATATATAGAATTTACTTTGGATCAGAGTGAAGAAGTAAGCAAAGTGTCATTCACAAAAAATATCCTTTCATACACTTATCAGCCTCACAAAGCTTTACATACATTATGCTTTACAATAAACACTCATGTTTATAACCAAAAATTTGTGTTAAAGACATTTACAATCTAAAATATGTATTAAAGGCAGGCTCATTCTGTCACGTAGGTAATGCAAATTTAATACAGTGTGTGTATACATGTGGGAAGGAAAAGGAGTGAAATACAGTAAATGCATCACTTGCTGTCACATTCCAGACACAATGTCATTTTGATTCTGACAGTACTCAAGCTTTAGATTTTGTCGCAATGTTGTCACCTGATAGAAGAGTTTAGAATTTTCTGACACATTGGAATTACTGAGACAAGGTGGTGCTCTCTGAAAGATTGCAACTTACCAGTATTCAAAACACTCCCGCAAAATGTCTAAGACAAGCATCTATTTCTCCATCTCAACCATGTTGCCCTCCCATAGTCTCTGATAATAAGCCCCACCGCCACTGAGCATCATGGGAAATGGAAATCCCCACTCAGGCAAAATGAAAATCTCTTCTTTTAATTCTTTCCCTTATACTTCCAGCTGAGAAGTCCATAACATTTTTTTTAAACCATTTTTCTAAGTGAATCACAAAACTATGAGGCATGGACAGAGATCAAGAAAACTAAAGAAGACTGATTGTTGTTGGGAAGAGCAGGGCAGCTATGGGAAGTGAGTTTCTATCCAGAGTGCATATTGCCTTGGTTGGCAAGGACTCACGGAACTGTACTTGGGAGTGTTGAGTGACATGGAATTGTGCGGATGCTATTCATTTAAGCATTTATTCTTGCATTTATTTTTTCCTCTGTAGACATTGTTAGCTCCACCTGAGCTACTTTTACTGCTTTATACTGAGAAGAGTGTATATCTTATGTGCACTAAAGACTCATAGGAATCTTTATTGTGATGGGGTTCTCACCGACTGCTGTGTATAGGGCCAGCAACATATTGTCAAAGTAGAAGCTGTAGCAAATAGATAATCACATTTCCTAATTAGCACATTGGATGAAACACCACATTGTTATAACTAAAACCTATGGTATATAACAAGCAATCATCAAGACAGTAATGTGTTAAAGAAAGAAGAGAGGATTAGCTCTTTAAAAGATTCATTATATTTTGAATTATGTGAATGTCTTAGGTTTTCTATTGTGGTTCATCACCAAAGGAAGTCAAGACAGGAACTCAAACATGGCAGGATCCTAAAGGCAGGAGAATGCTACTTACTGGCTTCCGTTCCCTGGCTTGCTCGGCCTGCTTTCTTATAAACCACCATCCCAGGGATGGCACCTACATAGTGGGTAGCCCCCGCCCCCCCCCATTGATCACTAATTGAGAAAATGACTTACAGCTGAATCTCATGGAGGCACTTCTTCAACTGAGGATCCTTTGTCTCTGGTGACTTTACCTTGTGTCAAGTTCTACACAAAGTCAGCCATGGCAGTGGATATGGTATTTTTATGGATGAGTGTGCACACAGGTGTTCAGGTGTCTGTAGAATCCAGAAGAGGATGTTGGGTCCTCTTGAGCTGGAATTCCAGATGGTTGTGAGACACCAAGGATCTTAAGTCCTCTGAGAGAATAAGAAATGCTCTTAACTGCTAGGCCATCTCTCCAGCCACAGGATAGGCCTTTTGAACTAGCAGGTTGTTCCAACTGACTAGTCCTCTTTCTCATTATAGGAACTAAATAGTCTCCTAGTCAAATTCTAATGTGGACACCAAATGACTGATGAAGAAGAAAACAGGAAATTTCATTTCAAATGATTATTCTGATGTTTTGCTTCACCTTAATTCCTAGTGAATTAATAGAATGACACATGGACATAATAGAAAAACAAGTGCATTTTAATTAAAGTTTCTCAAATAGTCCGTGGTCATTTAAAACTCTACACCAAGAAGATTAGGCTTGTTCTTGGGGAAGCTGAGCACTTGAAAAGGATTGTGTCCTCTGTAGTGTGACTGCTAATAGAGTTGTACATGTAAAGAAAACAAGTAAACATTTACAGAGGCATCTTTTTAATCACAACCATAGCACTGAGCAGAAAATTAAAATAGAGTCTCAAAACAGAGTAAGTATATCACAGAACATGGATTATCTTTTCAAATGTGCATCTTTTGATTTGATATGCAAATGTAAAGAGACCAACATAGTTTGATACAATGTAAAGGATATATAATTTGGAATATTCTTTGTAATAAAAAATTACAAAATTTAAATAGGTAATTAGGTACAGAAGTGTATATTTATTACAAAAGCTATTACATGAATATGAAAAGGTGAGAATTACCAATAACATCACAAATCCAGAAAAAATACTCAAAGAATTTTATTATTTAACTACTTAAGACACCTGTAACATATTCTACAATGTTTAATCTTTGCTTTTAAATCAACTCTCATACAATAATAATTTTGAAATATATTTTTCTAATTTTTTTGCTAGCATACATTAATTTTTATAACTATGGGTTTCACTGTGATATTTACACATGTGTGACACTTTTTAATTATATTTCTCTTAATTTTTAGTAAGTAGAATAAAATTAAAATTTTATTTTTTCTCCCATAGTTAAACAAACATTATTCTCTTATGGCCCAATTACTTCTCAAGTACACTACTTCCTATGATATTAGTATTGAGGATTAAGTTTGCAGCATATGCATTTGAGGATTGTAATTCAGAAAAGTTTATTACAAAACAAATGCCCTGGGAATTTGCTTAGTTGTCAAGACTGAGTTCCATCTCAGGACCCTCATGAAAGAATGAAATAGTCAACTTCTATGCACACAAATACATACACACACATATGATAGATGGTGGATAGATAGATAGATAGATAGATAGATAGATAGATAGATGATTGATTATATGTAGATATAGATAGATGATGGATAGATAGGTAGATAGATAAATAGTTGATAGTTAGATGTTAATTAGAAATTCCTTAATTTTTTCCACTTAGGAAACCCCAACACATACTTCAAATTTTAATTAATATTTTACCTTCTATAGAAAAACACTCAGGCATTCCCTGAGCAGGTTCATATCCACAAAGCTATTAGAACTGATTTGATTTGCTATTTGACTAGAAAAAATTTACCCCATGATTTCCTTCCAAGATTATAAACTCCTTACACACAATAACCATTGCATGCACCTGTGTATTCCTTTTTTGCATGAGGGAAGAGTCTAACAACTATTTGTGGATAATCCAAAGAATATATGGCATGTGAAAAATTCAACGTTAAACAAATATTTCCCAGTGCCAAACATTCTCTATATGTCATGAATGTTCTTGGGGCAGGGAAAACATTAACCCAAAAGACAGTCTGTACTCAGTGTGTTAGAAGCTAGAGCTACATGACAATAAGCAGATTGAGCAGAGGATCAGAAGTAAGGAAGGCAGCTGGAGATATTAATGGTTTCATTAGGATTAGATTATGAAAGAAATAGTATTTGAGAAAAAGAATTCCAGGAAGTGGAGGAATTAGTCATGTAGATGAAGGAAAGGGCATTTTAGTGGTTTTCCAATGTGAGTACCTCTAAGACATTTGAGAAACCAAGAATGAGGTCACATGTTACTGATGTTTAGGTGATAAGGATGGCAAAGACAAGGTCAGAAAAGTAGAAAGGTGGTCAGCATTCTAAACCATTTCAAAATCTCAGCTCTATCTTGTGAGTGTTGATGGACTGAGAATCCTTCACAGCCTATCAACACAGCTACAAAGTCTCCAATGTGGAAGCTGGAGCAGAACATCAAGAGTAACCATTGCTTAGCTCAGGCTGTTAATAAGAATGGTGGTGCAAGACAGTAAGACTCTGGCCATGGAAACTTGTGCAGTAGAGAGTCTGGGATTATGCGAAGTCTTGAAAGGAGAAAAAAAATGGAGGTTCATACTGGATACTTCCCCCAAAATAAGTAAAAATGTGGAGTTTAACACCAATTAAAATAGGGAAAACAATGGGTAGTGCAAATCATGTTGATTTTGATATGGATGATGAATTCCGTTTTAAATATTTTAATTTTGAGAAGTTGAAGTATCAAAAAGCAAGCTGGAAAAGCACCTGGACACAAGTTGAAGTTCAGGTAGAGATCTGGCATGCAACTTTTGTGGTTAATTTGTTATGTGGTTCTGGGAATTGAACTTAGGCAAGCCCTCTGAAAGTAATGTCAGATTGCCAAAATGATAGTTTATTCACCTGTGTTCTCTGTTTTTAGTGCAGGTATAGAATATGGAGAAAAGTGTTTTCAATCACAATTGTGAGTGTGCCGATAAAATTCACAAAGTATTTAAAATGGGAGGCAAAATGAACTTGATGACAGGGATTAAGTCTACCTATTAGTTATGAAGTTTATTCTGGGAAACACAGTGAACAAAGTCTTTAAAGGGAGGAAGGACGTGGAAGTTAGCAGATGAGTAAACTCAAGATCTGTAGAGAGCTGGATGAAAGGACAGGAAATGGTCTACTAAGGGAGCAATGCTTGAAACTGAGATCTCTGAGGATGCAAGGCCCACAGCAGATCCACAGAATATGCTGAAATGGCAAGTGGAAAATAAAACTTTAGAGGCTAGTAAGGTTGCTCAGTTGGTAAGTGCTTGCTTTACAAGGACCTGGGTTTAATTCCTAGAACTCATGTAAAACAAGTCCAACATGGTTATATGAACTTTTAATCTCAACACTGTGGAAGTGAGGACAGGTAGACCCTTGACGCTAGACTAGCGTAACTGAAAAGCTCTAGTCCAATGAGAAAACCTGTCTCAAAAATCGAAGTGGACAGAAATTTAAAAATGGCACCCACAGTTGTCCTCAGACCCCTACAAACACACACATGTGCATGCACATACATCTGCATGAAACACACACACACACACACACACACACACACACACACACACACACACAAATTAAGTTTAAGTAAACAGAAGTAATTTTGAGAGTGTCCATAAAGTAGAAGCTGAAATAGATGGAGGAGGTATGTCTAGATATTTTGGGCAGAAAAATGAGGAGCAGGATGAATACCCAACTATAGGTCTTCTGGGGTGAAGGGTGTGACAGTGACACTGACAATTGAGACAATAAGGAAACCTGTGACTCTAGTTCTAATGAAACCCCTGGGCTTGGGGAAAGCTGCTGCTTGAATTCTACAGGGGAAATAGTCTCCAGAATAGAGCCAGGCTCAGTTCAAATGAGGGGGAGTATAATTCACCCAAGAGGAAGAAAACTTGTGCCACTGGACCATGGATTGGACCATGAGTACAGAAGCACAGACTTTTAAGGAATGTGGAAAAAGAAAAGTGATGGCTGAATAAAATAATGCATACAGGTACATTATGTTTAAATACTGATGGGGGAACTTGACTTGAGGTGACATAAAGAGGAAAATTTAATAAATCCTGGTAAATTCAACACACATAATAGTGGTAGAAGCTATGGCATTAAATGTAAGCAGCATGAAGAAGTTGCAAACAGAATTGCACAACAGATCTCAACCATGAGAGATCAGTTTAGAGGACTGGTGGAAATCCAGGTGGATATGGGATGTAAATTTCTCTCTTTCTTTTAAGGAGCACAGGATCAAAGGTAATCCAAAATCATCCTTGTTGTATGTCACGTGACCTGCATAGTACATGTGTGTTTGTGCTTGTGGGACTTACCATAGCATGTGGATGGCATCAAGAAACAACCACTGACACTTAGCCCAAAGTAACTAGCCCAGGCCTACTGCAAGATACAAGGCTAGTGCTAGGTCAAGCTCATAGTATGGTATTTTGTCAAGCTAATTTTTAAAGAAGAGTCAGTGGTCATGTTTGAGGAAACTATCATAAGTAATAGGGTTGTCTAAGTTAATGTTTCCACTGTTGTGATAAAGACCAGCAACTTTGGGGAGGAAAGGGTTTATTTCATCTCACATTTCCACATCACAGTCAGTGATTGAAGGAACTCAAGGAAGAAACCTGGATTCAGGAACTGGAACAGAAGTCATGGAAGAGTTGCTTACAGGCATACACCTCATGGCCTGCTTAGCCTGCTTTATTATACCATCTAAGAATACCTGACCAGAGGTAACAACACCTACAATGGTCATCCCACATCAATCACTAATTAGAAATGCACCCACAAGCCTGCCTATAGATTCCGGAAGCATTTTCTCAATTATAGATTCTTCTCAGATAACCTTAGCTTATGCCACCTTACAACAACCATGAAATTGATCCCTTGTCAATTTGACACACCAGCATATCACTATTCAGCTATAACCTTTCTTTTCTTACTTATCCTCAATATCTCATATCAGTATCTCAATATAAAACACATTTAAAATGTTAAAAGCCCCACAGTCCTTTAAAATTCAGACTTTAAAAGTTCAGGCTGGTTAAAATACCTAGTCTCTTTAAAAGTTAAAAGTCATGCTGGGCGGTGGTGGCGCACGCCTTTAATCCCAGCACTTGGGAGGCAGAGAGAGGCAGGTGGATCTCTGTTGAGTTCAAGGCCAGCCTGGTCTACAGATCGAGATCCAAGAAAGGCACAAAGCTTCACAGAGAAACCCTGGCTCAAAAAACAAAAAACAAAAACAAAAAAAAGTTAAAAGTCTATGGTCTCTTGCAAAATCAAAAATAAGTTACATGCTTTCTATTTCAAAAAGAAATAATCAGGTTATGGTTACATTAAAATCAAACAAAGACCAAAGAAAAACAGTCTAAAGTTCAAGGTTTGATGACTGACACCTACTCTCTAGCCTCTGGGCTCCAACTAGCCTTGGAAGAGACACTTAAAGTCTTGATCACAGAACACTCATAATGCTCACTCTTCAATGCAGTTGGGCTGCAGCTTCACTGGTAGCTTCTCCCGGACTCTCTTCAGAGACTTTGTGCTTGTCATATTATGTCAAGTCTCAAATTCTCTCCAAAAACCCTTCAATCCCTGGGCTTCTTCTGCAACTGAAGATCACTAATAGCTTTTCCTGGCCTCTCACATTTTCAAGCCTCAGCTGTTCTCCATGAGACCTTCATGCCTGCAAAGCCAGTACCACCTGGGAAACTGTATACCAGCCTAAGGTATATCTTTGGGCCTCTCTGTGCTATAGATTCTGTGTAGTGACCCTAAGGTAGAAAATTTTCTAGAAGATTCTGTCTTAATGATCTGATCGTTTGTTGTCATACCTGATACTTTATCCCTAGCTAACTAGTATTTATTCTCCTAGCAAAAAGGTTTTACTACAGACTTGCCTATGAACAATGTGTTGGAGATGTTTTTTCAAAGTATCCTCTTCCCAGATTACTGTGTTTTGTGTCATGATAAGAAGAAAAAAGTCAAGACAATAATCATTAAGTCAATAATGGGAAAGGCTAGAGAGAGTCAATATAAACACATTTTGCACTAAATATGTGATCTTTTGATTATTTGGTACAGATATGGCTTAAGGCACAAACTCATCACCGATTCTTTCTCATCAAAATGGTCTGTTATTTTTTTATTCTGTCTTATGAAGTAATAACTAGATCATTTGGGACTCCAGTCATGTCCCCAGTAGTTAATTGATACCCTTAGGATGACGATCAGAAATAACTGGACTGTGGAGTGAATGCAGTTTAAAATAGAGGAGAAAAGGTCAGGGACAACTGCAAGAATAGCCTAAAAACAGGGGGAAGGGTACGAGTTATGTGCATCCCTGGCAGCTTACCACACAAGTGATCTCCCCTGCTCAGGAAAGGCCCTTAAATGTGCCAAAGGAAGTCTCAAAGCCATGTGGAGTGTCAGCTTTCGCCATCCTTTGAAGAATAAATTGGACCATAACCAATGTCAGTGGGAGAAGGGCAGACCCCTCTCCAAAATGGCCTCTGCTGCTCACATCCAAAATTTTATTATTGTTACATATATGTAGCTGTGTGTGTGTGTGTGTCTGTCTGTCTGTCTGTCTGTCTGTCTGTCTGTCTATCTGTATACAAATGATACATATATAAACTATAAACACAGCCTTACAAGTCCATTTAGTGTTGCTTGTATTACGGTTTTAGGGCTGATCACTTGGTGTTAGATAACTAATTAGGAGGCCCATCCCTGGAAAAGACTAATTTTCCTTTCAGCAATCATGAATTGCCTTGTCCAGAGGTGGATCCTTGTGACATTTTGTCCATCCATGTTGGGATGCCAATTGACGTTATCTTTGTTCAGGTCTTGTTTAGGGAACAATAGAGGAGAGAGTTCCTGGGTGCAGCATCCTTGTCATATATAGAAGACACAATCTCACAACAGAATTCATGGTCTTCTGACTTTTACAGTCTTTTCTGCCCCTGTCTTATACTATGTTACCCAAGTATCAAGTGTAGAGGTTTTGTTGTAGATGTATTCACTGAGGCTAGGCCTGCCAAAGTCAGTTGTTTCTATATTTTGACCCATTTTGGATTTTTTTTGTCATAGTTTCTGCTCCAAACTGAAGCTTCTTTGATGATGAAAGCTATACTGAAATGTGGGTCTAAGGATAACTGTTAAGAATATAGTTAGAAATTATACTGGCTTAGGTACATGGACGTATTAAGTTCTCCTAATACATTTCATGGACTGACTAGCCATGTACATTTATTTTATTCTGTCTTTTTTTTTTTTCTTGAGACAGTCTGACCAGGTATCCCATGTTGGCCTCTAAACCAAAAAGGACCATCTGCCTTTGCCTCTGAGATTAAAGTGATGTGCCACCGTCTCTGACCTTTTTTCTTTTTATTTGAACTTTCTTCATCCTCATATTATAGATGTAATTTTGTCCTACAGTATGTAATTGGGTAGTTTTAAAATGCAAAACATAAACTTGGAGTTCAGCAGTTAGGAACTTGCTGCTCTTGCAGATGACCCTAGTTCTGTTCCTAGCACCCACAGTAGATGGCTTACAACCTTCTTTAATCACAGATTCAGTGGGTCTAATACCCTCTTCTGCCCCATACAAATACCCATTACACACATGGCACATGACTTTCAACATCATCATACTGATTGCCAAGTTTCCAGCACACATGAATTCCTTGGAGACATAATCAGACCCCATCCAGCCCAATACATTCAGAAATGTGTCTATTGGCTGAAAAGTCCCTTCTTGGATACCTTTCATTAATTTTGATAAGTGTACTTAATTAAGATCTCTCTCTGACTAAATTTTTAATTATACAATATCTATTATTATACATATCAAGCTATACAGCTCATCATAGGACATACTCATTTGGTATAAGTGAAAGTTTTCATTCTTTGACCAACATGTCTTTTCATTTTATGCACCTCCTACCAACCACCACTTTTTCACTGCTCTGAGAAGTTTAATTGTTTAGTATCATAAGTGCTATTGTGCAATGCTTGACTTTCTAGGACTGGCTTATTTTATTTACCATAAAATGCTTCCACATTGCTACAAAAGAATATAATTTCATTATTAAAGTATACACAATATTCTTTTTTGTGTATGTATGACACTTTCCTGTTCTTTCAACCACAAACAGATGGTTGCTTCCATGTTTTGGTCACTGTGTGAAATGTGAACCTAACTAGACTTATCACTAAAAACCAGGAGTCAGAAATCAGGTTAATAACCTCAAAGATCAGAGGAGCAGAGGAGCAGACACCAGTGACTTCTTATCTCTCCAGATTCTCCAACCGAAAAGTTGAGATTCTGTCTCTGTCTGTCTTATCACTTCCTCTCTCTACCTCCCAAGTGCTGGGATTAAAGGAATAAGCTACCACTGCCTAGCCTCTGTGGTTAACTAGTGCCTAGCTTATCCCTCTGATCTCAATGCAAGCTTTATTTGTCAGAATGCAAATGGAATATCACACAACAACTGTGA
This sequence comes from Peromyscus leucopus, assembly GCF_004664715.2. NCBI lineage: Eukaryota > Metazoa > Chordata > Mammalia > Rodentia > Cricetidae > Peromyscus > Peromyscus leucopus. The sequence goes on from NC_051070.1 coordinate 98,675,211, forward strand.
AACAACAAATCCTTGGCTATATAAGCATATGTGGGGCTGCTCAGTCATAGATATGATATAGTTCCACATATATTTCCTCTTTTAGGAATCAACATACAGTTTTCTACAGTGGGTGAAACAATTTACATTCCTACCAATGAGGTCATGTGGTTGCTTCTATTCAGTTTACTTGCTAGGTAACACAGGTACCCTGATAATCCATTGTGATTTGCTTTGCATTTCCCTGATAACAATTGACTGAACACTTATTCATAAACTTGGCCACCATTTCTGTCATTTTGACAAGGCAGCTACTCAGTTCTTTTGTGCATTAATTTATTTATAGGTTTTTTTTATTCTAATGAGTTGGAGAATATAGTTCTATATAATGATTAGTTTGAGTTTTTAAATTATATTATATTTAGTTACAACTATTATGTTTATTATGATATAGAATTTGCAAATCTTTTTTCCCATTCCATGGCTGTCTTTTCATCTTGTTGTATATGTGCTTTGCTTTGTAGAAGTTCTTAACTTGATGTAATCACACATTTCTGTTTTTAGTTTCAATGAATATGATTTTGGTACAGAAAAAAAATCACTGGAAATGTCAACATCAAGAAAATTCTCTTTATATTTTTATCCACAAAGTCTAACATTCCAAAATGTGTCAAGATATTTAAACCATGTTTAGTTGCTGTTGTTATAGTGTAAAACCTTTGTCTAATGTCATCCTTTTATTTATTCATTCATTTATTTAAACAGTGTCCCATGTAGCCCAGGCTGACATCCAACTCAGCTGAGGATAACTTTGACCTTTGGGCCCTCCTGCTTCCACCTTCTAAAAGTGGGAATACAGGTATCAACCACGATGGTCAGTTTATCTGTGCTGGGGTTAAAACTCAGGACATCATACATGCAAGGCAAGCATTCTACCAACTGATCTACAATTCCTGTCCACATTGTCAATCCTTTTCATGTTGATATTTAATTTTCCCAGCAGTTTTATTAAAGAGACTATTTTTCTCTTTAATAAATGTTGGTTCTTTACACTGTTTGGGAAATCAGTTTACCTTACAGGAAGGGGCTTTACAGGTTTCACTGTTCTATGTCTGTTTTGTCGTAGTTGGTTGGTTGGTTTTCGAGGCAGGACCTTGTTATGTAGCCCATATTAGTCTTGAAATTATCTACCTGTGTTGAAGCTGACAATCATTGCACTGCTATGAGTTCTCCTTCTAGTTTTGTCAGTGGTTGCTTTATGTGTTTGCAGGACATGATATTGACTGCACAGATATTTTTAATTGTTAAATCTTTCTGGCACACTGACATTTTTATCATCATCATTTTTATCACCCGTCTTTGCCTCTTCTGACAACTTTAAGGTCTTCTTTGATGTAAGGACAGTGAGAGGACTGGGTGGTCAAACCAGGGCCATTAGCAGGCTCCCCTGGCAGCCCTGACATGGATGAGGCCTTAGTTTTGGCTTACTAGAGAAGGCTGGCAATTCTCAGGAAAACCATAACTTAGGAGCAACAAATCAACACACACACCCCTCCCAGCCTCCTGCCGGCTCAATAGGCCCCCAAGCCCCTTCTGCTGGCTCAGCAGATGACCCCCAGGCTTCTGCTAGCTAAAGATAGTGTTCCCTACCCTCTCATTAACAGGCCCCTAGACATTAGACCCAACCATTACCAATGGGCCCCTAACCACTACAGCCTCCCACCAATCAGCTCCCAGATTAATGTTTCCTCCACCAATCAGCACCAGATTAATCCTTCCTCCCTGGAATTCCCCTAACTCTGCTTAAAAAGAGCTTGTGACACTCCCCTTCCCCTGTTCTGGGTCACTATTTGCCACACCAACTGTTGGAAACAATAAAAGCTCTTGATAAATTGCATACAGGACTGTTGGCCTTTCTGGGGGGGCTTCTCTCAGACCCCAACACACAGCTACCTTTGATGTCTTTTGATCACTCCATTAAAATGTTGTTGTTGTTTTCTTCTCTTATTTTCAATCCCTTAAATCTAAATTGAGCCTTCTACAGAGGATGGAATACAATTTTGTTCTTGTAAAATCTGTCACACTTTTTGATTGCTTTCAGTTTATTCTATTTATAAACTCATTACTGATAGGTTGATGACATTAATTCCATTTGGAAAATTGTTTTCTGGGTTTTTAAGTTATTTTATGACTCTTAATTTCCTTTGTGATTTGATTATGTTTTCTAGAGATATACTTTGATTCTGTTATCTGTCTAATATGGAAACATGTTTCTATGTAGTGACAATGAATATTGTGTTTATGGCAATCTAAAACAGATACAACTTAACTTCACTTATTTAAAAAACAACAAAAATCCTTTATATTTACACACACACACACACACACACACACACACACATACACACACACACTTCATGTTATTGAGCCTGGAATTTTTTCTAAATTATATATTCCCTAAAGTATTTTCATATTTATAAAAATTTTGTTTCTATTTTAACTGGTATGCTAAGTTTAGAAGTGGTTTTCATGATGCTGGAGAGATGGTTCAGTTGTTAAAATCACTGGCTGCTCTTCTAAATGACTAGGGTTTGATTCCAAGCAGCCATATAATGGCTCACAACTATGTCTAACTCCAGGTCCAGGGGAACTGATGCCCTCTTCTGGCCTCTCTGGGCACGTGGTGCAGACATACATGCAGACAAAAATACTCATACACATACAATAAAATATACTTTTAATATAAGAGAAGTGTTTTGTTTGCCACATCAAATCACAGTTTGTGTCTGCCTACATATTCACTACCGACAGGCTTTCACTCCCACAGGCCTCTGCACTGCAGCTCAGCATCATTCACTGCACCATTGAGCACTTCTCAGCAGGGAGTATAGTTGTGTTGAATTCCTCAGTTTTTACTCTTTGGAGGCATCTTTATCTTACCTTCATTTGTACAGATAGTTTTCTCCAAATCCAATATTCTCAGACACTCTTCTGTTCTGCAGAGTTCCTGCTGAGAAATCTGTCTATAACTTTCCTGACCAATCTTTTGCTCTAAATTCTCCACTCCCCTTTGACTTTTGACAATTTAATTATAATGTGTTCTAGAATATACCTCTTCATGGTCAAGGAATGTGGATCCTCCTGTCTTTGTAAATATGAATGTCTATTTCTTTCCCTAGACCTACAGGTTTTCAGTCCCTGTGGTTTTTTTTTTTTTTTTTTTTTTTTTTTTTTTTTTTTTTTTTTTGTTATTTTTTAAATAAGTTTTAGTTCCTGCCTCTTTCCTTGAATCCTGCAGGGCACCTATAAGTTCTCTTGGTGTCATTCAGCATATCCTAAAGTATGCCTGTCTGCCTGCCTGACCCTCCTTCCTTTCCCCTGTTTCAGTTATTATATTTTCAAAAGTTCCTAAATTTCCAGCTGGTTCCCCTCTAAGATTTATCTCATATTTTTGTTTGTCTCATATTTTTGGTTCATTTGCCTACTGTGTTCTCTTGTAGCAGGCAAACTCCTTTGATAATAAACTCAGCCAAGCATTCAGAGTGCTCCCATGGAATTAACATCAGGTCCATGAGGACTGGGCATGACTTTTGTAAGGTTTATGGGCAGACTTCAGATCTAGGAACTATGTGGTGGGTACAGTGCCTCACACTTTGTTTGTTCTCAGCCTTTGGGTGATACAGACATGTTGATTCTCTCAGAATCTAGTAAGGCTCAAGCTCACTAACTAGATTGTTGTTCCTAACTAGAAATTGTTACTTCTCTCACTGGCTGCTTGAGTAGGTCCTCATTGTCTCCTAGTCTTTACTCGGCTGACAGAAACATATTGGTTTGCTGTGGCAATTAGACAATGCAAGGAAGCTCTTGAAACATATCTGAACATCTTAAGCTAGAAGATGTTAGTTACTTTTCCTATATTCTAAACCATCAAGTGGCAACTAACTCTACAGTAAGTTTGACTTGAGACTTTTCAACACCAACGAATTTTTGATACTCAATGACTTTGCACAGCCTAACCAGGACACAGCATGGGAACCAATCAGCATCTATTTTGTTTACACTCTGTATTTGGCATTCAGCAATGGAGTTCACCTGGTCCAAAGGAAATGGGCCAAATTAATTTATCTCTTGTTTTGGCCTCCAGTGGAGAAGATTGAACAGTCATGCTGATTAGTTCATAAATGAGTGTCAGTGGTTGAGTAATTATGCTAATTAGCTTACAGTCATCATCTACATTAGTCTATGCAGGTCCCTCTTGTTTCCTTTCTTTTTCTATCTTTCTCTTTGGTGTTTTCTTTTTCTTTTTTTTATTGTGTGTTTGGGTTTGCTGCTCTTGTTTTCTCTCTCTTTTTTTTTTTTTGTCAGTTCATTTTGAGACAGATACTTCTGTATCCCAGGTTTGTTCCAGACTTGCAATGTAGTCACGGATGACTTGAACTGATTGATCCTCTATCACCATTGGCACCCACAGTTCTGGGATGACAGCATTTGTACCCCAGCACGTAGCTAGGATTATTATCCTCAGGTGTATTTGAATGGTGCCTGAGACAAAACCATTCAAATAGCTATTGTATGTTATTCTGTCACATATGGTTCTGACCTCACAGATGTGACATTTAGAAAGCATTGCTGTTTTGGGGATGTGCACCTCTACATCTGGTTTGGTTTTATGTGTGGCTCAATGTTTTTAACCCTTACTTATGTCTATTCTCTTTTCCCAAAGTAACCATTCTAGTATTTTGAGATTTGGTTTTATTCTTGATTTTTGGGTGTTTGTGTGAGAGAGGGATAATAAGTTTCCAGTATTTTTTAATAAATTAGTCTTTTAATAAAGATAAATTTATGATAACCACATAAACTCTAAAATATGTATCCAAAGCCTTCTATGGTGCCATGGACAGCGTGTACTTAAAGATTGCTCTCAGGCTTGAATAGCAATTCTGTGTTACTGTGCCAGAACATTCAGACTGCTTTTTCTCCAGATCTCCCAGATCTCACCCAAACCAAAAAACCACAAAACATTCTAGTTCAGAAATCTCTGAAAATTTTATTCCTCACATTAGAGACACAAAATTATTGAATTTATTTTCTCACAGCTGCATTTGCTTCAGGTCTGTCTCTTGCCAGTACAACATCACAACCCTGCCAGTAGAATGCCTCCAGGAAAAATTAATTAAATACAGATTGTGATTCTAAGTTAAACAATAGTCTCTAGAAACCCCCTAGTGTCCACAGGACAACTTAAAAAATTCTTTGCAGCCTGACCCTAGTTTGAACTCCAGTCTTTAATTTTTACGTCAAATTTGTGTTTTAGGTTTATATATAAAAGAATGGATTTCATTGTGTCATTTTCATTTATTTACGTTATACTTCGTTCATATTTATGCTCCACTAACCTCTCACCCCTACTCTCTACCTCTGCTGCACCCATTTGTCCCCCAAATAGTTCTCCTCCTAACTTTTTGTCATATGCATGTATATAGATGTATATAATGTATACACGTTAACTATCTTTATATGAGAGAAAAACATAAGATGCTTGTCTTTCCCAATCTACTCTATTTGCTCAATATGATGACCTCCAGTTGCATCCATTTTCTCTCAAAAATGTTATAATCATAGATATTCTGGACACATGTATGTGTAGATAGAGTCTTACCTCAGACTAGCTTTAGACTTAAACTCATTCTCTCTGTCTCTCTGTCTGTCTGTCTGTCTCTATCTCTGTCTGTCTCTGTCTCTGTCTCTCTCTCTTTCTCTCTCTCTCTCTCTCTCTCTCTCTCTCTCTCTCTCTCTCTCTCTCTCACACACACACACACACACATACACATCCTCCCTTCTTCCTTCATCTCTCTTCTTCTTCCCCCCTACTAGCTCCCCCTTCTTTCTACGCTGCACTGCTTTTGATTGCTTCTTTCTCATCAACTCAGTACCAGTACCCAAGGCCAAAACTACATGTTATGAAATAATTTCCAGTGGGGTGTGTGTGTGTGTGTGTGTGTGTGTGTGTGTGTGTGTGTCTGTCTGTCTGTCTGTCTGTCTGTCTGCCTGTCTATCTGCCTCAGGCACTATTTAAATATAAAATCTAGGATTAGAGTCCTAGATATACAATCTCTTTAATTTTTGAACAGTTTCCTGAGAAAAATAGTTCTTATCTAAGTTTTACTGATAAGGTTAAAGAACATGTTCTAGTAAAAGAAATCCAAATTTTAAAACAAAGTCATCTAGCCTGAGATTTCCTTGTTATCATAATTTTAAATAGTAAAACTTTATAAATACTTTTACTTTTTTAAATAAAAAAAACAGCATACAGTCCACTAATTGGCACTTTTAGACTTTTAGATTAATATTTATTGAATATATGAACAAATAACATTGATAAATAAAAACAACAGATTATGTAACAGTCTTATGTATATAAACATCTACGTACACATGAACACCAAGGTATTTGGCAAGCATTTCTCTGTTTCTGGGGTGAAAGTATATTTATTTACTTGGTAATTCAAGAATCATTCAGTAGCTGTAAGTATAATAAACACCAAGCACTGCCATACTTTTAGAGAAGTTCCAGCAAGAACAGAATGATATTTTCCATAAACCTAGTCAGTGAATTAAACTACAAATTTATTCAAGACTACTTTTTAAATAAAATAGAACTGAAAGATACTAAGGTGTATTTCACAGATTCTCCAGTTTCATTCTGCAATGTCTCATAGCTTTATGTCTTTGTAAACTTTTAAAAATATGCTGTGAATTTTACACAGAGAAGTAAAACTATAGGTATTCATTTTGTGCCTAGATGTGGTTCAAAAGGTATAGATGAACATTTACCCAAATAGAACTATTGCATTAACTATATAACCTAAATTATACTAGAAGTGTTATATGGAGTATCAAGAACTATAAAGCTAATATCCAAACAATTTGGTATGGTCCTTACATTGTTCTGAGGGTCATGTACAAAAATCAGATACAATGCATCATTGCTCCCAGCCACCTGCTGCAAAGCTGTCAGGTGGAAACTCTATACACAGGCTATTACTAAGCTGGAAAGAAAGAACAAAACCCGGCATGGTTTGACTTACTTGTTTCCCATTCAATTCTGCATCACCCTTATTGTCTGCACACTGATTTTCCAGGCCTGAAACAAGCTGAACAAATTGCCTTTTTACTGTTGCTTTGATTTGTACAATAACATGTTAATTACAACTTTGGGCTCTTCTCCTGCTCTATTGATCACATGATCACCTTTGCCAGTTGGAGCTTCCCAGAATGTCAAAAGACATTCAAAAAATTAAGCGCAGAATGAAACATTTTATGCCCACCCTCCTCCTAGTAACTATAGTCCCAAAGTATCTGTAATTTCAGCTTGTCCACAAAATACATGGCCTAGTTTTAAAAAACACCTTTAAAATAAACCCCAAATTATTTTCCCCTTATGCACTCCAGCTATAAGCTCAATTGTTCAAGTAGTGGTCTTCTTCTCTTAACTCACTGATACCCAAGAGCTTGCCAGGAAGAATTAATTAGCATCATTATAATGCAGAAAGTACTAAGCTCTGTGATGTGGTTACATGGAGCAAGGAGAAGCCAACATAGACAGCAGAACTTAGTAACATTGCCTTTCACCTTGAAGCAAACATATTGTTGTTTAATTTGTTAAGATATATGCATAGCATTTAGCTTTATTTGAATAAAATATTGATGATGCTTCTGTCTGCATTGAAGCTGAATAGGTCAGTGAAAGAAAAAGATGCATATATAATCAAGAAGGTTACTATATTTAGTAATGGGTTTGCTAAATTCAATAAAGGCTCAGCTTTCATAGCCCTCATCTGTCTAACTAGATTCTACTTAGGACTAAGAATTGAGCAAATACAACAGGATCTTCAAAGGATAAAATGGAAGATCATACCTTCTTCGTACCTGTGTGACATATTTCTATGTAATATGCTTATCAAATCAGAGTACCTTAGCCTGGGAGTGAACTATGCAGCTTTTAAATATTCACCCTCAGAGAAACATAATAAATCAAAGAATGAATGCAAGACAGGGATTTTGAGAACACTAAGAATCAATTAGTAGCTAAGAACTACTATTATAGTAGAGTCATGGTAACAGAAATACTAAAAAATCCTAAAATTGTTGTTATTTTATTTCTAGACATATGTAGGTTATAAAAATATTGATAAAATAAAGACATTTCAAAATCATAAACGTTCTATTACAGCCTAACATAACATTTATGCCGCTGCTTATTTTATTCATTTATTCATTCTCATCTCCTAGAAATAATCTCTCACACAGAATAACAATTTTGGAGTAGCTTAACTATACAATTGTCTGTACTCAATTTATTGATATTTGCATATTCTCCTTGATGTTCACTAGTTCAGCCACCTAGTATTATATTAGTAACCAACTTAACACAAAGTAGCTTCAGACAACATTCTAATGCTTCTCAATTCTGTGAGATAGCTAGTAGCTTGATTGCCCTGGTACTTTTGTTGTAGGTTCAGGTATTAGGTAAATTTCTTATCTGGGATCCCTGCTAGGGCTAACATAGGTCTGATGCTGCATCTGGAATGGAGAGTTAATGGGGGCTGGATGAGCTTCTCTGTGCCCATGGAGTTTTCCACTACTTAGCAATAGACAAGGTTTCATTCCATGGTTGTTTTGATTGTTAAAAATGAAAACACAAACTATAAGGCCTTTAAGGAACATTTCCAGAAATAACAAAACAAAAATATTGCCATGTCCTCTTGATCAATGAAAGTTATAGGACTAGACAAAATTGAAAGAGCAAAAGACACTTCTGGATCAAAAGAATAGCTGTATATGCACAACTTAAATGACTCAGAGAGAAATCATTGGCAGTGACCTCGAATATGGATAGTTTGTGCTTATCAATTCATAAAACCACAAATGGAGACAAAACCATTATTAAAAGAGAGATTGGGAGGTTCAAGCACACAAAGTCAACATGGAAGATGTAAATTGTGAGACAGAAATTAGCCAATGTCCAGAGGTGAGCTTTCCCAGAAGAGAATGAAAGAAGCAGAAACCAGGTGTAGGGACAGGTCAGCATCTGCAGAGTCTCAATGACTGGGAAATGTGATCAGAGAAAAAAAAATCCTGGAAAAAGTCATTCTTCATTCCATCAGACACTGAGGTGGGAGAGGCTAACTGGTGCGGTGGTTAATGGGCCTTTAAGGTAGTACCTTAAACAGTCTCTTTTTGTGTACTAGGACTGCAGTTGTGATAAACCTCAGAAGGAAGATGCACTATGCAGGGTAACTCACTAAAGGCTCATTACTTGAAACGTGTAAACCCCAAAGAAACTACTGTGGATTACCCAAAAGACAAGCTTGTTTCATGATTGAAGCTCTCACAAATGAAAGGAGGGCAAAGAGTGAGGGTAAGGAGGGAGGGAGGGAGGGATAGAGGGATAGAGGGATAGACACACACACACACACACACACACACACACACACACACACACAGAGAGAGAGAGAGAGAGAGAGAGAGAGAGAGAGAGCCATTGAAAATAGCAGTCTGAACTTGCACATATGTGAACGTGCAGCAGCAGCACAAATGTACATACAACTAAATAAAAAGGAATAAATATTGTTCTTAACAACTGGGACAGTTTGAAGTCAAAACAGGAGTCTTGTCACAAGTTTAATGCCAACATGGAATATACAATGAGTCCCAGGCAAGCTTGGATTAGATAGTAACAGTAACAGACACAGAAAGAAAGAAAGAAAGAAAGAAAGAAAGAAAGAAAGAAAGAAAGAAAGAAAGAAAGAAAGAAAGAAAGAAAGAAAGAAAGAAAGAAAGAAAGAAAGGAAGGAAGGAAGGAAGGACGGAAGGAAGGAAGGAAGGAAGGAAGGAAGGAAGGAAGGAAGGAAGGAAAGAAAGAAAAAAAGAAAAGTGGAAAGAGAGAGCTATTGTAAATAGAACAGCAAGGAACATGAGTGCAAATCACTATAGTAGGATACAGAGTCTTTTGGGCACACACACGATGGGGAGAGCTGAATCCTGTGATGGATCTATTTCCAGCGTTTTGAGGAGCCTGCACACAGATTTTCATGGTGGCTGAACCCACTGTCACTCTCGCCAGCACTAAGTACCCCCTTTTCTACATCTACACTGGCATTTATTGTCACGCTTGTTTTAATCTTAAGCATTTTGACTGGGGCAAGATGAAGTCTTGAAGTAGTTTTAATTTGCATTTCTCTGATGACTATTTTTATAATTTTACAACCATTTATATTTAATTTTGCACTCTATTTAGATCTAGAATCCATTTTTTCCCATTGAGTTGTTTGCTTTCTTTTTTTTTTTTTTTTTTGGTTTTTTCGAGACAGGGTTTCTCTGTGTAGCTTTGCGCCTTTCCTGGAGCTCACTTGGTAGCCCAGGCTGGCCTCGAACTCACAGAGATCCGCCTGGCTCTGCCTCCCCAGTTCTGGGATTAAAGGCGTGCGCCACCAACGCCCAGCCAAGTTGTTTGCTTTCTTGATATTTAGTCATTTTAGGTCTTTATAAATCCTAGACAGTAACCTTCTTTTATATATTTAAGTGGTAAAGGCTTTTCCCCATTTTATAGGCTCTCTTTATTTGCATGATAGTGTCTTTGCTGTAGAGAAGATTTTAAGTTTCAAGAGGTTTCATTTGAAAGTTATTGATTTTAATGCATAGGTGCTACCACAGTCTTGTACAGAAAGTAATTTTCTGTGTTTATAAGTCAAAGTGCATTCCCGACTTTTTCCTCTATCAGATTAGGGGTATCAGGTCTTATAATGAGGTCCTTGATCCATTTGGAATTGAGTTCTGTGCAGTGTAAGAGATAAGAACCTAGTTTCATTCTTCTACATCCAGTTTGACTGACAACATTTGTTAAGAGTTTGACTTTACTGAATGGTGTATTTGGGACCTCTTTGTCAAAAATAAGGTGTCTCTAGGAGTGAAAACTTTTTATGGGGCCTCAATTCTATTCCATTGGCCTATGTGTCTGCTTTTGTGTGATTTTCATGCTATTTTTATTGCTATAGCTCTATACTAAAACTTGAAATCATGGATAATACCTCCAAAAGTTGCACTGAAGATAACAGCCCTGGATCCATTTCTTGGGCTCCTTTTTTTTTTTTTTTTTTTTTTTTTTTTTTGGTTTTTCGAGACAGGGTTTCTCTGCATAGCTTTGCGCCTTTCCTGGAGCTCACTTGGTAGCCCAGGCTGGCCTCGAACTCACAGAGATCCGCCTGGCTCTGCCTCCCCAGTGCTGGGATTAAAGGCGTGTGCCACCACTGCCCGGTTCTCTTGGGCTCCTTTTAAGGAGTAAAGTCATTAGTAGTTTTGTAGAAGAGAGACAATGGGGTAATAAGGAAATATAAAAAAAAAATCTCAAAAAAATCATATGGTCACTTTGTGATTAGGGAAGATTCAGAGAGGGTAGAAAGGGTAAGGGTATTCTCAAAAATAAGTCAAGGTCATGGGTTAAGAAAGGTTTGGTTCTAGGAAACAGAGAGAAAGTCAGTAAATAGGAACTTTTTAAAATTTATTTTATTTATTTATTTTAAAATATAATTTGGTTCTACATATCAGCCACAGATTCCCTTGTTCTCCCCCCTCCTGCCCCCCTCCCCCGAGGACTGAGATCAACCTGGTAGACTCAGTCCAGGCAGGTCCAGTCCCTTCCTCCCAGGCTGAGTGCCAGGTTTCAAACAGCCAACTCATGCAATGAGCCCAGGACCCAGTCCCACTGCCTGGATGCCTTCAAAACAGAGAGATGGCTCAGCAGCTAAGAGCACTGGCTGCTCTTCCAAAGGTCCTGAGTTTAATTCCCAGCAACCACATGGTGGCTCACAAACATTTATAATGAGATCTGGAGTCCTCTTCTGACAGGTAGAACACTGTATACATAATAAATAAATAAATCTTTATACTACTCAGCAGAGAAAAACAATGACATCATGAGGTTTGCAGGCAAATGGATGGATCTAGAAAAAATCATCCTGAGTGAGGTAACCCAGACACAGAAAGAAAAACATGGTATGTACTCACTCATAGGAGGATACTAGATGTGGAACAAGGATGACTGGACTGCTACTCACATCACCAGGGAGGCTACCTGGAAAACAGGACCTCAAGAAAGACACGGGGATCACCCAATGACAGAGAAATGGATGAGATCTACATGAACAGCCTGGACATGAGTTGGGGTAATGAAGGGTGAGGGTCAAGGGAAAGAGAGCTTGGGGGAGCGGGAGATCCCAGGTGGATCAAGAAGAGAGAGGGAGAACAAGGAATAGGAGACCATGGTAAATGAAGACCACATGAGAACAGGAAGAAGTAAAGTGCTAGAAAGGCCCAACACCCTAATTGTCGTGCTAGAAACCCCATCCAATGACTGAGGGAGCTGGATGCAGAGATCCACGGCTAAGCCCTGGATGGAGCTCAGGGAGTCCAATTGGCAAGAAAGAGGAGGGTTTATATGAGCGAGAATTGTTGAGACCAAGGTTGGATAAAGCACAGGGACAAATAGCCAAACGAATGGAAACACATCAACTATGAACCAATGGCTGAGGGGCCCCCAACTGGCTCAGGCCCTCTGAATAGGTGAGACAGTTGATTGGCTTGATCTGTTTAGGAACTTATTTTTTAACAATATGGCATAATGGCTCCTGCCTTCAAAATGGAATCAGGCAGATTTCTTCTTCTCCCCTTGACTTATGTTTCCCTGTCAAATCATTGATAGGGGAATATCTTAATAAAATTTCTGAGCAGCGATGATTCTGGAATTGTTTATCAGATGGGCAATCAAGTTAGTGATACATTGGAGGACACAGGGCCTGATATGATAACTAGTAGAAATAATATTAGAGGGCCAGTAAGTGGGGGAGAACCATCTTAGCCAAACTGGCCACTCTAAATTTGTTTGAGAGATTTTTGTCTATTTCTTTATGTACATCATCATTTTAGTTGTCAATAGTATGAGAAAAATCAGAGATATTAACACAGCACATTCCAGTAAGTTGCTGACAACCAAGACTATGTTTAACAGGTAATCAACAGTAGCTCTATTTTGAAGAACAGTTGTTTTCAGTTCTTCTGATTCTTGATTAATTTCTGCCAATATTTTGATGTAATTGTACTTTTTTTTAATTGAACAGGCTATTTAAGACCTCTCTTTGTAATCCAACCTAGTCCTGGGACAGGTAAGAGAAAGGCTGCAGTAGCAGCAACTATAGTGGGATCTGAAAGATGTGAGGAATCATTGAGGATTTCAAGAACTCTTGTAATTCTGTGAACAGAGTGTAAAGATTTGCTGAGTAAAATGGGTATAACACATCCTATTCCACATAAACCCTTATATCCTGCTGGGAGTGCAGAATAAGCGTTATTTTCACACAAAAAGTCAATCCTAAGGGCAATTGTTTACCAAAGGGGAGGGTGTGGTAAGAAATAGAATTATGATAAGGGACATTTGTGTAATCCAAACATAGACAGTGGAGGAAAAATACATTATCAATGGGAATATCAGCCATTAAAACATTAGTGGGGGCATGTTCCATTTTGTTCCCAATTGTACTTGTATAATTTTCATAATTACCCCCTATTTCATACAAGATTCTTTCTAAGAACCTGGAATAGAGGCATCTCTTCTGATATAGAAGGCATTTTCTTGTTGGCTTTTTAGTGCTAGATGGATCCAGAGACTATATTTCACATTATTAGTTATAGACAGGGTTACTATAGGTATGTTAAATTCAATTGAAGTTATTAGTTATAGACAAGGTTACTATAGATATGGTATATTCAATTGATGTGATTAATGAGTCTTCCCTTCTCCTTCTTATTTTAGTATAACTGTAAAGAATATTTGATTTTATGCTAAAGTCTAAGTTATAACCTTGGGACTAGTCAGTTAGATTAGCCTACATGCATCTTGCTAAAGATTATTTGTTCCCCTTCTTTTGTCCAAACTATGGTCCCTTGTGGATAAAGGCAATCTTTTGCATGGCAAGACAATATCAGGGTGTTTCCTATGATAGGGGAGCCTTTTATTTCCCCTGTCAAGGTTCATTTAGATTCTGTTTGCATAGATTGAAAACAAAACAAAAAAATTGTTAGCCATAAGACATGTTGCAAATTTCAACAACAAAAACACAAAGTTATGCTAGACAGTCAACCCTTAGGAAGTTTGATTTTCAATGGTCATTTTCCAGTCACTTTCCATCTCTGGGGGTTAGGTTTTTCTTTTGTTGGTTCCTTCCTCAGGTGGCTTCCTGAGGTGTGAGTGATGAACCCAGGCAGAAATATCAGTGACTTTAACACCAGTAGGAATCTATAGAACCACCATGTAAGATCCTTTCCATCTAGGTTCAAGCTGGTCAGTTGTGAAGAGGCAGACTAACATAGCATCTGTGGACTGGAATGGCTGATCAGGTAGACAGTACCCAACAGGTTGAGCAGTCTGAACCTGAGGGATAATCTTATTAAAAGTTAATTGCAACCCTTTTAAGAACTCAGAGATTGGAGTGGGACAATTGTACAATAGACCTGCATGTACCAGAAGGATCATGGGAGGTAGTTGCCCATAGACTAAGAATAAACTTTTCTTGGTAGGGGATATATCAGACTCTGAGAAGGGCATATGGCAAGAGGTCAACCAAGTCACCACTAATTTCAAGAGTATGTTTAGTTAAAATTTCCTTCAAAGTTCTATTCATTCTCTCTACGTTTCCTGAGTTCTAAGGATGATACATACAATGAAGTTTCCAATTTATGTAAAGAGTCTTAGAAAACAATTGACATAACTTGGCCATGAAAGCCAGGCCATTTTTCAGACCCCAGAGATATGGGGAGGCGAAATCTGGGAATAATCTGCATTATTGACTTCTTAGCTACACTTGGGCCATTTCCATTTGGGATGGAATGGCCTCTAATCAGCCTGTGATTGTACTGACAAAGAACAACAGATATTTCTAGCCATACAGTCTTGGCTTGACTTCAGTGAAGTCCATTTCCCAAAATTCACTGGGTGCTGTACCTTGACTCTCTTGGCCAGGGGGAAGTATTTCATTTCTTTGCACTTACCTGGGCATAGGTCAGGCAGTGGTCTGAAATATTCTGAAATTTTTCTTAGTGTCCAGGTAGCCAAACATGAGGGGAGATGAGTTCTGAGATCTCCCTAGGTAACAAGTGGATGGCATGACGCAAGGCAGTTTTGGCCCAGTACCTTTGGTATGCAGACTCTTCCATCAGGCAAGACCCACAATCCATTGTTGTTCTCCTGAGCCCTCACATTAGAATACCATCATCAAGACAGAGTTGGGGCTCAAGAGCAGCAGATAGTTCCAGTACAGTCTGGAGTTTGGGTTCCCCCAAAACTGCCTCTTTGGCAACTTGATCTACATGGTTGTTACCTTGTGTTTGGGGGTTTTTGTCTTTTTGGTATCCTAGCCAGTGAATAATGGCCCATTCACTTGTCAGCCATATGACCTCTAGCAACAAGGCAATTTTGTATTTATTTTTAAGAGTCTTTCCCTCTGAGGTGAGTAAGCTCCTTTGTTTATATACCTGTCCATGAACAAGAGCCGTGGCAAAACATATCAGCTGTTTGTGTAGATGTTCACATTTTTTTTCCTTCAGCCTATCTTAATCTTAAAGCTTGTGTCAGAGTAGTTATTTCTGGTCTCTGGACAGATATGCCCCTGGGCAAGGCTTGTGCCTAAATGACTTCCTTCTGGCCTGTGGCCACTACTGCCCCTGCATACCTGATTGCTTCTGTAATGAAGCTGCTGCCATGCATATAGAGATCTGCATCTCTGGTAGTGAGATGAATGTCTGTCAGGTCAGGTTGCATACCTTGGATAATATCCAGAATCTCCAGGCAGTCATGGATGTGTTCTTCAGGATTGGCATCCAGCAGTAGTATGGCAGGGTTAATGGTCAAGGATTTATCTGTCTGTCCCTGTCTAAAAGAAGAGCTTGGTACTGGCTTAGATGGGCTTTAGACATGTACTAGTTGGTGGCATCTCTCAACAGGGCTTCTAAAGCATGTGGAGCTGTTACAGTTAGAATCCATCCCAACATGAGTTTATCAGCTTCTGTTACAAGAATTACAGTGGCTGGGATACCTCTTAAATAAGAGGGCTATCCAGAGGCTACAGAATCTAGTCTGTAGTTAATGGCCTTTTTCAGGGACCCAGGGTCTGAGTTAGGACTCATTTTGCACTGTCCTTTATTTCATGGACATAAAGATAAAAGGGCTTAGAGATATCAGGGAAAGTTAATATGGGGGCCTGTACCAGGGTCTCTTTTAAGTTCTTAAAGGCCTGTTCATGTTCCTCAGTCCAGTTCAAAGTGATGTTACTCCTGGACACAGCAACACAAAAGGATGGCAAGAATCCAGCTGAACAGAAATGATAGTGCCAAGGAGTGTGGTAGGGTAGGGCTGAGATCCTGGCACTCAGGAAACAGAGACAAGAGGATTGTGAAATTGTGTCCAGCCTGGGAGACAGAATGACCCTGTCTCAAGCACACACACAAAACAACAACAACACAACAAAAACAAATAGCCATGTTTTAAAGAAAATTTGGTCATTACTTACATCCCTATATCATGTGATCAATTAACCCAAGGTCTGGCTCTTGACCTAAAAGGAATAGGAACATCTGTCAGATTTGAGAGACAATACTCCATGTGGTTGTGACCTGGAAAAACTAGACTTTAGAGCACCTAGTCCCCTGCTTCCACTCTCCAGGACTGGGTTATAGCTTTTGCTACCATGCTCAGCATCACAAGATACTCCTTAATTTTTCTTCCTAGTTCCTCTCTGTCCCTCTGACTGCTTGAGAGCACATTATTTCATGTCTATTAGTTGTGAACATGCCAAAATTCCTGCTAACCTCATGCTACAGTTTACCAAATAGATCTTCAATTCAAACTAACAGCTTTAGACATATCTGTTGTTCAGTGATAGGTCTGTGCTTAAAAATCAAAAATATCCATTTGGAATGACCTGCAGAGTACTTCAAGCTTACCAAAAAAAGCCATCCCTGAAATATTTACGTGAAGAGGAATCTACAATCCAGTCCATCACTCAGCTTGCTCACCAGACTTTGTTTCAAACAGCATCTGAAAATTTCCAGAAGCAAAACCTACCTTGGAACATAACAATCTGCTATATGGTTCTTACTCCTAAAAGGACAGGCTGTCCAGTGGTTCTAAGTTTATGTAGCTATCCATGATATAAGGAGAACAAGGTTTGAGTAATAGAGTCTGCTTTCCATCAAGAAAGAGTAATAAGCAAAGCATTCTGGATACTAGAGGAGGTCTATGCTGCCATGGGTCACAGGCTAGTGAAACTTGAATTTCATCATTCATGGAACTACATCTGTGTTTCAACCAGGGCTGGAGTGTTGAGTTCATCTTTACAATGATTAAAATTTGGGATATCCTACCAAGATAAGTGTTCTCTATTAGGGTTAATGATGAACCTAATTTTCCATGGAGAGACTAACCCTAACGTTGGTTAAAAAAAACACTCTGAAAAAACAAACAAACAAACAAAAGGCTTTGAACATGTTAAGTGAAAACTTGAGGCCATTCTTTGCAGTAACCTGGCCCCTTTCACCTCAACTACCCATGGAAATAGGCAGGATTGTTTGGGTTATTTTGAAAGGTGCACTCAGTGCTGGTCATTATTGGCTATGCAACCAAAAAAGGTGCAGAAATTTGAGGAAATCTCTCTGTCAACTCACAGTGAAATTGAACTGGAATCATTTGCTATTTTCAACCTTCCTATTGACATAGGCTACAGATGGAGAATCCTCACTCCAAGGTGCAGACTTCATGGTCATCTCAGAGATTCCCTTTTCTAGCCACGTCTTCCCTGCTATAGGACTTAACATTTGATCTCCCTTGGCACAAGCCACCACCTACCCTGAGTTCTCTTCCACTCATGACTAGAGATGTCTCAATCTCTTTTTTTTGGTTTATATATTCTGCCAATAAATGAATTCAGTAAATGTTGAATATACACAATATTTGAGAAGTTTCCAGCAGTGCACAGGCCCAACATGCCTCTGCTCTCAAGTTATATTTCACTGTAGCACTTCGCTCTATTCCCTTCAGAAAGATGTTTAAGATGAATAATATATAACATCACTCTCATTTCTCTTATTCCCTAGCCTATTGTATTCTGGCTTGATTCCTCACTTAATCTCTTGACATCAAAACTGGCCAACCATTTTGCTTCAATCTAAGTTGTTATTTTGTTTTTTATGTATTGGTTTTTCTTTGGATCTCCCTAGGCCTCTGAAGCAATTACTATTATTGGCCATTCTGACATTTTGGAATCTCCATTTGATTCCCATGAAACCCTCCCTAAACTTGTCAGTTACTAATTCCTGATGTTCTTTCTGGTTGTCTTTCCCATGCTGCTAATTTCATCTCTTATAAATTAGATATATCAGCACTCATTTCCAGTCTAATTTCATTCTATTTCCATATATATTTTTCTTGTATACATTTAAAAGCCCTAAATATTGGGCTCTGATTAGCATTCAGTTCCAAAAGCTGTGCTCTTCCAAATGTCCTCTTGCTATTCATTTGGCTTATATTAACATTAAATTACAACATGACACAAAGATGATTTCCCACTAATTTCTTCCCTATCCCTACTCACCTCCTGTCAATTGCCACCATTTTCTTTTCAGAAATGACATCACAAACCCCGTCAGAATTATGAATGTCTCCTGCTGAACCATGCCTATTTCCTTAGGCCCTGTTCTACTTTCTTTTCATATTATTACAGTATACTTTATATTTTTACTTATTTTGAACTTTTTCTGTCCTAGATTAATTTTCACTTCTGTGATAAAGTACACTGACAAAAAAAAATAACTTCATAAAGGGTCTGTTTCAGCTCCCAATTCCAGGTTATAGTCCATCATTGTTGGGAAATGAAGGTCGCAGGAGCTTAAAACAGCTAGTCAACTGACAGTCAACGCAAGAGTAGAGAGAGAAATGCATAGATACATGTTTGCCAGTGCTCTGCTCATATTCTACACTTACTTAGTCCAGGATGCCTTGCCTAGAGAATGGTATTCACAACAGTGAGCTAAGTCCTCCCTAATCAATCCACACAATCAAGACAACCCTACAGACCAATCTGATTTAGATAATCCTTCATTGAGACACTCTTTCCAGGTGACTCCACACAGTGTCAAGCTGACTACTAAAACTGTGAGGCCCAAACAGGAAAAATACACCTTGCAAGCTAAGAGTTCCCTTTGAAGTTAAGAATAAGTTCCTGTTTGTTCTGTTTATTTGACCCAGCTGCAGCAGATGTGCTTGATCACGTGTAGGCAGGAGGTACATGACCAGGAATTATGTCATCATATATGCTTAACTCTGATTGGACCTCATGAAAAATATGGGTGGTCCAGTGATTTTGCCTTTTTAGGCTTCTGCAAAATGTGACTTGTGGCCACCTCCTGGGAACCCCAGGATGGTGTTGGACAGAGCCCATCCTCCTGGGCAGTATTCAATTAAAGGTTGCTTCAATTTTGGCTCAAATTGTGGTCTTGGTCTGATTCTCAACTGGTGGGATTAACAACCCCACATATGCATACATATGTGGGTGTGTATGTATAATCAGCTTATAAATAAATCAACAGATGATAGATTAAGAAAATAATGTGGTACAAACATGCAATGGAAATTTAAACAGCCACATAGGAAATAATATCATGACAGTTACAGGAAAATTTGTAAAACAGGAAATTATTATGTTAAGTGAAATAGGCCATACTGGAAGAGTCTGCAGAATCTATGCTGACCCCTACCTTATACACACGTCCACTGTTATACCAACACCTGATGTTCTTATATCTTTTCAGCCTTCCTCATTACACATGCTCTATAGATGAAGAATCTGCATCTTATATGACATGGTGCCTATCTCATAAGTCAGAAATAGAGGCTAAAAGGAATTGCATTAAATATTCTAAACACTCACAAATCACTTTAGTCAATTCAATTTGAGGTATGAGAGTTTTAATTTCATCAGCATTCATCACTCTTAAACAAAGAAAACTTCAAGGGCAGATCACATTTTAAAGATGTTTCTGACAGAAGATTAATTTTATATATCCCTGAAAGTCATGTTCTCCTTCCAAAAGATTTATCACTTTCTATTAAAAGAAAGTCATAAATTTATGTATTATTTTTTATTTTTGTATTAAAATGGCATAAATTAAAATCTAACCGAACTTCAAGTTGAGAAGTGTTCAACAGTTTGAAAATGGTATACAAAATGATAACAGCCTCCAAATCCAACCTAGTAAGAGATTTCTGCATTTGTCAACTTCTGATGCCTTATCATTTAAATTGACTTTTATCTAGAAGATTGAAATCATTACAAATAAGGAAAAAACAGTTTTAAAAGTCCTTGAAAAACTATTATACATTCTTCAGAGCAGTAGTATTTGTACACACATTCAAGTTAATTGAATATTTTCTTTGAATTTGCAATCAGTAGCAAAGAGTAACAAAAAAGGGATACAAATAATCAGGCTTCACTAGAATCTTGCAATACTTAAAGGCAGTAACAGATCTCCAGGGCATTCTTAAAGGAGCTTAACAGATCTCCAGCCTGGTATGCAAGGATTCAAAAGACTTCATCCAATCTTAAAAGGAAATAAAAAGCTCAAACCACCAAAACTCCAACAAAATGACTTATAGTCATCACAGAAGTTGGGTCACAGTGTAATCCATGTCCCCATAGCAGTGGAAACAGATGAATTCAAATAAGCAAAACTGACTAGGCCAGAAACACATGAACAGAAAACACTGTGTGAAACATTGCCTGATTGATAAATTCATTGGCTTAGTGTGGACAATCATAGAAGATTAAGAACTCAGTAGAACTGAGTCACTGGGGCCCTCTACCCTTCTGCAAGTTTGACTTTTAGCTTCGCTGGGTTCTTGGTTTGAACATGTCTCTTGTTTCTTAATTTCCAGCACAAGAATTGAGGGACATTGATGTCAGGATTAGACTCTAGTCACCCCAGTAATGGATAACTAGTAAAAGGAGTCTTCCTCCACCTCTCTTTACACCCACTTTTGGACTTTCCCCTTCTGTGATGAGATGACAAAGCACAATCTCCCACACAAGATGTACCTATTCCAGAAGTCTAAGTGAGAGGATTGTATATACTACACAATTTGTAGGAGCTTTTTAGAAGTAATAGAAAATGGAGTTAGGCACACAGTGAAGACACAGGGTGATTCCTCTTGTTTAGGTCAGAAGGGGTGGAAAAGCAAAGATTTGGAGATATACAGACCAGACTATTTCTTCCAAGAGCCTGCCATAGGAGAAATGTTTTACCACAGCCTGAAGTACCAGAGCTTAAGAAGATCTTAACCTATCTTCAAGGGAAAGAAAAGCTCAACTGCAGCTTTACTTTGCTTTGCATGTGGGAAAAGGGTCATAGAGGAGGCAACAGCCCCCTGGCTCTCATGAACACATGAGACAAGGTTCCTGAGATTCACCTTAGAAGGGCCCAGGGATGGCATACAGGCTCATCCAAGGAGCGCCTACTCACAGAACTGCAGAGTGTGTTCTGTCAATCAATCCCTTAACACCACCTTTAGAGGGCCTGTCATTTAAGTTACTTTCAGCCATGTCACATACATTTTTCAATTAAAAATAATCACAAGGAATTCTAAGAGGTAAAATGCACAATGAGAGGAGGCTGAATATATATTAGAATAGAACCAGAAATTATGACAGAATGATGGGTTTATAAAAGCAGAACTTCTTAAACTATAAAGAATATGTTAATGGCATTAAATGAGTAGACAGCATGGCAGAGAGTAGACAAAAGCAGGGAATAAATGGAAATTCTAAAAAAAAATATTACAGAGAAATGCTGTGCAAAATATACACTCCAACATATGAGAGCCTGATGCGCAGGTAGAAAACCAGACACAATTGAGAAAAGAATCTGTGAGCTCGAGAGCAGGTAATGAAAGCTTTCCAAAAGAATAATGATAAAAAACTCTGAAAAATATTAGAAAATCGAAATCAAGACCACGGACAGTAATAAAAATATTATGTATGTATATATTAACAGCACCACTAGTAAGGAAAGGGAAAATGTAGTATTTAAAACAATAATAACTAACAATAAGCATGAAACCTTAGATGTGGGAACTTAAGAATGTGAAATGAAAAATGTCTCACGGCTCAAAGAATTAAATGAATAAAAAATTATGCATCTTGGAAAGTCACATTTAAATGTAGTAAAGTAATAAAAAAAATCTTGAAATATTCTAAAGGGAAAATATTTATCTGAAGAGGGCAAAACAGGAAATAATTTTTGGGGGAATTACTTGCATGAGTACTGTATTTAAATAATTTCACCCCACCCTATACTTCTCCAAGCCTCCCATTTCCTCCCACTCCCTTTCCA
Organism: Peromyscus leucopus; assembly: GCF_004664715.2. Taxonomy (NCBI): domain Eukaryota; kingdom Metazoa; phylum Chordata; class Mammalia; order Rodentia; family Cricetidae; genus Peromyscus; species Peromyscus leucopus. Next base: position 98,697,681 of record NC_051070.1, read on the forward strand.
TTTCAAGACCCCTTCTTTATTATATTCTTATATACATGTACACATATATACATACAAATATACATAGAAACATATAGATTTATGGGTCTGTTTAGTGCTGCTCTTACATGTATTTGTATAGAGCTGACCAGTTTTCAGGTTAAGCAGTCAGGATGCTCATCTCTGGAGAACATTAATTTTCCCCCTTTGGGCATCCATTAACTTCCTATAGCTCTTCATCTAGAGTGAGGCCTTATGAGATTTCCACATCCGTGTTGGCATATCACTGGTGGTGTATTTTATAGGTTTTGTTCATTCAAATAAGTGTGTGTCTGTGTGTACATGTGTCACGTGTCAGTTTGTGTTTATGTTGTATCTGTGAGAAGGAGAGAGAGAGAGAGAGAGAGAGAGAGAGAGAGAGAGAGAGAGAGATGAAAGGCAGGCAGGTAGAGACAGAGACAGTGATAGACTAAAATTTACCACTTGGGGTGATAATGCTTTACTGAAGAGCCACAGGTTATCTAACAAAAAACCAAGTATCAGCTATGGGTAGTTTCTCTTTGAGTTTGTAATCAAGGGAAGCCAAAGAAACTCACAAATTAATTTCACAACCATTGTCCTTGGTTGCCGACCAGAACTTGAAAGTACTCTATTGCAAAAAACAAACAAACAAACAAACAAACAAACAAATGTTGCACACAGGACTTTGAGGAACTGAGCAAGAACAGACCTGGTAGTCTCCTCATTGTAGACTAGCTCTCACAGTGTCTAAAGATGCTATGCAAACTGCCAACTGAGAAAAGCAATCATTAATTCTACTGATCTATAAATCCTATGAATCCTAGCAATGACCAGCATTGAAAGATATCCCCAAGAATACAGTAGGGTATTTTTACCTTGGGATAACAAACAATGTCTAATTGGACTTGAGTACTGCTCAATAAGAGGGAATTTATGCCCCAAACTGTAAATCTAGCCAACTGCCCGAAGGATGTGAGGCCTGGAGCTTGGAGAACAACCTACTGCTCCCACTTTCCTAAGCCAGTGTAATTTCTAACTGCATTCTAAATGTGTACCCTTAGACACACAGGTAAGTGTAGCTTTTCCACTCATCAAAGAAGCCTCTTTTTGTGGCAGGCAGAGACCATTACAGAAATCCAAAACTAGTAAAAATACAAAGAGCAACAAACCACAAGGCTGTATTAACACCAGTTGATACATTAATAACATAACCCCTACACTCAAGGGGGTTATGCTACTTAGGGAGCATTATGAAAGAGGAGGTAGAGAGACTGCAAGAGACAGTAGACTAGGACAACTGCTATTAGATCAAGTCTTCTACATAAAGGAGTTGTACCCATAAAATCTCACTCACACATTTATGAAAAAAATCATTTGTATCATTGTCAACTTTTGACAATTTGCAGTACATTCAGTGACCAACTTTGCCAACTTCAAAGGCTTACAATATTTTTCTGACAATAAAGTAGCTAACCTTTCTTTAATAAGGAAAGCAGCATTTTCCATCCTTTGTACATAAGCCTTATTTGTCCATTTCTTTTCAGTAGCCATCATTTCAGAAATCATAAGAATAACTTTTTACCCAACATCCAAAAAAACATTCCTACTTTCTAATATGTAAATTTGTCACATAGGGAGTTATCACAATCTAAAAGAAAAAAGCACACAAAAAAAAAAGAAAGAAAGAAAGAAGCCCAATCTCTAGGCCCTAAACCCCAGGGCATATCCTGTGCCCCTCCCATTCCTGTCTTAGCCCCAGCAAGGCAGCTGAGCCCTGTCCTCAACTCTGGAGGAACTCCACTGCCTTGGTGCAATCTCCAGCAACAGCAATAGCTGGTCAGCAGGTGAGAGACTTATGGGCAGGCATCACTGATACCCACTGGTCTCTGTTCCTATAAGACCCACTCTGTTGCCCAACCCCACATACCCAATCACCCTCCCCATGGACAGCCCTCCCCCACAACATCAGCAGACCCATAAGCACAAGCACCACCCACACCAGTTAGAAGAATAGAGTCAAAGCCGGGCGGTGGTGGCGCACGCCTTTAATCTCAGCACTCGGGAGGCAGAGCCAGGCGGATCTCTGTGAGTTCGAGGCCAGCCTGGGCTACCAAGTGAGTCCCAGGAAAGGCGCAAAGCTACACAGAGAAACCCTGTCTCGAAAAACCAAAAAAAAAAAAAAAAAGAGAAGAATAGAGTCAAGCACCATCTACAGCAGTTGGAAGAACAGCAGCCTTTATAGGAACAGGCATCACCTATACCAGTTGGAAGAACAGAGTAAATAGGCACAGGCACAACCCATACCAGTTGAAAGAGCAGCATCCATAGGCACAAGTAAAGCCCATACCAGTCAGAATAACTGGAGGATAAACTGGATTTAGCCACACAAACCCCAACAAACTTCAGCTGAGACAACACTACTGGACCTGACAACCAGCCACTCACCAGAACCCTTGGTCATTCAGGCCAAAGGCAATAAAGGAAATAGATAATAAAGGGGAAAATGACCCACCTAACAAAGACATCAGAAGAATCATCACCTGTACCTATAATGATCCCAAACCCAGATGGGTAAATGCCAGTATAAAAATGCATTCAACAACATAAGGAGCAATATGGCACTATTAGAACCCAGTGGTCCTACAACAGCAGGACCTGATCTTCCCAACACAGATGAAGCAGGAGAAAATGTTATTGAAAATAACTTTATGAAGATGATAGAGGTCCTTAGAGAGGTAATGAAAAACATTCCCTTAAAGAAATCTAGGAAAAGACAAACAAAAATTGGAAGAAATGAATAAATTCCTTAAGGAAAGCTAAGAAAGCCAGGAAAAAATAAACAGGTGAAGGAAACAGTTCAAGACTTGAAAATTGAAATAGATGCAATAAAGAAAACACAAACTAAGGGAATTATTGAAACAGAAAATCTGGGTAAGTGAACAGCACCTACAGATGTAAGCTTACCAAAAGAATACAAGAGATGGAATAGAGAATCTCGGGTGTTAAAGATACAATAGAGGAAATAGATTCATTGGTTAAAGAAAATGTCAAATCCAAAAAATTATTAGCACAAAGCATTCAGGAAATCTGGGACATCATGAAAAGACCAAACCTAAGAATAATAAGAATAGAGATACAAGAAGAAGAATTCCAACTCAAAGACACGGAAAATATATCCAACAAAATCATAGAAGAAAACTTTCCCAAATTAAAGAAGGACATGCCTATGAAGGTATAAGTCACTTACAGAAAAGCAAATAGACTAGAGAAAAAAAAATGTCCCCTTGCCATATAATAATCAGAACACTAAACATACTGAATAAAGAAAGAATATTAACAGATACAAAGGAAAAAGGCCAAGAATATATAAATGCAGACCTATAAGAATTACACTGGACTTCTCAATGGAGATTCTAAAAGCCAAAAGGTCCTAGACAGATGTTTTGCAGACACTAAGAGACCACAGATGCCAGCCCAGACTACTATACCCAGCAAAACTTTCAATACCATAGATGGAAAAAAGAAGATATTCCATGATGAAATCAGATTCAAACAGTACTTTTCTACACTATGAATATGTATTACTCTCATTGCTTAATTAAAAGCTGACAGGCCAGTAGCTTGGCAGGAAGTTAGGTGGGAAAGTCAAACTGAGAATACTGGGAAGGAGAAGGGTGGAGTCATGAGTCCCCAGCCAGGCACAGAGGGAAAAGGAGATGAGTGTGCTGTGCTAATGAAGGTACTGCCACATGGCAGAGCATAAATAAGGAATATGACTTAGTTAACTCAAAATATAAGAGCTAGTTAGTAATAAGCCTGAGCTATTGGCTGAGCATTTATAATTCATATTTAGCCTCTTGGTTGGTTATTTGGGACTAGAAATTTGGGAAAGGAAATGTCTGTTTACATATGGCATTCCAATGTGTGACTAAATTTCCAAATAAAACCTGACAAAGCTTAAAGAAGAATTCTAGACTCACAAGAATGGAATCAAGCATAGCTTCTTGGTAGCTCCCTTTTCTCTGGTATGCTCTACTTGCTGGCAGTGAACAGAGGCATGGCTCCTTTAAGATCTGGCTTTCTGGCTCAGTGTTAGTGGCAAAAATGAGCAGATCTTTTAAGAGTTCTTCCTTGTTAATTAGACAAAAAGGGGAAATGCTTTTTTTTCCATTGGTTAATAAAAAGTTGGCAGGCCCATAGCTGGGCTAGAAGTTAAGCAGAAAAGCCAAACTGAGAATTCTGGGAAGGAGAAAGATAGATTCAGGAGTCCCCAGCCAGACTCAGAGGGATCAGGAGATGAACATGTCATGCTAATAAAGGTACCGCCATGTGTTAGAACATAAATAAGGAATATGGGTTAACTTAAAATGTAAGAGCTAGTTATTAATAAGCCTGACCTATCAGCTGAGCATTTATAATTTATATTTAGACTTTGAATCAGTTATTTGAGACCAGGCAGTAGGGACAGAAAATATCAATTTACACCTATCCATAAATCTAGTCTTACTGAAAGTACTAGAAGGAAAAACCCAACCCAAGGAAATTAACTGTACCCACAAAAACACAGGCAGTAGAAAATCTCACACCAGCAAAAACCAAGAAGGGAAACACACATACACTACCATCACCACCAAAACCAAAAATTAACAGGAATTAACAATCACTGGTCATAAATATCTCTTAATATCAATGGACTCAATTATACTATAAAAAGACAAAAGCTAACAGAATGGATATGAAAAAAGGATCCATCTATCTGCTACATACAAGAAATATACCTCAACTTCAAAGACAGTATTACCTCAGATTAAAGGGATGGGAAAAGATTTTTCAGTCAAATAGAACTATGAAGCAAGTCTGTGTAGCTATCCTAATATTTAACAAAATATATTTCAAAGTAAAATTAAACAAAAAGATAGAGAAGGATATTTCATATTCATTATAGGAAAAATCCATCAAGAGGAAGTTTCACTATGGATATTTTTACCCCAAATACAAGGGCACTCAAATTTGTGAAGGAAACATTACTAAAAGCTTATATCACACATCAAACCCCACACATTAATAATAGAAGACTTCAACACCCCACTGTCAACAATGGACAGGTCTGCCAGATGGAAACTTAACAGAGAAATAAGGGAACTAACAGATGTTATGATTCAAATGGACTTAAAAGACATCTACAGAACATTTTACCCAAACACAAAAGAATATACTTTCTTCTTAGCACCTCATGTAACGTTCTCTAAAATTACCATATCCTTGGTCACAAAGCAAATCTCAAAAGATGCAAAAAAATTGGAATAACTCCCTGTATCTTATTAGATCACAATGAGTTAAAGTTAGAGTTCAACAACATAGAATACAGAAAACCTACAATCTCATGAAAACTGAACAACTCTCAACTGAATTACCACTGGGTCAAGGAAGAAATAATGAAAGAAATTAAAGACTTCCTAGAATTCAATGAAAATGAATACAAACATACCCAACCTTATGAGACACTATCAAAGCAGTGCTAAGAGAAAAGTTTATAGCACTAAGTGCTTCTGTAAAGAATCTGGAGTCGGGTGGTGGTGGCACATGCCTTTAATACTAGCACATGAGGCAGAGGCAGGTGGATCTCTGTGATTTTTGAGGCCAGCCTGGGCTACAGAGTAAGTTCCAGGAAAGACACCAAAACTATACAGAGAAACCCTGTCTCAAAAAAAAAAAAAAAAAAAAAAAAAAAAAAAAAAAAAAAAAAAAAAAGAACAAACAAACAAAAAAAAGAATTTGGAAAAATCTCACACTAGCAACTTAACAGCACACCTATAAGTTCTACTATAAGCTATAGAACAAAAAGAAGCAAATTCAAAGAGAAAATAATAAAATTGAGGGCTGAAATCAATAAAATAGAAACAAAGAGAACAATACAAAGAATCATTGACGCAAAGAGTTGGTTCTTTGAGGAAATCAACAAGACAGACAAACCCTTAACCAAACTAACCAAAAGGCAGAGAGAGAATATCCAAATTAACAAAATCATAAATGAAAAGGGGGACATAAAACAGACACTGAAGAAATCCAGAGAATAATTAGGCCATGCTTCAAACACCTGTACTCCACCACACTGGAAATATGTAAAATAAATGGACAATTTTCTTGATTGGTACCACATACCAAAATTAGATCAAGACTCGATAAACAATTTAAACAGCCCTATAACACCTAAGGAAATAGAAGAAATCATTAAAAGTCTCTCTCAAAAAAAAAAAAAAAAAAAAAAAAAACCACAAAACAAACAAACCAAAAACAAAGGCCAGGGCCAGGTGGTATCAGAACAGAATTTTACCAGCATTTCAAAGAAGAGCTAATACCAATACTCCTCAAATTATTACACACAATAGAAACAAAAGAAATATCACACTATAAGGCTACAGTTATCCTGAAACCAAATCCACAAAAACATACAAATCTCCTTCATGAACATTAATGCAAAAATATTCAATTAAGTACTCACAAACCAAATCCAAGAACACAGCAAAAAAAAAAAAAAAAATCATCCACTATGATCAAGCAACCTTCATCCCAAAGATGCACTGATGTTTCAACATATGAAAATTTGTCAATGTACCATATAAACAAACAGAAAGAAAAAAACATACATAATCATCTCATTAGATGTTGACTTTGACAAAATCCAACACCCTTTCATGAAAAACATCTTGGTGAGATCAGGGTTACAAGGAACATACCTAAACATAATAAAAGTAATATAAAGCAAACTGACAGCCAACATCAAATTAAATGGAGAGAAACAGGGATTCCACTAAAATCAGGAACAAGACAAGGCTATCTATTCTCTCCATGTCTATTCAATACAGTATTCAAAGTTCTATCTAGAGCAACAAGACAACAAAAGGAAATCAAGGGGATTCAAATTGGAAAGTAAGATGTTAAGCTTTTCAATATTTGCAGATGATATGATAGTATACATAAGTGACCCCAAAGATTCTACCAGGGAACTCTTAGAGCTGAAAAACACCTTCAGTAATGTGACAGGTTAGAAGATTAACTAAAAAAAATATCAGTAGCCCTCTTATATACAAATGATAAACAGGCTTAGAAAGAAATCAGAGAAACATCACCCTTTACAATATCTACAAATAAAATAAAGTATCTTGGGGGTAATTCTAAGCAAAAAAGTGTACAACCTGTATGACAAGAACTTTAAGCCTCTGAAGAAAGAAATTGAAGAAGATATCAGAAAATGGAAAGATCCCCCATACTCATGGATAGGTAGGATTAACATAGTAAAAATGGCAATTACCAAAAGCAATCTACAGATTCAATACAATCTTCATCAAAATCCAAACATAATTCTTCACAGACCTGGAAAGAATAACACCCAACTTCATACAGAAAAACAAAAAACCCAGGATAGCTAAAAGTGATGGGAGCCATAAGCCTAAGTGACACTTGACACACATGCCGCCATATTTGGGTTCATCTCCTCTTTTTTTGATCTAGGCCTTGCTTGAGTCTCACACAAATACCAGAACCTTTTCTCAGATATCAGGTGAATGATAAGCAATTAGGCAATTAGACAAGAGTAGATAGATAACCCCCAGAGCAACATTCCCTGCTGGCCAAAGAGCCCATAATTAAGTCTCTTCCTGCTTGCAACCCCCATAGTTAAGTCCCTTCCTCCTTGCAACCCCCATAATTAAGTCCCTTCCTGCTTGCAAGCCCCATAATTAAGTCCCTTCCTGCTTGCAACCCCCTTTGCCTACCTATATATGCCTTGAGAGAAAAATAAAATTTTGGAGCTTGACCAGACATCCTGTCTTGCTCTCATTCTTTGTGTCTCTTGTCCCTCTCATTCACTGGCCCTCCCTTTCGGTCCCTGTTGAGGACCCTGCTGGCAGGGGCATAAAATAATCCTTTGCAATAAAGGAACTTCCAGAAGTATCACTATCCCTGACTTCAAGCTCTACTATAGATTTATAATAATAAAAATAGCTTGGTATTGACCTGAAAAAAGACATGTGGATCAATGGAATCAACTCAAAGAGTATGACATAAATCCACACACCTATGAACACCTGATTTTTGACTAAGAAGTCAAAATTATACAACGGAAAAAAGAAAGCATCTTCAACAAATGGTGCTGGCATAAATGGATGTTGACATGTAGAAAAATGCAAATAGATCTGTATCTATCACACTGCACAAAATTCAAGTCAAAGTGCATCAAAGACCTCAACATTAATCCAGTTACAGTGAACTTGAAAGAAGGGAAAGTGGAAGTAGCTATGAATGCACAGGAGACTACTTCCCGAATATAACACCAGTAGCACAGACAATGAGAGCAACAATTAATGAATGGGATTTTGTGAAACTGAAAAGCTTTTGTAAGGTTAGGCACACTGTCAATAAGACAAACAGCAACTTACAGAATAAGAAAAGATTGTCATCAGTACTATATCTGATAGAGAACTGATCTCTAAAATATATAAAGAACTCAAGAAACTAGATGTTAAAATATCAAATAATCCAATTAAAAATGGACTACAGATCTAAAAAAAAAAATCTCAACTGGCCAAAATACACTTAAAGAATTGTTCGTCCTTAATCATCAGGGAAATGTAAATCAAAATGGCTCTGAAACACCATCTTACCCTTGTCAAAATAGCTAAGATTAAAAACACTGAAGACAGCTTATGTTGGAGAGGATGTGGAGTAAGGAGACCACTCCTCCACTGCTGATGGGAGTAAAAACTTGTACAGCCACTTTGGAAATTAGTATGGTGGTTTCTCAGAAAATTGAAAATAAATCTACCTCAAAACCCAGCTATACCAACCTTGGACATATACCCAAAGAATGTTCAATTATAACCCAAGGACACTTTCTCAACTATGTTCATAGCAGCAATATTTGTAATAGCCAGAACCTAGAAGCAATCTAGATACCCCTCAACTGAAGAATGGATGAGCAAAATGTGGTACATTTACATAATAAAGTATTACTCAGCTGTGAAAAACAATGACCTCGTGGAATTTGTAGGCAAGTGGATGGAACTAGAAAATTCCTTCTGAGTAAGGTAACCCAGACATGGTATGTACTCACTCATAAGTTGATGTTAATAGGATAAGATAACCAACCTACAATCCACAGCCCCATAAAGGCCAGAAAACATGGAAGGCCCAAAGAATGATGCATGGATTTTCCTGGGAAGGGAAAATAGAACAGATATTCTGGGTTAATTGTGGGTGGAGGTGGGAGGATAGGGAATGGGAACTTTTGGGAGCAAGGTGGGCAGACTGGGTTCACAAGGAGTGTTGAGGTTTGAATGGAGGGTGAGCATCATGAAAGAGACATCTTATTGGGGGTGGCATTTTGGGATTAGGAAGAAATTGGTACCAGGGAAACTCCAAGGAATCCATAAGTATGACCCCAGGTAAGAAGCCCTAGCAATAGTGCATGCCTGAACTGGCCATCTACTGTAATCAGATTGGTGAGTACCCTAATTGTCATCAGAGAGCCTTTATCTAGTAACTGATGGATGGAGGTGCAGAGATCCTCAACCAGCACTGTGCAGAGATCTGGGAGTCCTGCTGAAGAAAGAGAGGTTGGTTTGTATGATCCATGGAGGTCAAGGTCATGACAGGGGAAAACACAGAGTCAGCTGATGTGAACTCATGGGAGCACATGGACTATGGACCAACAGTTAGGGAGCCTGCATGGAACCAACCTAGGCCCTCTACATGTATGTTACAGTTGTGTAACTTGGTCTGTTTGCAAGGCTCCTAGCAGTGAGATCAGGATCTGTCCCTGGCACTTAGCTGGCTTTTGGAAACTTGTTTCCCATGCTGGATTACCTTGCCCAGCCTTCATGCAGGGGGAGGAGCTTGGAACTGCCTCTACTTGATGTGCCATGCTTTGTTCAAGCCCATGGATGAGGCCTGCCCCTTTCTGAATGGAGAGGGAGGAGGAGTGGATGGGAAAGGGGGTAGATAGGAGGACAGGAGGGAGGAGAAACTGTAGTTAGCATGTGAAATAAATGGAAAAAATAACTAAATAAAATGTTTAAAAAGTAAAGAAGAACTCTGAGGTTAATTATGTGCCAGGCAGGAAAATATATACCAATGTTAAAATTCACTAAAAAATTATGTGGAGTTGGAGAAGCTCTATAGTTTTCTTGGGGCCTGCACCCAGGCCTTCAGAACAAAGCCCATCATTCATAGGTCAAACATGAATTCTCCCATAATCCCAATAAGAGTTTGATGTGAGTGATTCAAACCCTGTGAAAGTTAAAACCTTAAGCTTATTAGAAAAATTACAGCGAAACCATTTTCAGCTGCTATCTCCTAAAGAGAAAACAAGATAAAAAGTATACCATAAAAAACATACGTGCACTACTAAAACAGTCCCCACCTGTTCTATTATAGGGATGTCTTTCACCTGTGTCTTAGAACACAGGTTTATGTTACACATGGCCTTGGAAATCATAAGACAAAGTGGACTTTATAGTGAGGTACTATCATAACATCCTTTTATAAATTAAGGTGGGTAGAAGAGGGAAATAACAGGAAAACTGATTTCTTGAGAGAATGATATCAAATACATAAAGTAGAGTTAACAGGGCAAGTCTTTTTTAGCAGATTAGAGGAAATGGGAGAGTTAGAAAAGTAAACAGATGGAGGTGAGTTAACTCTTGTGCAATTCTGGTCAAGTTTCCCTGAGAACCATGATGCATGTTCAGTTGTGGATGCACAAGGGACATCACACTGCATAGGAGCCAGTGACTCTTCAGTAAGTACTATGTTATATTAAGATTTAAACGACAAAGCAGGAAGCTAATATAAGCAGGGAGTAGAAAAGCTTTTCAGATAAGCACTAGCTTCATCCAGTAGAAATAGAGGCTGCACAGAGGACATTTCTATTATAGCTAGTGTTGTCAACTTTACAGAATCTAGAATCACCTGGGAAGATGGGCTCCTAGGCATGCCTTAGAAGGACTATCTTGATTGCCTTTGATGAGACAAAACACCCTCCCCTATGAGTGGTGTCATTCCCTAGCTGAGATCCTAGACTATATAAATGGAGAAAGGGAGCTGAGATGCGGCATGAATTCATGCCACCTTGATTTGCTCACCATAACAGACTGTGTAGCTGGAGAATTTCTCTCCAGCTCCCACCAAGCCCCGGCAGTCTGACAGCCCACTTATAATATAAACACACAGACACTTATATTATTTACAAACTGTATGGCCGTGGCAGGCTTCTTGCTAACTGTTCTTATACCTTAAATTAATCCATTTCTATAAATCTATACCTTGCCACGTGGCTCGTGGCTTACCGGCATCTTAACATGCTGCTTGTCATGGTGGTGGCTGGCAGTATCTCCTTCCGCCTTCCTGTTCTTTCTTTTCTCCTCTCTGTTAGTCCTGCCTATACTTCCTGCCTAGCCACTGGCCAATCAGTGTTTTATTTATTGACCAATCAGAGCAATTTAACATACAGACCATCCCACAGCAAGACTGTACCAAATAAATGTTTTCTCGCTTAAGTAGCTGTTTAAACAGTATTTTGTCACAACAATGGGGGTGAGGAAGTGAGTGATAGATAGTAGTCACATCACACACACACACACACACACACACAAGTTTGTTTTATAGACTGTTGTGTTACAATTTCTTCTGAGATAAAACTTCTGAGAAGTTTATTAAGAATCATGATGTTAAAAGGGAGATGACATATTCTATCCTGCAGCAACACTCAGCAACACTCATTATCCTCAAGAAGTAAACAACTCAATGGTTTCAGGAAGTTCTGAAACAAAACAGATTAACTAGAACTCTCTGTCTCCAAGAATATATAATCAGCAAGGGCTGCTGAGTGATCATCACAGACAAGCTAAGCTGCCTAGAAGCAGCTAAAACCAGTCAAGCAAAAGTAGCAGAGACTAGTCAAGCTGCCTGAGAAAGGCACTCTGACCTGTCAGGCTGTGAGCATGTTGTGTAGTGAGATCTAGGTTTCCAGGTTTTATGAGCTGTCGCAGATCCTGGGGTGACTTTGGTGATGTCGATGTCTGCTCTTGTAAGGAATAACTCACCCACATTCCTGTAAGTAACCCTAATAAAACTCACTGCTTTATTTGAGCTAGATTTTAAGTATCTTTATTTAGATCTCTTGTTGGTTCCCTATCTCCCTAAGAATAGTGTGTGTGTGTGTGTGTGTGTGTGTGTGTGTGTGTGTGTGTGTGTTTATGTCACAAAGCCAGAAAAAGCATCATGAAAGTGGAGGAAGGGGATGAAGAGTTCTTATGGAAACAGAGAAGGAAATAAAATATGTGTGAGAAGAAAGCAGAGTGTTCTGACTGGGAATAGCTAGAAACAGGAGAGGTTACAAGGTAGAGAGTGGAAGAGAAGGCCAAATAACAATGCTTAGTGACATATATGTATGAGGATATGATGGTCAAACCCACTATTCTGTGTGCTAGCCTAAAAGTAATCAAGATTATAAAGCTTTACAGACATATGAAACCAAACTTCAATGACAGCAGAAATTCAGAGAGGTAGCAGCTGAAGGCATAATTCCCTTTCCCACATATCTTGAAAAAGGCATTAAGCTACCCACAAGACATGGGATGAAGATTTTGGCCAATTACTTTATTCATGCAGACATGACAATTTCATTAAGTTGGAGTATCAGTTCAATAATCATGGGCACATTATAGATTAAAAACTCCTGGTTCTATAGACACAAATGTAACTTATTCCAGGATGCAAGTTTTCATCTTCCTTTAATTTCAGAGACGCTGCAAAAAATACAAACATTGAGCTAGGTGCAGCAATGGTACAAGAATTTCTAATGTCCTTGAAAAAAATATGGTCAACGTATTAAAAAAATGATACCCAATTTCACAAAAAAAGTTACAGGTAAAAGTGAGAGATGATTGCCATAAGGAAATCTATTTTATATAAGAATATATCTACCTGCATCAGCAGTGGAGGCTGGATCTTGTCTGTCTAGAGAAAATTCATAGCATAATTTATTGCTATGAATTTATTCCCATATGAGGCTTACCTTAAAACTGTACACACACACACACACACACACACACACACACACACACTTCAACAGTGTTGCCATCCACATCGAAACCTTAAAAATCAACTCCTGAGATCCAATTGCAAAGACAATTCTACATTACTATAACTCAACATCTTTAAACCAGCCATCAGCATCAGTGTTGGGCTACAAATCTATCCAATAAGACATATCAATCACACATGGAAATGATGACAGCAACTATAAATTGGGGAAAATCAAATCACCTGCCAAGCCTCTCACACTCCAAAAACGTGTAATGAGAACAGTAATTATCTCATACTTGAGAAATAACTTCCTCAGCCTTGCAGAGTTCATTCATAAGGAATTTCTCCTCCATAAGCCATCAGCTAATGAGCATGTGTCACACTGTGTCTTTACAATTATTGTGTAAAATCTTATATGTATAAAGGGATAGGATCATCAAAAGGTACCTAGTCTCAAAAAAAAAACAAAACAATGTTTACATGGGGATTTGTAAGCTTGAGATAATGTTATTCATTTTAAATGAGATTGTTCAGAGTAAAGACTCATGCTTATTCCAAGGAGTCAGAAATACATGCAGGTTATCCCATCAAACTTATTACCATTTTAAGCTTTGTTTTTACAAAATAGTTAGAAAACTTGTTTGCTTTGTTTCTCTTATCCTTGGGTACCTTTGCTGAGTTGGGTGTGCCTATATTGCCTTGTTTAGCATTTAATTATCTTTATTCTATGGGCCAAATAATACTGAAGAACTTACCAAGTCATTTGCAGAAAGTTGACACAGTGAACAACTGAGACGTGGAGTGAGAATTACTGTATCACACTGCAACAAAAAGATAAGGAAAGAAGGCATGCAAATAGGTCAATTCTATTTTTGCATAGGAAGCAAAGTCAAGGTGCACAGTTGTTCTTGGATGTGTTAGGATGATACAATCTAACTAAAATGAGAATAGTAAACATCATTGTTGATAATGTGAAACTATTCATCCAGTGGTAATGAACCTCATTTAGATGCCAATTTATCAAAGACACTGGGGCTTTCAATCAATGCTGTAGTCTTCTGTCTTGCTATTGCGCTAACAAAATACTGACCAAAAACAACTTGGGAAGAGAAGGGTTTATTTTGTCTCACACTTTACATTTTACTATCAAGAGAAGTCAAAGCAGACTACAGTAAGTAGCAAATAAAGCAGAGACCATGGAGGAATGCTGTCTCCTAGCATGCTTTCCCTGCCTTATATGACTGCCTGTCTTACATAGCCTAGGTACACCTGCCTAGGGTTGGCACTGCACACAGTAGGATGGGATCTCCTATGCCATTTAGCAATAATAATAAAAAATGTTCTACAGCCATGCTCACAAGTCAATTTGAAGAAATTCCTCAACTGAAGTTCTTTTTTCTCAGGCATGTCATGTTGATAATCAAGATTAGCCATCACATGTAAGCTCTATGAGATGATGGTATACAGTTATTAAACAATTATTTGTGGCCAAATTTATAAGCTAGTAACTGATAAGAACAGGAACCACCTTTAGCATCTCAACACCCTCTCTTCCTTTACCTCTTGGATGTGGCCAATGTGACTGTGTGAGTTAGGATTTCTATTGCCGTGCAAAGACAGCATTACCATGGCAACTTGTATAAAAGAAACCATTTAATTTGGGCTGGATTACAGTTAAGAAGTGTATTCCATTATCATCACTGTGGAAAACATGGCAGCATGCAGGAAGACATGGTGCTGAACGGGTAGCTGACAGCTCTATATCTGGATCAGCGGGCAGCAGGAAGAGAGAGTGACACTGGGCCTGGCTTGTGCTTCCAAAACCCCAAAGCCCAACCTCCAGTGACATACTTCCTCCAATACAGGGACATCTACTCCAACAAAGTCACACCTCCCTACAGTACCACTCCCTATGAGCCTATGGGGTCCATTTTCATTGAAACCACCATAATGACTTTACTTTTTTCTAGGAAATGAAACCTAGAAAATTTGTTCAACCTGACCTTGCTAGTAACATGACCTTATCCCAGATATTTTCCCAGCACTGAAACTATTACAAAGTCACCACATACATGTACACACACACACACACACACACACACACACACACACACACACACACACAGTATTGTTATTTTGGGGAAATACTGTAGTATTACAGTACCCACATCATATGGGATAGCAGATTTCCCTCTTTGAAATTAAACATTTGATAAATAATTGCAGGTGTCTTTCAAATAATCATGTGATTCCCAAATGCAAGAAGGAAAATAGCAAATAATCTGGCAATCATCACACCACCAGCATCATTAACTCAAATCTCTAGAGTCTACTCTTGGCAAATGAGAGAGGAAAATAAGGAACTCTCAAAGCTGTACTATTATGTCAGTCAATTACATTTTGATAGAACAGTTTCATGCCTTCATCTGTAATTAAAGTCAGCAGTCTTATAAATTAAATTCTTACAAAGGGGAAATTGGATGGGAGCAAAGGGAACACTTAGTTGTTTCTAGAATAAAAGCTGGGAAATAAATAGTGTATAACACAAACTATATCTGAACAGCACAAGTTATTGTGCATACTTCCTGGGCATACTGTAATCAAAACATGCATTATTAAAAGCCTGAATGACACTTCACTTTCATTAACCCACCACAGACTCCAAATAATATATCAGAGTTTTGAAAATTTTGTAATGTTATGTGACATTTTCACAGTAGCACAAATTGACTAACACTATAAAGCAACATCCTCCGTGTAGTGACCTGGTTGGAACCTTACTCTTTCTGCTCCTTTTGGCATAACCATGGTTTTGCTTTGGTCTGTCAGTGGGATGGTGACAGAATTGTTGAAAGACTAGTCTTGAAAACTGATGGCAAAGGAGATCTTGCTTTCTTATGGGTGCATCTTCCTAAAAGACAGTGCTCAGTTTAGTCTGCTAGTCTCAAAAAGAACATGAGAGAATGCTGGGTCCAGTCATGCTCTTTCCAAGCCCCAGATTATGATTGGAGCCAGATCATTGACTCCAAACCATGAATCAGAAAACAATTGCACATTTGACAATTTATCCTTCCAAAATAGCTGTATGACCATGTGTACTGCCCAAAGTTCTGCCCCTTGTGAAGAATTCCCTTCACCAGTGTCTTTCAGGGTTTTCTTAGAATGAGGTTGTAATGCCACAGCTATCAGCTTCTGAGTGGTGGCTGTATAACATGCAGAACCATCACTAAATCATGTCCTAGCTGTCTCCTCCTCAGTCAGTCTTATTGAACACCCCATGAGGCTATCAGTGCATACGTGACAGCAGATGGCATTGTGACAGGAGTAGAAACCAAAGGCATTTGGGCAGCTTCTTCATGTAACTTGCTTGTGCTTTCATGACATGCTCAGGACTGATCATGTATGTATCACTTCTATTTGATAATACATTGCTGCTGTGCATGTCCTACTTTAGGACTTAGTAAATCAGATAACACCAAGCTCATGGTGGGCAGCTCAGGTTGCAGGATAACTTGATGGCCCATTGCCAACATTCAGTTCCCCTAAGGCCTTATATCAGGCCAATAGCTGTCTTTCAAAGGGAGAATAGTTGTCTGTAAATGATGATAGAGCATCACTCCAAATTTCCAATTGTCTCTTCTGTGACTCACCTATCGGGGCCTGCAAAGGCTTTAAACAACATCCCTATCTTCAACTGATGCCTCAAGTACCATTGAAACTGCTAGATCATATGGTTCAAGTGGCAGATCAGCCTGTACATCAGCCTGACCCTGTTAAAGAGCCTTCTCCTCTTTCCTATCCCACACACAAAAATGTCAGTTTTCTGAATCTCTTGGTGTATGGACTGAAGATATGTGAGGAATGTGATGTCTCCAGAATCCAAACAGGCCCACTAAATTTTGTGCTTGTTTCTTGGAGGTGAGAAGGGCCAGGTGCAATAACTAATCTTTTACCTTAAAGGAATATCACTGCATGCTCCACACCACAGAACTCCTAAGAATTTCACTAAGGTAGAAAGCCCTTGAATTTTGATTGGATTGATTTCCCATTCTCTGATACACATATTGGTTATCAACAAGTTCAAAGTGGTTGATACCTCCTGCCCACTTGGTACAATCAGCATAATGTCATCAAAAATAGTGCACCAATGCGATATTTTGTGGAAGAAACAGACAATTGAGATCCCTTCTAAGTTATGACACAAGGTAAGAGAGTTCATATACCCCTGAGGTAAAATTATAAAAGAATTTTTGACAACTGAAAGAAGATTGCTTATGGTGGACCTTATGGATGGGTATGGAGAAAAAGGCATTTGCTAAATTAATAACTGCATACCATATACTAAGTGATGTGTTAGTTTGCTCAAGTAAGGACCCCGCATCTGGTACAGTACCTCATTGAGTTAGTGATAGTAAACTGTCATTATACATGGTCCCTCTGTTTTCTGCACTAGCCAGATAGAAGAGTTAAAGGGAGATATGGTGGGAACCACCACCCCTGCATCTTTCAAGTCATTCGTGGTGGCACTAATTTCTGCAGTTCCTCGAGGGATGTGATATTGTCTTTGATGCACTATGTTCTTGGGCAGAGATAACTCTGAAGGCTTCCATTTGGCCTTTCCAATCATAATAGCCCTTACTTTACAGATCAGGGAACCATAGTGAGAATTTTGCAAACTTCTAAGTATATCTATCCCAACTATTCATTCTGGATCTAAAGAAATAACTACAGGATGAGTTCTGGGACCCACAGTACCTAGTGTGAGTCAGGCTCAGCCAAAACTCCATTAATCACCCTATCTCCATAAGCTCCTACTTTAACTGGAGGGCCACAGTGTTTTCTTGGTCTCCTGGAATCAGCATCAATTCATAACCTGTACCTAATAGACCCCAAAAGTCTAATGACTTTCTTTCCTCCAGTGTATAGTTACCATTGTAAAGGGTCTTTCTGAGGAACAACTGGAGAAAGGCAACAGTAAAACTTTCAGGTATTTTATCAAGGTTCTTTAGGGGAACCTGGCCATCCCTTCATTCAAGGGGTTCTGGGTCTACACACTGGAACATGTTTGGAAACTGATTCACCAGCCCAGATTGCCTCTTACTACAATCCAATGTAACCTTTCTTTCATTTGTTTGAGAATTTTTCCACTTATCTAGATAAAAAAAAATCAGTATGCTTATCTATTTCATACTTGGAAACACCATGATTAATTAGCTAGTACCAGAGGTCCAAAGGAGCTATGTCACCATAAAATTCATTTTGCCTGTGCTGATCAAGTTGACATCACCGCTGGGCAGTGGTGGCGCACGCCTTTAATCCCAGCACTCTGGAGGCAGAGCCAGGCGGATCTCTGTGAGTTCGAGGCCAGCCTGGGCTACCAAGTGAGCTCCAGGAAAGGCGCAAAGCTACGCAGAGAAACCCTGTCTCGAAAAACCAAAAAAAAAAAAAAAAAAAAAAAAGAATAGACATCACAGTTACCATGGTGGGGAGTATGGCAGCCAGCAGGTAGGCATAGTTCTGGCTTAGGAGCTGAGATCCACAAATACAAGGAAGAGATAACTAATTGGGAATGACCTATGTAAATCTCAAAATGGCGGGTGTAAGAGCATGGTAGTCTCCTGCTTTTTCAACTAGCTCACTCTGTTCTTAGCTATATGGAAAAAGGGCTGCCTGGAAACTCTATGTAGGAATTTGAGCTATTTGAGAAAAAGTTGCACCAAATGAATTGTGTGACCCAGGAGAAATCAATAGAGCTTTATGGACATTACAGGTGATAACTCAGCCACATCACAGTCAAATGGTAAGAAAAGGGATCTATTCTGAATGAGGTGTATTTTCTTCTGGAAACTAGATGGGTTATCTAGATTCACAAAAGTTATTGATCCCTCCAAAAAGACTCTTCCTTGTGCATTTCATCTGTAACACTTTATAGTGCTTGCTAGATTCTCCTTTTCTTCATCCCTAGTCTTTCAGCATTTTCTCCTACAGAACATAAATTCTTTGAGAATGGATGCTGTTTTAAAACTCTTGCACATTTTCTCAAACCATGGTTCAATAAAAGGATGCTCAATCATACCACAAAGACACTTTCTCAACTACATTCATAGTAGCTTTATTTGTAATAGCAATAAACCAGAAACAACCTAGATACCCCTCAACTGAAGAATGGGTAAAGAAAATGTGGCACATTTACACAATGGAGTGTTGTTCAGCTGTTAAAGACAATGACTTCACGAAATTTGAAGGCAAATTGGTGGAACTAGGAAAAATCATCCTGAGTGAGGTAACCCAGACCCAGAAAGACAAGCATGGTATGTACTAACTCATGATTGGATATAGCGGTAAAGTAAAGGACAACCATGCTACAATCCACAGACTCAGAGAGGCTAGGTAATAAGGAGGGCCCAAGGTGGGATGCATAGATCTTCCTGGGAAGGGGAAATAGAAGAGATCTCTTGGGTGGACTGGGGGCAGGTAGGGATGAAAACTTGAGGGATCATGTTGTGGGGTGGGTAGAGGGAGAGTATACTGAAATAGAAGACTGGAAAGGGGAGTGCTTTGTGGGAACAGATAGAGACTGAACACAAGGGAACCCCCCACAAATCTACAAGGGTAACCCCAGAAGAGACTCCAAGCAGTAGTGGTTATGTAGTCTGAATTTGACATTTCCTGTGATCAGATTGGTGACTACCCTAACTGTCAGAGAGCCTTCATCCAGTAACGATGGAAACAGATGCAGAACCCCACTGCTGAAGAAAGGGAGGAAGGCATGTAGGAGCCAAAGGGGTCAAGGACACCACAAGAAAACCCACAGAAACAACTGCCTAACCTGACTCATAGGGACTCACAGAGTCTGAACCAGCAACCAGGAAGCTTACATGGGACCAACCTAAGCCTTCCATATATATGTAACAGTTGTGTAGCTTGATTGATTTGTGGGACTCCTAACAATGGGAACAGGAGCTATCTCTAATGCTTTGGCTGGCTCTTGGGAACCTATTTCATACTGAATTACCTTCCCAGCATAAATGCAAGGGGAGCTGCTTAGTCTTACCACACCTTCATATGCCATGCTTTGTTGATACCTATGGGAGGCCTGCCCCTTTCTGAACAGAAACAGAGGAAGAGTGGATTGAGGTAGGGGTTGGAGGAAAGGCAGGCAGGGAATGGGAGGAGGGGAGGGAGGACAAAATGCAATTGAGATGTATAATAAATAAATTAACTAAATAAAAAGAATTGATAGTTACAATTAACACATTAAGAAATAAATTACTAGGAGATGAAGGAACAAACGATGGCATCATTCTTCTTCACTCCTATTGTACCTTTGACACCATTTTTTTTCTTTTTTTTATTTTATTTTACAATACTATTCAGTTCTATATAACAGCCACAGATTCCCTTGTTCTCTCCCTTCCTGCCCCCTCTCCTTTCCCCCAGCCCACCCCCCATTCCCACCTCCTCCAGATCAAGGTCTCCCCCGAGGACTGAAATCAACCTGATAGACTCAGTCCAGGCAGGTCCAGTCCCCTCCTCCCAGATTGAGCCAAGCGTCACTGCATAAGTCCCAGGTTTCAAACAGCTAACTCATGCAATGAGCCCAGGACCTGGTACCACTGCCTAGATGCCTCCCAAACAGATCAAGCCAATCAACTGTTTCACCTATTCAGAGGGCCTGATCCAGTTTACCAAAGAATTTTCTTTACCGACTGCTGCTTGTAACTGTCCCTGATAGCAAGAAAAATCACCCCTCACATTTTCATGTTCTTTCCTCAGGTTCACAACCAAAGTGGGTTAGGACTCATAGGCTAATCAGAACTCCTGGCTATATTGTTATTCTAATTATTAAAGCCAACATATGACTATAATTCTCTGAGCATGAATAATCTTGCTTATTATTTAATCAAATTACTTCTCTCTGTATTATTGATGTTTTGTTGTGCACTATAACTATTGGCTTCTTCAAACACAGGAAACTGTACTCATTCCTGGTTTATTAGTCTACATGTATAATTTGGGCCTGATTACCTATATGTCTAAAACATTTCCAGATCATATTGATGCTGCCAGTCTAAGGGACATAAAATTATAGCCACTGAATCAATCCATCACATAGAGATTTTTATATCAAATTTTCAAACATAGTTGTTAATTTTTAGGGAGAAAAGAGAGATTAAAAGATGAATAAAGTTAGGGTTAGGGATATGATGATGGTTAAGGCTAGGGCTCAAGGTCAGGGTTCAGCATTAGGGTTAGAGTTAGGGTTCAGGGTTAGGGTAGGGTTAAGGTTAGCAGAAAAAAAGAAAAACGAATAAAAGCGGCAACATTTATAGTATTCTAAAAAGATCTGAAAGTATCATTAAGTACAAATTGAAAGTATAAATGAACATGTAGATCAAACTATATTTTCCCTCCCAAAGCCCTGGATAAAGTTCTTCATTAGAAGGAAAATATCAGAAAGGGCTGTATTCTTTTGTGCTAAGATTGCAAAAGTTTCCCTATTAATAAGAATGGAACATACACACACATACATACACACACACACACACACACACACACACACACACACACACACACCTTTCTAGTTGCTAAATTACAAGCACTGATGTAAAAATATTGTTGACATTAATTCTACAGAGGGCTAGCTAGCACCTTAACTTCTCTTTGCTTAACTGAAATCTACTTCTACTCTGAAAAATTAGTTTCTTGAAGGAAAAGAAATTTAGAAGCCTGGTGCACTGAAGTTATAGATGCATTTTAAAAGCTGTGTTTAGCTGGGCGGCAGTGGCGCATGCCTTTAATCCCAGCACTCAGGAGGCAAAGCCAGGCGGATATCTGTGAATTAGAGGCCAGCCTGGTCTACAGAGTGAGATCCAGGACAGGCACCAAAACTACACATAGAAACCCTGTCTCAAAAAACAAACAAACAAAAAAACCTATGTTTAAATGTAAATATAGAAAGTCAAAAGTATTTAGTTTTTTGACTTTCATATGGTATCTGAATAACACTTCCTTATATAAAATTAATATATTTGTGGTAAAATCATGATAAAAGGATAGTTTGGTGATTTTAATGAGAATGTCCCCCATGGTCTCAGATTTTAGAACACGTGCTGCTCAGTTGATGGTGCTGTTTGTAGGTATTTAGGAGGAATTATGTCAGTAGCAGCGGGCATTAAGAGTTTAAAGCCTCACACAACTTCAATTTCATTCTTTCTGCTTCATGCACATTTGCATATGTAAGCTACCATCTGTGCCTGCCATTTCCTGCCATGTTTCCCTGTCATGATGGACACTCTCTAACTATAAGCCAAACCAAACTCTTCCTTCTACTATTTGTCATGGTCGTGATACTTTTTCAAAGCAACAGAAACCTAACTATATAGCTTAGAAATAAACCTTGCAAAAATGAAAATCAAGATTTTTCTGTCAGTCAGCATCTCCAAACTGAGAAACATTTCAGTTAACCAAAAGTTGGTAGTTTTTTAATATTAGATGGAATTCATAATGATCAAATGCAACAGTAATGGAGTAAAAAAAAAATAAAAGCTATTATCAAATCCAAGTACACCAGTTGGTGAAAACAAACAAACAAACAAAAACTGGCATTAGAAGATTCAACCAAATAATGACAAACACAGTTTGTCATTGTTTCTTCTAGAACTGTGTCCTGTGGCTATAGCTGGCATCAAGGAAATTGGGGGAACAAACTTTCCTGCCTTCAGTCCACAGACAGGGAGATGGGAAGGATGTGACATAGTTTCACAGTCACAGCTGGAGAACCAAAATGATGTACACAAGAAAAGAAGGTGGCCAGTATGCCACCCCAATTAGATATAAGCTGTACCAGTATGTGTTTGAAATGTGTATTGACAATTGGTTCTTTAAGCAATTGTAAGTGTGAGTTTGTGCCAAAGGCAGGGTGTGATGGTTTGAATGAAAACAGCCCCCATAGACACATAGGGATTGCCATTATTGGAAGTGTGACCTTGTTTTAGTAGGTGTGTGCTTAATGGAGGAAATGTGTCACTGAGTGTAGGCTTTCAGGTTTCAGAAGCTCAAACCAAGCCCAGTGACTCACTCTCTCTTCCTGTTCACTTCTCTCTTCCTGCAAATCCAGATGTGGTATTGTGTATCCTTCTCCAGCACCATGTCTGCCTGTGCACAGTCATGCTTCCTGCCATGACAATGATGGGTTAAACATCTGAAACTGTAAGCCAGCTACAATTCAATGTTTTCCTTATTAAGAGTTGCTGTGTTGACCGGGCGGTGGTGGTGCACACCTTCAATCCCAGCACTTGGGAGGCAGAACTAGGCAGATTTCTGTGAGTTTGAGGCTAGCCTGGGCACAGAGTGAGTTCCAGGACAGGCACCAAAACTACACAGGGAAACCCTGTCTCAGAAAAAAAAAAAAAAAAAAAGAGTTGCTGTGGTCATGGTGTCTCTTCACAGCAATAGAAACTCTAACTAAGATACAGGAGGAAATGAAAAGGGCTTATATTATCTCACAGAGCTGCTAGCCACCTGCTTCAAACACTCTTCCCTTTGTCAACAAGATCAAACTCTTCATTTTTAACTGAGATAATAAGACTAAGATTTCCCAGATGTCTTTATAACTGGTAGTTGCCAGGTAACAAATTATAGTTAAGAAGTTAAGAAGACGTAGGTGAAAACTTCAAAGTGCTGGACTACAATACAAATGATATCAGAGTGATAGCTCATCTGGAAAAAGACTCTTCTGTGCCGCTCCCTCATGTACACTGCAGCTTGGATATACATTAGAAGGGCTCCAGCAGAGCAGTCCTAAGAAGTGACCAGAAGAGAGCAAATAAAGATTTCCCGAAAATGCTGGAAAGTCACCAGACAATCAATCCTCTTCATCCTTTCTTCCCAGCACTCACATACAAAGGAGAGTGACAGAAAACACTGAGCAGTTTTAAGTCATTGTTGTGTTGCTTTTTCAGGACAGAGGTGAGCTATATATGAAGTGATACAGAAAACAGTTTGTAACGTTAAGAACAAAGGAAGGAGGAGAGGGAAGGAGGCAGTGTCAGAATAACAATATACAGGAAAATATTGATTTTAGGGATTAAGAAGGAGAGCTAGGGAAGACAGCTGAAGGAGCTACTGAATAATTGTAGTGTGTGTGTGTGTGTGTGTGTGTGTGTGTGTGTGTGTGTGTGTATTACATGCACATGAGTGTGCATTCCTCTATACATGTATGTACAGGCCATAGGTGGACATTGGGCATCTCCCTCGGTAATTCTCTGCTTCATTGCATTATGATAATGCCTTTTAGTGAGCCTGAAGAGCCATTTTGGCTAGGATGGTTGACTAATGAGCTACCAGGATCCACCTGTCTCTGTCCACTCTCACATGCGGCCCCCAACCAATGTTGGGGTTACAGCCCCTTACAACCACACCTGACTTTTATGTGGAGGCTGGCTATGCAAACTCAGAACCTCATATTTACAAAGAAAGTACTCTTATTAACTAAGTGATTTCCCCATACTCAAGGTTTATTTTTAAGCTACAAACATAAAAAAATTTGGAGAAAAATAAATTGCAAGTGAAAATTACAAAGGTATTATTTGTTCAAAGATCATACATTTGTATTCATGATGTGGATAATGTACAATAAAACAAAACATTGACAATTTTAATGCTCCAGATAATACAGCAGAATTTATTGCAAAATTTATTACACATTTCTGACTAACTTGACAGAAATGTGACTATAAAATATAGTTCTTGTAATTTCTTAGTTAATAATAACTAAATACAAACATAGAGGACCTGAATGATGTAAGTAGCTTTTACATTGTGACTATAAATCAAACTTGTAAATGGCTGTAGACTGTTTCATGATGTAATCAAAACAATTAGTGTACAAAGAAAAAAAGCTACAAGGAGTATGAAATAAAAAGCCACATTTTCCCCACAATATAAAAACAGCATTCAATAATATCAATGTAAACAAAACAAATCCTATTACCTAAGAGTTTTAGAACATTTTTTAAACTAACTTGTCCATATAAGAAAAAAATTAAAATTAATAGTTAACAAAAATTAAAGTAGTGAAAAAATTATGTTTAAAAAAAGAAAAGAAAGAACAAGAAACACTTATGGAAAGGAAACTAGGTTACAAAAAAATTTAGAACTATAAATTATAGACTACTCAAAATATAGAAAAATAAAATAAGAACATATAGAAATTGGACTAAAACTCAATACAATAGAAATGCTGGATTCTGAATCTGATATCTAGAGCTTCAGGTATGATGAGGGATTGAGGTAATGTCTATACAATCAAGTGAAAACATTCAGACAGAAACGACAGATTCTAATTCCAGTCCTTTGAGAATTGAAGATAATATCAACTGCCTAAGTGGAGATTTCTCCAAGTCAGCAGTGCCCAGCTACAGCGTACTGCTTCTGCTGTGCCAAAATCAGACTCAGTTAACAGGGAAGTAGGAAAGTGTTTTCATGGGTGGAAACTAGATGAGAGCTGTCAGGACACACACACACACACACACACACACACACACACACACACACACACACACAGGCTTTATGCAGCATGCAGAAAGGGAAGTGTGTTGGGATACAGTGAAAACAGAAGCAGATGTGTGGCGCAAAGCCTAAAGAAGAGACTAACAGGTACTCACTGAGAAGAAAACCTCTCTCCTCTACCACTGCTTGGAAGAACAAAGAGAGAACTATAAGACTTTGCCCAGTATTTTGATGAGTGCAATCAGAGTAAAAACAGGTTAGCTGACCCACGGCTCCTTAGTTCTTCAGTCACACAAAGCCCTGAAAGTAGAAATATCCCCAAACCTCAGACACAGGGTTGAGATTCTTTGGTATACCACATCAGATGAAGGATTTATGGCAGGAAAGGGATGTTGGTCACAGTTATCATCCTTACCCAGGTCAGTCTGACTTAACTGGTTTGACTCTAAAGGAACCCTCCTCTGCACCTGTGAAAACTGATACAAATGAGAATCAAAGGAAGAAAGAAACTATCACCACAATAACAAAGAAGTACTGGCTGGGGGAAAATGTGCTCTATTTTCTGTTATTATTTATTTGTAATATTTATATTTTTGTACTTTAACTGTTCAGTTGTGTTTTAACTATTATTTCCTCAGACAAGGCTAGCAAGCTGCCTTTTCTCTTCACCTGATTTGGAATATTTTCTGCTATTTCTCATTTATTTAAGCCATATGTTCTTCTTATTATTTGCCTCTCTTTGATCCTGTCCCTGTTGTCTCCCAGTTTCACTAATATCAATGCCCTGAGCTCTAAAAGCAACTGTAAGCCACTTTACCCCCAACCGCTATTCTAGTATCACTGTCTGAAACTTACCAGAGACACAAATTAAATGCACATCTTCCTCTACAAAAGCAAAGAAATAATATTAAAAGCCACAACAGAAATATACCAACACATATGCAAAAGCAGAAACATCAGAATGTTTCAAGCAAAACAAAGCTAGGAAAGCATAATATGTTCTGAGCCTTGAAAAAAAATGCCAAGTAAGATTACTGTACTCAGTAAAGTCACTTCTTAAAAATGGTGAAATAATATTTCAAGATGAATATTAACCAAACCATCAGTATAGAAGACACTATGTGGAGAGAGAAGAAAGTCACTATCATCCACAAGAACACAGAAAATAATATATTTCATGAGCAGATGAACAGAGAGGAGTGGGAATTCATTCATAGTATAGAAAACAGAAGCCCAGAAACATATCTGATATTGACAGAATAGGAAGAAAATAAAAAATAATAATGCAACCAACCAGAAAACAAAAGACAAATAATGGAGTATGGCCAACTTTTTCCAAAAATACACTTAAATGAAAATACCGTGAACTCATCAATTAAATGATGCATAGTAACATATTGAATTCTCCTTTGAGATTCCATTTTATACCTCTCAGAAGGCTAGGATCAATAATACAAGTGACAGCTCATGCTGGCAAGGATGTGGAATAAGGGTAACACTCTTCCCTGGCTGGTGAGAATGAAAACTTGTATAGCCACTATGGAAATAAGTATGGAAGCTCTTCAGAAAGGTAAGAATTGATCTACCTCAAGATCCAGGTATACCATTCTTGGGCATTTACCTAATGGACACTTCATTCTACCATAAAGACATTTGTCCAACCATGTTCATTGTTGCTCTATAAATAATAGACAGAAAATGGAAACAACCTAGATGTTCCTCAACAGAAGAATGGATAAAGAAAATGTGGTGATTAACACAATTGAATATTACTCAGCTGTTTAAAAAAGCATCATAAAATTTGCAGGCAAATGGATGCAACTAGAAAAAAAATCATCCTGAGTGAGGAAACTCAGACCCAGAAAAATAAATATGATATATAATACTCATACATGAATATTAGCCATTAGACAAATTATGACAAAACTACAATCCATAATCCCAGAGATGTCAGGTATACAGGAAGGGACAAGGAATGACATATGGATCTCCCTGGAAGGAATAAATAGAATAGATTTTAAGGGTGGATTAGGAGTGGAGGAAAGGAACAGGATGATCAAGTGGAGAGAGAGGGGGAGATGGTATTGAAGGAAGAAATTTAGGGAGAAACTGTCAGAATTGAGGGGCACTTGAGGGGTTTTATGGAAACCTAGTACAGTGGAACCTTCCTAAAATATATGGAGGCAATACTAACAAAATCTCCAAATATTGAGGGAGATAGAGTACCAACTGACCATGTCTTGTCACCAAATGAAGCTTCTAGTACCAGGACTGGGTTTCATCCAATCAAGTTGTTGGCTAGATGTGACCCATGGAAATCCACAAACAACCTAGGCTGTTGCCAATATAATAGGTTGCTTTCCACAAATGGACAGCAAGGTCCTATTGCTGAAGACAACACCATACACATATTGAACATGGAGGGATCAAACTGGTGCCTATATAGAACCTTCACCCATATGTTTTAGTGTCTTTGGTACAGGAAGGTATTCTGCAAGATACCAAAGGATAAAAGTAAACACCAACACAAACACAAAATCTTTGATCTACAATGTTGTCCTGCCTGCAAAATATGCTATGGCAATTGTCTTAGTTAGGGTTTTTATTGTTGTGAAGAGACACCATAACAATGGCAACTCTAATAAAGGAAAACATTTAATTGTGGTGACTTACTTACAGTTCAGAGGTTTAGTCCATTATCATCATGGTGGGAATCAAGGCAGTATGCAGGTCGACATGATGCTAAAGAAGGAACTGAAAGTTCTTATATCTTGACTCACAGTCAACAGGAAGTGGTTTGTCTCACTGGGCATGGTTTGAGCATATTTGATACCTCAAAGCCCACTTCCACAGTGACACACTCTCTTTAATAAGGCTTCACCTACTCCAACAAGCCACATCTCCTAATGATGCCACTCTCTTTGGTGGTCATTTTCTTTCAAACTGTGACAGCAATGATGGCACAAAATTGTTGGAATTACCAACCAATGGCTGATTTGACTTAAAGCTCACTCCATGAGACAGAAGCCATATACTGCTTGGCTTTCTAAGAACTATAAATTAGATAGCCCAGAGAACTACAGTAAAACCAAATATACTGGTCTTTAAAACAAAAAAGTAACAATAAAATGACTTCTAATGATATTCTGCCAAAATCATAAATAAGTGCCTTATTCAGCCATCATCAGAGAAGCTTCTGCCTGAAGGAAATGGAAACAAATATAGAAACCCTCAGCTAGACATTGTGCAGAAAGACCTTGTAACACACAGCTCTAAATGGGATATCTCCATCAAATCTCTCCCATCAGAGTTCAAGGAAACCCTGGGTAGAGGAAGTCAAAAAATGTAAGAGCCAGAGGGGATGAAGGATACCAGGAGAACAAGGCCCACTAAATCAACTTATAAAAGCTCATATGAACTCACAGAGACTGAATTAGCAATGTATATATATACACATTTCATTTAAGTTTAGTATTTTTATGGGACTCCTGTCCAACTTCATTGTGATTTTTTTTTACCTTATTATGTTTCATTTGCTCATGTTTTGTTGTTATTTCTTAGAAGCCTGATCTTTCTAATGAGACAGAAAGAGAGTGTGTACAGATGGGAGGGTAAATGGAGAGGAATTGGATGGAGTAAAGGGAGGAGAAACTCCCAGATATATTGTATAAGAAAAGAATCTATTCTCAATAAAGAGGGATACAAAGTTACCAGCTATCTTTGTCTCCAGAAAGCACACTTTACTAGAAAATACATGCAAAAATTGAGAATGAAAGAATGGAAATACACCCACCAGGCAAACATAAATACTAAACTAACTTATTCTTACAACAGATAGCATATGCTTCAGGCCAAAACTGGTCCATATCAATACAAGGAACACTCTTTTTCTTTAATTGTTATTGCTAAAGATCTATATATGCTGTGGGATGGTCTGTATGTCAAATTGCTCTGATTGGTCAATAAATAAAACACTGGTTGGCCAGTGGCCAGGCAGGAAGTAGGTGGGACAAGGAGAGAGGAGAATTCTGGGAAGCAGAAGGCTGAGGCAGAGAGACACTGCAGCTGCCGCCATGACCAACAGCATGTGAAGATGCCGGTAAGCCACCAGCCACGTGGCAAGGTATAGATTTATGGAAATGGACTAATTTAAGCTATAAGAACAGTTAGCAAGAAGCCTGCCACGGCCATACAGTTTGTATGCAATATAAGTCTCTGTGTTTACTTGGTTGGGTCTGAGTGGCTGTGGGACTGGCGGGTGACAAAGATTTGTCCTGACTGTGGGCAAGGCAGGAAAACTCTAGCTATATATATATATATATATATATATATATATATATATATATATATATACACAAATATATTAAATACACCTTGCTCATTACAATTATTGTTACTTGTACATGATTTTAGGTCTGACAAATAGCATGGGGACCATTCAGAATCTCACAATTGATCAAAGAGAACAACTGATTACGGAGTGTGCAGCATCAATGAATTAATCTATAAAATAGCTCTTGCATATAAGGCTCAGTTAACATTAAATGATAGGGGGCAGAATGACTGTAAGAGCCAGGGAACTAGAACCAGCAAATCTGATGGGAGATTGTAGCTCCTAGAAAGGGCAGGGGAGCTTTACCCATGATACCTGAACAATGTCACTGGCAAAACAAGACTTAGTCAAGGATAACACTAATAGGCACTCTAACATGGATAGGGGAACCTCCTGAGGATTCACCTTTAAACAGGATATTGATGCCAACGTGTGATGCAGGTAAGATCCCTAGCTCCAACAAACAAGCAAGAAAAGTATTTTTATGTAGGCTGCTATTTATTTTAGGACAATTTGTTGTTGTTTATGGTTGTAGTGTTGGTAGTATTTGTTACATTTTAGATTTTACCCTGCTTTTCTTCATTCCAGACAAAGTCTCAGTATGTAGCCTACAATGGCCTCAAACTCATAAACTTACTCCTCTACCTCCTCAGTGCTATAATTTCAGCTATGATATGTCAACATGCCCAGCTCAAGACCATTTTTTATTGCATATTAATAATACTTTGCTGGGTTAATATTAATATTATGGTAAACATAAATTTATATTTGAAGGAAAGTATACTTGACTGATCATCTACAGAATATAGTGAAATAAAAACAATCTGGAATTAAACTTGACTAGAATAACATATTAATTGAAATCTAGAATATTTTATTGGTATTTCTATATTTACATTTCATATTTATATGATGCTATTGTTTGGTAGCAATGGCTACAGGGAAACCTGATCAACTATTCTCACACAGACCGATGCTGAAGTATTTGTATTTGTTGAGGGACTATATCCTGAGCAGCCGTTTTGTTGCAGGGCCTTCTTTCAATATCACTATTTGTGATAGAATAAATATGGAGGAGAGCTTTGGTGGCTATAGATGTTCAATTTATTCTACTAGGGTTCCATTACCAACAAGTAATTGAACCATGTGCTTTCTTGGCTGGGAAGAACAGTACTGAACCAAGGGGGGCCTGCAATTTTAGTCTCTGTCATGAATTTCCCCTAAAAAGGGTGTTGCTCTATGTCATCCCAAAATGCTTTATTTGAACTACTGGTTCCAAAATTCTGCTCCTCTAGATTGTCCTATTTTCTCATTCTGAATTTTAAAATCAAAGCTATTTTCCTACAGAGATGGCTGGATAGACATCTACTCTAATTTTTAAGGCATTTGAAAGCCAAAAATTTAAAGTCAGTGGCAGATTAGACTTCTGTGTAAAACTGTAGACTAGAAGCTATAGCTAATGACTGGATGAAAACACAAGGTAAAATGTTTAAAAAACAAACATATAAAAAAAAACCTGGCCAAACAAACAAACAAACATACAACAACAAAACCAGAAGTAAATTGAGTCAGGAATGCTTCTAAGAAAGAAACAAATTTTTACCAGCTCTGTTAAACAGGAGGTAATATTTGAAGTGAACAAATCTCCTAGTCAATAAATAGACTGAAGAAATTAATGGACAGTTTCCAAAGAATTCCTAATAAAAATTTCAAAAGGTGAATCCTTAGGCATTAGAAAAAGAAAAAAAGAAAAAAAGAAAGGGTATTTTGATTTTCTACATCACCTATGTCAAATGCTGGAGAGAAGTGGGGAAAGGGAAAATCCTCAGTCACTATTGAATGGAGTGTACTGAGGCAACCATTGTGGAAAAAGCATGAGTTTTCAGAACTTACAAATGGCAAAGCTATACCACTCCAGAGTGTTCACCGAAAGAACTGACCTTAGTCCTGCCACATAGGTGCGTATAGGTCCATGTTTATTGGTGAATAACTCACAATGGCTAGAAACTGAAATCACCCTAGATATCCACCCACAGATGGTGGGGTAAAGAAATGTGTATATACACCATGAAATTGTATTGCAGCACAAAGAAAAAAGAAATCATGGCATTTATAGAAAAATGGATGGAAATTAATTTTATCAAATTAATGAAAGTAATCCAGACTCAAAAAAACAAATACCACAGGCTTTCTCTCACATGTGGATCCTAGATTCATAGGAGGAGGTAATGGTCAGGAAGAAAGGGATAAAGGTGGAGAATTAAAATCAACAAAAACAAACTATGCAAGAAAGTATTATAATGAACCCAATACATCTTATGCTAATTTCAAAATTAATGATTTAATAAAAATGTCTAGTGGCAAAGACCCAATAATTAACTTTTGTAAAGATGAATATTTCATAGCCTGGCAGTGTTTCTACCACCTCAGTCTGGTTTATTCTAGAGTAAGAAACTAATCTGCTGGGATGGTTAACAACACTATCAGTAATGAAAGGTAAGGGTGTATTTCTTGGTGGCTAGCAATCATTTCACAGAGGTTGGAGCTATCTAAACTATTGTGCAGCAGCAGTCCATAAAAGAATCTCTCCTCACTGCTTGAAAGTTTTAGTAAAGTAAAGACAGAGATAGGATGGGTCCTAGTGGAATAAACCCATATACCAGCAACTCAGGGTGCTAAAGTAAGAGGATCTCAAGTTTAAGTTCAGGTAGGGTGTCTTAGCAAGATCTTTTCTTAAGCTAAAAATGTCAAAGGCTAGGGTGGTAACTTAGTATTACACTATGTGCCTGTCATGTCTGAGGCTATGTACTCCATCCACAGCACCATATCACCAAACAAATAATGAATGTTTGTGGCTTTGTGGGCCAAGCAGTTTCGTTGCCAACTATTCAGCGCTATAGTTTTAGCACAGGTGTATTTTGTAAGCAATTGAGCTGTATACCAATAAAACTTTATTTACAGAGAACATACTATCTATAGTTATACTGACCCATAGCCTACATAAATACATCATCTTCATTTGATTTGCTTAAACATATATTCCCAATTATAAGGACAGGATTTCTGATATGAAAGGTTAGAAATATCCAGGCTAAGGAGGTTAAATGAAATATAAGAGATAATATCCAATATGCCAGGCATCTAATAAACATGAAATGAAAGTTGGCTGCACTGAAAAATCTAATTCACACTTCAAAAATAAATTTATAGCACAATGTTAGCTAAAGCAACTTGAAAGTGAAATTTTTCTCTTTTGTTTTTACTGTCCTTTCTTCTCAAGCTTTAGACTTTTAAAAATATTTTTCAATATCTTCATTACTATGTATGCCATTTTTATAGTTATTCAGCAACTCTAAGCTTTCACATAAACTGGAATTCTTCAATATTGCTGTCTTAAGGGATATTTTAATAGGCTATTGACTGCAATTCCCTCAGTGTTTCATTTACTACTGTTTTGAAACTTAAAGTCATAAAATAATGGATGTCACTATCACAAAAATCAATGTAAGTCCACATGCAAGGATGAGAGTAGCTCAAGGAGTTAGTTTATACTTCTGTGACATTTTGGAATTATGTGAGACTGGAGTTGGACATACTGTTCTACCCACTATCATCCATTCAGAGAGAAATATAGATGTCTCAATGGGTTAGCAAGATGTGTTATAGTGGTGTCAAGTAAAATTTTGCATGTTTCCATTTATATTCAAATTCATCTCATTGTTTCCTGTTTTTATGAATATTCCTGTCAATGCCAAAACACTATTTTCATCTCAAAGGGAATAAGAGATCGTGTAGTGTAGAGCCAAATATGAGTGACCATGGTCAGGAGCATAGATTTTGATTATCCCAAATCCTACATCCAAACTGGTAGTAATTTCAAACAATTTAATAGTAACAGAACAAAAAAAAATCATGTATCAAAGCACTTTTCAGAAACATGGATGGAAACATTGGGTGGTTACAGGAAAGCAGGCAAATCTCAATTATAAGCCTCAGATGTTATCTGATGACTCAGTCTTTTGGTTGCTGAAACCAGAGTTTTGTTAAGTTAACACATTCCAAAGAGTTTCATCTGTCAGTCACAGGATGTTAGGTCAGACACAGAGGTGAACAAAGAATGCCTTCTTAGGGTGCTAATATTAGCTAAAGATAAATTGTGACTTGGTTCTGGACCTGTAATATTCCAGCCTCAAGGTCATTAAATTTTCAAATAGTTAATCAGCCTCACAGGTGATTTGGTGATGTGGTTATTTCTGAGAACTTTCATTCACATGCCCAATATATTATTGGAGTCGTGTATGTACAAAATGCAGGATCCACAATGAAAAGGTTTGGAAATAATTGGTGTATTCTTGATAATACTGTAAAATACTGTCATATGCTCACAGAATATTTGACATAAATATCCAACGACACACTCAACCATTTAATGCAGTTTCAACCCCTCTGCTTAAAGTAGGAATACATGTTTTATAAGCAGATTTAGAAATGGTTTGTATTGCATAATTTGTACCAGTCTCCTGCTGAATTTCATGGATGGTGTATTCCAGAAGTGCATACTCTAGAGACAGAGCTGCCTGCCTTTCTTGCCTAGCATTTGGGATTCCCCACACTGAGGTTTCTGTTGACCTGCACTTCCTCCTGCTTCCCTGCCTCTTTCTTCCATGAAGAAGAAGCCATGTCTGACTGGAGCTGAGCTTTCAGCAAGAAAACTTTAGTTCTCCAGTGTCAGCCACTATTTACAGTAGGATAGTTTTCATTGACAATTTTACTGTGTTTGTGTCTGAAACCCAGAATAATCTCCATTGCTAAGGCCAGTTCACACATGACCTAGAAACAGCTCTTTGGTTATTCCAAGTTAACAATGAATCTTTCTATCCCGTCTCAAATTCACTAACAGCTCTCCAGGCTCCAACTTTACAAGCAGTGGGCACCAGAACTGAGAGGGGGAAGTTGATACAGGGTTCTACCCCTATCTAAAAAGCTATTTGCAATTCATACTTGCTGGCAAAAAGGAAATCAGTGTTCTCCAATGGAATGTCACCGGGTATATCAAACATACTCCTAGGCGAGCCCATGCTGAGGAGTAGTTGGCTAATACAAAATTAACTCCATGTTTGTTTGTGGTATTTTTGTTTCATTTTAGCACTTTGCTTTTGCCTTACTACTTTTTGTTGAGAAAGAACGTGAAGTTGGATAGGCAGGAAGGTGGGGCAGGATCTGGGAGTAGTTGGAGGAGAGGGAAAAACATGATCAAAGTATACTGTATGAAAAGTAATAAAAAATAAAACCTTGTCTTCTTCAAAAAATATTGCACATAGTGAGAATAAAGCTGGTACCTCTAACAATATAGTTTGCATCTCCCTAACCAGATCTGTCTGAGAAGCTGTAGGTTTACACAAAGTCCAGCTTTGTGGAAGCCTGGAAGAATAGTTTCAGCTTATTATTACTGAGGAAACTAAGGTTAGTTCATGAGTGCTTACTCCCATTAACAGAAAATTTTAAAATAGACTTAGAGCCAGGTATGGTGGCATCTGTCTCTAATCCCAGCACTGAGAAAGCAGAGGCAGGCAGATCTCTTTGAGTTTGAGGACATAAAGAATTCCAGGCCAACTAGGGCTGTATAATGAGACCCAGTCTCAAAATAAAAAACAAAAGGAAGGAAGGAAGGGAGGAAGGAAGGAAGGGAAAGAGTAAAGAACGAAAACAAGAAAAGACTGGGAAGGAAGTTTGAGAACAATTTTATAAAAGTTAGAAAGAAAGAAAAAAAAAACAGACAAACTGAGAATCCAGGTAGGATCAGGAGAAGGAGAGAAAGCCGTGACTTTTTAATGGAGATCACCAAGCAGCTATACAGTAAAGATATAGTCTAGGGAATCAGAGTAAGGGCCAGGAAGCCCAGGGTATGAGGGAATTTTTTAAATACGTCATTAATGGGACTAAAGACCCAAATAAGGAACCACAATTTCCTGGTAGCCAAGCATGGGGTGGGAATGAATCCCTGATGAGAACAGCAGTTAGGAATTAGCTAGGCAGTTTAGGGTAAAAAGACCTTCAAGACAAATGGCCAGTGTGATTCTTGACTAAAGCCAGAAGTGTCCTTGGGCCTGTTGGCAGAGTTGTCCTTGCTGGAGGCCAGAGATGACAGAAGTGTCTAAGCCAGCATATCTCTGGTTCCACTATGGCCAGAGGGTGAACATTCCCAAAAGAGGGGTTGATTTTTCTTTACTTCTTTATCCCCAAGGCAGTAAGTACACTTTCCTGAAAATTGTACTGAGGCTGTGGTTGAAACTGCAAGCACTTTGACACCTTGCAATGGGAGCTGGACTGAGCAGCTCACCCTTATTTCCTCCTTACATCCCACAAAGTCTTAACTCTAAGGCAAGAAGGCACAACAGTACCCCACTCTCAGGC
This sequence comes from Peromyscus leucopus, assembly GCF_004664715.2. Lineage (NCBI taxonomy): Eukaryota > Metazoa > Chordata > Mammalia > Rodentia > Cricetidae > Peromyscus > Peromyscus leucopus. The sequence continues at coordinate 98,734,027 of NC_051070.1, forward strand.
ACCTCTGCTGCCACATGGGCACTATGCCTTCCTTCTTTCTCTTAAGTGCCCTATGATGAAATGTTTTTTATTTTCTAAAATTCATTCTCTCTGGTCTATGAATTACATTCTTTGAATATACAAGAAATGAACCTGATCACTGCTGGTGTATTAAGTCTCCAGGACCTTAGCTCCCCAACTGAAGGGCTGAGAAAGGCTCTTCCACTCCCAAAGGTACTCCATCATTCCATTTCAAGGCTGTTACATTATCTTCTATACATTATAAAAAGGAATCAAAAGGCAGTATTCCACTGTAACTGCCTGTTGTCTCAGGATTTTGTAAAAGTAAGACTTAGAGACACAAAAACAATGTCAGCAGTAAGATGTTAGGAAACTTACAGATTCAAAAATGGGATGGATCTTGAAGGCTTTTCCTCCTTTTATAGTTGAGAAAACTGGTGCAAAGAGGGCCATTTGCACAAAGTCACCCCATCAGAGAGTTAAGACTTAGATGTGAGGTCATAGTCCAACTGTCTTATATTGTGCAGTTCTCCCCTTAAATTGTGTGTGTGTGTGAAAGAGCGTCAGACACAGAGAGAAACAGAAACAGACATTAGAGATAATTACATAATTTCAGAACAGACAATATATAAAGAGGTAGGAAAAAAGTAAATGATGGAAGAAGAAGAAAGAAAAATTTCATGGAGGTACAACAGAAGAAGGAAGTAAGGGAGGAGAGGAAGGACAGATAAAAGGAGAAAGAGAGGGAAAAAGAAAATATAATGGTGGTCCCTGCGGAAGGCATGACAAATGGATTTGACTGTATTTAAATTTAAAGACTCAGAGATGTTTACATTGGTTACTTTGCTCTAAGGTTTGGATTTCCTGTGAAGGAATAGTTAAATACCTCATAGAAATGCAGGAGCTGGCCAGGTGCATGCCTGTAATCCCAGCACTCCGAAGGCAGAGCCAAGTGGAACTCTGTGAGATCGAGGCCAGCCTGGGCTACCAAGTGAGTTCCAGGAAAGGCACAAAGCTACACAGAGAAACCCCGTCTCGAAAAACCAAAAAAAAAAAAAAAAAAAAAAAAAAAAAAGAAAGAAAGAAATGTAGGAGCTAACTGATGTTCTTAAATAAACCAAATGGACTAGCAGATATTTACAGAATATTTCACTCAAACACAAAAGAATATACCTTCTCCTTAGGACTTCATGGAACCTGTTCAAAATTGACCATATACTCAAACACAAAGCAAATCGCAAAAGACACAAGAAAATTGAAATGGAACACTGACTCCTACCCTGGATTAAAGCTGGATATCATCAACAACAGAAAGCTTACAAACAACTAAATGAAAAATAGGTCAAGACAGAAATTAAGAAAGTAAATAATTTCTTGAATTGAATGGAAATGGATAAACAACATACCCAAACTTATGGGACACAATAGTAAGGTTCTAAGAGGAAAGTTTGGGTCACTAAGTACATTCATAAAAAAAAAAAAAAACAAAGAGCTCTCATAGTACTAACTTAACTTCACTTCTGAAAACTCTACAATAAAGAGAAGAAATGTCATACCCAAAATGAGTGGACAGTAAGAAATAAACTCAGGGCTGAAATCAATTAAATAGAAAAGCAAACAACAACAACAAAAGCAAAAATAATCAATGAAACAAAAAGTTGGTTCTTTGAGAAAATAAAAATTAACAAATGCTTATCTAAATTAATTAAAAGGAAGAGAAAGAATACTTGAATTAATAAAATTAGAGATGCAGATGAGGCCATAACAAGAGACAATGAAGAAATCCAGAGAATGTAAAAGCCATACTTTAAAATCCTATGTTCTACCAAATTGTAAAATCCAAAAGAAATGGACGATTTTCTCATTACATACTATTTATAAAAGTTAAATCAAGATCAAATAAGCAATTTAAACAGATCTGTAACCTCTAGTGATATAGAAACAATCTTTAATAGTCTACCAACCAAAAAGAGCTTTGAGTCAGATGGTTTTAGCACAGAATTCTATCAGATTTTCAAAGAAGAGTTAATGCCCATACTCCTCAGATTATTCCACAAAACAGAAACAGAAGGAACATTGACCAATTCATTTTGCAAAGCCACAGTTACTCTGATGTCCGAACTACATAAAGATTCAACAAAGGAAGAATTATATACCAATTTACCTTATGAACATGGGTGTAAAAATACTCAATAAAATAATTACAAACCAAATCAAGGACACATCCGAAAGATCAATGGATGAAGTTTAAAAAAATGAAATCATAAAATTCATAGGTAATTTGATGGAACCAGAAAAAAATATTTTGAGTGAGATAACCCAGACACAGAAAGACACATATGGTATGTATTCATTCACATGTGGATATTAGTTGTTAAGTCAATGATAACTAAGCTACAATCTGTAGAAACTTAGAGTTTGGGTATAGAGAAGGAACTGGGGGTAGGGTGGCAGATAAAAAAAGAGAAATAAAATAGATAGCTATGGATGGGTATGTTAGGGTCTGGAACAGTAGGGTCTACTGTAGTGGGGGAGGGAAGACAGGGACAGAAGACAGGGGAAGGAATACAAATATGGAGGGCAACTAAAATCAAAGGCTGTTTGTGTAGTATGGAAACCTAATAGAACAGAAGCTTCCTCAAATATATTTATATATATATATATATATATGAAGGCAATCTAAATCAAATTGCCAAATAATAGAGGAGACAGCATCTTAGGTAGCCATCTCTTGTCTCCAAATAAAACTTTCAGTACCAAAGTGGATTGCATCTAATTGAGTTGTTGACCAAAGTGACCCCATGGGACCCTCCATAGAACCCAAGCTGTTGTCAAGTCTATACATGCTCTCCACAAAAGTGATGGCAAGGCCCCATTGCTGAAGACAACACTTAACTCACTGAATATGGAGATGTCAAGCTGGTGCCTTCCCCATTACATGCTAGCACCTTTGGTACAGGAATATAACCAGCATGCTACCAAAGGAGAAAAGTAAACACCAACCCAGCCATAAACCCCTTGATCTACAGTGCTGTCCTACCTTCAAGATACGCTTGTGCAAAGGTGGTATAACAATTGTGAGAGTAACCAAACAATATCTGATTTTACTTAAGGACCACTAGCCAAAATGTAACCCATACCAGACACAGCTTGGTTGGCCCAAAATCTGTGACTATATAGTCCAAGAACTTAGGGTATAAAACCAAATACTATCATTTTACTAAAATAATGTAGAAATAAAATGCCTCCTAATGACATTCTGCTGAACTCATATATCAGTGCCTTGTTCAACTACTACCAGAGAAGCTTCCTTCTGCAGCAAATGGAAAAAAATAAAGAGACCACAGCCAAAGAGTATGCAGAGTGACAGACCTTGAAACACTCAATCTAAATGAGATGTCTCCATAAAATCCCTCCCTTCAGTGCTCACAGAATCCAATAGAAGATAAAGATGTAAGAGTTTCTGAACCAGAAGTTGCAGAGGATCTTCTGGTTCAGAAAACAAGGCCCTCTAAATCATTATGGATGACTCGTGTATGAACAGAGATTGAGGCAGCATGTAAAGCACCTGTATAGGTCCACAACAGATGGGGTCCTATAGCTCAAAGGATAAGTAGACACATGGCCTTATCCCTAATCCAGAAGCTATCTGTTGCTGTGGGATGTTCTATATGTCCTGTGGGAGCCCGTTCTTGGGTTCCTCATGGCTTTATCCAGCAGGTCCGCATAGAGGATGATTAGGACCATGGGCCTGAGTGTAGGTGTCTGAGATGGTCTGCACTTGGCTGTGCTGGGGGATGGTCTGTATGTCAAATTGCTCTGATTGGTCAATAAATAAAACCTGATTGGCCCATGGCTAGGCAGGAAGTATAGGCGGGACTAACAGAGGAGAAATAAAAGAACAGAAAAGCAGAAGGAGAGACAGCCATCCGCCGCCAGGACAAGCCACATGTAAAGATGCCCGGTAAGCCACGAGCCACGTGGCAGGTTATAGATTTGTAGAAATGGGTTAATTTAAGCTATAAGAACAGTTAGCAAGAAGCCTGTCACAGCCATACAGTTTATAAAGCAATATAAGTCTCTGTGTTTACTTGGTTGGGTCTGAGCGGCTGTGGGACTGGCAGGTGACAAAGATTTGTCCTGACTGGGGCAAGGCAGGAAAACTCTAGCTACAATCTGTAATTGATAACCACTTGCAAATGAAAATTTTCTGTTCTTTTTCTTTATTAAGAAAAATTTTGGTTCATTTTACATACCAACCACAGATTCCCCTCTCTTCCCTCCTCCCACAAATCCATCCCCCATTCCCTCCTGTGAAAAGATAAAGCCTCACAAGGGTAGTCAGCAAAGCCTGGTACATTCAGTTGAGGCAGGTCCAAGCCCTTTCCCCTGCATCAAGGCTGTACAAGGTGTCCCACCATAGGTAATGGTCCCAAAATACCAGCTTATGCACCAAGGACAGATCCTGATCCTACTGCCAGGGGTCCCCTTAAGCAGACGAAGCTACACAACTGTCTCGCTTATGCCGAGGGCCTAATCCAGTCCCATGGAGGCTCCATAGCTGTTGGTCTAAAGATCATGAGTTCCCACTAGCTTGGTTTGGTTTTCTCTGTAGGTTTCCCCATCATCTATCTCTATCAGAATATCTCTTTCATTGCTCTCCCACTTCGTTCTTGTTCCAGCTCAACCATCCTGTTCCCTCATGTTCTCATCCCCCATCCCCTACCCTCCATTGCCCACCCCTCATCCCCAGGTTACTCATGGAGATCCCCTTCCCAGGGTGATCCATGCATCCCTCTTAGGGTCCTAAGCTTCTCTGGAGCTATGGATTATAGTCTGATTATCCTTTGCTTTACATCTAGTATCCATTTATGAGTGAGTACAAACCATGTTTGTCTTTCTGAGTCTGGGTTACCTCACTTAGGATGACATTTTCTAGTTATATCCATTTGCCTGAAAATTTCATGATGTCATTGGTTTTTACTGTTGAGTCGTACTCCATTGTGTATATTTATTACATTTTCTTTATCCATTCTTTTTGTTTTCTTAAAAGTAATATCACTGGGGAAACATATTGGTGTGAAGAGCAGGATAAATGCCCAGCAGTAGATGATCACCTGAAAACAAACTCAACAACACCTTTAGAGGTTTCTTGTCTCACAATGTCATGTCAGACTTTTCTTTTTTTCAATTTTTAATTTTTAAAAATTCAAATGGCTGAAAGATATTTAAGGAATTGCTCAACATCCCTAATCATCAGGGAAATGCAAATCAAAACAACTCTGAGATACCACCTTACACCTGTCAGAATGGCTAAGATCAAAAACACTGAAAACAGCTTATGCTGGAGAGGATGTGGAACAAGGGGAACACTCCTCCAACGTTGGTGGGAATGCAAGCTTGTACAGCCACTTTGGAAATCAGTATGGCTGTTTCTCAGAAAATTGGGAATCAACCTCCCCCAAGACCCAATTATATCACTCTTGGGCATATACCCAAGGAATGCTCAATCATACTCAAGGGCATTCGCTCAGCTATGTTAATATCAGCATTGTTTGTAATAGCCAGAACCTGGAAACAACCTAGATGCCCTTCAACTGAAGAATGGATAAATAAATTGTGGTATATATACACAATGGAGTACTACTCAGCAGATAAAACAATGATATCATGAGGTTTGCAGGCAAATGGATGGATCTAGGAAAAAATCATCCTGAGTGAGGTAGCACAGACACAGAAAGACTAACATGGTATGTACTCACTCATAGGAGGATACTAGATGTAAAACAAAGATGACTAGACTGCTACTCACAATTCCAGGGAGGCTACCTAGAAAACAGGACGCTAAGAAAGACACTGGGATTGCCCAATGACAGAGAAATGGATGAGATCTACATGAACAACCTGGACGTGAGTGGGGGTAATGAAGGGCAAGGTTCGAGGGAAAGAGAGCTTAGGGGAACAGGAGATCCCAGGTGGATCAAGAACAGAGAGGGAGAACAAGGAATAAGAGACCATGATAAACGAAGACCGACCACATGGGAATAGGAAGAAGCAAAGTGCTAGAGAGGTCCCCAGAAATCCACAAAGATATCTCCACAATAGACTACTGGCAATGGTCAAGGGAAAGCACAAACTGACCTACTCTGGTGATAGAATGGCCAAACAACCTAACTGCCATGCTAGAAATCTCATCCAGTGGCTGAGGGAAGCGGATGCAAAGATCCACAGCCAGGACCCAGGTGGAGCTCCAGGAGTCCAAACGGCGAGAAAGAGGAGGGATTGTATGAGTGAGAATTGTTGAGACCAAGATTGGAAAAAGCACAGGGACAAATAGCCAAACTAATGGAAACACATGAACTATGAACCAATAACTGAGGAGCCCCCAACTGGATCAGGCCTTCTGGATAAGTGAGACAGTTGATTAGCTTGATCTGTTTGAGAGGCACCCAGGCAGTGGGGACCCAGACCTGTCCTTAGTGCATGAGCTAGCTGTTTGGAACCTGAGGCTTATGCAGGGACACTTTGCTCAGCCTGGGAGGAGGGGACTGGACCTGCCTGGACTGAATCTACCAGGTTGGACTCAATCCCCAGGGGAGTCTTTGCCCTGGAGGAGATGGGAATGGGGGGTGGTCTGGTGGGAAGGCAGGGGGGGAGCGGGAGTGGGGAGGACAGGGGAATTCATGGCTGATATGTAAAATTAAATTAAATTATAAAAAAATTATATCTGTGGTGATTTGAAAGAAAAATGGCTCCCAAAGAAAGCGGCACTATTAGAGTGAGAGACCTTGTTGAAGGAAGTGTGTCAATGTGGAGGCATGCTTTTTAGTTCTCATATATGCACAAGTCACTCCCAGTTTCTCAAACTGTGAGTCAAGATGTAAGACACTCAGCTAATCCCACAGCACTATATCTGCCTGAACATTGATATGCCACACCATGATGATAACAGAATAAACCCTTGAAAATGTAAGCCATCCCAATTAAATATTTTTTCTTTATAAGAGTTGCCACAGTCATGGTGTCGTCTCTTCACAGCAATAGAAAGCATAACTAAGACTGTCTCATTTTTTGTTTCTTTAATTTATTAATGTATATATTTTCTTTTCTATTTTTTAACCTACATGTCCTTTGTGTATATATTATGGCTTTTGTTAACCTCACCAAATGAGAGTAAAGGCCACTGACTGAAATATATTGGTCAAATAAGTGAAGTTTTATTAGAACCTCAAACAGGGCTGTCTCCCTAAAGCAGTATTTGAAAGGACAGCCCTGCACATAGGAGAAGTGAAGTTGTTAAGGTACTAAAACTACAGTGCTGTGGGTTCCAAGGGTTAGGTGTTTTCCAGAGGAATTTTAGTTATATAGGAACTTGTCAGAGCATCTTATAATTATTTGGCAGAACATCTTATCTTATGAGGATAGAAGAGCACCACTTCCCTATTCCCTTCTGGTGAAGTGAATTACATTTTAAGCAAAGTTTACTGGCTTTCTTGATAAAATATCATAGCAGTGCCATTAATTTGAATCTATTTTATTCATGAAAAATAAATATTTTCCCACATATTGAAGTCATTTATATTTGCATCTCTCTAATTTTGTGGGACTCTATACTCATCTCCGTGTCTCTTCAGAATTTTAATAACCATGCTATTGATTTTTAAGAGTACTTTACATACTTGAAAAGCTATTAGCCTTTGAATACATTTTTTAAATTAGCATTATATTCAAGATATGTGAGGTTAACAAAAAATGATAATGCCTGTGAAAGTTGCTTTTAATCACTACATATTTTGTAATTTGAAATTAAACTCATATAATTGACATTTGAGGTTTTGAATTTTGGATTTGTATGGTGTAAACTTACAGCTGAAATGGAGGGGTTTATATACAGCTCTTGTTTTTGCTTTCATGTGACACTGAGTTGGCAATCACTGGGGGACCTGAGTCTATATGCTCTGATGTGTGCAGAATTCCATAGATAACAACTTCTAGAGCTCCTGGCTTTCATCTCATAATATGGTGATTAAAGCAGAAACTGGGGATGTCAATAGCAGGCTGAACACTGTTGTGTAAACTTTTAAAATATATTTGATTTCCATATGAATCTGTCTTATTTACTTCATGGGGCAAATGGCACACTGGTTTGTAAAAATGGAGGGAAAGGTATTTCTGTGGGGAGTACATAAATGAGAGCTCTGAGGGTATGACAGTCATATTATGTGCTGACCCATCTATACTCTCCTGAGATGGCATCTTACATATTCCCTACACTAAAGACACTCCTCTTCTGGCTTATTTTTTGGTTGTTTGAAGTGAAGTACAGATCTGCCAGTTGTAACAATGGCTGATATTTTTCTGGCACACTTGGCAGAATTTACTGATAACCATTACTTATTCAACATTTACCTGTTTACCTCAGCTGTAAATAAGACTAAAAAGAGCCCTATGGATAGAAAGTTTTCCTGCAGTCCAAAAAGCTTTAAAAAGGAAACATACACACAATATGAAGTAAAGGGTCAAGAGAATATTCTACATTGCTGAGCTAATTATATAAGTAGTTTAGCAGGACAGAGACAGAGAGAGGCATATTCTGAAAACTTAGCAAGAAAACCATTGTGAAGGTGTCACCTTTACTCACATTCTATGACCAGAACAAGTAGACTATTAGAATCAAATACTGTTACTTCACTAAAATACAAACAGTTAGCTATGAATGCAATCATAATTCTCATGCATGATACAAAATATAGCTGAGGACACAAAGAACAAATACCATCTGTCATTCAATGGTCAGTACTTTGTGTTTATGCCTTCTATCTTTTTTCTGCATTTACCCATATAATGCATTTAACATACAGAATTGCCTCATGTATAGTGTCTGTAACCTACTTTCTCCAAGGAGGAATTTTTTTCATGGTATTATAGAGTCCTTGGGAGCTCCTCTTGAAAGCTGGACAATTTTATGTTGTGTGGAAGCATAAAGGCAGGGAGGTACATCCCATAATGCTCAGGGTACCCTTTTAATGCTGTTGTCCCTCTGTTTTTCTAAGCATAAAGAATAAGGCCACTGAGAAGACTAGGTAACAGATAAGTGGGTATCACTCAGGGAGCTGATGATGTTCACAGTGATTGTGATGCTCAAAGTAGATGCTCCTGAATAAGATGGCCCTCCCACTTGGAACAAGTAATTTCAAGTACTGTGTTGCATTCTATTTCTTTTTGTTCTTATATAAGATGCTGCTTAAGAAGATGAAACAATTCATCTTGGTTACTTTATGGAGACTTCAAAGTCAATCAAAAACATAGGTTTCCATTTTAACAGAGGTTCTTGGAGGATAGGACACATTCTATTCTCCATGTGGTCAAATCGTAGAGATTTTACTGTGTAGTGATCAATCATATTGATCTTCCCTGATAGCAGATAATTTTTCTTAAAACAAATAGAATGTAAGGTCTAGTGGTATAGAATAAATGAGGTTTAAAAAGTCATTTGTAAATCATAAGATCTCTATCACTGTGGAGATACTTTAAAAAAAAAAAAAACTGCTTAAAAATTCGAAAACAAAAGGACACCAGAGAACTAGGAGGTGAAAGATGGTGGGAATGTTTCATATGTATATACATATGCTGGAACCTATCAAAATGCATATATTAAATATGTGCAGTTTTGACATATCAATTGTACCTCAAAAATCTTTCTTAGAAAATATTATTTGTACCAAAAGAGTGTACTTTGTAGCACGCATCCTAATTAGTCTTAATAATGAAAACCTGGAGTCAGATATCAGGGTGAAAGCTGAAAGATCAGAGAATCAGAGAAGCCAGCTAATAGAGAGACTTCTTACCTCTATGAATCCTCAGATTGAAAGGAGTCAATCACCTGTCTCTAGCCTGCCTTATCACTTTCTCTCTCTACCCAGCCAAATAACTTCCTGTTTCCTCTTCCCAAGTGCTGGGATTAAAAGTGTGTGCCACTACTGCCTATTCTCTAGTGGCTAGCTCCACACTCTGATCTCCAGGCAAACTTTATTTGTGAGAGCACAAACAAAATATCACCACATTTACCCTTTTTGTCTAAAAACGGTTATAACTAATATAAGAAAAACTATATCAATAAGTACAATAACTATATATAATATATACAGTCAATAAATACATCAACAATGTCTAGTCTATTAACAATTGAAATTTTCACAGAAAATACTCCATATCAGTCCTATCTTTGAGAGTCCAAAATGTTGTACCTAATTCATTTCCTATCCTAACTTGTATTACCAAAGCTATCTTTCAATCTATGTCAGCCTTATACACTTTATACCTCTTTAGTGAATTTCTTTTCTGATTCTGGTAACAAGGAAAATGATAACAACAAATTCTTCAACTCCATTAGAAAGCCAAGAAAAGAATAATATTACCTGAGTAAGCTAGAAGTGCAAACAAATGACTTCCAAAAATGTGAGAAATGACATAAACAGCTTGCTGCCTAGAAAGTCACCCAAGATTCCTCTGCAACATTGGGGCATCCATCTTCTGCCTACAGGCCTAGCATATATGATGGTTGCTTCTTCGAAGCAGGATATTCTGAAGGGCTTTGTCTTGGCAAAGTTCAGTAGTCGTTTTCTTTGTGTCTTGCTTGTTCAGTTGACTGCATACTGTCAGCAATCGAGGCAAGGACACTTTCTTGCCCAGTGTCTAACTTTTACCATAAAGAAAGTAAACTCCATAAGGAATTTATTTGATGCCCATCATCTTCTCAGAAGTAGATTAGTGCTGCCAGGAGCAGACATGTCTCATTGTCATAAATAAAAAAACCTATGTTATTAACACATCTTAAATGCCATATTCTGTAGATCTCTGAAGTTTTTGAAGACCACCTCTATCTAAAATATATCTGTTTGACACTGAAACTAACATGACTTCAAGTTTGATTGTAATAGATGACTAATTACTAACCTGCATTTCTTTATACTATAATTAGTTGTTAATAATAACTTTCAAGGGCTAGAAATTTGCATTACATTGTTAAATGAGATGTATAGATACAATAACTTGAACAAAATTAGAAATGTATGTACAGTATGTACTAACAAAAATAATCTTTTTATCACTATACAAAGATCCATATCAATGTAAAATATTTAAAACAAAGAGTTGCTTTTTAAAAGTAGATTCAATAATCTAACCTTTTATCCTATCATATCTATAGTCCCATTTTTTTCTTTTCAAAACAAAATCCCTAAATGTAATTTTTTTAAACTTTTTTCCCTGACCATTAGCAATAGTGACTTGTAACCAACCACCTTAAATAATGACAAATATCCATAATTCATTGAAAGACCAAAAACTACACACCCCACCTCTTTGGAATATGAGCATCATGTTCTTAGGTTTACTTCATGTTTTCTGGGGGCAATAGCATTTTTAGGGGATCCTGTAAAGAAAAATTTAGGTTAATTGTCAAGTCCTGGGAGAGGTAGCTGTACCATTTGTTGTTAAATCTCTGTGTAATGGGAAAGTGCAGGTCTTGTCTTAAGTCCCGGCTAGAATAGTCTGTGAGGTTGGATCATCTCAGCTAGCTACCTCAAAATTATCCTGAACAGTTTGTAGTCCAACTCTAATCTTTAGGTGGTGTTTGTCAGCTTAGTGGCATTATTATAGTCCATGTGGAATCATCTTTGTGGGGCCCCATCCTTTTTGGGGAATACAAAGGTCACTATTAGGCATGGTTTTGATTCACTGCAGAAAACTTAAACATTTTCAATGTCATAAGTAGCATATCTTAAGCCGGTTAAAGGATCATTATTTGTTATGTATATCCAGAGTATAAAATCTTGATTGCTAGTTACCCAATAGAGACTCAAGCCTGCAATCATGTACAGGAAGCTAGATGAAGCCTTTTTCTAGAATTAGTTAGTACTCTATATCACCATTAGTTTAATATATATTTAAGATATAAATTTTGAGATATTTATACCTTAAGAGAAGCTTTAAAGACTCAAAGTAAAACCAAAGGATTATGAGATTAGTGGCAATAAAATAGTCTCCAAGTTTGGTTTTTCTTTTGTCCCATATCAGGTGGCTCTTCTGACATGAGAAAGAGATTTTAGATTTTCATTTTACAAACAAGATTGGCTTTGGAGAAGGAGAGAACCACACTCCAACTTCAAAGCCAGCATTGTTTTCAATTTAACTGGGACTACAAAAAGACCATTTGCTTTATGTCACAGAACAGCTGAAACAAACATTTTGGAAGAGTTATGAAATTTTATCCTGTTGGATATGTGATATAACAATAGGCCAATTTACTCTTCTTCTTGAGACATTTTTTTTTGTGAATGATTTGTCCTTTTTCTTCACATGTCTTGTTTGTCTAGTGGTCTTCAGATTTCTTGGCTGGATGCCTTCATTCTCCTGAAAAGACAAAAACAAAACTCTTTCCAAACCTAAGTTCTGGGGAGGTTCCCTTTTGGCAAATGATATTTGATCAAATAAAAAGCATCTGTTAGTTGTATATGCTAGTTTACATTGAAAGGTCATGCTAGTTGATGAACTATCATCTCTTCTAATTAAGAGGTCTCTGTTGTTCAAAACTAATCTTTATCACATTTGCTTTATGGTTTCTCGTGAAACTTTTATTAACTTCTATAGCTGTTCTGTCATCCAGAGGAGTATGGTTTTTTGCAATAGGAATTAGGTTCTTAAATTGTTCTGGGAAGGAGTTCCGCACATGGTCACAGGAAATGACTGAAATGAATTTGATGCAGGGGCTTGTGAGTGGCTCCCCAAAGTGTTTCCTGATGGCAAAGCATTACCTTGTCTGCCCCTTGTTGTTCTCCCATTTATTGGTCTAAAGTCTGCCTTTGCAACACTTTATGCATAATCCAGAAGGGAGGAGCATTCTGTTGCAATTATTCTCAGAAAAAAAAAAAAAAAAACAACATTGTTTCTAGGAATGAACTGTTTACAGTCCCTTTTTACATGACCTTGTTTACTACAATTGAAGCACCTGACATTTCAATTTTACTTCAAACCTCTGGAAATCACCTCCCCTATCTAAGGATCATCATGGTTATGTGATTGAGATTCAATATTGATTGTATCTTGGATTCATTTCCCTAAAGGTGCTGAACTTGCCTATAATGGCCTAATTACACTTTTACATTGTGTATTAACATTTTTAAAGTATTATTTGTCTAGCTTCTGAATTTGGTATCATGCTGAAGTCAATCTTTGTAAGAAATTAGTGAAGATTTCTTTTGGACCGTGCATAACTTTAGTAAATGACTCAATTTTCTTTCCTATTTTTTCAATTCTGTCCCAAGCATTCAAGGCTGCTGCATGGCATAAAGCCAGGGTGTGGTCATCATATAAAGATTGCCTTTGTACATTAGCATAATCTCCATCTCCAAGAAGTTGATCTTAGTAGATTTACACACTTCTAGCCCTACTTCATTGTTCAATGGTCCTAGCCCCATTTTTTTTTTTACCAAGTCCTTCATTGTAACTGAGGACCAGCCTCCAAGACTGCTGTCACCAAATCTCTCCAGTCTTGAGGAATAATTATATTACAAGTTGACCATGTGTTTAACACCTGCTTCAAAAAAGGTGAATTCATGCCATATGAGACTATCACTTCCTTGAATCTCCTCAAATCTAACATTTGCACAGGAATCCATTCTGGTCTTACATAGCCTTAAGGTTACTGGTTAAATTGAGGTTGGCTATTTGAAAACCTTAGGCTGTTCCTCCGAAATCTTATAAGGCAATGCTGAGATTGGTTCTCCTTTAAATTTCTCTGTCTGTGTCTGAATATCTATGTGATCGGTTTTAGTAAGTTTTTCTTGGCATTCATATTAACCAACTTTTTAAATGATAAAACAAAAATGATCAAACATAATATTTATAATTGACATTATGTAAATCCCATCTAAATTAAATATCCTCTCATTTAATTGCTCCTTTTTCAATTGTCTAGAGTATTATCATATAGAGACCAAACTCTCCTCACCATAATAGCATTTCCTGTTTTTTAATGAGGGAAAAAACTCTCTCTTTTAACTAATTCCTCCCTTTAAGAATTTCCAATTGTCTCACCAAATCTGCCAATTATGACGATTCAGTTGACAGTGAAATGTGGGGCTGACTGCTCCGTGTAGAATAGTAGAAGCCCCAGCAGTTTTCATGGCAGTTACCTAATGTACCACCAGCCCAAGGAAGGGGTCCATGGAAAGCCCACAACTCACTAGGAGAGAAGAAGCCAAAGAGCCTGACATCTGTACATGTTTGAAAGCAGCTAACTCCTATGATTTTTGGAGCCCAAAGGCTTTAGAGTTTTTTTGCAGATAGGCAAGTTGGATGCCACATGTAACATGAATCCTAATTGGTCTTAACAATAAAAACTCAGAGTCAGATATCAGGGTGAAAGCTGAAAGATCATAGAGGCAGAGCAGCCAGCCACTAGAAAGATATCTTACCTTTAAGAATCCTCAGACTGAAAGGGAACAAGCTCCTGTCTCCAGCCTGCCTTATCACTTCCTTTCTCTGCCCAGTCATATCACTTCCTGTTTCCTCCTCCCAAGTGCTGGGATTAAAGTCATGAGATCCCAAGTGCTGGGATTAAAGGTATGTGCCACCACTGCCTTGTCTCTAGTGGCTAGCCCTGTACTCTGATCTCCAGGCAAGCTTTACTTGTGAGAGCACAAACAAAATATCACCATAGTGCTAAGTGGTTAAATGTAAATAATAAGAAATATTATAATGAACTAGAATCATAACATGGGAAAATTCAGTCATGATGATCTAATCCTCAAGAGGGGAGAAAGAAATACTGCACCATTCATTATTTTCTAAATATGAGAATATGAACACTGACACTAAGGATAACTTTTCCTTAATTCAGTTTTTTGATAGAAAATATAGGACCAATCAGTTACAAGGCTGGTATAGCTGTGATATTTTGGATTAATAAAGATGGGAGGCAGCAGTATCTCATATTTGTGGAGATATATTGAGTGTTATTGTCATCAGAGAATTCTGAGCCTGAAAACTAAGGTGTGTAGGATAAATGAAGAATCACAGCAATTAACCTAGACCATTGTTAATTCTTCAGTGACAGGTTATGAGAGAGAGGATGAAGTAATCAGAAGACAGGGAGATAAATAAAGATGGGATGAGGAGGTTTTGATTAAGCTAAGTCTTATGCCAAGCAAGCTTACTAAGAAGTATAACATCGTATACATTATTTCCAGAGGAGAAATTAGATAGAGTTAGTATGATCTATCATATAATAGGACAAAGTCAGCAGGACACTAATTAAACCATGTGGCACAAAGAGAACACAAGGTGATTCACAAGCATTACAGACTGAGTTCATAGCAGCCTTGGGACGAATAACCCCAGTCACTTCAGGAGGAAAAGCCAAGTTCCCAGGAACCAAAACCTTGCCTCCTTCTAGGCCCTGTCACAGCTCCAGAATGGCCTTGCCAAGTCCACTCCTGAGCAGGCACACAAAGCTATATTCTTTTTGTACTTCAATCAGAGCCTCCATGAAAGCCTTGGATCAGTCTAGAGGTCAACAAGAACCAACATGACAAGATATCCTAAGGATGCACTAGTGGTACTTATATCTTGGAGGTAACCAACAGCTGGTTAATTGAACTTAAGATCTGCTCAATGGGAAGGAATTTATGTCTGGTACTGTAAATGTATCCAACTATCCATGACTGGTGAGTTCATGGCCCCTAGAAAAGAACCACTACTACAATGTCCTAAATGAGAGTAAGTTCTAACTATATTATAAATAGTTATCCATATATCATAGATAACTGTAGCTCTCAGTTTTTTAATCAAAGAAAAATTCTTTTTGTAGCAAAGGGAGATTATTACAGAAATCCACAACTGGTGATAATATAAAAAACAATAGCTCATAGTGTGTCCTAAACTAATTGTTATATCTACAACACAATTCTTATCCCAAAGACTTAGGGAACATTCCAAGAAGAGGGGGTGAAATAATTGTAAGGACCAAAGGAACAGAGCATCTTCTGTGAGATAGTATCTTCTGTATTGACAGAGAATCTCCACTCATGAAATCTCAAAACCATGATCACATAAATATGACACATACAATGGCAATACCAGTTCAGATACAAATATGGATGGCGGAAATCTTATAAATCCCTAGCCCTAGATGAAGAGCTAGAGGCAATTAATGGCTGCTGAGAGAAAGAATCAGTCTTCCCCAGGGACAAAATTCCTGATTAGTTATCCAATCCCAATAGAGGTGTGTGTGTGTGTGTGTGTGTGTGTGTGTGTGTGTGTGTGTGTGTGTGTGTATGTGTGTTTGTGTGTGTGTGTGTGTGTGTGTGTGTGTTCATGAATTTGAAAAGAATAAATGAGGTCATGGCTGCCCATGTTGGAGAGGCAATGAAGAGTAGTGAAAATGACATAAATACAGTACTTATATGTTGCATGATATTTTGTTTGTGTTCTTGTAGGCAGAAGTTTCTTCAGTCCTGCCTGGACCCCATGATCTGAATGAATCTCTCCCACCCATGGTCCACAGCTGCTTATAACATAATCATTCAGAGGCTTATATTAATTGCCAACTATATGGCCTAGGGGTCAGGCTTCTTGCTAGGTAGCTCTTATAACTTAACTCAACCATTTCTATTAATCTATTTGTTGCCATATGGCCATGGCATTACCATTCTGCAGGCATCTTGTTGCTCCTTTGGTGGTGGGCTGCTTCTCCACCCTTCTTCTCTCTGTATATCTGCTGATTTCCCTTCTGGCTGTAAGCTTTCTTGCCATAGGCCCAAACATCTTTATTTATTATCCAGTGGGGGTGATACATATTCATAGCATACAGGAAGATATTCCACAGCATGATCTGACAAATAAAGCTTGCCTGGAGATCAGAGGGCAGAGCTAGCTACTAGTTAACCATAAAGGCCAGGCAGTGGTAGCACACACCTTTAATCCCAGCTCTAGGGAGGTGGAGACAGGAATATAAGGCAATGGAGACAGGATATTACTCCCACATTCAATCTGAGGATTCATAGAGGCTGCTCCTTTGTTTCTCTGATTTTTCAGTTTATTGCCCTGATATTTGACTCCTGGTTTTTATTGATAAGACTAAATAGATTCATGCTTCATTTATATATAAAATTCCAAAAGAAATTTAAAAGATTAAATTAATATAGAGTAAGCTTAAAGAGCAACAGGAACCATTCCTTTCAGGGAGTAAGACCTGGAGTCACTACCAAAGAGAAATAGTCTGGTCAAAGCTTAAGGAATCATAGTAGAGTGTGGTCTTTTTTTGTTTTGTTTTGTACTAGTGATCAAACTGTGGGCTCTATTCTGGAAAAATACTCTACCACTGAATTACACTCCCAGTGCTTGTCATTTTGTGAGACATGATCTCACTCTGTAGCTTAGGCTGAACTTGAACTCATTGGGTAACCCATGCTGAACTCAGATTTCTAATCTCCAGCCTCTACTTCCCATGTTATCACTATGCTAGGCTGCACAGTAGTCTTTTATAATTGTTTAAACACACACCACTTTTTAATCTCTAAAAATCTACAAATCACCTAACTTCACAAGCTCAAGATATTACTGTAAAAGACAGGACCATGAAAGCATGTTACCACCAAGGCTTGATCTACAGGAGGCAAATGTCATTATGAATTGTTTCCTTTAGAATGATCTCACAGTTATTTGGCCTACAGACAAACCACAGTGCCTAGACGTTCTCTTCTTCTTCTTCTTCTTCTTCTTCTTCTTCTTCTTCTTCTTCTTCTTCTTCTTCTTCTTCTTCTTCTTCTTCTTCTTCTTCTTCTTCATTTATACTGCAAAAAGAGCAACATTCAGTCCATCATGGCTGTGTCAGTCTCAGAAGAAGCATCACTTTCCCTCAGGTTACATGACAGGAACCAGTAAACATGAGACTTGAAAAAAGCCCTCAGGAAAAGAATCCTCTGTCAACACCCACGCTACATACCATTAACTATGTCAGTCTATGCAAACTTGAGGAAAAGGTTACAAATGTGTGCAATAACACACAAGACACATGGACTCAGGGATAATTAGAGATTTCTAACTAAAGGTTGGGAGGCTACACCTACTGTAATTCCCTTGTCCAAACAAGAAGTTGTTTAGTTCTATAAAATGTTTTTAATTTGAACTTCAGCAAGGAGACAAAAATAGAAGCTGTAAACTTAATCCAAGGCAGGAAAGTGGTCACAGCTTCCTTCTTCATGATGGTAAGTTCAGAAGAGAAACACTGTGGAAATGACGTAAGGACTCAGCTACATTGTACTGATGAGTCAATCACTCAAGGCAATTAATTCAGTTTAGTATGTATGAAGCACAGCTATATGCTTTCATCCACATTCTCTCCACAGCATTCATTTTCTTAAATATCTTTACATATATTTTGGGGGTGGTTGTGCCACAGGTGTATGTGGAGGTCAGAGGACAACTTATGGGAATAGGTTCTCTTCTTCTACCATGTGAGTCTCAGTGATCCATCAGAAGTCATCAGGCTTGGCAGTAATTACCTTTACCCAGTGAACCATTTCAACACCCATTATTTTAATCTTAATAAGGAACAGAGAAGGACTTAACTAATAATGACAGTAAAACTTCTAGCAGGAAAAACTTCACTGAAGGTTATATGATTCCCTCAGATAGAGTATAACACAGAATATGAAAACACTAATAGTATTCATTAAAGAACTGTTCTTTCTTGTTAAATTCAAGATATATTAGCCAATGCTTCAAAAGCTTACGCTTAATCTATGAATTCAAATCATTCCCAGGATTTGTGGTCCATTAGAAAGACAATCTGAAATTCCCTTGTCCTTGTGAAAGGCTGACACAGAGCTGACAGAAAACATACACTGTTCACCATCCATGAGAACAATATCACTTATTGATAATGCTTTTCAAGTTAAAAAAATGATGCTGCTAGTTCTGCTTGTTTTATTTGTGGTACATAGAAGTTTCACTCTGGTGGAGGTTCCTGGTATATAGGAAGTTAACAGACAATCACATGACAATGTTTAGAAGAAATTCACCAAAATTTCAATGATGAGACAGGTAAATTGGATATCCAATGACACCTTGATAGGTATAGGAAGATAAAGAGTCATATTCACAGATATACAGTCACAAAGAGAATAAAGAATTAAGCTACTTAAATTCACGATAGGGTGTAACCAAGCCAATGTCAATCTCTCTTTATTACTTCATTTCTTTGTCTTTGTAATAAGCAGGATTATTTTGTCTGTCAAAAATATTAGCAAAGTAAATTTGACTCTAAAGCAGCAGTTCTCTGCACTTATGTAGCCTTTGGACTCAGTCAGTGGAAGATCTTTCTCTTTTCCAGCAATTAAAACATCTAGTGAAGAGAGATGGCTCAGAGTTGAAGAGTGCTTGCTGCTTTTGCAAAGAATCAGAGTTCCCTTCGCAGTATGCACATCAGGCAGCTCACAACTGCCTATAACTTTAGCTCCAGGATATCTGACAACCTCTTCTGGCTTCCTGAGTCATCTTCATGAAAGTGCACATGGAGACATGTAAGCTTGCATTCACACATGTCCACACATACATAAATTAAAAAATAGTTTTTAAAAATCCTAGTGAATAATTTTTAAATACATACTATCTTCAATAACAGAAGAGTCACAACGGAAGTGAGCAGGACAAGCTTAGCTTCAAGGACCTTAGTACCTTAGCCAATAAATTACAGAGAATATCAGTAGAAGTCAAAAAAGTATTTCATTGAATCTGTAGAACATTTTTAGTAATGTTGATATTTTCATAATACTATTCTGCCTACCCATGAATATAAGGGGAGTCTTTCTAGTGCCTATATCTAAGGGTTTTTTTTTTCCCCTTCACTGTCTTAAACTTCTAATTATAGAGACTTTTTGCCACCTTGGGTAGGTTTATTTCTGGGTATTTTTAAGCTATTGTTAAGAGGAATATTTTCTTAATTTCTTCATAAAAAATCATTATTGGTGAATATAAAGGCTACTGATTTTTATGTTTATTTTTCATCCTGATACTTTGCTTAAAGTATTTATGTATCTAGTAGTTTTCAGGAGGAGTCCATAGGATCTTTAAGTACAGAATTACATCAACGACAAATGGGGACAGTTTATCTTCTTTTCTGTTTGTACACTTTTTATTTGCTGATAATTTTATTGCTCGAGATGAAATCTCAAGCACTTTATTGAATAAGAGGAGAAACAGTGAACATCCTTATTTTTTTCCAGATTTTTGAGTAAAGGATCGTGGGTTTTACACATTTACTATAATGTTGGCTATGGGTTTCTCATAAAAGGACTCTATATTTTAACGTTTATATATGTATGCATTTGTGCATTTAGTAGGTCATGAAAGTAGAAAAATGAGTATGAGAACAGAAATAAAGGTCTTAAGTGAGGGCTGGGTAGGGGATATGAAGGAAAGCAGAAGAGTTAAAGAGGAAAAGGAACCAGTAGAAGAGAGGAGGCTTGGGAAGAAGAGTTCAGGAAGGGAATCCACAAAAACAATGTACATATAACAGTCCTATAATGAAACTCATTACTTTGTATACAAGTTTTAAAACATGACTATAAATAAATACTATAAATTTATATTAGCAGGAAAGTATCTATTGTTAATTAAAAGAAGACAAATATTCTCTTTAGCAGTGGTTTGGCTCTGGTAGCATGTGGAGTTGTAGAACTTGATCAATATAAGATAAATAAATAAACAAAATGAATAAAGCTATAATATATATATATATATATATATATATATATATATATATATATATATATATCCAAAGCTGGATGTAATGGCACATGTTTTTGTTGCCAGCACTTGGGAGGTAGAAACAGGAAGATCTCTGTGAATTAAAGGCCATTCTGGTCAATATAGTGAGTTTCAGACCAGCTAGGGCTACACAGTGAGACAACAAATTAAATAAATGTACAAATAACAAATAAATAAATACATTTAAAAAAGTAATTACAAAGAATAAATCTATTTCCTTCAGGTTCTAATCTAACAGCAAGCTCTAAAGCTTCATTAGCGAATTCCAGCACAGATCTCTGCTTTATAACCAAAGATATTTCTCTGTATTAATAATCATCTACTACTGTGTAACATGCTGCCCCAAACTTGGCAGCTTAGAATACAAGAATTCCTCTGCAAAATGGATGCCATCTGAGGCAGCATTTATAACTGTGACTTAACCCACATGTCTTTATGCATTTCAAAATGAGGCTTCAACCGCTCCATCTGTGATCTCACTATGGTATTGTGAATGACATGTATTTCTCTAGAGTTCTGAAAGTGAGATTGCAATGTTGGGTATCTTTGTGGAATTTCAGAATAGACTGTAATACAAGACTAGGTGTTTGTGATATGAGATCCTGAGCCAGGGTTGCACTATATGTTAGGATACTTCTCTTGTTAATGTATAATTTTAGACAGAAGGGTCTCAGTCTAAATGTAAGAACTCATCTCAATGAGGACAGAGGTAAATTTCATCACATCCAAGTGCAAACTTGCTTCTGTTTAAATTCTTATGTTTACAGATGAAAATATTGAAGACCAACTAACGGATCAGGGCACAGTTTCTGCAAATCTAGTGACATGCAGCTCTTCAGCATGTGTATAACTTTGGTCCAGATCACAGGTTCTTTTTGACAAGTATCAGATTAAGACTCATTTACTTTTTGAGTGAAATAAACACTTCACTCCAAAAGCAGAGCACTAAGTGAAGCAAGATAATGCTTAGATGCCAATCAAGCAAGTGGTCTGGCAGACCTTGGAGCAATACAAATATACAATATATGATGAGGCCCAGCCCTTAGGTTGTCTCCTACTAGTTACTTCTAGGAAGTTTAGTAATCTGGGTTTCCTCCTTTCCAGAACATATCATGAACATATTCACTCTACAGAACAGTGGGGTTTTTTTTTAACCTATAATCGAAAACAATGACCAAAAACTTGAGTTTGAAAGCCAAATTTTCCTTTGTAAACAATTTAAATTCTCCATTGTTCCTCTAATCCTGGTATGTCTCCATTTAAGTCTGGTATTATACTTCGTAAAGCTTAGCAAATGCTGTCAAAAACAGGTGAGCAAATGTCCAGGAAGCTTACAGCTAGTGGGTTACAATTAACTTACAGAGTATTATATGAGGGACTGCCAGATGTGTAGTACTTGAAAACACAGTACTGTTGGACCAGTTGTAGACTGATGCTACAGAGAGATGTGTTGTTATGTCATGTTTCTCTCCTTAATATTCATGTAAAATCCCTTAATCCCATACCAACTATAGAAGGCTTAGAAGAGTAGTAAGATTTAAGGGACCACGAATGGATCATTTGTCTTTTCCTTTTTCTATCTCAGCTATTTGTAGGACAGAGGGAAGTTACAATTTCAAAATATGTTCACCGGTTTATATACAATATTAAAACTTTAGAAAATCAATTATTTTCTAATAGTTTGAGTACAGAATCTCAGAATGTTGTCAGATTGACTGATGTTTTCTCTGACAGTTGAATTATCAATGCTGGCTTGACCTCGGGATACATTTTATCTCCTGGAATATCCAATGACACTTAGTCAGAGTTAGGAGGTCATAACCAAGACAAGCAGAGTTGCACTGGTTTGACCTGTGTAGGGGAATATGCTCATCATCAGAATTATCTTTTGCTTTGTTCTCTGATTAAATAAATGATATATATTGCCTATATCAGATTTATGAAAAAATGGAGTGTAAATAGGAAGTGTTGAGTCTGTAATATGTAAAATTAAACATATCTATAACTTATGTTATTTTAAAGAAACTTCCCAACAGTCTAGAGCAGAACAGTGATGAGATGGGTAAAGCAGGGACAGAGTTGATACATAGAAATGTAAAGTGGATAAATCTGTATTCTCTTGTATTGCACTCTGTGTCTATATTTCAGTTTCCTTCATTTTGAGCTGACTGTGAGTAATAGTAATCATGTTGTAAATTCTTTTGTGCATGCATCTTCATTCAAGGGTTTAAGAGATGTCTCAGTAGTTAAGACCACTTGCTCCTCATACACAGAACCCAATTTTGGTTCCTAGAACTCACATGACAACTCACAACTGCTTATGACTCTAGTTCCAGGGGATCCAGTGTTCTTTTATTGACTCTGGGAGCACTTGCACACACTCATTTATACACACACACACACACACACACACACACACACACACATATATATATATATAAATTTTAGAATCTTGATTCACCTGTACCTCTATTTCTATGGTATATAGATAATGAGGACCTGATATGGTGCCAAGCATTGAGTTCAGGTGTTTTTCAAGTCAGTTCTAATAAATTTGCTCTCATAAGTATGGGTATTACACACTAGCATATAAATATGAGTGTCTATGTGCATGTGTGTCTGTGTTACTTTTATTTCATGAAGGTCATCAGACAGGCTTTGTCCAACAATTGATGGGAGCAAATGCAGAGACCCCACAGCCAAACATTAGGTGGAGCTTTGGGAATCCGGCAGAAGAGGAGGAGGAAGGATTGTAGGAGTCAAGGGATCAAGGATACCATAAGAAAATGGTCCACAGAATCAACTAACCAGGGCTCATAGGGGCTTAGAGAGATGGAAGAAACAATCAGGGAACCTTGTGAGTCTGACCTAAGTCTTCTTGATATATGTCATGGTTGTGTAGTTTTGTCTTCATGTGAGACCCATAACAGTGGGAGCAAAGGTTGGTGCTGATTCTTTTGCCTGCTTTTCAGACCCTTTCCCCCTAATGAGTTGCCTCACCCAGACTTAATATGAGGGGATATTCCTAGTCTGATTTCAATATGACATGCCCCATTTGGTTGTATCTCTGAAGGCCTACCATTTTCTGAAGGGAAACAGAAGAGATGGTATTGGGGAGAGGGAATATTGGGGAGACTGTGGTTGGAATATAATATATGAAAGAGTGAATAGAAATTAATAAACAAAAATAAGTATGGAGAGTCTCATTATTCCTCCTCAGCAGACCACAGAGTACTGCCAGAATTTTTACATTCTTTCCTAATTTATTGGGTGTGTAGTGATATGTTAACTTGTGTATTTTAAATTATTAACAGTGTCATATTTTTCCAGTATACTTCTTGGTCAAACTTCCTTCTTTTTAAAATGTTCATTAGATTATTTTCTAACTTTCCATTGATTTATATATTTTTTTGTTGTTGATCTATACACTAAAATATAGATGAGTTAATTCTGAATCCATTATATGAACATAATACTTGATGAAAAATGTCAAGAAACAAATGAATATAAATCTATGCTTCTATTTATATAGACTTATATAGAACCATTAGTTTACTGATAAGTGGATGCCATAATGCATGAAGTTTTTAAAAGCGAAGAAGTTACTCAATGAGGCAAAGACACTTTAAACCTGAACAGTCTTCTTTAAGGGAAATAGTCTCTGTACCCTGGTCTGTCCAGGCTGTTAAATTTTATAGTTTAACCTTCAGTGTCCTGGCTCTTCGAAACCAAATGTGAATAAATTCCAAACACCCATTTGAGAATAGTTTTGGAATGATTTCATGTGATATAAATATCAGAAAGAATAGAAAAGTTTAAGTGTAAGGAATCACATGGGGACTTTCTATGACATGTTATTTTACACTGTGTTGTATACTTAAGTGTATAATGTATAGTTCCTTGTGTAGAAGACTTATAAGTATCACTGAAATGGTTCATCATCATTATCTTCTTTGCTGAACTTAGAATCCCCATGGAATTACCTCAGGGTGTTTTGCAAACACAAGGGTTTTCCAGAAATAGTTAACTCAAGAGAGAAGGCCACTATTAGTACAGGGAATGCCAGCAGTGTGGTGCCACAGACGGAACAAAATGGAGACAATGAACTAATATTCCTGCCAGCATGTCTTCCATGCCATGATGGACTCCATTCTCAAACTGTGTACAAAAATAAACCCGCTCTACTCTTCTCTATCTAATATTAAATAAAAGCATGAAATAGATCTAAAACATGCTTTAAATTTCATATAAACATCTCTTGTACTGAGAATACAGGGCAATCCCTTGAGTAACCACTTAGGAGGTATATTTTCAAAAACATACAAAAAGTCATACTCACATGGTATATATGGTAAATATAACAATAAAAGCTATTCAAATAACCCACAATAAAGGTAAAGAGAAAAAGGAACAAACAAATAGGAAAGTGGCTGGAATAAATCCTAATAAATAAAAAGTTGTATTAAATATAAATGGATTAAAGACATCAATTAAAGTATAAAAAGTTACATACAAAAACAAAAAAAATCAGGAATTTTTATAGTGACTCAACTATCAGTTTACAAGAAACATTTAAAATACCCTTTAATAGATAGGATAAAAACAAATGGATAGAAAATACTTCATCAAAACATGACACAAAAGAAAATTGTCTATGGGATTGAAGAGATGACTCAACAGTTATGAGCACTTTTTGCTGTTCCAGAAGTCCTGACTTTCTTCTCCAGGACCTATGCTGAGAGGCTCACAACCACCTGCTCTGGAGAGCTGATAGCCTCTCTTGTGTCCACATATATACATGGCATTCATTAAAACAGAAACATCACACACACTCTCTCTCACACACACACACTCACACACATAAATAAAAAAAATAAATATTTTTTTTAAAAGAGAGAACACTGTATGGCTACATTGAAATTAGACAAAATGACTTGAACATGAAGAAATGATCAGATACTGAAAGGAAAGCTGCAAATTTATAAAAGAATCAATGTACTAGAGAGACCTGACAATCTTTAGGATACCAAAAAATAAAACCACAACAACATGAAAAAGATGCTGTAAGGATAGCTATCCAGTTTGGGGCATCTAAATGTGTATAAGGTCCAACTTCAAATACTATACTTCTGTCTACATGATTATCATTGTTCTTCTCATGAGCAAGTTAAAACTTCAAAGAGGTAAAGTATTTTGCCTAAAGCTAATGTTCAGCAATCCCTAAACCATGTTCCCTTCACTCTTTATTCTGCCTCCATCAATATTCCTCTTCAGACATTTAGAACATAGCCAGCATGTTTATTGTATTTAACACTATGCTCAAATTTCTCCCTCACTGGCCATGGAAATACCCAGAGTACATTTCAGTAGAAACAACAGCAAAACAAAATACCACTGGGTTCTAATTGAGTCACAAGAAGAAAGTAGCTCTTGAAAGCAACAGTAAGAACAAAGAACAAAGGAGCGGAGGAGGGATAGAAAGCCACTGATTTTGATAAAGGTGAGAATCACAGCATGACCAAAAACATCCTTATGTGGTGATGACTGCCTTATAACTTTTTGAAAGCTAGAAACTGTACAACTATGGGAATCATATTAATACAATCTAAAGTAGATCACCGTGTAATATCTACAGTCAAAATCCACAGCATCTTAGCCTTCATGGTATCTGAGACAGTAACAATATTTCTGGAAAGTAATGTCCTTAATTCTACTATTCTGAAGCATTGTTGTAATCATCTATATAGGCTCTGTGCTCTTGGATAGAGACAACTGCCCAATTCAGGGGTGTTAAATCTTTCCAGTCTAGACTAGCCATTGCCCATGCAGTTATAGATAATTAACCAGGAAAATGTCCCTAACATTTAAATAAATCTACAAAAGTTTGAAATTTTTTATTTTGCCAGGCAATTCTTTTCCTTTAAACTTGTGGTGCTGTGGGATGGTCTGTATGTCAAATCTGTTGCTCAAATACAAACACTGATTGGCCAGTGGCCAGGCAGGAAGTAGGTGGAACAAGGAGAGAGGAGAGTTCTGGGAAGCGGAAAGCTGAGGCAGAGAGACACTGCAAGCTGCCGCCATGACCAGCAGCATGTGAAGACACCGGTAAGCCACCAGTCACACGGCAAGGTATAGATTTATGGAAATGGATTAATTTAAGCTATAAGAACAGTTAGTAAGAAGCCTGCCATGGCCATACATTTTGTAAGCAATATAAGTCTCTGTGTTTACTTGGTTGGGTCTGAGCGGCTGTGGGACTGGCGGGTGACAAAGATTTGTCCTGACTGTGGGCAAGGCAGGAAAACTCTAGCTACATTGTGGTTATCGTCAAATTTACAAAAACAAAACAAAACAACAAAAAAGACCACACATTTTTTGTAATTTAGTCAAGCCTCAGATAATTTGGTTACAGATAAATGAGCACCTGGGAATCAAGTCACTGAGTTAGTATGTTAGCGTTGCATAGCTGTGACAAAATATATGAGAAAAACAACTTAAGAGGAAAGATTTATTTCACTTCATAGTTTCATAAGTATCAGTCCAAGATCAGCTAGTCCTCTTGTTTCTGGACTAAGGCAAAATATCATGGGAGGACCCCATGTTAGAAACCACCCACCAGGAAACAGAGTGAGAGAGGAGAGGGAAAGCTCCCAATATATACTTTAATGTCTACCTAATGCTCTACTTCCTCCAAGTAGACCCCACCTTCCCAAGAATACCACCAGATGGAAACGAGCCTTAAAAATTGACTGTGAAGATTCTTTTCAGAGAGTAATCATAGTAGATAGCAAGTAAGGATGGAAAAACCAAACCAGAAACATGGAAAGGAGAAAAATGTTTTTAGTTGGGACTAGAGAGATGGTGCAGTAGTTAAGACCACTTACTCTTCTTGCAGAGGAGCCAGATTTGGCTCACAGCACCCTCGGTGTTTCACAACCACCCAACACATAGTGCAGATCCAGTGCCATCTTCAGACCCTGAAGATTTCCAAATTGCATGTGCTGCACATACATACACTCAGGCACATATATGGCACATATACATAAAGTAAATTAATATGTATTATGTATTTTAATGAAAAAAATAGTTATTCTCCATTGTGTCCGTCTAGAGCCTTGCCCTCTTCCTAAAGTACCTTACAACTTGATGATAATTTCTGATAAAACTCTTACAAATATATGACCCCAACCTATCTAAAATACTTGCCTTGATGGAACCTGTCAGCACAAGTCTGAATCTCTCTTTCCAAATTATTGGAAATTGCAATCCTAAAGGCCTACCTCCACATGTCATTGTACTCTGAAGCTTTTAATGTCCAGCAAGAAACACTAAAAACACAGCATTCACTTATGTAATTACATCTGTCTTCTCTCTCTTCTTGGAATCCAATAGTATTGCACACAAATGTGTGCTGCACCAGGGTAAGACTGACCATGAGAGTCCAAGGACATAATATGTTAGTTCTCTGGTTAGCAATGGCCAACAATAGCCCACTCTTTTAAATAATTCTCTATTCTGATTACTTCAGAGTTAAAACATGTCTTAGAGGTCACAAAAATGTTACTTGAATTAAATGCAATTTTAGGTAGAAAATTGCCCAAGGGACTCAATACCTAATAGTAAAAGGCAGAATCCAGTATTCAAGAAGTGAGAGAAGATGGAAATAATCACATAAGTGAATGCAATGGTTTGAGTATGTTTCTTGTTGGTAATTTAATGACCAGATCCAAGTGGCATTTGTAGCTGGCCTTTGTGATCACAGAGGCTGTGGAGGTAGGGCTCAAGACTACAGGCTTACTCTGGCTTATCATCTGATTACCTTACTATGTATTTCCCACACAGTAGATGGTAGCACAATGTTCTTGGACTTCCAGAACCAGGAAGGAAATAAACCTCTTTTCTTTATAAATTATAAGACTTTGGTATTCAGTTAACAGTTACAAAATTGAACTAGAGACAATGAATCTGAATTCTGACCTTGGGTCAGAAGCTGATGTCCATTGCTCTTGTCCTGTAAATTTCACAACAGCCAGTGGGACGGGGGATTGGAGATGCGGGATGTCACCAGGAATCCTTTTCCTGACAGAGCAGAGGACCTGCATGGCTTCATCAGGAAAGTCTAGTTTACCACCTTGGTTCTTTTGAAAGGGGCTGTTGTCCACAATTCTGTTGCTTACATATTTATGTTACTACAGCAAAAAGTAAAATGGTCCAGAATTTAAACAGGTCCTGGAGTTCACATTTTCATTCTGAAGTCAGCTACTTGCTTGATATGAGACTAAATGGTTAACTTTATGAAGCCTAAATTTCCAATTTGTAAGAATGACCTCAACCTCACAAGTTTTGAAGGTAAAATGACATGGTGTGTATAGAGGCATTTCAATATATCCCAATGTAAGTACTATCTATTATTACCCTTTGGATAATCCAATTGATCAGGAATTTACAAGAATATTTCTACTCTCTGAAGTGTGATAGCAGCACTTCTGTGAGACTTCAAAGAAGAATAAGGAGATTTGAAGATGAGCAAATATAAATAGCATGGTACAAAATTTAAAAACATTATTTCTTATGGCAAGGAGAATAAATTGAGTGCACTAATTCCCACTTGTGTTATCTACTAATTAATAGTATCTTTTAATTAAATGAAAATCAGATTTCAGAGCAAATAAAGGACTACTTTTTAAATTTAGTTTGCTTAATTCCCACTTCCATATGAAGAACAATTTATTTCAAGTATCAAAAAGCTCTTCTAGGCTATTGTCTATGAAATCAGCATACAATTCCAATATGCTCCATACTCGAATCAAATTTAACAAACTCAGAAATGTGTACACATCTACATTTATTGCTGGACTATTTATCATAGCTTGAAAATAGATATATATCAATGAACAAAAAATTTGTATGGAAATTCAAATAATACACATAAATACAATGAATTCTAATTAAGCCATAAAAGGGAATAGAGTTGTGTTTTTGCATGCATATGGGTAGAATTAAGAACATCAGGTTTAGTGTGTAAGGCAGTTTGCAAGATAACTGCCTACCCTTTTAAGTACAAGATGGGGCAAGGTGTAAGTTATGTCAGTAAAAGTAAGAGAGCTATTACAGAAGGAGAAAGGAGGGGAGTGTTAAAAGGTAATAGAGAGGGTGAATGTGATCAAAATATATTACATATACATGTATGCAAAGCTATAATAAAACTATTTACATCATAAAACTAAAAAAATAAAGTTTGTCAAATACTAAGAGGCAAAGGTTATCATCAGTTATTCAGTCCACTTGATACCGTATCTCCAGTAAATTAATTTTGTAAAAAGTCCGAGAACAAGAT
Organism: Peromyscus leucopus; assembly: GCF_004664715.2. Taxonomy (NCBI): domain Eukaryota; kingdom Metazoa; phylum Chordata; class Mammalia; order Rodentia; family Cricetidae; genus Peromyscus; species Peromyscus leucopus. The sequence continues at coordinate 98,764,196 of NC_051070.1, forward strand.
TTTCTACTTCAAACATACGAAGTACTTGATGGGCTTAACAGAAGTAGATCCTTAATTTGTCCTTGCAACAAGGACTGTAGAATGCAACCTTCCCCAGCCCTGATGCCTAATAGAAATCCATGCCAATTTAAGTAAGAATATGGTGAATTCACATTAATAGAGACCCTCCTAGTACACAAGCATGCACACACACACACACACACACACACCACACACACACACACACACACACACACACACACACACACAACACACCACACCACACCTGCTTTTCTTAGAGAATAGCTTCCTGAGCAAACAGATCATCACCAAGTTAGAAGACAACAGGAGTCGGGTATTAGAGAAGCCATACAAGTGTCTGCACAAGCAAGAGAAGCCAACCTCTGGAAAATATTCCCTTCCCCTATGTTCTCCATACCACATTAAAAAATTAAAGCTGCACAGTGTAATAATCTGAGGTGCTAAACAATTCTTTGAGGTCTACCACTACCTATCTTTCCAATTTCATCTTTCAACATAGTTCAGACAACCAGGCCTACCTGCTGCTTTGCAAAGGTCCCTTGTTCATGTGGCAGTATATACACATTGTTCCTCTATAACAAAGGTGCCTAATGTTCCCACTCTTCCTGGCGAAATCTCTTGGTCTACAAGTCAAATATCCAGACTGTCTTTATGAGAAAGTCTCCTTTTGTCCCTTGCCTGAGTTCCTATTTTATATCAATTAAATTCATATCAATCTGATTCATGCTGATTCATATTCAGAGCACTTGCTGCACTCAGTAATTAATTTGTTCCTGGTATATCTGTGTCTCTAAGATTGTGAACTCTTTGACAGAAAGGACCAAGTCATTTATACTTAGGTCTACAACATGTAGCACACAGCAAAATCTTATACATTCAATAAATGTGTCAAGTGGTTAACAAAATGTCTCTGCAAGGACCACAAAGTATTGTAGTCTTCATGAGTCATGCAGTTTGTAGTAATTCCACCATTTTTTTTCTCAAAAGACTTTGGTTCTTTCATGATAGAGCGGAGGGTTATCATCAATACAAAACAAGCAAATGTATATCTCAATAGAACTACACTTACCCAAACACCAGGTAGGTCAGATTTGGCTCATTGGCTGGGGCTGACTGACCACTGACAAACTAAAAGAATCAGCAGGAAAGCCACCTAAAGGTCGTTTAGTTTTATACAAGAAGAATCTGAAGCCTTGGGAGAGACATGGTGGTGGAAGGACAGAAAGTGGTAACAGAGCCTTTTGCAAGGAAATGAAGAAATAGCACAAAGGACTTTGTCTGCATGGGAATGCAAGAGATCTAGCTTAACTGGAGGTAACTGGAAAGGCATGGGCCCAGCACCCTATTGAGAGAGTATGTGCACAGTGTTTGCTACAGCTGTGTTCCAGTTACTAAACTCTCTACTTCACAGAATTGGATGCTTTCAGATGGAAGACAGTCAACTTCCACACATGGTGCATTTCCCCTTACATTGTATTGTAGCTAAATATCTAGGAGAGATGGTAGCTACTCAATGTATGATTGCCTGAACCATTAGAATAAAACACTGGAAGTATAAACCCCTGCCTCGCCTCAAAAATGAGTAATAATTTGGACAAGAAATCCTTATATGAAAAATTACTAAAAAGTTAAAAAAAACCCTCAATGTCAATGACTAGTCAGATTCTTCAAGAGTTATTATAAATTTTCAATTTTAATAAAATATAAATAAAATGAATAGCCAGGCCAAGTGTGGAGATATCCACCTATAATCCCATCACTCAAGAGTCTAAGGCAGGAGGATCACAAATTTGCACTCAACATGAGATACCTATAAAGATACTCTCTCCAAAACCAAGAAAGTAACTAATTAAAAAAGTCAGAAGCACAAGCAATCTAGTGACATCTGCGTTTATGTTTAATTTCATACTGATTCCCATTTTAACACTCAAGGGGAAAGCATGCCAACCCCCCATTGTCTTTGTTTCAGGCTGGAGTATGGGTATCATTTTTGTTTTCCTGTGTTGTGTTTTCTTGCAGATTGTGTGGAACATGAGAACAATCAGGTCCAAAGCTGCAGCCCAGTGAGTTCAATCAGTCAGAAGGAAACTGAATGACTTCGCCTTGGTTTCTAGCCCACATTCACACGAGAAGCCAAAATATGAGATCTATTTCCAAAAGCAAACAGCAGATAAAATGCTACAGTGGAGCCTGTGCCAGCAGAATCCCTGTGTCTGGAAGGCAAGCTATCTTACACTGCAACAAACACACCAGCCAAGTGGTCCTGGCTGAAGCAGGGACGCCGTTCCCAGAAACACCACCTGGCTGCTGTAGGACCGCACATGAAGGGGCTTCGGAGAGTGTAACTGCATAGACATATCTAGACATAACACAAGCCGGCCATGTTTACTGCTCTTTGTGGGGAAGTGCCCGAGGGAATCAACTGCAATCAGCTGCAAATCCCAGTTCCCTTTTCTCTTCTAACAGTGTGTCTCCAGATTTCAAGACAATTCCATCAAGTAAGGTGCTACATGAACCCCTAATTCACTACAAATGATCAGTGCTCAGCAGAAAAAAAATTGGCCCCATGACCTTTCATGTTTCAATGACATCTGCGAGCATAACCTGAGACATTCTTAAAGCATTGGTGGACTCTCTATCCAAAAACATCCCATATGAAGAAATCAAATCTAACTCTATTGGCAAAAACACATTGTAGGGACTCTGGAACTAATTTCCTTCTGTAGAAGGCTGCAGTTAGAAACCACATGGAAGCTTACAGTATTTTCCCTAGAATTTTCTGGACAATTTGTATATCACAAACCCACATCACTTTAGTGTTACAAACACAGGAAAACATAGTAAAATAAATAAATAAAAGCCTCCATACACTTTTCTTTTTTTAAATTTTTTTTCAGTCATGTAGTCCTGGCTGACTACAAATGCATTTTTTTTTAGATTTATTTATTTATTATATATACAGTGTTCTGCCTACATGTATGCCTGCAACCAGAAAAGGGCATCAGATCTCATTACAGATGGTTGTGAGCCACCATGTGGTTGCTGGGAATTGAACTCAGGACCTTTGGAAGGGCAGCCAGTGCTCTTAACCGCTGAGCCATCTCTCCAGCCCCTCCATACACTTTTCAATTCCATAGTCTTCTGCAGTGAAAAATGATTATGATAGATAAATTATAAATTAGTCCATTTACAACTGAGAATAGAATGCTCACTGGTTTCAATCCTTAGGGTTGGAGTGAGGGGGAGAACATGTTCTCCTGCTGTGAAGGGAGGAAGGAATTGAATCTCGGACCCTGGAGGCCAAGGCAGAGGGATTGAAAGTTTGAGATCAGCCAATCTGAACTACATAGTAAGTTTCAATGCCAGTGTGAGCCTCTCTCTGTCTTGGAGTAGAGAGATGGACAGCACACAAAAGAACTTGCCACCAAGCCTGATAACCTTAATTCAAACTGTGGGAGCCACATAGGACAGAACAGACAGAACTAACTCCCAAAATTGTCTTTTGACCTCCACAAGCACACCATGTACAGGGCACATGTATGTGTGTGCACCTGCACACACATGTATGCACACACACACATCCTATACAAATGCATACACATACAACCCCTTCACATGCTCTTGTGCACATTCATACTACCACCCACATACACAACACACACGTGGGCACACATGCACATCCATGCCCACACATGTACAGATACATATGCACACACACACACACACACACACACACATGCATACCTCACTCCCTACAAACAAATCATAATCCCCACACACATGCACACACTCATGTACAAATACATTCCTATTTCCTACATGCATATGCATACTCAAAGCACACATGTCATATACCACACATGTACACACCCAACCCTGATCCATACACATATATGCACATGCAGAAGACACACACATGCACACCCACACACTTACATGCATACCCCAACAGATACATGAATGGAGACAATAAAGATCCTGCCTAAGAGGGAGAAGCCACAGACACAGAGCTCAACTTCAGATAAAACCTTCTTCTCAAACTCTTTTCTTTACATGCTCTGCCCACACCCCAGTACTTAATGTCTTGTTTCTCCACCTGTCTGGGCTCTTCATTTACAATGCTTTCTTGAGTCAGCAATGGACTAGGTAGAATGAGTAGGGAAGTAAGTATTGGATAATCCAGGGAACCAGAGCTAAAACACTGTGGTTCCTTTCAAATCTTACTGTACACAAATGTGTGTCAAATATATCTAAGCTACTTTGACTTTCAGAAATATCTTCAAAAATCTATCTTTCCATCACCTCTTTTTGTACTGGAAATTAAATCTAAGGTCTTATGTATGCCAGGCACACACTCAAAAAAAATTGAAAAATCTAGACTGTTGTATTTGTTCCTTAGTTTAATACCAACATTGGTCTTTGAAGTGTAGAACACGAAGCACATTTAAGAATCAATACTAGCTCATGGTCCATCCATTTATAACCTCTCCTTGCTGCCCTCAAAGACACAAGCCAGCACAGTTCATCTGCTGGTTTTATTAAAGACAGTGTGAATATCGGTCACTAACTATCAAATGGCTAGTAAGAGGACAACTCATCTAAACATCCGCAACTTTTTAGTAGGGTTAAAAAGATGCTGCCCATAAATGCAATTAGGCAAGATACTTGATTAAAAATAACAATGATGATGCCTTGTGATCTTAATGGTCTTGACAGCCATACAAATAAAAATTACTTATTTTTAAATTTGTGGAAGTACAGACAAAATATTCAGTGAGGGGCCAGCAAGATGGCTCACCAGCTATGAGTGCTTGTTACTAAGCATGAGTTTTATCCTCAATAACGACATGGTAGGAGAGACCCAAGCTCACAAAGTTGTCCACTGATTTCCATATGCACACTAAGGCACACACCATACCATACCACCCCCAACACACACACACACACACAGAGAGAGAGAGAGAGAGAGAGAGAGAGAGAGAGAGAGAGAGAGAGAGAGAGAAAATAAAAATGTGAAAGATTAAATAATCATTAATATATAGAAACTCATCAATACCAGGTGGTCCCTGAGTTGCTTATAAATGGTCCAATCTAATTGGTTTTTTTTACCTCATGATGATGCAAAATCCAGAGCCCTAGACTTTGAATTTTGAAGTTAGGTTAGGTCTTCTCCTGAGTTGGAGACATTTATAAGTGTTCTCATGATGCTGAACAGTGAGATGGGGCCATTGATCACAAAGGTAAGCAAGCAGCACTCTACTGTATAATGTCTAGCCTGTGTTCTTGATTTGGATATTCAAAACAGTGTATAAGATATTCAGTGCTTTATTATAAAAATGAGCTTTGTGTTAGATTCTATTGCCTCCTTTTGCAGGCAAAGAGCAAAAGCTTTCTTCTACTATGTCTTTATACAGACTTCCAATAGAAGGTATGGCCCATATCAAAGGTATGTCTTCCAGTCTCAAGATTTGTGTTAAAGGCATGTGTCTTCCAGCCTTAAGATCCAAATCAAATGCCTATGTCTCCCTCCCTGAGAGGTCCAGATTAGAAGTGGATTCACCAACTTCAAACCAAGCAAAAATAATCTCTCATAGATGTGCCCTCCATTTCTTAATATAGTTAAGTTGACAACAAAGAATAGCTATCACAAGTCCACCCCTTGTGAACTTGACAAACAACCATATCTCCTTGACATGACATATCTCCTATGTCATGATTAATTTCTAAATGAAAGCAACAACCAGGTCAAAATATTGTCTAAACATGATTTAACTATCTAATATACATTTGCAAATGCATTATATATTTAACCAGGTCATAATTACACCTAACATGGTAAAACTGTCCCTCCTACAACCACAAATGTATTATAAATTATAGACAAAATTATAGACAGTCTTATTAAATAAGAAACACAGAGCCAAATAAAGAGTTAAAAGCCAAAAAGATCAGGGCACTAGCGAATAGCCTTTAGCTTACCACTCGCTGGTGTTGCTTCCCCAGAGAGAGACCTTCTTCCTGTGTGACTATCTTTTTATTGTCTTTCTATTCTGCCTTCTCATTGGCTCTAAACTCAACCACATGACTTCCTCATCACTGCCTGTTTATACAGACCTCCAGGTCCCTATGGTTGGTACTGGGATTAAAGTTTCAGGTCACCATGCTTGACTGTGTCCTTGACCACACAGAGACTTTGCCTCCCATGTGACCGGATTAAGGGTATGTGCTACCACCACTGGACTTCTGCCAAATGGCTTCTTTTAGCTCTGATCCCCAGGCAACTTTATTTATTAACATACAAATAAAATCACATTTCAGCACAAATAAAATATTACCATAATAAATTTAGAATAGGTGGCAATGTCCCTTGGGGGACACCCTTTTAGTATCTCAATTTAAATATAATAACCATTGATATTCTCTTTTTTTCTTTTCTTGCCTATTTTTAATCTTTCCTTAAATTTATTTATTCTATGTGTCTTTTACATCATGTATCTTGATCCCATTTATTTCCCTATCCCTTCTCATCTACCTGCTGCCCCTGTACACTCCCACCCCCACAAGAAAACCAAAATTTAAGAGAACAAAAGAAAAACAAATGAAAAGAAAATAGGGGAAAACTTAAAAACCTTGTCATGGAAGCTGCAGTGTGACACAGTGGGTCACTCTATAAACCCCTTTGTCCAATTGTCTTTCCCTACAAGTATCCATTGCAAAGTAATTGGACTGGTTTGAGGTCTCTTGTTTCCACTAACTACCCTATGGATGCTGGGCCCTTTCTAGGGCTCCTCCTGGATATCCTGCTGTTGCCCTGTGTTATGAAGAACCTAAAGATTTAAATCTTCAGCTCAGATCCCTTCACATGCTCCTGCTGTGGATGATTGATTGATAAATAAAGCTGATTGGCCAGTAACCAGGCAAGAAGTATAGGCAGGACACAAGGAGAGAGGAGAATTCTGGGAAATGGAAGGCTGAGGCAGAGAGATGCTGTCAGCCGCCATGATGAGAAGCAGATGTTAAGATACTGGTAGGCCAAGAGCTATGTGGCAAGGTATAGATTTATAGAAATGGGTTAATTTAAGATGTAAGAACTAGATAGCCAGAAGCCTGAGCCATTAAGCCAAACAGTTTAAATAATATAAAAGTCTGTGTGTCTTGGCTCAGTCTAGGAGGAAGGGACTGGACCTGCCTGGACTGAGTCTACCAGGTTGATCACAATCCTTGGGGGAGAATTTGCCTGGAGGAGGTGGGAATGGGGGGTGGGCTGGGGGAAAGGGGAGGGGATGGGAGGGGGGAGAATAGGGGAACCCGTGTCTGATATGTCGAACTGAATGGTATTGTAAAATAAAATTAAAAAAAGAAAGAAAAAGTAAAATTGATAATTAAACTGTATCTATAAATACCAAATTAAAAAAAAGTCTGTGTGTTTATTTTAAAAGTGGGCTGCAGGATTGCCAGGGCTTGGTAGGAGCTGGAGAGAAATTCTCCAGCTACAAATGGCACCCAACGGGTTGGCAAGAGTTTCCACCTAAAACCTGAGAAAGAAGCCAGGCGGTGGTGGCACACACCTTTAATCCCAGGACTTGGGAGACAGAGGCAGGTGGATCTCTGTGAGCTCGAGGCCAGATTGGGCTACAAAGTGAGTTTCAGGACAGGCTCCAAAGCTACACAGAGAAACCCTGTCTCGAAAAACCAAAAAAAGAAAAAGAAGAAGAAGAAGAAGAAGAAGAAGAAGAAGAAGAAGAAGAAGAAGAAGAAGAAGAAGAAGAAGAAGAAGAATCTAAAACGGAGTTAAAAACAGCTTTCTAGAGAGCAGCAGCCTACAGGTTTGAGCTACTATGGTGGATTCCTGGCGTGCGAGCTTCACAGGCAGTATGGAGGGAAGGAGGCGTCTCCAAGCCACATATTATGCTGCTGCTATGTGGTAGATTTATAGCCTTTACTAGTACAAAAAAAAAAAAGAGAGAGGTTTGATAGAACTGCTTCTGATAGTTGATGGTACACATGGCTCCAGACCCAGAGCTGGTGGTAAACTGTACCACCTCCATGTTGGGAAGATGATGTGACGTGGGCAATGCCATTTCTGTCTTAGAATGTTGCAGTTTAAAGCAATAGATTCACAATAAGCCAGATTCAGATGGAATAGTTTACAATGTATGTAAAATATACGTAGGCTTGAAAGAGACAAAAAAGTAATATATACAGTTATAAAAACAAATACATAGTTTTAAAAAATAAAGTCTTTAAAGAGACAGTAAAATTAATATAAAAAATAAGCTACATAAAGACAGATATCACACAGAGAATCTGGATTATGTTGTCTTTGATATTCATAACTGAAGAAAAATACTTGATTTTAAAAGCTGTTGAGTTATGCCAATATGTATATTTTAAAGCTACCTTGACTTCAAAATTTGGATGTAAGGATATATTGCCTTGGAAAGGAGGCTCTGCTTTTGTTTCCATGGAAAACAAGAGGCTATGGATTTGTTCCAGATTAAGATACATCAGGTTTGACCAGCCAAGACCCCCTGAAAGGTCTCTGATGACACCATGACCCAGATGATCCAACATCCAGAACGGTCTCAAGACAACTGGCTCAGATAATACACCCTCACGGACTATCCCATATGCCTAAAAATTTCTTTGTGTCCCCATAAGATATAGTTGCACCCCTCCAACAGGAAGTAGTAAGAGAAGCTAAGCCCAAATTCCCAAATATACCAAGCTGGCTTTGGAGATGGAATTGACTCACTTCTTCTCTAAATCCAAACATATTCCTAAAAGGAAAGGTTGAGAGATTCTTCAGTCCAATATCAGAAGAGCCCTCTGGTGTGGGACAGACAAAAACCAATATTATTATAAATGCAATTTCTTTCTAAAGAAAAAAAAGGGATAGTATAGATAATGATAGGATAAAAGTGTAGATTGTTGAACCTACTTTTAAAGAGCAATGACTTGTTTGAAATGGTTTACATTGCTATAGATTTTAGTTTATTGATACAAACTTGAAGTAAATTTTTGTTATACTGTATATATATTTCTACTCTCGTTTGAGGTATTATGTTTATATAACTCATTTAGATTGTAATGGATAATTAAAAATACAGATTAATATTAGTCTTCTATGATAATCAAACTTATAGGCATGTTAGATTAGTTTTCTAGGTATATATAGATATATTTCAGAGAGATAGGTTGTAGATGTAACCTTATTAAATAAGAAACACAGAACCAATGCAAAGAAGAAAGCCAAGAGATCAGAGCTAAGAGCCTTACCCATCTACTGCAGCTAGCCTCTTGAGCCAAGAGACCTCTCCAAAAAGAAAGCTACATCCTTTCTTTCTGTTCTTCCAGACTTTCTGTTCTGCCTTCTCATTGGTTGTAAAACCAACCACATGACTGCCTCATCACTGTATGTTATACAGCCCTCCAGGTCTTCTATGGTATTGAGATTAAAGGCGTGTGTCTCCAATGCTGGCTGTATCCTTGAATACACAGAGATCTACCTAGCTCTGCCTACCAAGTACTGGGATTAAAGGTGTGCACCACCAACGCCCAGCTTTTGCTATGGCTCTAATAGCTCTGACCCCTGGGCAACTTTATTTATTAACATACAATTAAAATCACATTTCAGTACAAATAAAATACCACCATAATAGGTAATCTCCAAACACTTCAAAGACCTGCAGAATATGGCATTCAAAATGTTTTAAAAATTTAGACTTTCTGGACAGTGAGACATGTCTGCTCCTGGCAGCACTGGATTTACTTCAGAGAGAAGGATGGGCATCAAAGACACTCTATATAGACTTTATCTTCACCTTGGGAAAAATAGCCATTTGGGCAAGAAACTGTTATTACCTGGACTGCTTGATCGACTGGACATGCAGGACCCATAGGAAGGTAACCACTGAACTTTGCTTGGCAAAATGGTCCTTCAGGTTCCTGCTTCACAGAGGAAACTGCCAGACATTCTACAGGACACAGAAAGAAGCGACTGTGAGTCTAGGCCTGTGGGCTAAAGACAGATGCCCCAACTTTACAAAGGAACATTAGGTGACTGTCCAGGCTGCTAGCTGTCTCTGTCTACTCTTACAAGACTCTCTCAAAAGTTGCTTGCATCCTTCTCCTGTTTCTCAGGTAATATTATATCCTTCTGAGGTTTTTAATGTAGTTGAAGACTAGTTATAATTTCCTTAGTTATGATAAAAGATAAGATAGATATGAAACTTTAGACTCACAAATATAGAATAGATAGAATATCTTCTTTAATTTTGCCAAGTACAAATAGACTAGATATTAAAACTGTAATTCTTGCTTGATAACTGTTTTGTTAAATGTAATTGTACTATGTGAAAGTTAAAACCTTCCTTTTTGAAAAAAAGAAAAGGGGAAGTGCTGTGGATGATTGATTAATAAATTTAGCTGATTGGCCAGTAGCCAGGCAGAAAGTATAGGCAGGACAAGGAGAGAGGAGAATTCTGGGAAGTGGAAGGCTGAGGCAGAGAGACACTGTCAGCCACCACAATGAGAAGCAGATGTTAAGATACTGGTAAGCCATGAGCTATGTGGCAAGGTATAGATTTATAGAAATGGGTTAATTTAAGATGTAAGAACTAGATAGCCAGAAGCCTGAGCCATTAGGACAAACAGTTTAAATAATATAAAAGTCTGTGTGTTTATTTTATAAGTGGGCTGTGGGACTGCTGGGAATTCGCAGGAGCTGGAGAGTTTCTACATGCTCCAGCAGATCAGAGATGGGGTGGATGATGGGGCAGGCCAAGTCATATCCTTGGGCAGCTATAGGGTTTGTACACCAGATGTGAAATGGGGACAGCTCTCCCATGCTTGCAACTTCAGGCCTGGCTCACCCACAACTGTACTAACAGAGTTGACTATTGTGCAGACCTGGTGAGATGCAGGGCCTGCTCTCAGAAGTGTCACAACTAATTGGGGTCAGGGAGAACTAACTTTCCTGCTCATATGACCAAAGGACCAGCTCTTCCACCTGCCCCAGGTATTGCTGGGTAAGGAGGTGGGGCTATAAATGATGTCATAATATATGATAAAGAAATTGAAATCAAACATATATATCTGTGCAAATACATTCTTAACAAAATACAACAGAAGCACTCATGTCAACTATAATTCTGATTTCTAAAGTTGATCGCATGGCCTTAGCTGGTATTTATAGCTACCTTTTGCTACTACTGTATTTCCCCCACCATCAGCAAGCACCTCAGCAGATCTTGGCTCCTTTCCTGGTGAGAAGTGAACTATACTTTCATTCCTTATGGGTCTATGCCCTTGGTCATTCTTCCTGGATTAGGCTGTTGTAGTTTTCCATTGATGTTAATAATAGGACATGGTGCCGGGCGGTGGAGGTGCATGCCTTTAATCACAGCACTCGGGAGGCAGAGCTAGGCGGATCTCTGTGAGTGAGTTCGAGGCCAGCATAGGCTACCAAGTGAGTTCCAGGAAAGGCGCAAAGCTACACAGAGAAACCCTGTCTCGAAAAACCAAAAAGATAATAATAAATAAAAAATAAAAAAAAAAATAATAGGACATGGTAGCACCAAGATCCCCCTAAGTATCTCCTGCACCCCAAGCATAATGCTTCCTCCTTCCACTGTGGAAAGGAAATCCAACTTCTTCTTGGTAACTGTTATGCCTTTCTTAGCCTGCTGGTTTAAGGGCATTATTTCAATGGACAGTTTGTTGTGGTTCCTGGCCAAAGCACTCCCCCACTGTGGAACCAAAAGTCTTTGGCCAGCAGAATTTAGAATCATGGGAACAAGAAGGAAAAGTTTTCCTAGTGGGTCACTAGAGGTGATAATAAATGGGACTATTTCATTTTCTATACTTTTGCTCCTAGATCCATGTATCCTGGATATGGGAGAAACCGTACCATATATTGAACAGTGATTCAAATCATATAATTTCTTTGGGAGAACCCTGCCCATAAAATGTGTACATTTACAAACAATATTTAGAAGAATCTACAAAGTAATTAACAATGATGGTTAATTGTCAGTTTCTAACATCGCCTTTCATAAAAAGGAGACATCTTCCAAAGTAGTCAATGAAACTCTTACAATTCAAAATCTGCCAGTCATCCATCCATTCTGTAAAATATCACTTTCTATGGCCTCCAAGGCCTTTTCCAGGCATTCAAAATCCACAGTTATTAAAAATGCATTGGTTTTTAACCTCCTGAAGCACAGAAGATGTCAATTCCAAAGTTATCTCTGATAAATCTTTATTTTCTATTTCAGGTTAGAGCTAAAAAGGAATTATCTGGTGATACTGGGGAACTAATGCCAGATATTTCAAGAAACAAGCCAACCATTTACATATAAATAAAAATGACAGACAGAGAGGGTCTTAAGTTATCTACATTGAAAATCACCATGCACATAAAATAAATGTAAGAGTAGACTGAAATATAAATATTCTAAGAAAACAAGTCTCCATGTCTTTCTTCTGCCCTAACATACTCTTTGACTCCTTTTTTTGAAAACCACTACTGTTCCTCTAGACTGTAGGAGGCAAGGGGCCAAAGCATAGTGAAGATGTGGCAGAGATGTACAGTTGGGTTCTATATAGTAAAAGAGCATAAAATAAGATGAGATAGAGACAGAAGGAGTCTGATACAGTTAGCTAGGAAGAATGAGTTCTAATGTCCTCCAACACAGTGGGGGGCCAAAATTCACAATTTATTGTACAGTGTATAAACAAATAGAAGAGTCTAAAGTCCCCCAAAGATAAATGCTTACTAAGATGCAAATGACTTTTGTGATTATTAATCATTGTATATTGTATAAAATTATCACATTGAATCACATGAACAAATATATAGTTGTTATATTCTAACTAAGGAAATCAATTTTAAAAACAATAAAGGAATCTATATATACAAATATGTGTGCATGTGTATAATACCATACACTATAACATAAATATTTGAAATAAGTCTCAATACACTATGTGAACTATCCATAGGAATTCACACTGGACATTTTCTGCATTAGGCACAGTTGGCTACATGTTTGCTTAAAGATTCCCATTCTAGTACAGCTGTTCATGCCACTCCTGTGAAGATCACTGAGAACTTGTAGATTCTAAAAACAACTTCATGAATATGTCCTTTCTCCAACTTAGATGGCTAAAATGAGCCACACTGGTCTCCAATGCTTACTTCATTGATCTAATCACCAGGCCCAACACATATATCTTTTTTTCTTTGAAGTGTTTATATTGTGACTAAATAGACATGCTTGACAGAACTGAACACTTTAGCTGTCTTTAAGTATACTATTCTGTGCATTCAGTATGCTCATTTCATTGTGCAACTGTCATAACTTTTCATGGGCTTAAACTGAAATTCTGTACCACCCAACACTGATTCCCTATTGCGTCCTCCCACCACTGGCCTGTTCTGCTCTCTGTTTCAGAGAATGGATTGCTCTGAAAGTACTATTTTATATAAAGCCCCTTGTCCATCTTGTTCTACCAGACTTATTTTATTCATAAGGTGTCTGCATGGATTTTATTTCACTGTTTTTGCACTGTACAAGGCAAGTTCTTTGGAGGCATTCTGCCTATTCCAGAAATGGATTTTTATTTTCAGTGCGATCTTTGCTAGTATCATTCAAGTGCACCTGCACACATGCACATACCCGAACTCTTAGCCAGGTATTTTAAGCATTGTGTGGATTTTATCTGGAGCTCACACCAATTTCCTGCTGTGGTTTGAATGTACAATGTTCTCCATAGGCTCATGTGTTTGAACACTTGGTCTTTAGTTAGTGGAGCTATTTTAGAAGGTTGTGAAACCTTTAGGAGGTAAAACTTTGCTGAAAGTAGTGGGTCATTGTGGGCTAAGCTTTGAAGTTAATGGATTGTTCCTACTTCTTGTCCTCTCTTCCATTGTGACCAGAGGATACAATATGACCAGCCTCTTTACTAACATTTTATTTCAGCTACCATGCCTTCTCATCATAATAGACTGTATCTTTCCTTAACATAAGTCAATAGAATATTACAGGAGTACCCATCCATTTTCTGAGTATAAAGCCTACTGCACACTAGGAAACCCTTAACTGGTGGTACTCTAAATCTGACTAAGAACTCATGGTTTAGGAGCTCACAGAAAGCAGCAGTGGACCTACTACTCTTACTCTGCTAAATGAACATAGCACGAAGTTCCCTCTAAACTTGTATTTCTCCATGCATGGAATTGTGCAGCTCTCAGACCTCATCAAAGAAGTTTCTTTATGTCACATGTTTGAAAGTTAATGCAGAAACTCACAACTTAGTCACAGTTCAGAGAATAAGTATCTATGGAGGGCACAGCCATAGAGAAGACATCTATATTATAACCCTTCCCAAGGCTCAAGCACCATTGAAGAAGAGGGGACAGAAAGATTGTCAGAGCCAGCTATCAGGGAGGACCCAACAGGAATAATGTCTTTTGGATATGAAAGAAACACTGCACTAATGAGCTCACAGCAACTGCAGTTGTTTGTACAAGACCTGCACAAGATCAAGTCACTGGACATTCTAACTGGGAAAAGGGCAGGCATCATATACCCCCTACCCCTAAATGAGGAGTTATGGACAGTTGATGGCTTCTGGGGTAACAAGTGTCAATTTTTTTAAGGATGTGGCTCCTGGTAGGTGCTCCAATGAACAGCTCCACACTCAGAAGTATATAGTCAACACAAGTTTGAGTTAATATGTATGAGAGAGAGAGAGAGAGAGAGAGAGAGAGAGAGAGAGAGAGAGAGAGAGAGAGAGAATGATAGAGAAACAGAGAAAAAAAGAGAGAAGGAGACAGAAAGAGAGTCAGAGACAGAGACAAAAGCTAGGTTAGGGTTGTCAGAGAGGTGAGATCTAGGAGGAGTTTGGAAAGTAATTGAAGTGTGATCAAAGTCATAGTTTGTATGGCATTTCAAAGAGGAATTGAAAACATTTTTAAGTAAGCCAATAAACCGTTTCCTCCTTATTTTCTTTTGCCAAGTATTTTGTTACAAGAAAGGGAAGTAACTAACATACTCCCATGGCTAATTCTGCTTAAACAAGGGAATAAATTCTTTCTCCCTTCTTCCCTCCCCTCCCCTCCCTTCTCCTCTCCTCTCCTTTCCCCCCTTTCTTCCCCATCTTCTTCTTTATTTCCTTCCTCTTTCCTCATCCTCACTTTTTCCCTATTTGTTTTTATATGAAAAAGTCTTGTATATCCCCAGCTGGGTTTGAAGTTACTATGCAGTTGAAGATGGCTATGAACTCCTGATACTTTTGCCTCAGCTTCTTGAGTGCTGGGATTACAGGTATGTGCTAGCACACAAATCAAGAAAGTAAACAACTGCCCTCCAACGTCCATAGGTATTTCCATGCTCCTTCACTTTTTTCTTGCTCTGTGTATGAAGCCTGTTCAGATGGTTTTCTGTTAACCTTGAATCAGGTTTTCTGTTAACCTTTTGCTCTCATAGTTCCTGGGCAAGTGCTTTCTCTAAGAGGAAATGAATACTCCCTTTTCACAGCTTTCATGGTTCTGACTATTTCTCAGACTCAAACCCACACTTACAACACATGGCAGATGGTCCAAAGGTATTTGTTCGAACTTGTAGCATGGGGATTCAGCACTTACAAACACACAATAACTTGCTTTTTGCTTAAATCTTTCTTATACCTTTGGTTTTGGTCAGAGTATGAATCAATCTAATCTCAGAAGTCCCAAATAAACCCTGAAGCATTACTAACAACTGAAGCTACTGTGGAGAATACAACCAGGCCAATAATGGCTCTGTAAAGCATTGACCACTTGGCTTAACTACTACCCAGATGTGTGACTTTGCTGCCACAGACATGCTGTTCTTTCACAATACTGACTGATATCTCTTTCCTGCACTGAATATTTGGCTTTTATAACAGATCATTTCCTTCTCATGTTTTAATACATTCCTTTTGTGTACAATTTATTGCACTTCACTGGCCTCCACATGTATATTTTTAACAACATAACATTGTCATTACTCAGTATTGCTGCCATCTTGGTGACAAGTTAATTTGTGCCCTCTGACAATGATTATGAATTTGGCTAAGTCCCTTTTAGCAATAGATAAGCTCTCCATTCTTTATTTGTTATCACTTTGTTGGTCTCTGACAGCCGCATTCCCCTTCTACATTATTTTATTTTGTTCTATCTCCTGTTGGAATATGCATATGGTTTGTTTCTCCTGACCTAAGGTGACCCATTTCTCCTCCACATTCTCTTAGAAAGTTACACCTTGTTGTTACAAACAGCCATTCTCCTTTTCCAGTCTCACTCATTATAACACAGTAGTTAAATGCAATACCCGATTGCAGGCCATTTGGGATGCATAATCTCATGGGAGTAACATGGCAGAAAAGCCACCATACAAAAGGCAAGTTTGGGTGAGAAAACACCTTGGCCATCAGGAAAGAGATCCTGTGGCTACAGAGCAGAGTTGGCAGGGAGTGTGTCTTTGTGTAAGGAATGTGAGCTGACTTAGTAAACTCATGCAGGTGCTCACATCAAGAAGCCTAAATGGTGGAGTCAAGGACACAATTGTTATCTGCTTCAATTTTGGAGGTGAAATCAAGCTTTCTACACCCTTTCTGTATCATGTCTCTCATCTTGAGAGAATTTTATATCAATGAAATGAAATACTTTATCCTTGCAGATTTACTTTGATTAAAAAAAACCACAATAGTGCCTTCAGTTTTAAATTTTTGTAGTATTTAACTGACAAAACTGTATGTATGCAAAGTACACAATGATTACCATAATTGAATATATATATACCAGTACTGTGATTTCTATGCAGAATTCCTAATCAACTCATTTTGTTAAGTGTATTCACTATCTTATACATCAGAGCCTAAATACATGAGCTTGCTCATTTGATAACTCAAACTCACTACTCTTTGGCCATCATCTTCTTTTTTCCAAGCTTCATCTTGAAAATTCCCAACCTGTGATGATATATTGTCTATCAAATAAAGCTTGCCTGAGGATCAGAGGACAGAGCCAGCCGCTAGATTAAACATAGAGGCCAGGCACTGGTGGCACACAAACCTTTAATCCTAGCATTCAGGAGGCAGAGATCCATCTGGATCTCTGTGAGTTCAAAGTCACCCTCGACTACATGAGATTGATTCAGTCTAGGAGAGAAACAGAGCCAGGCAGTGAAGGCACACTCCTTTAATCCCAGTACTTGGGAGTTACATGCCTTTAATCCCAGCACTTGGGATCTCATGCCTTTGTTACCAGTATTTGGGAAGCACACACGCCATTAATCCCAGCACTAGGAAGCAAGTGAAATGGCTGGGTGGAGAAAGGCATATAAGGCCTGAGGAGACAGGAACTAGAGCCCTTTGGCTGAAGACTCAGAGGCTTTCAGTCAGAGGATTCATGGAGATAGGATCTTGCCTTCCATTCGGCCTAAGGATTTGGTAGTGGTGAGAAATTTCTCTAGTGGCTTGTACCTTTGTCTCTCTGATCTTCCAGCATTTACCCTAATATCTGGCTCTAGGTTTTTATTGAAGATCATTTAGTATTCAAACAACACCAACCCTCTAGGAGCTCTCCCCTGAATTGTACTTACATTTCTCTTCTCTTAAATTTTCTAACTTTTCTCCTACAACTGACTTTTTAAGGTGAGATCAGATGTGTTTAGGTGTTATGGTCAAAGACCACCACTGACTTTTTTTTTTTTTACAAAGCACCCATGGCCTGTGTATGTTAGGCAAACACTCTACAACAACACTCTACCCTCATTATTTTTTTCAGAGTCTTGCTGAAGGCTTTCCTCAGACTTCTGATCTTTCTACCTCCACCACTTGAGTACTGCTGCTGTGGAAGGATATCACCACACCTGGCTACATCATTGGTTTTCGCTTCATTATTTCTTGCTTTATTTGTACTTATTTCTGTGTATAATCAATTACATGATCTCTGAGAAAAAAGAACACCCATTTTCATCATAAAACTCACAAGTTAGACCGAAACTGCCTCACACAGAGTAAATGTGTACTTTTCTTCCTCTCCCTACTCAAAATTAACCATTCTTGCTTCAGGGTCATATCTACTATATCATGTATCTCTCTCTATGTTTACATGTATGTGTTGTCTTCAACTTGCAATATTTATTTCAGGTTGGACCCACACATAAATGAGTTACATGAAGTACAAGACTCCCCAAATTTTCTAAACACAAATTGTTCCTTTTAGACAAACTATCTTGGAATAAGTGAGAGGTTTACCAAAGTCAAAAACAAGAGGGTATCATATGAAAATGGATAAAACTTCAGGGCACGGCCACAAAGTTTTCTTTGGAAAATGTGGAAAAAATAGAAGATGCAAATTATAATACAAGCTCCCAAAGCAAGATCTGGTTACATCAGGTAATCCAGACTTCTTCACAGCCTGCCTGTATCATGGTGTTGTCAGTATAATGTAGAAATTAGCTTCTTCAAGGTCACTGTGTTTATGACAGCTGATTCCCAGCCTGTTCAATCCAACTTCCCAAAGAAACAGACAACACAGCCACACTCATACTGGACATAGCTAAAGAGCTCTTGTCTGTTGCTGTGGAACTGGGACAGAATGCAGGCTATTAAGAGGTGACCCAGAGCCTAACTGGTAAAAGCAGGCTTCCTCAAACAGCTAAACACATCTGTTCTCATCTGAGCAGAGAGCAGGACTCTATGCATTATAGTGTTACCAGTAAATGAGTTACATCTAAACATTTCCATGTACTCACAGTTTCTGAACTCATGTTGTTCATCTCCATTAAGTGAAATAAGGAAGAAAACAAAACTGTAACCCCCACAGAAACAAAACCCTAAAACACCGAAGGGAAATTCCTGTTGAATAATGGACAGCCTTTGAACTCCTACTTCATTAAACAGAGGAGAAAATAGTGTGAGGTGATAACTTCTAATCTCTTCTGTTACTGCTTGACTAATTTTAGTCAGCAAAATTAAGCAACTTTTATTTGCTCTCCAAGTGAATAAAAAGAAAACTTTAAAGCAGTGAAGGCTTTAGGCTTTCATGGAAAGTTATAGGTAGCTTCCAAAGGAGAATCTTATCAGCAAAAGAAGCAAGTTCAGCACTTAGCTGCGGAGCTATGGAAGTCTGAAGATAAGAAGATGTGCTATCATTTAATTAGCAGCATCCAGTGCTGGTGCAGAAGAGATTGATCCTTCTGCTTAAGAAGCTAAGACCAACCTTGATTCCTACCAGGAAAGCAGGCTTTAACCAATGCTGCTCTCCCCTTTATTTCCCATTTCCCTCCTGATATTTTCAAATCCTTCACACCCATTGCTTCTGTTCTTTCTTCTTTTTCTCAATAAAACCAGGACTGCTAGGTATATTTCTTTTCTTTTTTTTTCTTTATTTATTTTACAACTGGACAGCACTTCCCCTCCCTCCTACCTTGCCAGCCCTCTCCTACCTCCCCTCTGCCCCCTCACCACTCTTTTGTTCCTATTTAGCAAAGGGCAGGCCTCCCATGGACATCCACAAAACATGGCATATCAAGTTTCAGTATGACCAAGCACTTCCCCTTTTATTAAGGCTGGACAAGGCAACCTAGAATGAAGAGTAGATTCACAAAAGGCTGCAAAAGAGTCAGCGTCAGAGACATTGACTGCATCAGCTCCTGCCTGACATTAACTCCCATTGTTAGGAGCCCCACAAGAAGACCAAACTGCACAACTGTTGAAAAGATGCAGAGAGCCTAGGTCAGGTCCGTGCAGATTCCATGGTTATGAATTCGGTCTTTATGAGTACCTATGAGCTCAGGTTAGTTGATTCTGTAGGTTTCTTGTACTGCCCTTGACCCCTCTGGCTCCTACAATACTTACTCCCTCTCTCCCTCAGGATTCTCTGAGCTCAGCCAAGTGTTTGGCTGTGGGATGCTTCGTTTGTTTGCATGAGTTGCTGGATGAAACCTCCCTGATGACACTTAGGCTAGGCACCAATCTATGAGTATAGTAAAATATCATTAAGCACTATTACATTGACCTTTTATTTATTTGTTTTGCCAGTTGAATTTTATTCCATACAAGGTCTCCAGGTGTCTTACTTAGGGTTTCTATTGCTGCAGCAAACCACCGTGATCAAAAAGGAAGTTGGGGAAGAAAAGGTTTATTTGGCTTACATTTCAGCATTATTGTTCATCCTTAAAGGAAGTCAGGACAGGAACTCAAACAGGCCAAGAACCTGGAGGCAGGAGCTGATGCAGAAGCCATGAAGGGATGCTGCTTACTGGCTTGTTTCCCATAGCTTGCTCAGCCCATATTTTCAAAAGGCTACTGCTTAATCCTCCCCACCCAGGGTGACTCCACAAGAATGGATGCTCTTTGAGGGCTGATAGTCAATGATGGGTAAGAGCTTGTTTGGCAAGCCAAACTAAGACAGGCACAGTCCAGTTGCTGAGCCCCCTGAGGTGGGGTCAACAAGGCCAGAGCACAGAACTCCAACTCCCACTAAGCACCCATGTAATAAAATAAAAAGAGTGGATATGTAGTAGGAAAGGCCCATAGGGTCTTTGGCTCAAACCATTTTCAAGGCTTGCATGTAACATATTTCCCTTAGGAGCCAACCTGGAGTCTGCCTGAGGGCCTAGCAACAGACCCTGTCAGAGCTCCTGGTTATGCCCAGCCAATGAGGGACAGAGATGTAAGGTCACCAGAATGCTGTCATAGCCCCTGATCATGCCCAGCCAAGAGGGATGACCATGCAATGTCACCACATTGGGACAGCCTAGATGCTGGGAGGAAGGTATATAAGGTTCTCCCCATTACTGAATGAAAGAGTCTGCTGTTTGCCTTTCACCTGACTCCCAGCACCTGTGTCACTGATGCTGTGCCCTCTCACCCCCTCCCCCAAGGGTGCCTTTTGGACACAGCAACACACTTTCTTATAGAACTTAAGAGCAAGGCCCTCCCGCTTTGATCACTAAATTAGAAATTGCCTGACAGCTGGATCTCATTCAGGCATTTCCAACTAAGGCTCCTTCTTCTTGTGACTCTAGCTTGTGTCAAGTTGATATACAAAACCAGACAATACATTAGGAGATCCAGCCTCTGGATCCTAGTGCTCCAGGCAGTGATAAGGATGGGCTTACTCTCCTGCATGGATCTCAGGCTGAACTAGTCATTGATTGGCCACTCCCACAATCTCTATGCCACCCTTACTCGAGCACATCCCATAGATAGGACAGACTTTAGGTCAAAGATTATGTGGCTGGGCTGTTATCCCAATCCCTCCACTAAAAGTGTTACCTGGTGACAGGAGATGGCCAGTTCAGACTACATATTATCTATTGCTATCAGTCTTAGCTGAGATCAGATTTCTGGGAGTTTCCCTGGCACTAGATTTTTACTTCACCCTAAAATTCTCCCCTATTCCAGTCCTCTCTTTCAGTTCTCTCTCCATTACACCCCCACCTGATTCCTCATGTTCCTACCCCTACTGACCCACAGTCCACCCAAAAAAATCTAGTATATTTTCCCTTTCCATGAAGATCCAAGTGTTCCCCCATAAACCTTCCTTGTTACATAGCCACCATGTGTCTTTGGGTTGTAGCATGGTTATCCTTTAATTTATAGCTAATATCCACTTATAAGTGAGTAAATACCATGATTGTCTTTTTGGGCCTGGGTTATCTCACTCAGTATGATTCTTTTCTAGTTCTATCCATTTGTCTGCCAATTTCATGATGTCATTGTTTTTAACATTTTCTTTATCCATTCTTTGGTTGAGGGACATCTAGTTTATTTCCAGGTTTTGGCTATTACAAACAAAGTTGCTATGAACATTGCTGAGCAAGTGTCTTTTTGATATGATTTTGTATTCTTTGACTATACACCCATAAGTGTTGTAACTGGGTCTTGAGGCAAATCAATTGGCTGAGAAATTGTTGTATTTTTTTCCAAAGTGGCTGTGAATGCTTGCACCCCCACCAGTAGTGAAGGAGTGCTCCCCTTGCTGTCATTTGTGTTTTTGATCTTAATCATTCTAATTGTGTAAGATGGAATCTCAGAGTTGTTTTGACATGCATTTCCCTAATGGTTAAGGATGTTAAACATTTCTATAAGGATTTCTTGGCCATTTGAAATTATTCTGTTGAGAATTCTCTGTTTAGAAAAGGTATCCATAGATGTGTGGACTTATGCCTGGGTCTTCAATTAGATTCAATTGATCAAACTGTGTTATTCTGACAATACCATGGGATATTTTTTTTATTAGAATAGCTCTGTTTTAGAGCTGGAAATCAGGAATGGTGCACCTCCAGAAGTTCTTACGTTATACACAATTGTTTGGGCTATGCTGGGTGTTTTGCTTATTCATATTAACATGAGTATTGTTTTTCAAGGTCTATGAGAAATTGTCTTGGGAATTTAATAGGGATTGTGTTAAATCTTTAGAATGCTATAGTAAGATAGACATCCTTTACTATATTAGTTCTACCAATCCATGAGCATAGGAGATCTTTCCAACTTCTGTTATCTTCTTCAATTTCTTTCTTCAAAGACTTGAATTTGTTGTCATACCGGCCATTCACTTGCTTGGTTAGAGTAACTTTAAGCTGTTTTATATTATTTGTGGATATTGTAAAGGGAGTTGTTTTCCTGATTTCTTTCTCTGCACCTTTATCATTTGTATATAGCAGAGCTACTGATTCTTTTGAGTTAATCTTTATCCTTGGCATCACCTATGTATATAGCATATCATCTGCAAATAGTCATACTTTAAATTCCTCCTTTCTAATTTGTCTCCTCTTGATCTGCCTTAGCTGGTTTGTTGTTCTAGCTAGAATTTCAAGTATTATACTGAATAGATATGGAGATAGTGGACAACCTTGTATTATTCCTGATTGTGGTAAAATTGCTTTGAGTTTCTATCTACTTAATTTGATATTGGCTATCAGCTTGCTGTATATTTTAGTTCATTATGTTTAGGTATGTCCCTTGTATTCCTGATCTCTTCATGACTTTTATTATAAAGGGATATTGGATTTTGTTCAAGGCTTTTTCAGCATCTGATGAGATGATCCTGTGGAGTTTTTTTATTTCAGTTTGTTTGGATTATGGATTATATTGACAGATTTTCATATGTTGAACTATTCCTGCATCTGTGGGATGAAGCCTACTTGATCATGGTGGACCATATTTTTGATGTGTTCTCAGATTTGGTTTATGAGTATTTTACTAAGTATTTTTTCATCAATGTTCTTGAAGGATATTGATCTGTAATTCTTCTTTGTTGAGGCTTTGTGTGGTTTTGGTATCAGAGTGACTGTGGACTCATGAAATGAATTTGGTAATGTTCCTTCTTTAACTATTTTATAGAATAATTTGAGGAGTATTGGTATTAGCTCTTCTTTGAAAGTCTGGTAGAATTCTGTTATGAAATCATCAGTCTCTGAGCTTTTTTTGGTTGGGAGACTATTATGACTGCTTCTATTTCCTTTGTGTTATGGGTCTATTTAAATTGTTTATATGAATTTGATTTAACTTTGGTAAGTGGTGTATATTTAGAAAATTGTACATTTCTTTTAGATTTTCAAATTATGTGGAAAACAGATTTTTGATGTATGACCTAATGATTCTTTGGATTTCCTCAGTGTCTGTTCTTATGTCCCTTTTTTTCTGATTTTGTTAATTTGGATATTCTTTCTCTATCCTTTAATTAGTTTGGATAAAGGTTTGTCTATCTTGTTGATTACCTTAAAGAAGCAACATTCTTTCATTGATTCTTTGTATTGTTCTGTTTGTTCCTATTTTATCAATTTCAACCCTGAATTTGATTATTTACTGACATCTACTTGTCTTGGGTGTGTCTGCTTCTTTTTGTTCTAGAGCTTTTCAGTGTGTTATTAAGTCTCTGGTATAGGAATTCTCGTGTACGCACTTAGTGTTATGAATTTTCCTCTTAGCACAGCTTTCATCATGTCCCATAAATTTGGGTGGTGGAGTCCAGTTCCCAATAAGGGTAGGGTCTGAAGATGGGTGGATGCAAGAGCAGTGATGGGAGGAATCAGAAACAGGACACTTCTTAGTTTCATTTTAGGAAAGATGGACAGAGAGGAAACATGCAGGAGTTATCTCCAGTGGGTCAGGTCCCAACAAAGTATGTAAGGAGTTGGTGAGGGAAGGAAGTGAGCCAGGCCATGGTGGTCAGGAGAATCTTGAAGTCTGTCTGACTAACAGCCACAGTGTTTCTTTATTTATATAGAATTTATTAAGCAGGGATACATTCATGATGTTCAAAAACATAGATCATATCATTTTTGTTTTTGGACATGTGTTTAACTTCCTTTTGCTCATCTTTTAGTCACCATTAATAAACTATGACAGAATGGAGTTATCAATTCCAATCATTTTCCCTCAAGTTTTGACATCATTAATAAACACAATTATCACTCTAACTCATTAACCTCATAACCCAATTTTAAGAATCTAGAGGCATTCGACAGACTGTTCTTAGACTGGTAGTTCTGGTTGCTTCAAGAACACAAAATTAAAGCAAAATCTTCAAGCCATTTCCCAAACAGTGTATTATTAACTCTTAATGGTCAAAGTGTCCCAGAAAAATCCTGAGACTAAAATTGTTGCAGTTATTATTCATATTCTGGCATAATACAATGCTCACATTTATATCTTCATAGAATTTGTATATATGTCTAATCCTGCCATTCCATTGTTCCTTGGTCATATGATATTATAATAGCTCTGCATGAGCTGACTTTCGTAAGAGAAGGAGGTCCTGACACCTCACACCTTTATCATCTTTCCATTTCATACTTTGCTCATCAATATGTCTCTATGTAGGGTAGAGTTGTATACCACATAATTGTGTCTTAGTACACAGTTGGAAGAGGCTTATAATCTGAAGTGTGGCCAACTCCTCTAGCCCACCCAATTTTGTTGACTTTTTAAAGTTTACTTTGTTTTGAATATCTTATTCTTGTATAAGTTCAGGAACAGATGTTTTAAGAATGTCTCATAGCCTCATGAAGAAAACTCTGGCTTCTTTATGTGTCACAACCTCCAAGGAATAAAGAAGACCTTCAAGCAGATGGATATCTTCCTAAAATCAGGGGGAATAGTATGTTCTGGACTGTCCTGGAGAAGCTTAGAATCAGCATTCCTGGGAGAAGGCATAAATGACTCATAAGGAATTTTCCATCAATCCAATATCCTTAAATTGTACAAATATTAAAAGTGCTCCAAGTATGCAACAAATGGGGATGAAAACCAAAGATGGCATGGTAGCCATCATGCATCTCAGCTTTGCTAGATTTCTGTCAAGCAGCTGTGCTGGCTTTATGACTTCTGCCATTCCATTCAGATATGACTGTGCTATTTGGGTATGTTGTACATTCATTTTCATTGAATCTAGGAAGTCTTTAATTTCTTTCTTATTTCTTTTTTGACCCATTAACAATTCAGTAAAATGGTGCCATATTGCCCTGGGTATTGGTAACTGTGTTCTCATGCTGGCCTCTAATCATCTGGGACTGGGTTATTGTAAGTATAGGTGCTGATGTTTGAGTTTATCTTTGTTGGATGGATGCTTTTTAGTGGTTTCCATCCCCTTTGCTTTCCATTTTCTCTCAACCCTTCTAGCCTGATTGGCCTGTGGTTCTGGTGACCAGCAAGTCTTCAGGTCCAGTAGTTTGTCCCTGCTGGGATTTTAGCAGCCTGCTTGGCCTCTGGGATATTCAGTGCTTGCTATGCTTCTGAGGTTCTGGAGTTATGAGAACTGGTCTGGCCTCTGGGGTCCTAGACATGAGTGTGGTCTCTGGGATCCTGGTACCTGGGGTTCCTAACACTAGCATGGCCTCCAGTAGAGCAGGTGTCTTTTGGAGTTCCTAGTGTCTGCATCGCCTCCAGTAGAGCAGGGTTGGTCTGACTGATTTAAGGCTAAGATATGAGCCCAAGGAAGGGCGTGCTGTTAGGGACTGCTGGGTAGGACTTAAGAGGTATCTGTGCACAGTCAGGGGTGTCTTTCCTGGGTTCTTAGTACAGATATTGCCTCTGGTAGAGCATAAGTCCTCTGGTAGGGATTGTAGGCTGAGATATGGAGCCCAGGGAAACAGCTCAATACATTTCTATCAGTATATAAATTTGTTTATTACTGTAAAAGCAATCAGCTCTCATTATTTAAGATCAAAGAACAAAACCAATTGACTCAAAATTATATTTTTAATGAAAAATATTCTAACATCTAAAGGGAAAATGAATATATAGAATACTTATCACAATGACAAGTAAAAATCTATGGCCTTCAACTAAAATATGAAATAAACTACCATCTTATAGTATCATATTTTATATAAATACAAAATTAGCTAAGAAGGAAACTGCATAAGATCAAGCCAGCTAAAATCTAGATGGTATCCAGGTCACACCCCTTATTGAAGAGCAGTGGCAACTATGGTTGCTAGGAAGAAAGAATCATTCTTTTGTAGGTGATACACCTCTGGTAAGATTCCCATGATGCAGTAGGCAGTCCCACACCCATGCACATATGGGCAGCACTAACTAGACTAAGTAGGTTAATAAAAAAAGACATGAAGTTGGAAGTGAACACGTTGGAGAGATAAGGAGGGACATGGAGAGAGGAAATGAGGCATTAATATGATGGTATTTCATTATGTCCTATATGAAACTCTGAAGAATAAAGATGAATCTCACAAGTTTACAAACATAATATTTCATGACATAATATTAGTATATGATTATTTTTAAATCACTGCTACAGTGGGCTTTGATCTCTTTCTTCTTCCCCACCTGACTGCTCTTCTCTTTTTCCCCTTGAGGCTTCTAACCTTGAAGATAAGAATCCCATTTGATTCATATGTGTATGCAGCAGGGAATTCCACCAAAACTAAGGGATTTTTAAAAAAAGATTACTAAGGCCTGAAATTCAGCAACAGATATTTCAGCATTTAAGTGACATCAAAAATGGATGTGTGTGTAAATCAGAGATGGATTTCTCTCCTGAGACATGATTCAATATACTGTATTGAAAGGTATTATAGTTAGGCTCAAGAGAGAGTGAATTACTGTGACAGAAATGGTAACTGGGGGCTGTGGAAGTGACTCAACACGAGTCTAATAAATCTGTGAAACAAACCACAATGTGGGAAGCTTACAAGCACATGAAGACCTCAGTATAAGGAGAAATAAGTAACGGAATTCGATTTTCCCAACTACCACATTTTCCTGGGTCAAAGACAATTTTTTGCAAAACATATTGAATTTCCTTACTCATATTGTATATATATAGTGTGTATTTGGCTTAATAAAATTGGCTGAATATACTCACTCACATATATCTTTTGAGCCCAAGGGTAATTCTAGAGCTTCTTATGGAAATAAAATAAAACTGATGTCTCTGTTCAATAATAAACACTTTAACTCATGATGTATGCCCCGGCCAGCAGGGTATCAACGGGGGGCGACCCACCTGTGGGAGAGAATGAAAGGGATGGGGGAGACACAAAAGGACAGGACGACAGCAAGACAGTGTTCTGATCAAGCTGCAAATTTTATTCTCCTCAGCAAGGCTTATATACATGGGAGGGGGCAGGAAGGAGGGAAGGGGTGCACGAAGTGCCGTACGTGCAGGTGAAGGGAGCCGTGCAGGTGAAGGACTATGTGCAAGTCTTGAGGCTGTTAGGTGGTAAGGTCACTGGTCAGGGCCCATTGTTCTGTTGCTATGCTACCTGACCTGCCTGACCTGTTCTTTATCTTTGGGGACATCTAGTTTAGGGCAGGGGCTTGCTTAGTACTTTTCCATGGTCCATGTTTGGTCCCTGACAGATGTATTTCATTTTCATGTGGTTTAACACAGAAGGTGGTTCTGAATCTCATAATTTGAAAGCCTTTTAACTATGGTGTGGAGAATACTTGCAAAGAAAAGACGCAGAAATCAAAGTCCGAGGTTGGAATACCAGGCAATGTGTTAGGCAGCTTCCTATCACTGTGACAAAATACCCAAGATGAGCAACTGAAAACAACAAAGGTTTATTTTAGCTTATAATCCCAGAAATTTCTGTCTTTGAGCCTATAGTGAAGTAGTCCATGGCTGCAAAAGCACTTTGTAAACAAAAGTTTCTCTTCTCATGGTGGCCAGGAAGAAAAGAAAAACAGAACATGCCAGGAACAAAATATGCCCTTCAAGGACATGCCCTCAGTGATATCCTTCCTCCAACCAGGTCCCACCTCATAATTTTCCCACCATCTCAAAAGAAACTTAAGTTCCACATTCATAATAGAAAGACCCATTTGTGACACAAGACCCCCATTTCCCAAACACCCTGTCTCTGAATGCTGCTGACTTAAAGGCCTAGCCTTCGCCACATAACTTTGAGGGGACGCTTAAGGTCCAAATCACATGAAGTGAAAAAGTTTGAGTTACTAAAAAGAGAAAATTTCCTAATCGGATAGAATGGTACAAGTCGTCCTTGGTCATACGGGTATGACCTTAATTAACAGCACTGTCCCCAGCTCCAACACTGAAGCCCAAGCTGAACAAAAGGAGAATGTGATTCACTGACAGGTGATCAAGTGTAAATATTCATTTATGCCAACTCCCTCCATGTAAGGCTTAACCTTCATAAGAGACAGTTTCTGCTCAAATGGATCCTCATTTACAATATGGTGACAAAAATAGTATGTGCCTTATTTACACAGTTCTGAAGATTGTTTTCCTGGGGTGGCTTTTTGTGAGCACCAGACATTTGATTCTACAGATAAGGGTCTACCTAGGCCAGAGAACTAACAGGGCTCTATCTGTCAAGATTTTTAGAACGTCATAGAAACATTGTATAACTCCCATGACAATAACACTGTTGTGTATTGGGAGCATCAGGCTGACAATGGAGCTGGAATGCAGAAAAAAACTGAAATGAATGTGAGATCATGCAGACTATTGCTCAGGAAAACATGACTATCAGCCTAGCCCAAGATCCAGCTGAAACGAGTACCAGAGAATGGGTAGCAGACACTGGTAGCTGAGGAGCTGAACACAGAGAAGCAACTCTGAAAGCTGAGGCAGCTGACCAATGAGATCATACCACAAAGACACTCGCCAAGGCCAGTACACCACTGTGCCAGTAGGGTACCTTTCTTACCAGTGAGTCAACATCCTTCTTCCAGTTCTCATCCCTGAAATATCTTTCATATAGCTCCCCAAAAACAAATAGTCCAGTCCCTATACTATACATGTAATTTCTCTTTAAGAGGAGATCATAGAAAAGAATGCATTCCATGGTATGAAAGGGCACCAGTTCTTTCCCTCTACCATCCATGCTGCCAGACCTTCATATTCACTCCATCTAAAGAGATCCTTTTGTTTTTTCCCAGTCTGGAGTACGAATTTGCTTTGTAAGTTACATGTCATCTGTAGTTCATGTCTTGTATCTATCCCACCACAGCAAGCAACTCAAAGGAATATAGTTTGAGATACAGATTGACCTTGGATTTGAGACAGAATGAATATTAATGTTATTTAATATGCTCAATGAACTATTTCTTCCTCAAGTAAAACATAAATACTGAAATTTACTGGGCATGGAATTTGTACTGGCTGGTTTTGTGTTGTCAACTTGACACAAGCTACAATCATCAGAAAGGAAGGAGACTCAGTTGAAGATATGCCTCCATAAGATCCTATTGTAAGGAATTTTTTTCAATTAGTGATCAATGGGGGATGGCCAAGCACAAGGTGAATGATGCCATCCTGGGGTTGGTTGTTCTGGGTTCTATAATAGAGCAGGCTGAGCAAACCAGAGCAAATAAGACAGTAAGCAGTGCCCCTCCATGGCCTCTGCATCAGCTGCTGCCTCCAGGATTCTGCCCTGTTTGAGTTCCTGTCCAGACTTCCTTCAGTGATGAACAGCAATGTGGAATGTAAGCCAAAATAAAACCACTTCTTCCTAACTTGCTCTTTGGTCATGGTGTTTCATCACAGCAATAGAAACCTTAACTAAGAGAGGAGTACATGTCTTAAATCCCAGCACTAGGGAGGCAGAGGCAGATGAGTGTCTGTGGGTTCTGGACTATCTTGTTATATTTAGTAAAACCATGTTTCAAAAACAAAAACAAAGGAAAGAAAAATGGAAAATTAAGTCCACTTGAAAATGTAAAAGGTATACAACTTTTCTCATATATTTCAGCTGACTGTAAAATATCCTAGTGAATGAAAATTCAGTGTTTCTTCCTCACCTTTTAGTCAAAGTTTTGGACCAAAACTCAAAAGTGTGTTCCATAAGAAATATATAAGTATTTATTTGTATTAGTGAACAGCCCTTCCAGCCTCAAATCCAGCCATTCTTCTAGAAGTTTTAAAACTTACCTATGAAGAGATTTTTGTTGGTCATGTGTGATTTCAAGTATGCAATGTTTTAATGCTAAAGCATTATTACCATAGAGAATTAGACACTGTCTATGGTCAGGATTTGTGAAAGGTTTATAAAGATGTTTTTCCTCAAGTCAAAGCCCTTTTGCAAGTGATGCTTAGACTTTTCAAGTCCCATGAGCCACTAACAACTCTCAATAGAAAAGGATACAACTGAGTGATCTTTTTAAATATTTAATGGTGTAACTATTGCTTCGATTAATCACCTATCAGAATAGCTTCTCATTATTTAAAGGAACAGAGAGATGCACTTGGACAATACCTCTTGTGTTTTGACCCATCATTCAAATTCATGTGTGATATTTTATTAGTGCTAAAGATGATGTTAGACTTATATCTCTGAGGTTGTAAAAATTAACATCATGGTTATGCAAATATTAATTTGATCTTCATTATATAGAGCACATGTAATTCATGAATCACAGCTAACCTTGTTCTTACTGCCTCCTTTCACTGTGATTGCTACTGAACTCACTAATACAGAACTAGAAACTAGTACCTGCTAGCATAGATATTTCTTTCATATGTGAGGTGATATATTTCCAAAAGATTATTAATTAAAGATACATTAAATAGTTGATGATGAGTCCCTACATGGGAAAGTAATACCTCATGGTATTAAGCATTGGGATATTAATTAATATTTGTGTATTTTCTTTTCATTTCTCAGAAGATGGTCCATTAACATGGATGGTTATTTTATATAGCAGTTTTGAGAAGAGATAACAATAAGAAAAGAAGTAGATAATTGTGCAAGACCTTTAAGGCTTGTCCTTGGCTGATTTGCTTATAACCACAGTAAAAAATACCTGGAAGATAATGGCTATGATTCTCTGAAATAGTCAGACATACTGTTAAGCACAGTAAGCAGAATTAATGAATACTGAAGCCAAGATTAAGAAGAGGCAAACTGTCCCTGTTGGGGGCAAAAGCAGGCCAGTTCTGTGATGACCCCAGCACACTTCCAAATTCTCCAAACGGAAAAACAGAAAGTAATTCAGGAATTAATTCAGCCACTTTCTGGTGTGTCTTAGATTTCCTACTTTGCCATTTAACTACTATTCAAGAGCAATTGACGCTAGCAAGCAAACATTCAGGTCAGAGAGCAGTAGGTTCGTTCTAAGCTGGCATAGAAGATTTGTGTGTTGATACAGACATTTTAGTCCAAATGTACAGCAATAATACAAAGAAATACTTTAGATGAAAATTTAAAAGCCATCAACAAGTTTAAAAATATGAGGAAAGAAATTTGGTGAGGTAGTCTGTTGAAAATGCCATGTAACTACTGGGTGGACTCTTTTAAACAATGACTTCAGCTTTCTAGATCCAAATCCCTAAAAACTCTCATAGAAAACCAGGTATGGCTATATGAGCCTATTACCCCAGGACCAGCAGGGAGCACAGACAGGAGAATAGCTAGGACTTTCTAGACACTGTATCAAGGTATTAAGCTGAAAGGTAATAGAATAGGATACCAACATCTTCCTTTGACTTCTGTGTCCATGGTCACTGATATTTGCATCTGCATACACCACATACCTACACTATACACACACAAAGTAGGGAGAGGGGAAGAGAAAAGGGAGAGACATCTTGTGATTTTGTTCTGATATTAATATTAAAGGTTAAATGAAGTTAAATAAACTCTCACAGTTGATTTATACTTTCTAAATATCCAGTTAATATAGGGAAGTTTTATTGTTCAATATGCACACTCATATAACATCCTGTAATATTAAAAAAGGAACAAGGGTCTATTCTGTGGTCTTGTTTGTCACTTTTAGAGCATTGGACAAAACATTTACCATAAGAAAGTAAAGCTTCTACAGATACAACAAATCATATTCTTTCTAAAAATTTTCTACAGAATGATAAGCCCTAAAACAGAAAATGGTAAATTTAAATTTAAAAGGAAAACATGCCCTTCAAATGATAACCAAGAAAAAAGTGGAAGACAACAGCCATAGCACAAATAATAGTCTTTAAGGTGAAATCATTGCTAAAGATAGAAGGGGAAACATGATAATGAGGAAACTATCTAGAAGATACAGTGATGATTCATTAGCCAACCTAACACAGGAGTTCAAACTCCACTATTTCTCAAATCTTTCACAATTACAATTGTAGACTGCTTTGTCCAAATCAGATTAGCTTTCACCAGAGGCAGATACTGACAGTCTGGGTTTCCTCAAGAACAACAGCATCAGAGATTTCCCACATTTAAGATTTGTGAGTGTAGGACCTATGCTTGCATGTGTGTTTACACACATGTGCACACATGCACACATACACACATACACTCAACAAGTACATGTGCATGCACATATGAACTCACAAACAGGCAAACATGCACACCACACACATACACACATACATATATGAATAAACACACACATGAACACATAAATATGCACACACACACACACACACACACACACACACACACACACACACAACACACAACACATACCAGGAAAATGTGTCCCTAAAAGACACAAATGGAGCAAATGAAAAATTGTCTACTTGGATATTCTTCAAACCATAGATTGTAAAGAATGGATGCTGTGAGGAAAGTCACAGGCTATGAGTGACTGCTTTACCTGTGCTATTTTATGACCCATCCCCAACTCTACTTCCTGTTCCTTAAATGGAACCTTTTATTTCTGTTATTGTTCTTGTCCACTCACATTTCACACATGAGAAAAAATACACAACAGCTTCCTCCACAGGTCTTGCTTATTTTACTTAATATAGTACCACCCACTTTATTAAAAATAACAACTCCCCTCTTCTTCCTTTTGAAACGGGCTCACCATGTAGGCTAAGCTGACAGAATTCATAGCAACCCTCCTGCTTCAGCCTCCTGAGTTCTGAGATTATAGACATGAGCAAGCACACCTGGTTTAATATCTCATTCTTCTGTGTCTTTGTCTTCCTCTTCTCCTCCTCCCTCCCCCTCCTCCTCCTTCTTCCTCTTCCTCTTTCTCTCTTCCTCCTCTCTGTCCTCCTACCCCCTCCTTTTCTTCTTCTCCTTCTTCTTTTTCTTCTTCTTCTTCTTCTTCTTCTTCTTCTTCTTCTTCTTCTTCTTCTTCTTCTTCTTCTTTCTTCTTCTTCCTCTTCCTCTTTGTCTTCTTCCATCTTTTGTTTTCTTATTTTTCATTAAATTTATTTTACATCCAAACCAATGTTTTGCTCCTTCCTCCCCTCCCATTCCCTCCATCTCATCTTCCCTCAGATCCCCCAATTCACTCCTCCTCCATTTCTGTTCAGAAAAGGGCAGGCCTCCCATGGATAACAAAATATGGCATATCGAATTTCCTGTAGGATTAAGCACATGGTCAGGAAGAATCTCTCCCACCAGCAGTCACACAGCTGCTTATAAAATAAATACACAACGCTTATATTAATTACAAATTGTATGGCCTGTGGCTTCAGCTTCTTGCTAGCTCTTTCATCTTAAATTAACCCATTCCTATTAATCTATATGTTGCCATGTGGCTGTAGCATTACAGTCTACTGGCATCTTGTTGCTCCTTCAGCCGCAGGCTGGTGTCTCCCCCAACTCCATCCGTCTCTCTGTATCTCTGCTTGGATTTCCTACCTGGCTGTAAGCTTTATTGCCCTAGGCCAAAACAGATTTATTTATTAGCCAATTGGAGCCACACATATTTACAGCATAGAGAAAGACATCCCACAGCACACCTCCCTTTATATTAAGGCTGGGCAAAGTGACCCAGTATGAGGACCAGGTTCCCAAAAGCCAGCCAACCAGTTAGAGACAGGCCCTGCTCCCACCATTAGGAGTTCTGCAAGAAGGCCAAGCTATACAATTCTCATATATATGTAGATGGCCTAAGTCAGTCCCACATACGCTCCCTGCTTGTCAGATTCAGTGACCTTTATGAGCGAGCCCAGGTTAGCTGATTCTATGGGTTTTCTTGTAATGTCTTGACCCCTCTGGCTCCTTCGATCCTTCTTCCCTCTCTTCAGCAGGATACCCTGAGCTCAGTCTAATGGTTGACTGTGCCTCTCCACATCTGTTTCCAGAAGTAACTGGATGAAGCCTCTCTGCTGACAACTGGGCTAGGCACTTATCTAGGAGTATAATAGAATATCATTAATCACCATTACACTGACATTTTTTCTCCAGTCATGTTTGATTCTATCCTAGCTCTCTGGGCTATCCAGCCTCTGAGTCCTAGAGCAGTGTCAGGGAATGGCCGACTCTCAGGCCTGGGTCACAAGCCAGACCAGTCATTAGTTGGCCCTTCCCACAATCTCTGTGCAACCCTGACCAAAGCACATCCCATAGGCAGGACAGACTGTAGGTCAAAGTTTATTCGGCTGGATTGGTGTCCCCATTTCTTCACTGGAAGACTTGCCTGGCCATAGAAAATGGCAAGTTCAATTTATGTATCTACTATTGCTAGGATTCTTAACTGGGGTCATCCTTGCAGATTCCTGAAATTACCTATTGCCTGTTTTCATGGGTATAACTAACTTCCTTTGGTTGTAGTTTTTCTTCTAGTACTTTCTGTAGGGCTGGATTTGTGGACAGATACTGTTGAAATTTGACTTTTTATGAAATATCTTGTTTTTTCCATCTATGGTGATTGAAAGTTTTGTTGGGTATAGTCGTCTGGACTGGCATATATTATCTTTTAGAGTTTGGAAGACATCAGTCCAGGCCCTTGACAAGTCAGGTGTGATTATAATAGGTCTGCCTTTATGTTATTTGGCCTTTTTCCCTTGCAGCTTTTAGTATTCTTTCTTTGTTCTGTATGTTTTCTGTTTTGATTATGTGGCACAGGGATTTTCTTTTCCGATCCACTCTATTTGGTGGTCTATATGTTCCTTGAATCTTCATAGGCGTGTCCTTCTTTAGGTTAGGAAAGTTTCCTTCTATGATTTTGTTAAATATATTATCTGCTTTTGACTAGGATTCTTTTCCTTCTATTCCTATTATTCTTAGGTTTGGTCTTTTCATGGTGTCCCAGACTTTCTGGATGTGTTGTGTTAGGAGGTTTTTAGATTAACATTTTCTTTGACCAATGAATGTATTTCTTTTATTATATCTTCAACATCTGAGATTCCTTCTTCCATCTTTTCAATTCTATTTGTGATTGTTGTGCCTATAGTTCCTGTTTGCTTACCCAGATTTTTCCATTTCCAGAATTCCATCTCTTTGTGTTTTCTTTATTGCTTCTATTTCAATTTTCAGGTCTTGAATAGTTTTCTTTGGCTGTCTGTTTGATTTTTCTTGGGTTTATTGGCATTCTTCAAGAGATCTATTGATTTCCTCTAAGTTTTTGGTTGTCTTTTCCTCAATTTCTTTAAGGACTTTTTAAGTTTCCTCTTTAAGGACCCCCACCATCTTTATAAACTTGTTTTTAAGGTCACTTTCTTATTTCATCTGCTTTGGAATATACAGATCTCACTGTCATAGAATAGCTGAATAGTCTGGTAATGCCATATTGCCCTGGCTGTTATTGATTTTATTCATATACTGGCTTTTAGACATCTGGTTTGGGGATGATTATAAGTCTAGGTCCTGATTTCTGAGTTGTCTATGTTAAATATCTATTTTATTCCTTGGTTTCTGTTTCTGTTTTGTCTTCTAGTCTTTGTGGCCTGGAATTCTAGTGATCAGTGTGACCTTTGATGTAGTACAGAGTCTCTGTCTAAGTTAGGCACTCGACTTCTAGTGGTTAGACTACAGAGGAGACCTAAGTGATAGGCTCTGCTATTGACTTTTTCTAGCCCATATTATCACTGTAAGAAAAAAAAATTGGGCTTATGATGGACAAGATTAGCATGTGCTTGCTATTGTTAATTGCATGGATGTATAGCAGGCTGAGAGATTCACCTGTTTTGTGTTGCTGAAACCAACTGTGTCCCTCATTTGTAATAGAATAGGTATTGATTCATTGATTCTTTTCCCAAGACCCTATTAAAGCCTTTTTATAACCCACTTCCCATGAACACTCAGAACCTTTTTTTTAATCTATCAAGTCATTATTTTACACTCTTTAATTTTATTAATGCTGTGTGGATTGAGCATTGAAGCAAGGGGCAGATGAGCAGAGACCTTCTCTACTCTTGTGATGCCCAGATTGTGACCCCCCAAAGAGACCACCGAAGACCTTGGATGTCCAGAATGCAACAGCAAGGTTTATTCTGCAGATACAAGTCTAGACAGGGACTCATTCCTACACCCAATACAGTGAGGCAGGGAGGAGTACCTTTTTCTTGGGGAAGTTAGTTTTTATAGGCAAAACCCATAAAATTTCTTAGAGGGGAGGGGGTTAGTACGGGTCCATCCTTGATTGGTCCAGTTTTTCCCGGGCCTGGACTTTATCTTATTCTAGCTTGTCTGTTTGCCTTGTCAGGAGTTTTACAACTTCTCTCCGGGGTCAGGTCATGTTATCTCTGGAGAGGGGCATCTTGTGGTTAATTGGTTACCATCAGACATCCTGACTCTGTTCTTTTGTTCCTGGGGCTGGCGCCATCATTTCTGGGGACTTGAAACTGGCCTGGGTCTATCTATATTGAGATATCTTTGTCCAAGGCCCCCTTTTTGAGACAATAGAGTGAGGGTCTTGTTGTGCCTAGATCACAGTCCCCAAAGCAGCCACTGGAGACTTTAGGTACAGAATGCAAGAGTAAGGTGTTGTCTAAGTATACAAGCCTCCAGGGAGGCTCTTCTAAATCTCTCACTCACAGCAGGGAGGTTGGAAGGAGCACTTCCTTTTCTTTGTGAGGCTAGTTCTTAAAGGCACAGACTATATAATTTATTTTAACCTGCCTCCCATTTTAGTCTTTTGGTCGAATATCCTAACTGTGTTTTCCAAAGTCCCTGTAGCAGATACAGCCACCTGGGGAAAAGGGGTCTAAGTTCTTATCTACACTTATGAATCCTGGTTTAAGCTTCTCTTTGTCTGTAGGGGATAGAGTGGGGGGTTTTACTCAGGTATCACACTCTCTTCCAGATAAATATGTATAAGATTTTGTTGCTCTGGAATTGTTTCAGAATAAAATAAATTCCCCTAATTTAAAAAAAAAAAGTCAAATTTTCAGCCACTGACCTTCAAAAAATTATAAGGGAAATGACTTTATAAAAATTTTCAATCTCCATTTTAAAAACAGAACAATGTCCTTTAACCTAATTCAACAGTCCAAGAAAGTAATGAAGTAACATTTCTTGGGTGAATCAATACTGTATTAAAGAAATGTTCTATCATTGAAAAGTTATGAATACAAAACAGGGCAATGATGAATTAGTGTTGCTGCTTGGTGTCTCTCTCAGTTTTCCTGCCTTACTGAATATAAACATAAAAGGACCTCTTCCTGCTTAGATTTACCAGTGAGATACATTGGCTCTCCATGCTTCCCTGTTAAAAAAGTGTTCCACACCATCCATTCAATGCACCATAGGCACAAAAGCAATATAAATAACAAAGCCACCACTGAAGCTTTTTCAGTTTGTGAGAACACTATTGAGGAATCATGCTTTAAATCATTTTGCCACTTGTTCCTGCAGGAAGGCCGCTTCTTCCTGCCACACTCCTGTTATTTGGAATCTAGGAAGACACAAGGCAATTCTTTCAAGGTCACTCAGCACAGACTCAGATATAACCTTCAAAGTTATTAAGCTTTCCAAAGCTCAAAGATCTTGGATAAAGGACCCTGACAAGTGAATAAGGGCAAGGCAATACCTAGATACATTATAATACATTGTAACAATGCAGGATTATTAAAATGAGTGTTTACTATTGGGCCATATATTGACAAATGCTTTATTAAAAGCCATTTAGTGACTTTGTGTTAAACTCTTTAAAAGGTTTATCCTATGATGAAGAAGATGAGACGCTCATGTGTGGTAATCAAGGATGCTCTTTATATCATCAGCAGATTGCTGAGGAGCTGAATACTTTGTGAGTAATCAACAACGTGGTGCTGCAAAAGTAGAGGCTATATACCATGCAGTGTCAATTATAGTGTGAAATCTCAAAACAATTGCTGATTGATTAAATATATGGGTATTTTTTAAGAAAACAAATGCTATACTTTGCCCACTGCCAGACACCATCTGGACATCTTTCTACTTATGTGTCTACAATCAGAGTAAGCTTTTTAAGATTCTCCTGGCAATTAGAAACCTAGTTCTCCTGTATGTCCAGATTTCTCTGAAAACCAAATGTGGGATGAAACTGAAGAACAAAGAATGCTTTATTGAATTCCCTGGTCAAATCTTATTAAGATGTCTACCAAAAGTTGTGAATTGCAGTGTAAAGATCCTAGAGACAGACAACACAATTGAAATGTTGGCTATGCAACTAGGTAATATTTCCATTTCCTCAGCTCTAAGATGAAGGCATCTTATACACCCAGATTAAGGAGATGAGTGAAGGGCAGAAAGTCTAGAGAGCTCTTTATAGCACCCATGGACAGATTCTCAGCAGCAGCAGACCCCTTTCCTTAGTCCATGCTGGCTTTCTTAAGATTGAGAAGTCATATAAAAGACATCACACTGCTCTTCCTTTCTGTTCCAGTGTCCGCCACATGCTGTGCGTGAACAATGGATGATTGATCTTGACTAACTGCTGTGATGAATCACGCTGAGGCAGTAGGAAGTCTTGCCCTTTTGACTTCTCCACTTGTGAGAAGTCAGCTGCTTAAGCCTTACTGCTAACAGAAAACTGACTGAGTAAGGAATGTCTGCTTTTTTGCCACAGTAGTTATCCTCAGTGGTCTCAGCTTCCCTTCTTTTAAAAGAGATCAAATCTCTCCAAATAGCTGGCCTGGCGGGCTGCCTTTAAGTGGAAAAACTCTGGCTGATAGTCACCACTAAAGGATAAGAGATAACATATACCTTTTAGATACACCACTCCACTGGTGAGGTAAGTGAAAGTATTAAAAACACTGGAAAGAAAAACTAAAGAAATCAAGTGTTTTTTATATCCAAATTGACAACACTAATAGGAAAGATGGCATTATGACAACGGTCTGATCATTGGGAAAAAAAATCTATTTAAAATGGAACTTAATGCTATTTTGGAAGCCCGTTGTAGGATGGAAGCCTCTTAGAATCTGCTTCAGAGTGAACCCTCCATACTGCAGCCTAACTGCCAGGGTGGAAAGGTAGACCCTCCAATAGCTGTCTGATGGGAAATCCAGGAAAAAGCAAAAGAATGACTCCCGACTTACTTTATCTATCACCACAGTAGGATGAAGTTGATGAGAGGTCAATTCCAGCATAGTGGTTTCTTTGTCATGGCCATGTAAGAGCTTACAGACATATCGACATACACACGAAAGTGATAAAGAATTAGGGATGGGTGGGCTGGTGAGATGGCTTAGCAGATACAGACACTTGCCATCAAGCCCTAACTCCTGAGTTCAGTACCCAGGGTTAACCAATTAGAAAAGAGAGAACTGATTCCCACAAGTTGGCTGACCACCACACATTCACCATGGTACATGGTACATGGTACACACACACACACACATACACATAAATATTTTTCAATTATTTTTAAAAATGGGGAAGCTGAAAATGGAGGTATATGCCTTTAATCCAAGCACTGGGGAGGGAGAAGCAAGCAGTTCCCTATAAAGTCAAGGCAACCCTGTTATTAAAGAGAGTTCCAGGCCAACCAATGTTTGGAATGATTCCTTATATGGGGTGGGTTTCTTTTGGGAGTAGGGGTGGACAAAGACTGCTCAGTGATAGAGAGCTTGCTTATCATGTCTAAGACTCTGGGTTGAAAGAAATAACTGTTCTGGTGTGCACACATATATACTGACAAAACACCCACATACATGAAATGCCCAAATGAATAAATCTTTAACTCCAACCAGAGAAATAAGTAGACTAGCTTTAGAACTTCACCTCTACATATTCTCTTCCAATTCTAATCTCCCAGTCTCACCGCTAACTCTGTGTAAGACCACCAGCTATAGATGGCCCTCTTCTCTGCCCCTATCTCTAGTGGATCATGCAGATCTTTTCCTCCAACCTTCCTCCACACTGAACCTATTATGCCCATCCCCAACTTAAGAAGGAACTTCCTGGGAACCCACCAGCCATCAGGCCTACCAGAAAAAAAAAAAAAGTTAGCCCACAAAGCAGGCAGGTGAGCTTCAGATCTTTACTCTCCCTCCCCTCCTCAAATCCAAACCCATCTCATCCTCAGACCCATAGCTGACTACCCGTTATAGCTTCTCCTCACTCTCTGTCCCCATTCCTAGAGGACTAAGCAGATCCTGGTGGAACACCAGGCTTTCTTTCTTCCTGTGGACCCTCTCAAGATCCCCTCTTAGCCCCATTCCCATTGCTAAGTGTCCCATAACCTACAACACATTTTAGTCAGAACCATGGGTAGCCACACCTTCAGGATCCCAAAAGAAACCCTTACCAGATAACACAGACCTACCACACCCTTATAAGAATCAGAGAAAGCAAGAAAAGAACACCCACCTAAGGAAACATGCATCAAGGGGGAAAAAAACTCCAAAAAAAGACAAGACTGGAGATCAGCACCTCGAATACAATCTTCTCAATCTCAGATGCTTAGATGGGTGGGCTGGGGGAAAGGGAAGGGGAGCAGGAGTGGGGAGAACAAGGGAATCCATGGCTGATATGTAGAACTGAATGGTATTGTAAAATAAAATAAAAGGGGAAAAAAGAAGAACAACAACACCACTTCTTCCAGATTTATTACATGGGAGGTCTACTTAAAAAAAAAAAAAAAGAGATCCTTCATACTTGAATGAGTAAATACTTTGAACATTTTTAATAAGTACCTGGTACATTGTAAACATGTTCTAGGTACTATCAAATGAAAGTATTATACAGACTGAGCAGGTTGTGTATATGAGTTTATGAATGTGTATAATTTAATGATAAAAGATGCCATAATTCTGAAAGAAATCAAGAAAAAGAGTTTAAAGATCGAAACAGGAATGGGAAATTATGTAATTATGTTATAATCCTCCAAGAATAAAACATATAATTTTAAAAAAAACAAAACAAAAAATCAATAATACCCAGGACAATATGTCTCCACTAGGGCCCAGCAACCCCACCACAGTAGGCATGGAATATAGCAACATAGCTGAAGCACAAGGCAAAGACCTTAAAATAGCCTTTATGAATATGATAGAGGTCATTAAAGAGGAAATGAATAATTGCTTAAGAAATTTACTCAAACATAAACAATAGAAGAAAATGAATAAAAATATTCAAGACCTGAAAGTAGAAATAGAATCAATAAAGAAAAACCAAACTGAGGGAAAATTGGAAATGAAAACTTTAGGAACTCTAAGAGAAAGCTCAGAGGCAAGTCAAATAAACAAAATACAAGATAGATGGAAGAGAGAATCTCAGGCAATGAAGACACAATAGAAAAAAAGGGATACCTGGGTCAAATAAAATGTTCAATCAAAAAAAAATTCCTGGAACAAATCATATAGGAAAGGTGGGACACAATGAAGAGACCAATCTAAGGATAATAGGAATAGAGGAAGGAGAAGAAATGCAAGTCAAAAGGCAAAGAAAATATTTCCTACAAAATCGTAGAAAAAAAATTCCCTAAACTAAAAAAGGAAATACCTATCATGCTATAAGAAGCATATGGAACACCAAATAGACTGGAAAAAGAAAAAGAAATTTCTCTCAGCACATAATAGTCAAAATATTAAACATATAGAACAAAGAATTTTAAAAGGGGAAAAGACCAAATAACATATAAAGGCAGGCCTCTTAAAATTACACCTTATTTCTCAATGGAGATTCTAAAAGCCAGAAGGCTTGGGCAGTTTTTCTACAAACTCTAAGAGACCATACATGCCATCCCAGACTACTATACCCAGCAAAACTTTCAATCACATTGATGGAGAAAATAAGATATTCCATGGCAAAAATAAATTTAATATCTAACTACAAGTCCAGGCTTACAGAAAGCACAGGACAAACTCCAACCTAAAGAAGTTGACAACACCTAAGAAAATACAAGGACTACATAATCCAAGACCAGAAATTTAAAAGAGGGGAAACACACACACAAAACAAACAAACAAACAAAAAACAAAATAAAAAAGCATGAAACAATAAATACTTAATTGATCACTCTCAATATAAATGGTCTCAACTCCCCAATAAAAAGACATGGGCTAAAAAAAAATGGAATTGAAAATAGGATTCATGCTTCTGTTGTATCTAGAAACCCACCTTAACATCAAGGACAGACATCACTTCATCATAAAAGAATGGAAAAAGGTATTCCAATCAAATGAACCTAAGAATAAAGCTGGTGTAGTTATTCTAATATCTGACAAAATAGACTTCAAAACAAAATAAAAAGGACACTACATACACAGCAAAAGAAAAGAAAAATCCCACCAAGAGAATATTATAATTCTTAACATATATTCAAACACAAGAGCAACCAAGTTTGTAAAAGAAACATTACTACAGGTTAAATCACATATTGACCCTAATACACTGATAGTGGGAGACTTCAAAATTCCACTCTTGCCAATAGACAAGTTTTTCAGCAAAATGACATTATAAACAAAATAGATTTAACAGATATTTACAGAACATTTCACCTAAAGAATATATCTTCTCAGGAACTCATGAAAATTTCTCCAAAACTGATCACATACTTAGACACAAGGCAAACTTGAAGCAATCCAGGAAAATTGAAATAGCACCCTGCATCCTCCCTGACCACAATAAATTAAGACTGGATATTAATAACAGAAACAACTCAAAGCTTACAAATCCATGGAAATTGAACAATTCACTGCTTATTGAAAAATGGGTCAAGACAAATTTTAAAAGAAATTAATGACTTTCTGGAATTGAATTAAAGTGAATACTCAATGTACCCAAACTGATGGGACACAATGAAGGCAATTCTGAGACACAAGTTCATAGCACTAACCCCTTGATCTACATTGGTGTTCTTCCTGCAAGATATGCTAGTGCAATTATGGCACAAAGCTTGAGAGAGTAACAAATCAATATCTAGTTTGAACTAAGGCCCATTCCAAAATATGGAACCCATACCCAACACTGCTTGAGTGACCAAGAACCTAAAATTAGGTGGCCCAGGGACCTAGTGCAAAACCAAATACTAGTTCTACTAAAAGAACAAATGACTCCTAATGACATTTTGTATACTCATAAGTCAGTGATTTGCTCAGCCATCATCAGAGAGGATTCCTTACTGCACCAAAGGAAGAAAGAATGTAAGAGTCAAAGGGGATGGAGAGCACCAAGAAAACAGTACCTTCTAAATAAACAGGACTGATGCACATATGAACTCACAGAGACTGAAGCAGCATACACAGGACCTGCACAACCAGAACCAGATAGTGTCCTAGAGCTGAAAGGAGAAGTGGACACATGACCCCATCCCTAACTCAGAAGCTATCTAAAATTGATAACTACTGGCAAGAGTAAAATTTAGTTTTCTCCAAGGGAGTCTCATTTGGGAAACAAAGTACTCTAAGGGTAGGCTGCATGCCACCAGTAGATGGCCAACAGAAAACAAACTCAACAGCATCTTTAAAGAGTCCCTGTCTTATAATGTCATGTCAGGGCTTCCCTTTAGCTTTTTTTAAATTTTTAATTTATTCTTTCTTTATTTTTACAGGGAACCTCAAAGTAGGCTCAAAACACTCCAAGACCAAGTTCTCAGCACAAAGAAGATTTATTTGCCCCAGAGAGACAAAGGGCAGGGATACAGGACAAAGATTGGAGATAGAGGA
This sequence comes from Peromyscus leucopus, assembly GCF_004664715.2. NCBI lineage: Eukaryota > Metazoa > Chordata > Mammalia > Rodentia > Cricetidae > Peromyscus > Peromyscus leucopus. The sequence goes on from NC_051070.1 coordinate 98,808,465, forward strand.
AGCTTGAGAAGGGGAAGGAAATGAAGATGAGAGAAAAGAAGCAAGGAAGAGAGATAAGAGGTATTTGTCCTTGGGGGGGAGGCGGCACGGACAAAGAACTGCCTCCAGATAGACAGGAGATAGTCATGGCCCATAGGCAAATGGTGGCTTTTAAAGGTAAAATGGGAAACCTCCTGTTAGGAGGAAGTATTTAGTTTTAATTGGGCATATTAACTAGGTTAGCCAAAAGGGACTTCTGATTGCTGGACTTCAATACTTTGACAGCTGCACCTTGCTAGACAGCCTCAGGAGGAGGAAGTGGCCAAATAAGGAAAGAGACCCTAGTGGTTAGCTTTAGGATATTGTAATGTGTCAGAGCCACATGCTCAAGTGTCCCTTCCACTTTAGTTATATATTTATCACTCTCTTTACCCTGCATGTCCTTTGTGTATATAACATCCAGCTTAGTGTTTTTATGGGATCCCCAGTGTGCTAACAAGTGATGTCTGCTTCTGTATCTGTTTCTTGTGCCTTTTCTTGGGCACTTCTGTTTGTTTTATCCTTTTCTGATGTGCTAGCTTTTGCTTTAATCATTATATTATATTATATTATATCATATTATATTATATTATACTATACTATACTATACTATACTATACTATTATTTTCCTTTAGACGCCTATTTGTTTTTCTTTTACTCTTTTTTTTTCTTTTTGGTTTTTTGAGATAGGATTTCTCTGTGTAGCCCTTGCTGGTCTGTTTGTTTTCTAATGAGAGACAGAAAGGGGTTTGATCAGATTGGGAGGGGATGTGGGGAGAAATTGGGAGGTATAAACTATAATCAAGATATATGAGAAAAAAATCTATTTTCAGTAAAAGGGAAAGAAAGAAAAACAAAGAATTCTTGGTTCTGTATAGATCAGAATAAAGCAAGTGCACAAAAAGAGTTTCTTCCAGGAGTGGAGGTAGAGGAGTGATTTGACTTGCCTTACCTGTTACCTCTCCTTAAAAGTGAAGGTCTTAGGAACTCTGCTTCTCAAAATACAGTCCATGGAAAAGCAGCACCATGTAAGAGTTTTCTATGAATGAAAATATAATTCCGCACTCCATTCTCCTGAATCAGAATGTATGTATGTATGTATGTATGTATGTATGTATGTTTTAAGAAAGCCTCCAAAGATTCACAGGAAAATAAGCCTTTCAGAAGCACACCTCTAAAGCAGAATATTTTGGTAGAAGACTGATGTCATATGTTGATTAAATGAAATGGGACATTAAGAGCTAAAACACTGGGCCACAGGATTGACATTTATCCCACAGTGGTGCTTTATGAGGAATGCATGTGATTTTATACATGATACAATTTTCTTAAAATATCTCTTGCATTCAAAGAATGTGAACTTTTGCTGTATCTCACATCCAAGTTAATAATATACCTTGAAGACATATAATAATGTATAAATAACTTGCTACCATACTATGTACTCAGCTTGTATAATCCTGCCTTTAATAGAACAATGTAACCACATATTATTTACCTTGGATTTCCCATGGAATAAGCATTTATAACTTAAGCTAAATACATACATAGCTTGAATCTTAGTTGTGTAATCTTTCATAACCCTGACCCAGAGAAATGTATGCATGCATTATGCCCATGTTCACAAGCTCCCCAACCAGACCACCAAGGAGCCAACTTCCTATGCAAAAACAAAAGCAGCTGAAACAGTTATTCTTGAAGGAGTAACTAGGTTGAAGGAGTATAACCTCTCAGTGGTAGACTGGCATTTAATAAAAGAGATGAAGCCACCCACAAGCCAAGAAGAATGGGAGGCTGAATTCCAAAAACACCAGCAATTTCAAGAATTTAAAATCCTGAATCATGACAGGACACTGGAGGAATTCAAGTTTATTTGGTACATGGAATACTCACACTGAATGTGAGGTCCAGCTGTAGGTCTTGCATACATCCTACTTCACAAATGAGTCTATCAGATATGCTAAGCCTGTAGGCTGAAGATGATGCCCCAAAGTGCAGAGATACCTCAGGTGACTGTCCAGGCAGTTGGCTGTTTCTGTCAACTCACATTTTTTTGGAAATCACTTGCTGGCACTTTTTGTTTTACTAGGTAATATTTCCTTCTCAGGTCTCTGAGGGAGCTGAAGATTAGATAGTTATAATTACAGTTTTCCTTGTTAAGAAATTCAGAAAAGAAACTTACTAAGAGGTGTTAAATGTGTAAGTTTGAAAGACATCATAAGATAGTTTTCTGTTGGTAATGTAAATTAGGATAGAAAGCACATTAAGTACATTTTGAACTCATCAAAATAGGATAGATAATGGAATATTTTCACTGAATTTGTCAAATGCAAATGGCCTAGACATTGTTGATGTATTTATTGCTTGTACATGTTGTATATAGTTATTATACTTGTGTATAGTTTTTTTGTATTAGTTATAACTTTTTAATTTTTTTATTTAGACAAAAAAGGGGAATGTGGTGATATTTTATTTGTGCTTTGATAAATAAAGCTTGCCTGGAAAATCAGAGGAAAAAGAAAGCCATTATAAGTAAACAAAGAAGTCAGGCAGTGGTACCACATTCCCTTAATCCTATCACTTAGCATGCAAGATCTCTGTGTGTTCAAGGCCACACTGAAAACAGAGCCAGGGGTGGTGGCACACACCTTAATTCCACAGCAAGGCATACAGACATGGGTAGATAGGAAGTAACTCGCATATGGAAGCTTCAGAGTTGGTGAGGTAAGGTTAGCTGGTGGCTTTCCCTATTTCCCTGATCTCTCTAAGGCTTTCACCCCTATATTTGGCTCCCTGTTTTTTATTTAATAAGACCATTTAGAAATACTTCTACAGTGGATGGGAAAGGAGAGAACATGTGGGGGAGGGAGGGAGATGGGAGAGATTATGGGACAGATACTAGAATTGGAGGTTATTTAGGTGTGATGTAGAAACCTAGTACAGTGGAAATCTAACAGAATGACACTAGCAAAGTCTCCTAGTAATGGGATATATCAAGCCTGAACTGGCCATCTTCTATAACCAGGCAAGGCTCCTAACTGTGGGATTGGGACATCAACCCAGCCACAAAACCTTTGACCTACCATCTGTCCTGCCTGCAAGATGTGCTGGGGTAATGGTGGTACAGAGCTTGGAGAAGTGGCCAACCAATGACTGGTTCAACTTGAGGCCCATGTCATGAAAAGGAGCCCATTCCTGATGCTGTCTAGATGTCCAGAAACTAGAAACTGGATGGCTCAGAGACCTGGGTAAAACCAAATACAACAGATAGATGATTGATTGATAGATAGATAGATGACAGATAGATAGATAGATAGATAGATAGATAGATAGATAGATAGATAGATAAACGATTAGAGCATGTGAAGTGGACAAACCTACAGTTCCAAAATGTCATGGCATAAGACAACAACAGGATATCTATGAGGAGCCCCAGTGAAAGCCCATTATTGATCACATAGCAGAAACCAGAGGTCTCAAGCCAGACTGATGACTCATGACAATGAATACTTGCTGTGGGATGTTCTGTATGTCCTGTGGGAGCCCTTCTTGGGTTCTTTGTGGCGTTACCCAGCAGGTCCGCATAGAGGATGATTAGGACCATGGGCCTGAGTGCAGGTGTCTGAGATGGTCTGCACTTGGCTGTGCTGGGGGATGGTCTGTATGTCAAGTTGCTCTGATTGGTCAATAAATAAAACCTGATTGGTCGTGGCTAGGCAAGATGTATAGGCGGGACTAACAGAGAGGAGATATAAAAGAACAGGAAGGCAAGAGACACGGCAGCCGCCGCCATGACCAGCAACATGTGAAGATGCCGGTAAGCCACCAGCCACATGGCAAGGTATAGATTTATGGAAATGGACTAATTTAAGCTATAAGCACAGTTAGCAAGAAGCCTGCCACGGCCATACAGTTTGTAAGCAATATAAGTCTCTGTGTTTACTTGGTTGGGTCTGAGCGGCTGTGGGACTGGCGGGTGACAAAGATTTGTCCTGACTGTGGGCAAGGCGGAAAACTCTAGCAACAAATACTTGCAAGTAAAGATAAACCAACTAAAGGGTAAATTCTGTGTCTCAATGGGCCACACTACAGCTTCCATGATAACATTCTCTTATTTTGTATTTTTTGTTTTGTTTTGTTTCTTTGTTTTGTTCTTGTTTTTTCTTTTAAAATTGGTTTTGATAGCAGGGAGGTTGAAAGGGCAGATGGCAGATGTGAGGAGACTGGGAAATAAGTGGTATCAGAATGCGTGATGTGAAATCCAGAGTCAAGAAATGTTAAAACAAAAAATCAAGTTGACCAATGGAATCAAATTAAATACACAGATGTAAATCCACACACCTATAGACACTTGATTTTTGATAAAGAAGTCAGAAATATACAGTGGAAAAAAAGAAAATGTCTTCTACAATTGATGCTGTTCTAAGTGAATGCCTGCATGTAGAAGAATGCCAATAGATTCATATCTATCACCCTGCACAAATGTCAAGTCCAAGTGGATCAAAGGCCTCATCATAAAACCAAATACACTGAGCCGGATAGAAGAGAAAGTGGAAAATAACCTTGGAAGCATTAGCACAGGAGACAACTTCCCGAATAGAAAAAGAATAGCACAGGAACTAAGACAAACAGTTAATAAATGGGACCTGATGAAACTGAAAAACTTCTGTAAGGCAAAAGACATAGAGAATAGGACAAAAGGGCAGCCTATAGAATGGGAAAAGATTTTCACTAACTCCACATCTGACAGAGGAATAATATCCAAAATGTATTAAGAACTCAAGATATTATATATCAATAAACCAAATAATCCAATTAAAAATGGAATACAGAGCTAAGCAGAATTCTCAACAGAGGAATCTCAAATGTCTGTAAAACATCCTTAGCCATCAAGGAAATGCAAATAAAATTACTTTGAGATTCCATCTTACACCTGTCAGGATCGCTAAGATAAAAATACAAATGACAGCTCATGCTGGCAAGGGTGTAGAGCAGAAGCAGTCCTCCATTGCTGAGTACAAACTTGTATATCCACTTTGGAATTCAATATGATGGGTCCTCAAAATTGATCTATCTTAAGACCCAGCTATACCACTCTTAGGCACATACCCAAAAGATGCCCCACCATACCACAAGGGCATCTGCTCAACTATGATCATAGCAGCTTTATTCATAATAGATAGAAACTAGAAACAACCTCTATGTCCCTCAACAGAAAAATGGACAATGGAGTATTACTCATATGTTAAAAAACAGTGACATCATGCTGTGGGATGTTCTGTATGTCCTGTGGGAGCCCGTTCTTGGGTTCCTTGTGGCTTTACCCAGTAGGTCCGCATAAAGGATGATTAGAACCACGGGCCTGAGTGCAGGGGTCTGAGATGGTCTGCACTTGGCTGTGCTGTGGGATGGTCTGTATGTCAAATTGCTCTGATTGGTCAATCAATAAAACACTGACTGGCCAGTGGTTAGGCAAGAAGTATAGGCGGGACTAACAGAGAGGAAAAAAGAAAGAACAGGAAGGCAGAAGAACTCACTGCCAGCCACTGCCATGATAAGAAGCATGTGAAGACACCAGTAAGCCATGAGCCACATGGCAAGGTATAGATTTATAGAAATGGATCAATTTAAGCTATAAGAAGAGTTAGCAAGAAGCCTGCCATGGCCATACAGTTTGTAACCAATAGAAGTCTCTGTGTTTACTTGGTTGGGTCTGAGTGGCTGTGGGACTGGCTGGTGATAAAGATTTGTCCTGACTGTGGGCCAGGCAGGAAAACTCTAGCTACAACATCATGACATTGACATTGACAGGCAACTGATGAAATTAGAAAAGAGGAGACGGTTTAGTTTAGTGGTAGTCAGCATATCTAGCAACTACAAAGCTCTGGGTTTGATCCCCAGCACCAATTTTTTTTAAAAGCTTTTATTTAGCTGTTTCTAATGTTCGGTCTTGTTTTATATGCAAAAATATTGTATTTATTGACAAAATATTGTCATGTGGAAGTGCAGTAACATTTATAATCTCAGCTCCAAAATAGAAATAAAAACACCTTATTTCTGAAGCTTTCATTTTATTCCACTCCTATAAATAATAATTTTACACAGAAATAGTATTCAATGGTCTCCAGGCTACAGTTATAGTTCAGTTGTATGTCTACTGTGTGACTTCAAATATATTTTATTTAGATGTCACATGCATTCAACTATGTCAGGGTCCCGCTAAGATTTGCTTCTATACAAACACTTCCATTTGAACTTCCTGACCCTGAAGTCACTTGATGTTTTAAATTATTCAGGATAAAAAAAAATAAAAATCAGCTCTGTATTAACAACAGTGAAGATACAAGTCCTAGACTCCCATATCATCTCTGTTACAACTAACAAACAGGCTGTTAAATTATTTAAGCCCCAGTTTCTTTACCTTCACAGCATTTCTGTGAAGACAAAATGGGAAAATTTTTATAAAGCATCAAGACAGACCAAAGGTCACTACAAATATGTCATTTTAATTCAATAGAGCATATTTGAGAAGTAATCCAAGAAAACAGGAAGGAGAGGGGGGTATGGGGCCAAGGGAGAAGGAAAAAGAAAACACAGAAATGTGACACTGTGCGGTCATTTATCAAACCTCATGCTCAGTTCCCTAAGACTTCTGAAAACATTTATGAAACAGATTCCAGGAGCTGCCTAAGTGTTGTGTGACATTTGTACACTGTGTAAAGATGTAATGCTGTTATTGGTGTAATAAAAAACTAAACGGCGAATAGCTAGACAGGAGATTATAGGTGGGACTTCTGGATAGAGAGAGAACTCTGGGAAGAAGAAAGGCTAATTTGACAGCCAGATTCAGAGAAAGCAGCATGGGCCATATGGAGATGAGTTAATGAGCCTCATGGAAGAAGACAGATTTAAAAATGTGGGTTCATATAAGTTATAAGAACTAGTTAGGAACACACCTGAGCTAAGGCCAAGCTTTTTTAATTAATAATAAATCTCCATGTCATTATTTGCTGGCTGGTGGTCATGATGAGAAAGTGCTACTACACCTAAGTGAGATATAAAGGAAGAAAGCATGTGCCCAAGGGTTCATGTTCCCAATAATTACACTATTAGTAGTAGTAGGTCAGCCACACTTCCATTTTGCAAAAGAAAGAAGCAAGAGTATATAGGATGGTTCTAAATGAGAAATATCAGGTTGTTAACAAATGGAACTACACAACTACTTGGTCCTGATTATTATCACAGTACCTAGAAGAAGCAGTGTGGCAAAATATGCAACATTATAATCATGATTTGGGGTAACTAACTATACAGGTTTTCCAAGCATGCTTCACATTCACTAGAATATCTTTGATGTAGCTCTGATACTACTACAACCTAACTCATACCAACATACATATTTCTAACAGCCACTGAATTTTTGCCACCTAAATTTTGCTATGTTCTGATTATGCTAATTTTTTTAAGTCTTGTATTTCAACATTTTGGATGTGATTTTGGTAATCTGGTGAGCATGCATATTCCTATATCCTTTGTAAACACAATTAACAAATCTACTTTTATTAAATTTCCTCTTGTAATAGCTGTTTAGCCAAGCCTGGAACACATTTCAACCACAAAGTGGAAACATTCATCTTGCTTCTTAGGCTAATATTCTGTTCCATCTTAATCTGTTTTCTCCTTTTCCTCCATCTCCTCAAAGCAGTACATCTTCACAAGCTGCACCATCAATCAAATCCTCTAGAAGCTGAGATTAACTGAGTATATGAACTACTCCAGGGCAGATCTCACATTCACCAAATGATGAAATCCATGTGTTTGTTTGTTTTGTTGGTTGGTCGGTTGGTTGGTTGATTGTTTTGTGTGTGTGTTTTTATTTGGTTATAGTTTGTTTGGTTTGTTTGGTATTTGCTCATTTGTGGTCATGTTGTATTTTGTTTTCTTGGGTTGGAGCATCTGTTGTTGTATTGAGTTTTTGAGTTGGGTAGGTAAAAAGGGGAAGCGAGGATCTGGAAGGACTTGGGAGAAGGGAAGAATATGACCAAAATATATTTCAACTTAAAAATGGTTTTTTGTTTTTTTGGATTTTCGAGACAGAGTTTCTCTGTGTAGCTTTGTGCCTTTCCTGGATCTCGCTCTATAGACCAGGCTGGCCTCGAACTCACAAAGATCCGCCTGGCTCTGCCTCCTGAGTACTGGGATTAAAGGCGTGCGCCAGCACTGCCCAGCTAAAATGGTTTTTAAATAATGAAAAAAAATTTAAAAGAAGTTGGGTTTAAGCAAACAATTTAGTTTTCCAGTAAACAGCAGTCTTATAGTTGTTTATTTAAACATAAAATTTTAAGTCATATAAAAAACTGGGCACAAGGGAATAATTGTATGCTTGTTTCTTCAACTCTTGTGTGCTCTGAATGCAGTGTTCTTAGGTTTAAAAGTGCCTGGATTAAAGAGAAGCAAAAAAAAAAAATCCCCTGAGGTAATAACATATGGAACAAAGCTATTCCATTGGGCTTCCATCCCCTTCTCATCTGCTCTTGGTGATGAGATACGGGAGGTTCAAAACTGGGCTATAAATATTTTTTTGATGTGATCCTCAATCTTCACTGGAAAATGACATTACCAGATGTTTTCCTTCTTTTCCCATAGCCTCTAAATATATCAAAACTCTAATATAAACAAAAAGGAGAATAAGACGGAAGGAAATGCCTCTTAGCTCTGCTGGAAAAAGGCCCATCCACTAACTCAATAAAACAGATGAGTGATTTCTCTTCATAAACTGTCACCCAACACTTCTGGAAACCAATAATAAGCATGTAGCAAAATCAGGTTCATTTTTCTCCCAGACTATGGATTCTTATACTTGCATAAAATATTTTTAAGAGACTCCAAGTAGGTCCATGAGAAAGCACTTTTCTTTTCCACATTTTGAAATAGGACAGCTCATTCACCCATATAGGCCCAAATATAGCATCACATTTCCACAGACAGGAAGTGCTGGGAGATTACTGGGTCAAGAGTCTGACCTGAGGGTTCCAGCTCAGTCGGAGAGTTTCTGTCTAGCCAGGGTCAGAGTCTAGGTTTAATCAATAAACTACCAAAAAACAAAATCCACCCCCCCAAAAAAAGAGACTAGGGCAGGGAGGAAAGATTCATCATTACATTTTCAGAAGTAATAAAGATTATCAGTGATGAGAATTTCCCCTGCCCTGTGAGCTACAGGGGAATGAGTTTAGTCCATGTGGCACTTATAGTCTTCTTAACCTCAATATGCACTAGCTGAAAAGCAAGAGTCAGAGAGAGAAGGAAGGAGGAGGACAAACACATTGTTATTGCAATGAATCAGGCTCTAATATACAAAAGTTATATTCATAATCTAATTTTAGTATACTTAATTATTATATGATGGTCTGCTTATCAATGCTCTGAAATTGTTGACTTGGGGAAAACACAACAGAAAACCCATGATAAATACTAATTAATAAAATAATCTTAATCACTCATAAAAAATCCTTTGGTGCCATGGTATTCTCATTCTTAATTTAAACAAATTGGTGCACATAATATTTAAGGTATAATAGCCTATGACTGTGATAAAATGGTGCATCAGAGGGCTATCATTTGACTTACCTCTCCATTCCCTTTCCCTGAAACTTCACAGCAGTTAACTGTGAGGTTAATTGCAATAGTGTTTCAACTATCAGGACAGACACCCTAGTGGGTAGAATGTGAAAATCTTAAATTTGCTGGCAGGAGTCACCTGTGGGAAACCAAGAGAGAACATGCTTTCTCTAGATAAACTTTCTGTTATTATGTACCAATATGGTTAGCCTGAAAGACCCCATATCAACTGTTTATAATCACCTTTGAGGTACTACATATGTTGGTTTCTAGAACTTCAAGTTTTGTGTCACAACTTTCGTTTACAGATGAGACCTTTGGACTGTGAGTCACAAGACAGCTCTCCTCTCTTCCTTTCACAAGCCTATAATCAAATTAAGAATTCACATTCATGCTTGTAAAAAATCAAAGAAGACATACCCAAAATGAGTGATGAAGAAAGCCACAGAATCTGTCTCTGTGTCTCAGGAAGTCTAGTCCTACTGTCTTTCTAATGAATGAATATAGATCATGATACATGCTTTGAGTGACAAGGGACCTTCATGGCTAACAGGCTGGCCATGAGGGGGTCCCTGCTTTGTGACTTCTGTTTGGAGAGGACCCTACAGTTCTGCTATTGACTATTATTGAGGAAAGAGAAATGCCATAAGAACATCCTCTTACATTGGCTACTACAAAGGTTTCAGCCTGTTTTACCTGTCCCAGTGTCAGGAAAATGACAGAAACTAAATTAATTCCTAGCATATGAAAAGCATGATATTATATGCTTTATATGTTTTACTTTCATAAACAAGATAAAATGTTCTTATCTTTTCAAGGAGGTAGTGTGATTATCCACTTGACAAATAAAGAAACTAAAGTTCAAACTCCTGCCCCAAGAACAGGACTGAGCAATTTCCCTTGGGGGCTAGAGAGATTATAGCTCATTTGTTAACAGAGCAGAGGATCTGTGTTCTGCCCCCAGCAATCACATCAGGATACAGGCAATCCATCATGTTCTTCTGATCTCCACAGGCACCTGTATTCACATGTGCACATATCTACCTGAGTATACATAATTCAAAATAAAATAAACCTTTGTGTGTAGGACAGAGATTTGATTTCCCATGAATGTGAGCACAGGAAGTCTTATTCTCAATCTTACACTCAATACCACAACTCCATACATATCTATAAATACTTAACAATGCTACTTCTAAGGTTCTACACAGACACACACACACACACACACACACACACACACACACACAGGCTACTTATTTCACTTGCAACAGCAGAAAGTGGGCAAACTCCTGTGGAATGTTGTGCTCTGGAATAACTAGTCCACTCTTGTGGGATCTGCAAGAAGCCCTCTGATGTCCTAGTCACCTCTCAAAAGCCCAGTCTCCAACACCAACAGTGCTTGTCTCCAGGTGCTGTACCACCTAATTGCCCTCCCTTCAACTTTTCTGTCCTACTGTGGTACTGGCTGTATGAGACCTTCACAGAAGCAGAGCAGATGCTGGTGCTGTACTCTGACTCCACCAAAATCATCCACTCTAAAGTATGCTATTACAGCAATAGAAAAAGGTAAGGCAATGGCTTAAATGAAAACATGATTATTTCCCAAATTGTAACACCCATATGGATGCTGGGAATGAAATTCATGTCCTTGAGGAAGATCAGTCAGGGCTCTTAACTACTGAGCATTCTCTCCAGCTCCAATTTTCAAATTCTTTTAATCAGTTCAAAATGGTAATTTAGTGAGACAAATGCAAGATAAAGGACATGAAACCAAAATTGAGAATACTGGGGGTATAGAAGGAAAAAGGGAAGAGATGGGGACATAAGGAAGCAATAGAGGAGTCTGAATGACCCAAGTGCATTATATGCATGTGTAGAATTATCATGATGAAACCCCTTACTTTGAACAATTAATAGATGCTAACAAAAATGTGACAACCATATGCTACTATGCAAGTGCAACAGTTTTTTAACATTATTCACATTATTTCTTGCACATTAATTAGTAGGTTTGGCAAGGACTTACCGTTGTGATAAGAGAATGCAATAGTTTCTCAAGTATATTTCAACAAACTGCTTATCTTATATGTTAGTCAACACAACAAATAACAGACATTGAAATATAGTGATACTAGGTTACTTAAAATGAACTCATTTTTTTCAATTTAATTTAATATTAAACTGTAAACAGCAGGCTTGATACTCTATAAATCTGTGGTAAGAAAAAACACAGTGTTGGTAATTCACAGAGAGGTAGAAGAAGAAACAGTTCAAGCCAATGAGCTAGTTACTATTTGTTGAATCAAGATAGCCATGGGAAGCACTGAACTAAATCCAAATTGAATAGCTATGGGACTTCAAACTACAGCCTACATACAAAATGAGAGAATACAAATAAATGTATAAATTGAGCCTATCTGTCCCCACCTCTACACATTAGGAAGCTGAAGTCAGGGAAAGGCTAGGCCAAAGACTCCAAAGAGATCAACTTACACAAGCCAGATTGGGGACAGACCCTGACCAAAAGCCATTCATCTTGCAACAATAACTCCAGTGTAGAAAGAAGTAACATAGTCACTTAAACAAATATCCTGTTGCCAAACTCCTTATAAAGCTAGCAGCCATAGTTTCCCAGAGAAGAGCTAGAAGTGGCTTGTTTAAATACAAATCATCAAATATTATACCTTATCTGAAAATGCTTTGTTTTATACAAATCATCAAATATTATATTGTATCTGAAAACGGCTGAAATATGAATTGACATAACTTAATTACACAATCATACCAAGAAGTACTTTGCAAGATCCATTAAAACCCAAAAATGCCAAGTTGTACATTCCTATATATAACCCCAGCACTTGGGAAAAGGGGGCAGGAGGGTGGCTGCAAGTTAGAAGGCAGCTTAGTCTACATGGTGCAATCCATGCTAACCAGTGCTATAGTGAGACTCTGTCTCAAGAACATACACATTGGGAAGTGTGGGGAATGGAGAGACTGCTCAGTAGTTAAGAGTTCTTACTGTACAATCCTGAGGACCAGAATTTGGATCCCACACTCACATAATAAGACAGTCATCCCATAAATGCCTGTCACCCCAACCAAAAGACCTGATGCCCTCTTCTGGCTTCCATGTATGCATAATCATGAGAAAACCTATATGCATTTATTTATAGCTAAGTAAATGAACAAAACAAACAAAATTTACAAGAATATATATATAAATCATAAAAATATATTCTTTAAGGGAATTATCTCCCCTCTTGGAGTTGCATATTGTGTGATTAGATGACAAACTGGTTTAGGTTGATTGTTTTTTTATTTTGCATACATTTATGTGTCTTAGCTACATTTTTAAATGTAAGTAATAGTAGTGAAATAACCTAAATTACCAACAATTGGAAAATAATTAAGTGTGGCAAGACACTTGGCTGGGGAGCTACTAAAATAATTTTATAGGTAGATAAACAGCTCTAAAAATACAGTTTAAGAAGTGAAAGTGATATATAAAAAGGCTTTGATGATATAATTAGAGCTATATAATAAGTTGAACTCAGGAGCTGGGGAGATGACTCAGTGGGTAAAGCTGTGCAAGATGAGGACCCGAGTTCAGACGCCCAGGGCCCATGTAAAGCTTGGCGTGGTCATGCACATCTGTAATCCCAGTGTTCCTTCCTACAGTGCAATGAGAGCCAGAGTCAAGGGAATGACTCAAAGGTGAAGGCTAGGACCAATGCCTAAAGTTGTTCTCTGAACAATACAAAAATAAAGAGAGACAGACAGACACACAGATTTTTTTAAGTTTAATTCATGTCATAATATAAAAAAAAATGGCAATTTTATTTGAAGCTGCAAAAGTGATGGATTTTTCCAGAAAGGAAACCTAAAGAGTGTAAAAATAGATGATGAGGAAAGACAGAGGTAGGCAAAAAGACGTATGCTACACAAAGGAGGAAGATACTGGGGGATTATAAAGGGCATCAGTGTCAGGTGGTGGAGATACAAAGGAAGGAAACTCACTTTGTTCAAAGATTTCATGATGCTGTATAACACCTTATGTGCTAATTTTTTAAAGACATAGCTGTGGGAACAGAATTTATAGGGAGGGGAAGCTGTTAATAGGGATAAGAAGGAGATGCGAGAACAAGGGTGACAGCAGAGTACACTTTATTTATGTATGAAACTGTTAAAGAACAAATATAAAACAATTCCATAGGTGTCTTTAAAATTATTTTTTTAATTTGCTTAGCAATCCCAAAGTAACTAGAGCTCCATAAGTACAATCTAGCTTTCCCCATCTCCTTCCTCTGTTTTCCCATTGAAAGTACAATCAGTACTTTTAAAAGATTCTTTTGCAGTGATATGAATTAGTTTCAGAGATTTTTAGAATGAAATAGCCAAAAATGGGAGTAACATTTGCAGATGTACCCATACAATGACTGAAAGAAGAGTCCCACGCCACACAGGTGCTTCTTACTTCTTCTATTACTTACCATTAAATTAAAGTCAGTGAGACCATTTTATTTCTGACAAACAAAAGCCCTCCAGATTGGAGATCTTGAAATTGGGGTTCAATTATTAATTTTCTTTGTGACCTTGAACAAATAACCCATATTCTCCCTCCCTGTCTGTAACATATGGGAACAAGTTGTGCATGGATCATGTGCTGATCCTTAAGGTCCTCTCCTCATCCAGCATCCTGTAATGATTCTGTCATCTTCATGAGAATAGAATATAGAGCTCCAAAGGAAGAATAAATTGGCACAGCCTTTCCAGAAGACAATGTGGCAATTTATATCAAGAGCCTTAAAATGCCCAGACACTTTTATATAGTAATTTCATTACCTTTTTTCCTAATGAAATTATCAAAGATGTCTAGAAAGATTTTAATACAAAGAAATTTTATCTTATATACAATTCCTAGTAGATAGGAATTGATTAAGTAATTGCTCTGCATATTTTTGATGTGTTTTGAAATCATTGGAAAATATGTTTTAAAGGAGTGTATAATGAAACAGATGAAGGTAGTGCCTTAGAAGCAAGCAGCCCTCTCCAGATTCTGAGCAGCTCACCATGGGAACACTCAAAAAACATCTCAGCAAAGGAGAGACTGAAGTAACGTTCTGAACTTTGGTATTGAAAGAGACTTAGAGAGATCCAGACACTCTTGGTACCAGAACAAGGGATGAGGAAGAGCCCACAGCACCCCGGAAATGGAGCACAAATGAGGAGTAACCTGAAGGAGAGTGGGGAGAACCAGCACCAATGCAGATTCAGGGCAGAGCATGTTGTGAACACAGGAGGTAGATGCATGAGTGCCAGTGTTGGGACTAGCTCTTCATGTCTCATCATGAGCCCTCCCTTGACCACCTTGAGAAGTTCATGCCCTGGGCCTATTTTGAGATAAGAGTATCTGCATATTCCTTTTCTTTAGAACTTAGAGCAAGCATTGTCATGCCTACCTAGTCAGTTTCTATTTTGTGACCTAATATGGCCCCAGCAAAATACTACTGAAGCAAGCTCATTGAAAATTGCATAAGAGGGATTCTAACGGAAGAAACAAAACTGAGTAAAGTGTACTTTTTGGCAGCTCAGTTTGCCAGGAGGCATGTGTAAGAATATGCAGGCACTAGACCTCAAATAAAAAAAAAAAAAGATGACTGAGAAGTACTGAACTGCTACAGCACACTCACACCCAATATTTTTACCCTACCCTCCATGTGGTTTCATGGGCTCTTAGGTTCAGAACAATACCACAGCACCAAATCTGCTCCATGAGACATTCAGTTACTCTATCCAGAGTAAATTTCTAGTGGTGGAACTTTGGTTTCATGCTATCTTATACCAGAAAGCAGGAAAACAAAGCTTTCAAACCAATTTTGGTAATAAGCCACACCTACTGACTCACAGGTAAACAACATGCACAATCAAGGAGGAGGAATTACTCAGCCTTTGCTCTCTTCAAGGGGCAGAGAGCCCAATAAGACTCACAAAAAAGAAGTGCAGGAGGGTAGAGTGAGTGAATACTCACCCATGCCCACAAGACCACATAAGCAAAGACACACAAGAACACATAAGCAAAGACAATAGTTCTTGACATTTCTTTATTTTGGTCTGTTCTGTGTTTTCTGATTGGTTCATTGGTTCATAAAGTTATGTAGACAGACAGACAGACAGATAGATAGATAGATCATAAACTCTTTTGGTTTGTTTCTGTTCATTTTAACCAGTAATTTTCAAACTAGTCCATAAAATTGAAAGGAACAAAATTTTACAAACCCATTGTATGTATTATGCAAGTATTACATTGATACCAAACAAAAGAAGGACAAATCAACAAGGCAAGGTAAAGACCAAATTTTTTTATGAATATAGGTGCAAAAACATCTAGACAAATACTTGCAAATAAAATTCAAAACCTATTTAAATAGTCATAAAGTGTTATCAAGTTAGTTAAATTTAATGACCTAAGGACAGTCTAGCATATCAATAAATATAATACAGCACATATGTAGAATCAAGAACAAAGATCACAAAATCATTTAGATATATGTGGGGAAACAATTTGACAAAATTCAGCATGGACTTATGATAAAAGCTTTGAAAAGTTTACAGAAGAATCATGCTTCAATGTATAAAAATGTACACATGGCAAAACCTATAACCAATATTAAACTAAACAGAGGGGTACTGAAAACATTTCTTCTAAAATTAGGAAGGACATTCACACTTTCTATTTTTATTCAATATACTGCTTGAATTTTTTGGTAAGCAAGAAGAAATAAACACCAGAGAAACAAACAGACAAAAAATTACCCTGAAATTTGTGCTAGAACAATCTTAAATCTGATAAGCATTTATGTAAGCATTGTATATACAAAATCAAAACATAAAAATCCATGGCTTCTCTATATGGCAACTATGAACTTTCAAAGAAAGCAGTGGAAAAAACTCTTCAGTGTAGTTTCAAAGTATACATAGGAATACACTGAACCAAGAGTGTAAAAGACTATACAATAAAAACGTTACGATATTAGAAGATAGAAAAGACCTACTGTGCTCATTAGTTGGCAAAATTATTAATGATAATGTAGAAATGGTTACATATTACAAAAAGCACTATACAAAATTAATGTAATTCCCATTAAAGTTAAAATTAAAAAACTCTGTGTAATATACTTTGCTCATGTTTTCCTCTACCATCCATAACTCCTCCTATAACATCCCTAGCCAACAAATTATCAGAATCTCTCTCTGTTTCTCTCTCTCTGTTTCTCTCTCTCTCTCTCTCTCTCTCTCTCTCTCACACACACACACACACACACACACAGAGAGAGAGAGAGAGATACACACACAAATAAATTAATTAATTAATTAAATTAAAAGCAAAAAGAAAACAAAAAATTAAAATCAAAACAAAACAAAAAATCCAATGAGACAAAAAGTAACAATTTAGAAAAGGCCCACAAAAAAAGTGGAGTTCATTTTGTGTGGTCAACTATTCCTGGGCATGGAGTCTGCCTTGGAGTGTGGTACCAATGACGTGTAGTTGGAGAAACAAATTTTCCCTTCCTCAGGAGGAATAAATTGCAAAATTATTCTTGGTTAGTTGTAAGACAAATTGCTAAGTAGTCTTATTAATAACTCCCCCGTAAAAAAAAACATGAAACCAGATATTGGGGTGAAAACTGAGAGATCAGAGGATAGGACAAGCCACAGCCAACCTCACCTTACCAATTCCTCAGCCTCCAGAGAGAGCTACTTCCTCTATACTTATACCTACTAACCTTTCTATGCCTGCCCTCTTACTTCCTCCCTCCATCCAGCTACATCACTTTCCTCTTTCCACCCATCTCCTTCACTTTCTATCTGTCTGTACAGACCTCCAGACCTCTATGGTTAACTAGCACTGGGATTAAAAGCATGTGCCACCACACCTGGCTCTATTCCCAGTGTGGCCTTAAACTCACAGAGATCCAGATGAATCTCTGCCTCCTGAATGCTAGGATTAAAGGCATGTGTTACCACTGTCTGGCCTCTATGTTTAATATAGTAGCTGGCTTTTTCCTCTGATCTCCATGCAAGCTTTATTTATTATAGCACAAATAAAATATCATCACAGTTAGTGGTAGCAAATTGTATCCACTTCCTTTTGTTGGTGGTGGGACTTTGTCTGGTTTGAATGTGTGTAAGTTTTGTGTATTCTATTACAGTCTCTGTGAGTTCATGTGTGCATTTCTCCTGTTGTGTCTGGAAGGTATTGTTTCCTTGAAGTCATTCACCACCTTTGCCTCTTACAATCTCTCTGACTCCTCTTCCTCATATCCCTGAGCCTTGACAGGGTTAGTGAAGATATTACCTTCCCATAGGCCCACCCAAACATCACAAGCTATCACCATGACTATTGGTTACTCTCCAAATCCTGATGGTAAGACTCTAACTCAAGACTCCACTTACTTATTTCATCAAACATGGAGACATTGAGCTGGTGTCCAGCTAGAAGCTTTGTACTTATTAACTAGCTTTCATGGTGCTACAAGATACTAGGCTCACTACTGGAGTGAGAAAAGTCATCATTAATGTAAGCCAGCTACAAATCCTGTGACCTACAAGAGTGACCTGCCTACAAGACATGCTGGTGCAACAGCGGCACAAATATTATGAGAGTAACCAACCACTTTTTGTTGGATTTAAGGCCCACTCCATGAGATGGACCTTATACCTGACATTGCTAAAGTGGCCAAGAACTTGAAATTTGATAGGCCATGCACCTAAAAGGAAACCTATTATTATTATTATTCCCAAGGAACATAGCAATAAAATGACTCCTAATGACATATTGCTGTATTCATAGATCAGTGCTCGCTCAGCATTCATCAGAGAAGCTTCTTCCTGCAGTAAAAGGTAATTAACTCAGAGTCACACAAATGGACTATGTACAGAGCAGGGGAGAGGGAGATAGAAACATTGGAGTACTCAACTCAATTAAAATCCTAACAGCAGTTTTCAGAGAAATTTAAAGCAAAATCCTAAAATTCACTTGTAAGTACAAAAGACCCTGGATGGCCAAAGCAATCATAAACATAAAGAGCACTGATGGAGGCATGGCACTATCTTATCACATGCTACATCACATAGCCATAAAATAGCATGACCCTAGCAGAAGAGTGAACACTGAACCTATGGAATGGAATAGAAGGCACGGAAATAAACATTCCCAGCCTCAGCCACATAATCCTTGACTAAGTTGTCAACAGCAAACATGGAAGGGAAAAAAAGAAGAAACAATTTTTCAAAAGTGCTAAGAAAAACTAGATCTCTACATGTAAGATTGTATGATTGGAGATCCCAAATTTCAGTTTGTACATATATCAGCTAAAATGGATCAATTTCCTTAATGTCTAACCTAAAACTCCAAAACTGCTAGAGAAAAACACAGGGGAAACATTCCAAGATAAAATAACAGAAATGACTTTCTGAAAAGGAACGCAACAACTTTTAAAATCATTCCAAGCACTGACAAATTTGTTGTGTGTGTGTGGTGGGGGTTTTCTCCAAACACCTGGCCCAGCAGAGTGTTGATCCACATCCTGTAAGAAAGAAATCTAATTCAACATGGCTCATTGGCCAGTATGGGATCAAACTACTAGAGTATGATCCCAGAAGTTTATTTCAAAGATACTTAAGAATAGCATAATTTTAGAAGTTTCCTGATGACAATTAACTCAATCCCATACATACAATGTTTAAGACATGATTAAATTGGAACTATTTTCAAAGTATATATGACCTTTTCCATAATGATGGGTTCTATTGACTGAGAAACAATGCTCAAGATAAAGGTCTAGGGAGAATGACTAATATAACCATAAACGTCTGGGAGGGCCAGATCTGGTCTGGCCATACAAAGAGCACAGACGTCACCAGGTTATCAACCTTGAACTCATAGCAATGCTGCCTCAACTTCTCAGGTGCTGAAATTAAAGGCATGAGGTGCTATGCTTCACTTATAAGTGCTATTTTATTTCACAAAGAAAAATTATGTCGTAGATGGAGCCAAGGATCCTCATGTTAAAGAAAATAAGCCAGACTCGCAGAGACAAATACTGCATGTATTCTTTCATATGCAGAGCATATGTTTAAGTATGATTAAATATGTGTATAAATGAAAATAGAAAGGTGACTATTGGGGGGAGTCTAATAGAATGGGCAGGTGAAACCAAGAAAAGTTAATTAGGTGACAAATTCAAAATAATGCACACTTTCTCCCATGCAGGATATGTATTTAAATATATATTATGTAAAGAGAGAGAGAGGAGGTATAAAGGGGGTAGAGAGGTAACGAATATGAACAAAGTACATGATATGAATGTATAAAAGTGCCATAAGTGAAACCCAGTTTTTACACTAACCAAAAATCATCTTTGAGCCTGTAGCAAGCAAGCAGTCAGTGTCTGATGACTATCAACTAAGATATTGAGAAACTAAACAGAAATCCATTAGTCTCTGTTTTCAGCAGTTCCATATATTTAGTTTATTAGGCTCTCACAACCTCATAGGATTAGTAAAAGACATATCAGTATCATAATTTACCTGACATGATTAAAAGTCAGCAGTTGAAATGGGCATAAATCTCTTTTATTCTACCATATAGAGCTCTTGTCACAATTTTAAAATATTTAAAAATGATTTATACTATTTGGGATTTTTAAATGCAAATATTTGATTTTTTAAAATAACAGCACCTCTATACTTTAACATTAATAATGAAGGTTGGAGATACAGCTCAGTGTTGTAACATCTGCCTAGAAAGCCCAGGAACCTGGGCTAGATCCATAGTTCCATGGGAAGAGCAAGTCGATAGTGAATGTTAACATAGACTTCTCTATCTTACAGCTACACCAGCAAAGACACATTGCTCTCTCCTATTTCAATGGTCCTATAAGGAAATCAAGAAATGATAGATGCCCTACAAAACTAGACTCTTTAATGAAGAGACCACCAAATATCTGCAATATAATAAAATTGCATTAAAAGCTGAAGACCAAAAGACAAAAAGACAGGAAAGTGTCTTCCTCTTGGTGCAACTTGGTTGCCATCATCAAGGCTTGTGAATGGGCTGACAGTGTGTCTGACATGCTGTCACCAAACATATAATACAGGAGAGAAGGAAGAGGCAGAAAAGGAGAAAATCATTATCTCCCAACTTAAAAGGAATTTAAAAGGGGGACTCATAAATCTTCCTCTGCTGCTATCCATCAAGGATTAAAACACTTTCAGCTCATTGCTTTAACCATATCGATGTTTTTAGTGCTATATAGAACTTAAAAATCTGCAATCTAGTTGTTAATTCTCCTTCATTTTGGATTATGAATGGGAGATGGGAAAGTGGTATAGCTCAACAAATGTACTCTCTTTACTCCCCAGAATTTTCCCCAGAATTATAGCATAGGTCACAAAAGTATAAAACATACCTTGAAAACCAAATGCACAGCAGGAAAAGATCATTAGTAGAACACACATAACACGGAGCATCTTTCCTTTTCTTCCCACAGTTAATGGGGTGTCAGAGTCTCCCTTATGTCATCTACCGTGGCTCTAATGTGCTTAGCCCTACCTCAGTATGCTTAGGTGCACAGGTTCTCACTCCACTCCAGCAATTAGAGAACAGAAATCTCTTTCCATATCGCTGTGTGGAGTCCAGCTTTCATCAGCTGTTTGCCTCCAGCAATTTGATCCTCTCCTTGCCTCATGTCCTTTATCTACCCCAACAATGTGCTCTCTGAATTGTCTCCCTAAAAGCATGCAGGACTGAGTTGACTCTTTTCGTTTAAATGTCTAGGGGGTCACTATTTGTGTCCAATTGTCATATGCCACTGGCATATAGACAATCTAAAGCCTGGCTTTAGTTCCCAGCATTTAATTGTTATGATACCTCATGACAATGAAATTACAGGAATATCTTGAAAAAATAGGTCTTTATGACAATATCAGGTTCACACCCTTGAAAAGCAATCATCTGTGAAAATGAAGTTTCCGACACCATTCTTGGAAGGAACCTCACCAAGGGTCACTTATTCATTCTACTTCTGTGGCCATGTACACAACTGAGTCTAACTTATAACCTACAGTATGAGTCCAACGCTTCTTCACAGAGTCCCAAACTGTTCCATTTAACCAGGCCCAATTTCCTCACAGAA
The DNA here is from genome assembly GCF_004664715.2 of Peromyscus leucopus. NCBI lineage: Eukaryota > Metazoa > Chordata > Mammalia > Rodentia > Cricetidae > Peromyscus > Peromyscus leucopus. The sequence goes on from NC_051070.1 coordinate 98,830,302, forward strand.
CCCACCCATGAGTTCCTGGTGGATGTCCTTTCTTGTTTGTGTCATGTGTCTCTGCTTATTAACATGCTGGCTTTCATGTTAGTGTAACTTCCTGATCTGTAAACTACGGATCACTTCTCTGTAGACTTTCCTATATATTTTGTCAATTATTCTCCAGGCCAAGGATTGGCGTTAACACCTCATGCATGCCAGGTAAGTACACCATCACTGACCTTTTTAACAGCTCTTCCTGTATTGTTTTTTTTTTTTGACAAGGTCTCAATAAATTTCCCAGGCTAACCCTGAACTCACCTTGGGCTTCTGGTCCTCCTGCCTCAGCCCCCTGAGTAGCTATGTATACTAGTCTATACCACCAGGCTAGCTGTCATTTTTATTGTCATCAAATTATTATAGCACTTATCAAGAAGCATTAAATTTTCTAATAGTCGCTATCCATGAGCAATGCTGGAGACAGCAGCTCATCTTTGTTTTCTCCATGGAACCTGTTCTCAGCATGGCCAGTATTGATGATCCAATGAAATTAGATGCCAAAGACTATCACTGTCATGCTACTGCCATCTATTCTTTCCCATGTGAAGACCTCATCCTCTGCAAAGCCTTGACAAATAAAAAAAGCCATGCCATCTTCCTGAAAAATCTTCTGATGCCATAAGTCGGTTCTGCTACCCTTGCTCCATGTCTTTTCTTCAAATACAGAGGTCTATAAGGAAATTCATTTCATATATATATATATATTATATATATATATGGCTCAGTTGTGATTTATGTCTCCCCCATCATCAGAAAAAATGTGTAATCCATAGAGGGAACTGAATGATGGCCAAAGAGTCCCACGTGGTTGGCTTGTCCAGGATAATAAAAATGGGTTTTGTGCAGTTTTCTCTCCAGCTCTGTCACTAGCAAGCCATTCTCTAATCCTCTGCAATCGGAACTGACTCAACTCTTGTAACACTATTCTGCTGAGATAAGAACGGAGATCACTGCAGCTACAGCATTTAAAACATTACAGGAGTCATAAAAACAATCACATCAGCTATAAAACAGTAGGTGATCGAGGTTGCTGCTCCACTTCCATCATAACTTAGCTTGACATGCCTGGATGGAAAAACAAATTATAGGTAATTCCTAGCCTACCTTCCATTATTGTGGAAAATGATACATTGCACCTATCTTCAGGCAGACTGTCACAGTGGTAAAGAGAGAATAAATGTTTTTCAAATGATAGGAAATAAGGCTGTAAAACATCATGCTAGGTAGATTCAGATAATAGTTTCTGAGAATTGGAGCGAGCCCAAAACTGTTCTAGAGGACGTGGAGTTGAAGGGATATCTAAAATTTTCAGTATCTGTGTCCTGATTTATCATGTAAATGGCACAGAGTATAGAACCTGACATGTGTTAAGTCACCCAAGGTCATAGTGATTGTATGTTTGACCTTAACCAAGGTCAATCCTCTGACATTATCTTATTTCCATATCTACTAAACACAAGAGTCCTGTTGCTCAACCTACTGCTAATTCATCTCATGGGGTCGCTAAGGTTTCAGTAGCATGATGCATATGCTGACACTAACCCAACCCTGGGAAGAGAGTAGACTCTAAAGAAATAAAACTTAACCAACAACTCTCCTTCACCCACATCATGGGGTCTTTACTACTCAAGGAGAAGTATCACCTATGATTGCTTCTGTCCCTGCTTCTGAATCATTTTTCTTTCTTTTTGAAAGAGAGAACAAAACTGTCCCTATCCATATTCTCTCCACAAACCCTATTTCTTAGCCCTTCTCTGTCTTTTTCCTATCCTAATTGTCTGATTGATGTATGGAGGTATATTGTATATATGCATGTGTGTATGAATATATATATATATATATATATATAATATGTGTTTACAGTATGCTTCTAACCGCATATCATGCTAAATTAATGTCATATATATGATATTTTAATGTGGTGCACAAAAAATAATATAAAAGCCTATTTCAGGAACTTTGGTGACTTCTCAAGAGTGATTCAACGAGAACTTAAACTATGTCCAGTCCTCATTCTTTTCCTTCCTGGGCCTCCCTACACTATTCACTAGAAATGCTGTGTATCATGTCTCATTGTACTGCCGAAGGCTGTGTGCCCATCTGGAAGCTGATGAAGTATATGTATGGTTTAAAACTCAGTAACACAGGTGCCACAAATGACAGGTAACATGCCCAGGTAAAAGATGGAATGCACAGGTGTCTGGCTACTGCAGGTCTTCTGAATTAAGAGTGACTGGGTATTGGGTGATGGTCTGGAAATGTTCAGCCAATTTAGTAATTAGCAATAGGAGGAAAGGAAATCAGTCTAGACCAGGATAACCAACAATGCAGCTCACATTTATAATCATAAAATTCAGGAGATTGAGGCAGGAGGATTGTAATAGGCCCAAGATCAGCATGAGATACAGTGTGGAAGTTTATACTTAAACAGTAAACAAGAGATAGACAGGGAGAAGGAGAGGAAGGTAAGGTGCACAGAAAAAAAGAAAGAAAGGAAGGAAGGAAGGAAGGAAGGAAGGAAGGAAGGAAGGAAGGAAGGAAGGAAGGGAAGAAGGAAGGAAGGAAGGAAGGAAGGAAGGAAGGAAGGAAGGAAGGAAGGAAGGAAGGAAGGAAGGAAGGAAGGACCATACAACCATATAGCCAAGAAAAGGCAACTCCAGAACCAGTGTTGAGCTATCTTCATATTCTAAACCTTATGCACCCTTTCTCTAAGGACCGGTGGGATTTTTTTTTATTCATGGAGTAGGGAGAAGGCAATGAACAGAATCGATGTCATTATTGCTACTTCTGAGTTTTCTTCCTAGGTGGATCTAGACAAGAAAAATCTAAGTAGGAAAAGTTGAGGAGCAACTATATGCCTCTAGTTTTCTAACTAGTACATGTGAGAAGCAGAAAATTTGGAGACCCCACTCCAAAAAATGAATCAAAACAAACAAATAAAAAAAATAAAAACTGCAGCTGGGTGTAGTGGCTTACGCCTTTAATCCCAGCCCTTGGGAGGCAGAGGCCAGCGAATCTCTGTGAGTTTGAAGTCAGCCTGGTCTACAGTGTGAGTTCCAGGACAGCCAGGGCAGTTACTCAGAGAAACCATGTGTCAAAAAACCAAACCAAAATAAACAAACAAACAAACAAAAAAGTAAATCAATAAATAGAACCTGCTTTGTCTGGCTAGAGACCCTTGAGCCACTAGAGAAGGAGCACATAGATGCCTACTTCCTGCTAGCTCGGGGAAAGTTGCACATGCATGCCCACTTCCTGCTAGCTCAGGGAAAGTTGTACATGCATGCCCACTTCCTGCTAGCTAGGGTTCTTTGATAGGCAGCTTCAATTTTCCTGCATTCTCATGAAGTCTCCACTTCTTTCAGTCCCTAACCTTCCCACAGCACTTAACAGGCTCAGTCTTCATCTATGTCATAGAAACATTCAGGCTTCCTAGAGGCTTGTACATTATAGACAACATTTCCTATATTCTTTCTTTCCTGGGCAGAGGTAGAAGCCATTAGATGATACTCAACTCCAGAGTATATGCTTCTTACCTTTGGTTTTTATTATCTGAAATGAGCAGACATCTCATTTTTCACAAGAAAATTATCTTCCAATAACCACTAGATTCACATTACCCCATCTACCATTTTCTTTACTGTGACTTACTTTGGATATATAAAATCGTATATCCCTTCCCATTTCCAAATACATACATATTCTTTCCACATTTGTACAGCTAGAAATGCCTAGGCTTCTGAGACTACTAGAAACTTTTTCACACAGATGTCCTCTCCCCTTAGGCTCAGGTTACTGAAGTTTCGGTAAGTCCTTAACATTGCATCTTTCCATCTGAGAGATATCCACACCAAAGGGCTACACCAGCAAATGAAGGTATAAGCAGGCTTCCAGTTGGGCAGATGCGAAACACAGCTGATAGCTCCATTCCTTTGAAATCAGGGAGGAGGGGGATGAAAAGACTTTCAGGGGAAGGAGAGAGAGCCAGTCTAACTCCACAGGCTGTGATAGAGAAAGAGAGGTCCTTATGAGAGCAAGCTTCAGTTGATGCTCATTCAAATCATTTTTCATACTATGTAGCAGTTTCTCAGAGGGATAAAGCAGATAAGAGGATGGGCAAACTATCCAACCAGCACTCCTCTGTGAGACATGTTCAAATTTTTACTAGAATGAAATTCCATCATTCGAGGCTCTTTTTTTAATTAAAAGGGAGTGAGTTAAAGTGTGGATTACTCAATAGGGCCTCTCTTGAGTTGGCAATTGGCAGAGGCATTCCATGTGCTCTCTATCACAATAACTCATTGATAATTCTTAACTAATATCAATGAGTATAGGCTGGGTTAGGGGTGTAGGTCTGTAGTAGCACGTTTCTCAAGTGTCCGTAAGACTCTGTATTCAATCCTCAACTATATACCAAAAGGATTAATTAAAATTAAAAACAAAACAAAACAAAAAAACTAAAAATTAGAGGCCCACATGGGCCAGTGCCTGAAGCCTTCATATCACCCTAGTGTCCTCCGAGGCATGGTAAATATTGAACTCACACCACTCTTGGGGGAATGGGGCACACATGGCCTAGCAGACACCTGACTCCCTTGAGATCAATTCTCAGCCTAAGCTGCTCAGCTTGGGGCCCCCACTCCTGAGCCTGTAGGACCTGGACATGCTTCTCATGGCATTTCTGTTCTGTGACCTTTCTCTCCCTTTGGTAGGCTAGAGAAGCAACCTTTGTACCCCAAGTAAAAAGGCAGGGCCATTAGGAGTAGTCACTGAACCCCGGGGCATAAGCCAAGTGCCTGCCTGCCAGCCCACAGTTTGAAAATTTATAGAGAACCATGAATGGCTAACAATGGAGAAGAGGACTGAACAGTGGGATCCACTGCTTTGCACATGAGGCTTTGGGAAATGTTGCTTACTGTAGGTGGCCTGAGGTTGGAACCAAATTGAAAGAAGCAAATGAGTTTGGTACCTTAGAAAGTGTGAGGTTCAGCCAGTGAGCTGTGAACACCAGTCTTTATGGGGAAATGGGGTAGGAGGGCGGTCATGTAATCGAAGTCAATGAATCTCTTACAGAAAATCCAGGGCTCTTCAGCAAGGCTGGTTGTGGGATAGCTGACTAGCCAGGGGGACACTGAGGCACCCCTCAGAGCCAGTTGAGTTAATGAGTGACAAACTACATGAGAAACAGGAGAAATCCGCTAAGAAGTGAACATGGCATCCACAAATAAACCAGCATGAAGGGACTCACTCCAGCATATCTTCAATTCGCAGTGGACAGAGAATTCTAAGTCATTTTTAGCAATACTGACACAAAATGCCTGTCACTAGTGCTGCTGGAAGAAAAGAGCCTCAACTTCCTAGTGGTTATAATAAAACACAATGCACATCCTTTTATTTTTTTTATAATATGGTAGACTATGGAGTAGATTCCAAAATTCAAAATTTGTGAAATCAGCTATGGTTTAAGAATAAGGGGGAGGGGTAATAAGAATTCTATATTTCAGGATAGCCATGTTATTTTAAGTCTTACACAGTATTGTAATTTACTCATATACATCCCTGTATTTAGATCCAAATACTTTATCTTTTCTTTGGAACTGACTGGAAGTCAGTAAAGTGTGCTGTTCAGTGTCAGGTGAAGGACAATACTGCCTTAATTTTACAATATGCTGCATTTGCTGCTGCTATTTTTATACAGCAAAGCAAAAGCATTGCAGCACAGCAAGAAACAAAATATTCTCATTATAAAAAATAAAACTATTCATGATTTTGCACTTACAGATCCTATGTTTTATCCAAACAAATAATATTGTATTATCTTGCTATGTGTATAATATTGTACACACACACACACACACACACACACACACACACACACACACACACACACACACCCTGTAAGGAGAAACTCATGGACTCATGGCAGCTTCAGTTACTGGTAAAGAGCCTAGGCAAGACTGGCTAGTACTACCAACAGTCAGCTGAGGATGGAGGAAGGGCTTAGGGGATTCTAAGAATTTACTGCTGGGCTATCAGCAGCTAACAAAATCCGGGGGAAGGGGAAGGCATAGTCTCCAGAAGTCCACCTTTTGGTGAGCCTACCAGGCCCAAGTGGATAGTTCCAAACCTGTAGAAATACAGACATCCCTGGTTAAGCTCAGTATGACACAAAAGAAAACACAAAGTCATAAATATGTGAAGTGATTTGAAAGGAAGGAAGAGAGCTGACAAGAGATGGAGAGAGGTAAGAGATAGTGGAAGAGAGCGATCACTTATCATATGTATGAAATTGTCAAATATGATTTTCATTCATTAAAACAGGAAAGAAGAAGCAACACCATCCAGGGAACAAAGGGAATTAATGAGAGAGTGGAGAGAAGTAAAAATGGAGGAGAGAGAAATGGGAGGGTAAGGAAAAGGAGCATATGATCAAATTCCTCCAAATACTTCTATAAACTTGACTCAGCAGACTCCAATAATATATACAATAAATATTTGCCAAAAATACATAATTTAAAAAAATTTCTTCTTACTCAGCTGTGAAGCCTATGAATGATGACCAGCATAAGAGGCTATCCCCAAAGGTGCTGTTGCTGTTGCTATTGCTATTCCTAATATCCATGTAGGATGGTTCACAGTCACCTGTAACTAGATCCAAGAGATCAGACATCCTCTTCTGGGGTCTGATGTGAACATACTCACACTAGATACACATGCATACACAGAATTCAAAATAAAATAATACTGCTTTCACTGAGTTATGCTAGCGTGCCATGATTTACCCATATTGAAGAATGTTCTATGAGAACATCATGAGAACATCTGTTTTCATTACCTTGTTTCTGTAAACAATAATGACCAAAAGGAAATTATAGAAAGAGGAGTCTGACTTTATTTCTCAAGAGATGAGTTCATCATAGCAGTAAGGTGCAGCCACAAGCAGCAGGCATGGTGGCTGAAGGAGGAAGCTGAAAGCTCTCACTTTCAAATTCAAGTACAAAGCAAAGAGACTTAAATGGACATAGTTCAAGACTACAAATACCAGAGCCCAGCTCCAATGACATATTCTTCCAGCATGAACACACCTCCTAAATCTTCTCAATCAGCACCACCAACTGGAGACCAAGTATTTAAATATCTAAGCCTAAGGGACACTTTCTGATTCAAAACACTACAGTGTCATTCATGATATCACCCTATGTATATCCTACTCAGAAATCAATTACTGTTAAAATTATTTTCAACAATGAATAATAGATTTTTTTACTTTAACAGTTGTTCTTTTAATCTTACTGATGATTGAGTTGTGCATCTTGATTTCATCCCACTTTCATGAATTGCCAGGAAGCTGAGAGGTAAACACTAGGATCTTCTCCTCAGTATGTTGCTGTATACTTCTTCTCTTTAATTGTACTATCTTGCTTGTCTAATGTATACACTTTTACTTTACAATTGTTCTGGTTTCCTTTATCATTTTCATCTATTATTTAGGGTTTCTTAGTTGTGTTTTTTAAAGATGAAAACTCTCATAAGACCTGGCTTTTTTAAGTTGTGTGTGTGCACGTGCACCTCTCTGTCTGTCTGTGTGTCTATGTGTAGTTACATGCTTGAGTGTAGGTGCCCATGTAGGACAGAAGAGGGCATCATATAATATACCCTGGAGCTGGAGTTATTGGTGGTTTTCTGCCCCGTCTGCAGGGCTTCAACGGGTTCTTGACCACCTTAAGGAGGGAATGTAGGGACAGGAGATACAAAAGAAAAGACACCAAGTCTAGATTCTGATCAAGGTGCCACTTTATTTCCTTTCACAAGGGTTTATATAGTTCTGCAGGGTGGGGGGAGCAAGAAGCTGTCATCTGCATAAGGTGGGGCAAGCTAACAGGATGTTTGTATAGGATGTTTACAGGGTGAGAGGGTCAAGGGCTCTGACTCAATGTCCTGTTGCTAGGCAACCTGACTGTAAGATGATCTAGTTCCCTGTCTTATTGGGGGTCTGTATTTTTCCACTAACTAGAGATTCTGTCCTTGTCCCCGACAGTTTTCTGTTGCCTAACATGGGTGCTGAGAAACAAAATCCAGTCCTTTGGAAGAGCAGAAAGTATTCTTAACTGCTGAGCCATCTCTCCAGAATCCAAAGATGACAATATAAATACTTATTTACTAAACTAGTATATACTATCTACATAGCACTTCCTTATGTACCATGATATTTTTTCTATGGCTTCTCTCCTGATCAAAAAGCCTTTACTAGGATCTTCATAGACTAGATCAATATAAAAAACTGATAAGGAACACTCCAAACATCATGAAGCAGGCAGTGCTAGAAACAATAGAACCACGCTGTTTTGTTACTTGTTCTCCTTAAAAGAAACAAAAGCCAGTAAGAGCCATTTGGTTCCTCAAAAATGTAGTAAAATTTTACTTAGTTATATGTTTATGAAAGTAAATTAACAATAATTTACAAAAATAAATAAAATTTGATTTCACAAATGGCTGAAGGAAAGTGTGAGAGACAAACTCAAGTTTTAATAAAATACTTTTAAGACTGAATCAGTACCAAGGTAAGTCCAGCATCACCGAGCTATGTCACTGATCTTAACTAGCTTCTGAAATGAACTATTTCAGAATATATGCTGTCTGTAACAAATGTAAAAATGTTAAACCTCAGTTCCCAACCTTAGGAATCTTTGAGTTTCATTCTATTACCTTTGTCTTCTCACAGAAGAGGTATATTCACATCTGTCTTTCTGCTTTCTTGGTCTCTCTTTTTTATTGAGCACTCGAAATCTGAATATTCTCTTCTTTTCTTCACATCCAACACACTATGCCTAATTATTCCAGGCATCTGAGATTAAACGACTTTGAAAAGTTAATTCAGGCTTTGTAAATTTACATATTAAAATGAAGTGAAGTCCAACAGGTTGATCTCAGCAAACTGGCAACAAGACCACCTTGCTGAGGACACACATAACACACTGAACATGGAGGTGGCGAGCTGGTGCCCACACAGAACCTTCATCCCTATATCCTAGTGTCTTTGGTGCAGGAATGTGTTCTGTAGCCTACCAAAAGACAAACATAAGCACCAACGCAGCCACAAAACCTTTGATCTACAATGTTGTCCTGCCTGCAAAATATGCTAGGGCAATGGTGACACAAAACTTGTGGGAGTTAAGCAAACAATGTCTCATTTGACCTTAAGTCACTCCACAAGATAGAACCTATACTCAACACTGCTTGGGCAGCCAAGAACTAGAGGCTAGAAGCCTAGAGACTTAGTGCAAAACCAAATACTACTGTTCTCCCAAAAGAATGTAGAAAAAAAATGACTCCTAATGACATTCTGCTATACTCATTGATTAGTACATTGTTCAGCCATCATCAGAGAAGCCTCCTCCTATAGCACATGGAAACAGATACAGAGAGAGACCCAGAGCCAGACATTAAGCAGAGACAGAGACCTTGGAACACACAGCTCTGAAGTTGGAAGTTTCTCCAGTCCTGCCCAGGTCCTGCGGTCAGGACAAATCTCTCTCATCTGCTGGTCCCACAGCTTCTCATACTCAAATAAATACACACAGGCTTATATTATTTTTAAACTATGGCCATGGCAGGCTTCTTGTTAGCTAGTTCTTATATCTTAAATTAACCTATTTCTATAAATCTATACTCTGCCACATGGCTTGTGGCTTAACGGTACTTTTACATCTTGCTTCTCATGGTGGCAGCTGGCAGTGTGTCTCCCCCTCTGCCCCTCCACCCCTCCACCCTGCCTTCTTCCTGTCTCTCTCTTTGAATTTCCTGCCTGCCTCTAAGCTGCTTTGCCATAGGCCAAAATACTTTATTTATCAACCAATCAGAGCAACACATATTCATAGCATACAGAAAGACACCCCCCCCATCACAGCTCTAAATGGGATGTCTCCATTTAAACATTCCCCTTAAAGCTCAGGGGACCCCTTGGAAGAGGAAATGGAAAGAGTGTAAGAGTCAGAGGATGTGGAAGACAAGAGAACACTGACCAAGGCTTATAAACTCACAGAGACTGAAGAAGCACTTGGCTGACTGGGGTTTGCATCAGGTCCTCTGCATATATATTATAACTTCCAGTTTAGTATTTTTATGAGAATCCTGAGTATGTGAATGAATGAGTGGGTATCTAATTCTTCTGTCTTTCTAGGGGCTCTCTTCCTTCTGTTGTAGTAGTTTTTGTTTTATCTTATATTTTATTTTGTTATGTCTGGTTATTGTCTCTTAGAAGCCAGTTCTTTTCTAATGAGAGACAGAAAAGGAGTAGATCTGGAGGAGAATGGACGTGGGAAGGAACTGGGAGGAGTAGGGGGGAGGGGAAACTGTAATCAGGATATATTGTATGAGAAAATATATTTCTAATAAAAGGGGGAAAATCATAGGAAAAAATTAAGTCAAATCAATTTATTTCATGATTATCTCATTGATCACTTGTTCTTAAGCAGAATAAGACAACACCTTTGCAACTTCACTTCAGAAACACTTGCCTCTAGTTGTATGTGCAGGATCAGGATGAGGATGCCTCCTTCCACGCATCCCAAAGTCGTTTCTATGGTGCTGGTATAGACAGTATAGTGAAACATGCTGTTCTGCCCACCCCATATTTGTCAGTGTCAATACCAATCACAAACATCATAACTTCACGGTTTACAGATGTCTTCACAATCAACAATCAATCTCATTTTCATCAACAAACTCACAACTTCAGGAATTCAGGAACCTGCTTCACCAAGTCACTAGGGTCATTAGCATCCTGGCTGCTGATTTCTGCTATATGTCACTGTGAGAAGAACACAGGCTTGGAGAGCTATGTGAAGCCAAAGCCATTTATGAACCATTTTCCCTTTTTACCTCTTCCAGTGTGTTCAGTTCACATAACCTTATTAATTCCCCTCTACCAGAATATCTCTTCTCTGCTGAAATTCAAAGCTGAATTCCAAGGTTTCAACGAAGGGCCCAACACATCTTAGATATTAGATAGTAAAGTGTACTGTCAGAATAAAATATTAGCTGTTAGCAAATAATCCATTTGATGCCTGCCTCTCAATAAAGATAAAAAAGGATCAGGAAGGCTAAGCTATAGAAAAAGAAGTGTAAAGAAAGTTCTTTCTGAGAATTATCTACTAAACTTGAGAATAGTGCCGCTTTCAACAGTATGAGTCAGTGCACACCTCTAGTCCCAGAACTCGGGAGGCAGAGGCAGAAGATCTCTAAGTTGAAGGCCAGCCTTATCTATATAGTAAGTTCTAGACCAACCAAGGCCACATACTGAGACCCTGTGCCCCTATATTGAGCTCTGAACTTTAAGTTCTGCATATGGTTTCTGTATCTGATTGAAGTACCTTTTTGGGTTTATTTGCAAGTAATGTATTTATTTCACTTCTGCTCCTCCCCCTCCCTACTCTGACTTGTCACAAGTTCCCACACCACTCTCATATTATTAAGTTATTGTTTTACACACACACACACACACACACACACACACACACACCACATATACACAAATATATCCTGATGAATCCATTCAATGTTACTCCTATGTCCATGTATTTAGGGTTGACAGTTGGCATTGAATAACCTATTGGGTTCAACTGAATCAGACTGAATCAGAGATTTCAGTGCTACATGTATCATGCTTTTTTTGGTTTGCTACAGTGTATTTTCCTTGAGTCTTCTGTATCTGAATCACCAGAACTTAGGCACATCACATACTTCAGCCAGTGCTTTAGATTTTGGAAACTGTGGCTTATGTATCTGTACTTACAACAAGATGCATGGATATATCTGAAACATGCTACTGTGAAGTGTTGAGATAAAGAAGAACCAAGCACGAAGGCTCCTCTCCCACTTGGCTACAATAAAAAAAGGGAAAATAAGTATGGGGCAATGGCTCAGCACTTAAGAGGAAAATGTACTTTATAGGGTGTGGATTTGATCCCTAGCATCCACATCAGGTGGCTTACAATCACTTGTAACTCTAGCACCAGGAAGAACCTACACCTCTGCCCTCTGCACTCACGACCTGCACTCAAATGCACATACCCATACAGAGACACATAATTTAAAATGGTGAAAATAAATTTTTAAAAATTAAAGTAAAATAGTAGGGCTGGGTCATAACATGATGGCAGAGTACTAGTACTGAATCAAGAAACGGAGAAGGAAGAAGAAGATGATTACTACAAGAAGGACAAAGAAGATGAGGAGGAAGAAGAGGAGGAGGCAACAGAAAGTAGTAAGGAGTATGATCTCCTAAACTATCTGTGTCTAGCTCCCACTTCTATCATCTCATAAGACACCTGGCATTCACAGAGAAGCCACCAAGAGTTGAACAGATTATTGCCTCACTTGAGCCACCTCATAATAGTGACTCTTTATATTCTCTACAGTTGTATATATTGTCTAAGGAAGAATATTTCATCAGCATATGATTAAAATCTATGTGTAATTTCACTTAGAAATATTTTTTCAAGCCCCACTTCTAGATATTCTTTCACCTTTCCTACATATTCTCTGAAATGAGACACAAATAAGTTAAGTTCCAATCCAAAGTAAGCATTTATTAAACACCTACCATTTTCCTCATAAATACAAGCACTGTAAATACAATGAAATGGAATAAAGAGCTCCTACTGTGTGGGATATGGCCCAACAGGAAAACAGAGGGCACCAACAATAGTGCATTGTGATCACCTACAGCAGATGTGCTATGAGAACCCCGGAAACCATTGCTTAACCATCCCAGGAGTTTCAGAGAAAGGCTCTTAGGAAAGTTCTAATAAGTGTGAAAGAAAGGTCAGCAGTCAGATGGTGCCTATATATGCCCTTCATATAAAGCAGAGGTCATGAGTAACTAATGATTCTAAAAGACAGCATGCCTCAAAGCTCTGAAATAACTGGTATTTCCATTAGCACGTTACATAATCAATCATTCCAAATGTTGATGGCTTCAAGCAGGAGTGATCTTCGATACTCCCCCTGTAGTTTCTGCAGGCTAAGAACTTGGAAGACTTGTGTGTGCTCTAGAAAGTTTGTCTTGGGTCTCAAATAAGAGACTTAACGGTAGAGGCTATAGTTATCACTCAGGAGTGGCAGGTGACATTGGTTTGCAGCTGCTGGGTCTGTGGTACTTTCTACAGGGGTTAGTTTGGGTCTTCTAACAGCAAGGTGGCTTAGTTCCAGTGATCAGAAGGAAACAGGAGAAAAAGAGAAAGAAGAATGGAGGAGAGACAGATGTTATATTCTTTTTATGACTGAGTGTTGGAGGCTCAATGCATTTCTTATGACATAGTCTACATCAGAGCAGTTGCAAGGTGTCCACCCAGATACAATGTGAGGAATGTGGATTCCTTCCTTCCTTTCTTTTTCTTTCTTTCTTTTTTTTTTTAGATTTATTTATTATGTATACAGTGTTTTGCCTGCATGTATGCCTACATGCCAGAAGAGGGTACCAGATCTCATTATAGATGACTGTGAGCCAACATGTGGTTGCTGGGAATTGAACTCAGGACCTCTGAAAGAAGAGCCAGTGTGCTTAACCTGTGAGCCATCTATCCAGCCCTGGATTCCTTTCTTATAGAGTGTCTGTCTTAGTTAGAGTTTCTATGGATGTGATGAAACAGCATCACCCAAAGCAAGTTGGGGGGAAATGTGGGTTTTTGTTTTGTTTGTTTGTTTGTTTTTTGGCTTACCTTTCCACATCATGGTTCATCATTTAATGAAGCTAGGAGAGGAACTCAAACAAAGCATGAACAACCAGGAGGCAGGAACCTGATCCAGAGGCCATGGAGGGGTGCTATTTACTGGCTTATTCATCATGACTTGCTCAGCCTGCTTTCTAATAGCTGTTATAATCCCCAGCCCAGAGATGGCACCATCCAAAATGGTCAGTGCCCTCCCCCACCAATCACTAATTTATAAAAATGTTCTACAGCTGGATTTTATGGAGGCATTTTCTCAATTGAATTTCTCTTCTTTCAGATGACTCTAGCTTATGCCAACATGAAATAAAACTAGCCAGAACAGTTTCACACTGTAAGAATAGAACAGATGGTACATACACATATTTTTTCACATGATATATAAATAACTAACATTTAACATAATTAATATTTGTTATATATTGTTATATATAGGCTTCTTTACAAAGTATAATTGTACCACATCTAAGTTATTAACATAACAAAAACATTTCATCTAATTGAGTAATATTCAAATGAACAGAAAATTAATTTTAGCTATTAATAAAGAATATTGCTATGAGACTTAATACCATGTCAACTCCAAACTATGTTTATGTGACCTAAAACTCATATACCACATTCTAAGATGTTTGTTGTGATAAAACTAAGAAATGATTAAGTCAGGATCTGCTCTTATATATATTATTATTAGGAAAATGCTGTCATATCAGAATCTAGATGACCAATCTTCTATTTTTTTGCTGGATAAACATAGTTGTGCTCCTTTCCTACTCAAAGATTCACTAATTGAGTGGACTTGAACTTTATCATGAAACATTGTATAGTTTTGCAGCCAGAGACCAGAGGCCATCACACCATCAACTGCCACATTTCACATGGCCACAGCACTTTCTCCACACCAGGCAGAATGATCATATGTTAACCAGCCAGGAGTCTGTTACAACAAAATAGACTTGCAAGAAAAGAACATTAGAACTTTTGTAAGCACTGCATTCTTCCTCTCCGTTCCCCTAGAATGGTTCAATTGAATGCTTGCCCAGCATCCTTCCGTCTGACACACCTCTTTGACACTAACACAGGCTTTACCCCTGGGCCAGGGAGGGAGGAAGAAGAGATACCTTTGAAATGATGGAGAGGACCCGTGGCTTATCCTTTCCAGTCACTGGGTTCCTATTGCACCTGAGTAATCGCAGATGTAATCTTTTCTGTGTTGTCCATCACTGAGAGGCCACAGACTATGCATTAAACTTCACTTCTAATCCTAAAGTATGTTTTAGGGGCTTTAGAGCCAGAAGTTTCTAATATAAAGTGCATGAAAGCATTGTATTGATCCACTAGAAGGCATTAGATAACAACTGTGTAGCCCATAAATGCCCTCTGCTAGTCAAGGATGAGGAAGGGCCAAGGTTTCTCTAAATCCAATCTCCTTAAATCTTTAAAACTTCCCAGGGTGGTGGTGACAATAATCCTTATCCTAAAAAGTTGCAATAGTTATTATCAAATGATAGTGTCATTTCAATCTAAAGCCACTGTATTTTGAAAGTTCTATGGTTTGATGTGTTTTTAAGATCATAAGTATGTTAGAAACAGAGTCCTAAAATGAATGATGGAAACATAAGAAAAAGCCTTTTGGGAAAATGGTGACTTTAACGGTGGTCAGATGTCAAAACATTTATTTTGAATTAGCCTTAGTGAGTATTTTCATCTTAAACATTTTAAAACTCTCAGATACAAACTGGCCAAAGGAAACAATCACAGTATACACTTTTTAAAGCTCTTTGGCCTCTCCAGGGTCTGGGGGGGAGGGGAGGGAAACCGGCACTGGAAGTTATCTTGCTGGTAAAAGAAACAATTACAGCCATGCTCATGCCTGTAGTTCCAGAACTTGGGAGGCAGAGCCAGGTTTTACTTGTGAGGCCAGACCATGCTACACATAGAGTTCAAGGTTAACTTGAACTCAAACATTCTCCGAAAGTCTCATTGCTAGGTAACAGAGGGAATTTTGTTATGGACAAGACATTACCAATGAACTAACTGGGTGGGAGGATTTTTCCCCTCCAAATTCTAATGCCAAAGCCAATTTTTTTGTTTGTTTGTTTGTTTGTTTTGTTTTTTTCTGTAAGTTCCCCTGTTGAACATGACACTAGTCAATAATTTGCCTTGCTTGTAATTCTTCTGCTTTTCTTGTTCTGTAACACAGCACTGGGTGTACTTCACGTATTATGTCAACCTTGTGGCAGTATGGCAGGAAAGATACAGCTTTCAATTTTCCAGTGTTCTCTGGACTGAGCCTTTCCCTTGACTATAACCACAGAACCAATGGGACACTTTGTGACAAGAGAAGGGCTAGCCGCCTCCCAAGCCTGCAGCTAACAATAGAGTCCATGTTTCCAACATGGATCTCTGGTCCCATCATGTCTTCTGGCTCTCCTGGTGCTTCACAAAGCATTCCTATGGCTTTCAGAAATAGTCTTGGCCTTCAGCTCCCCAGACACAAAATGGGAAACAGGACCTTTGTCCAGACTCCAGCCCTTCCCCAGCTCCCTCCCTCTCTCTTGCCTCTGCCATCGTCTCCATGCTTTTGGCTTCTTACAATGGCCAGCACTGAGGTCCTTACAGGAGCTGACATGTTTCTTCTCATTTTTCACAGGCATGTGAAAAACTTGACCCATGATGTTTCCTAATCACTTCCGCCACACAAAAATGCAGTTTCAGAGTTGGGATAATCTGTTTCTCTATGTATAATCTATTCAAAAGATCAAATTCATTAGGCCTGGATTTTAACCTATGGTAGAAGTCATCTCTCAATACCATTTGGCTTTCAAAACTATTGTTGTGGAAACTTTAGAAGAAATGTTGATAAGTTTACTTTGCAGCCTCTGAAATCCCCTAAAGAAAGTGCCTGAACATCTATGTAAATCATTCAATCATCATGAAGTCATTACAATATGGAGCCAGGTTTGACAGTTACTGTTTTTAACTCTTTTTTCCCTGGAGATATGAGCCTCCTGGATCAGGGGATGGGTATAGAACTACACAAAAATGCTTAAAGAGGACAAACATACATTTTATATTTATATTTCCAGAAAGACAAAAATCATATCACTCACCTCATTCCTATAATTTCCCTGTAACATTGAGGCTTGGAATGGAGGGTTCCTCTTATCACTGCTCAATGAAGCTCATTATTTTTCTGGTTAACATTTATCACTTTTATAATGACAATAGTATCTTTCAGAAATAAAATCTCAGAAAAAAAGTGTGTTGGCTAATGCCTGTAAACCCAGAATTCTGGAGAGTGAGGCAGGAGGATCATGAGTTACAGACTAGCCAGGACTACACATTGAGTTAGAATCATACATACAGACATATATACATACATATGTGTATGCTTGCAAACATATATACATACATACAAGCATAATCATAACATACATGTATGCATGCAAACATAAATGCATACATACAAGTACAATCATAAGGACAGCTTAAATTTTAATTACTGAAAGACTGAGCACAATCAATAAGGGAAGAGCAAATCAGTCATGGTAGATCTGTTTTATGGAGTATTAAACACATTAAATATAATCGTTGTACAGATCTATGCAGCAGCATAAATGTTTATATAACAAAGTAAGTAATAATTTATGAAAACTATTTGAAGACTCATAAAAACCATAAATGCCATTCTCTGATAATTAACACATTCATTACTATTTCCTTTTCCCTCAGTTTTTATTTACTAATGACTCCATAGGCATCAGTCATGACTCCTTAGAGGTGCAGTGCTGAATGGCCTGAGAGAGGAGAGTAGGTTAAAGGACAAAATTGTTTCTCAGTAGAAACACTTGAGTCAGATCATGGCTGAACCTGCCCCACCTTTTTGTTCAGTATAGGTACTGTCTATACTAGAAACCTTCTCTGTCAATCACTGAACTGTCAAATTTAGTAACAGATGAAGTAAATTGTAAACCCTGGCAGTCCCCAGCAGCCTGTAAGCGAGTGAGAGAACTGGCTGGAGGCTGCACCACCACTGCCATCATGCACTGGGTTCTGTTCCCACAAGACCCACTCCTCTACCCAACCCCACCCACCTCATCATCCTACTCATTGCCAGTCCTCCCCCAAAATTCCAGCAGTCTCCTTAGGACCAGGCACAACTCACACCACTTGGAAGAACAGATCCAATAGGCAGAGGTGTAGCCCACACCAGTCAGAACAGGGGATACGCTGGATCTCTGCACACAAACCTTTACAAACCTCAGCTGAGAAACCCTCCTAGATCTTAAGACCTGCCAGTCACCAGAAGCCTTGACCATTCAGGCCAGAAGACAATAAAGGAAACAGATAATAAGGGAACAAAACACCCATCCAACAAAGACAACACAAGAATCAACATCCATACATATAATCATCCCAAACTCAAATGCATAAATGCCAGTGTAAGAGTACATTCAACAACAGAGAGGGAAATATGGCACTAACAGAACCCACTGATCCCACATCAGCAAGACCTGAACATTTCAATGGAGCTGAAACACAAGAAAATGACCTTAAAAACAACTTTATAAAGAAGATAGAGGAAATGAAAAGTTCCCTGAAAGAAATTGAGGAAAAGACAAACAACAAATTGGAAGAAATCAATAAATCCCTTAAAGAAAGCCAAGAAAGAAAAAAAATCAAACAGGTGAAGGAAATAATTCAAGATTTGAAAATTGAAATAGAAGTAATAAAGAAAACAAAAACCAAGGGAATTCTGGAAATGGAAAATCTGGGTAAGTGAACAATAACTGCAGATGCAAGAGTCACCAACAGAATACAAGAGACAGACAAGAGAATCTCCTCAGACACTGAAAATATAATAGAGGAAACAGATTCAATGGTAAAAGAAAATTTTGAATCTAAAAAATTCCTAACACAAAGTAGCCAGAAAATCTGGGACACCATGAAAAGACCAAACCTAAAAATAATAGGAACAGAAGAAACAGAACAATCCCAGCTTGAAGGAACAGAAAATATATTCAACAAAATCACAGAAGAAAACTTTCTCAACCTAGAGAAGGATATGACTATAAAGATACAAGAAGCTTACAACACACCAAATAGAATGGACTGTAGAAGGGTCCTTGGGATTGCTCCCTTTGGGGGTGGGGGCCAAGTAGGCACAGAGTCAAACCACACAGACTCTGGGAGAATGTCAAAACAACAAGCTCAGTTTATTCAGGAAGAGGCAAGCCTTATATACCCTACACCCCACCCTTGGAAGAGGTCTGATGAATATGCATCAGCTGGTGTGACATAGCTGTCTCTCATTGGTCCAGGTCATCTCCAGATCATGTTTCAGCTGCTGTTGCTAAGACCTTCAGGCAGACCCAAGCCCGATCTCAGAAAGTATCTTTTTTACTTGTTTGGGCCCTCAAGCCAGTTAGGGATGAGTCACCCCACAATGGACCAAAAAAAAAAAAAAAAAAAAAGAAAAAGAAAAAGAAAAAAATACCCTTGCCACATAATCAAAACACTAAACATATGGAATAAAGAAAGAATATTAAGAGCTGCAAAAGAGAAGACCAAGTAACATATAAAGGCAAACCTGTCAGAATTACAACTGACTTCTCCATGGAGACTCTAAAAGCCAGAAGGTCCTGGACAGATGTTTTGCAGACACTAAGAGACCATGGATGCTAGCTCAGACTACTATAGTGAGCAAAGCTTTCAATCAATCACCATAGATGGAGAAAACAAGATATTTCATGAGAACACCAGATTAAAACAATACCAATCTACAAATCCAGCCCTACAGAATGTACTTGAAGGAAAACTCCAACACAAGGAAGTTAGCTGCACTCACAAAAAATACAAGCAATAAATAATCTCACACCAGCAAATCCCAAAGGAAAACACAGCCACACTACCACCACCACCACCAAAACCAAAAAATAGCAGGAAGTAACAACCACTGCTCATTAATATCTGTTAATATCAATGGACTCAATTCACCAATAAAAAGATACAGGATAATAGAATGGATATAAAAGACAGGATCCATCATTCTACTACAATACAAGGAAAATCTCAACTTCAAAGACAGATATTACCTCAGGGTAAAGGGTTGGGAAATATTTTTCAATCAAATGGATGTAAGAAGCAAGCTATTGTACCTATCCTAATATCTAACAAAAAAAGACTTTAAACTAAAATTAATCAAAAGAGATGGAGAAGAACATTTCATATTCATCACATGAAAAATCCATCAACATGAAGTCTCAATTCTAAACATTTTTGCTCCAAATATAAGAGCACCAACATTTGTAAAAGAAACATTACTAAAGCTTAAATCACACATCAAACCTCACACATTAGTAGTCGGAGACTTCAACATCCCACTCTCACCAATGGACAGGTCTGCCAGACAGAAACTTAACAGAGAAATAAGAGAACAAACAGATGTTGTGACTCAAATGGACTTAACAGACACATATCGTGGTGATGCCTTGTGTACCCCAATAAAGGTTGCTTGAAGATCAGAGGATAAAACATTCACTAGATTAAATATACATAGAGGCCAGGCAGTGGTGGCACACACCTTTAATCCCAGTATTTGGAAGTCACATGCCTTTAATTCCAGTATTAGGAAGATTGAGACAGGAAGTGATGGCTGGGCAGAGAAAGGTATATATGAGGAGACAGGAACTGAAGGCTTTTCAGTCTGAGGAGTCATAGAGGTAAGACATGGCAATGGCTTGTTCTTTGTCTCTCTGATCTTCAGATAAATTTGATTAGGTTACACAATATATTATACACAACCTGTAAAACATTTCACCCAAACATAAAAGAATGTACCTTCTTCTCAGCACTCCATAGAACCTTCTCTAAAATTGACTACATACTCAGTCACAAAACAAATCTCAACAGATACAAAAAACTTGGAATAACCCCCAGTATCATATTGGATCACCATGGGATAAAGTTAGAATTCAACAACAACACCACAAACAACAGAAAGACTACAAACTCATGGAAACTGAACAACTCTCAACTAAATTATCAAGGGGCCAAAGAAGAAAGAAAAAAATTAAAGACTTCTAGAATTCAAAGACAAAGAATGCACAACATACCCAAACTTATGGGACACTATGAAAACAGTGTTAGGAGGAAAGTTCACAGCATTAAATGTATACATAAAGAAATTGGAGAAATCCCACACTATCACCTTAACAGCACACCTGAAAGCTCTAGAAGTAAAAGAAACAAACTCACCCATGAGGAGTAGACACCAGGAAATAATCAAACTGAGGGCTGAAATCATTAAAATAGAAACAAAAAGAACAATACAAAGAATCAATGAAACAATGAGTTGGTTCTTTGAGAAAATCAAGAAGATAGATAAATCCTTATCCAAACTAACCAAAAGGCTGAGAGAGGATATCCAAGTTAACAAAATCAGAAAAGAAAGGCGGGGGGGGGGGGGGGGGATATAAAAACTGACATGGAGGAAATCCAAAGAATCACTAAGCCATACTTCAAAAACCTATACTCCACAAAATTGGAATATCTAAAATAAACTGACAATTTCCTTGAAAGGTACAACATATCAAGATTAAATCAAAACCAGATAAACTATTTAAATAGACCTATATCCCCTAAGGAAATAGAAGCCGTCATTAAATATTTCACAAACAAAAAGGCGAAGAGCCAAATGATTTCAGTACAGAATTCCACCAAAATTTCAAATAATATCAATATTCTGAAATTTGTTCCACACAATAGAAACAGAAGAAACATTGCCAAATTCTTTTTATGAGGCTACAGTTTGATCTTTATGTGGTTTGATACCCAAACCACATAAAGATGATGCTAAGAAAGAGAATTACAGACCAATCACCCTCATAAATATTGATGCAAAAATACTCAATAAAATACTGTCAAACTGAATGCAAGGACACATCAAAAAAAATCATCCACTATGATCAAGTAAGTTTCACCACAGAGTTGCAGGGATGGTTCAACATATGAAAATCAGTCAATGTAATCAACCATATAAACAAACTAAAAGAAAAAAAAAACACATGATCATCTCATTAGATGCTGAAAAAGCCTTTGACATAGTCCAACACTCCTTCATAATAAAGGTCTTTGAGGGATCAGTGATACAAAATACACAGCTAGCTGACAGCTGACATCAAGTTAAATGGAGAAAAACATAGTATTTTCACTAAAAGAACAAGACAAGGCTGTCCACTTTCCACATATCTGTTTAATATAGTATTCAAAGTTCTAGGTAGAGCAATAAGACAACAAAAGGAGATCAAGGGATACAAATTGAAACTGAAGAAGTCAAACTTTCATCATTTAATTATGATATGATAGTATACATCAGTGACCACAAAAATTCTACCAAGAAATTCTTACAGCTGATAAACATCATCAGTGATGTTGCTGGATATAAGATTAACTGAAAAAAATCAGTAGCCCTCCTATAATACAAATGATAAATGGTCTATGAAAGAAATCAGGGAAATGATACCCATTATAATAGCCCCAAGTAATATATAATATATTGGGGTAACTATAACCAAACAAGTGAAAGTCTTGTATAACAAGAAGTTTAAGTCTTTGAAGAAAGAAATTGGAGAAGACATCAGAAAATCAAAGGATCTCCCATGCTTATATATCAGTAAGATTAAATATAAATAGCAATCTTACCAAAAGCACTCTGCAAACTCAATGCAATCCCCATCAAAACTTCAACACAATTCTTCAGAGACCTTGAAAGAACAATACTAAACTTCATATGGAAAAACAAAAAAACTTAGGATAGTTAAAATGATCCTGTACAAGAAGGGAACATCTACAGGTATCATTATGCTTGATTTCAAGCTCTCCTATGGAGCTATAGTAATAAAAACAGCATGGTATTGGCATAAAAACAGACAGGTGGACCAATGGAATCAAATTAAAGACCCTGACATAAACCCAAATGTCTACAAATAACTGATAGTTGACAAAAAAGCCAAAATTTTATAATGGAAAAAAGCAAGCATCTTCAACAAATGGTGCTGGCATAACTGGATGTCATCATGTAGAAGAATGAAAATAGATCCATATCTATCACCATGCACAAAACTCAACTCTAAATGGATCAAAGACCTCAAGGTTAATCCAGTTATACAGAACCTGGTAAAAGAGAAAGTAGGAAGTAGCCTGGAATGCATTGGCACAGGAGACAATATAATACCAGTAGCACAGACATTGAGATCTACAATTAATAAATGGGACCTCCTGAAACTGAAAAGCTTCTGTAAGGCAAGGGGCATGGTAAATAAGACAAAACAGGCTACAGAATGGGAAAAGATCACCAATCCCACATCTGATAGAGGCCTGATCTCCAAAATATATAAAGAACTCAAGAAACTAGACATCAAAATGCCAAAGAATCCAATTAAAAAGGGGGCTACTGATCTAAACAATTTTCAACAGAAGAACCTCAAATGGATGAGATATACTTAAAGAATTGTTCAAAATCCTTGGTCATCAGGGAAATACCAATCAAAATGATTCTGAGATATCATCTTACACTTGTCAGAATGGCTAAGATAAAAAACACTAATGACAGTTTATGTTGCAGAGTATATGGAGTAAGGGGGATTATTCCCCCACTGCTGGTGGGAGTGGAAACTAGTACAGCCACTTTGGAGATTAATAGGGAGGTTTCAAAGAAAATTGGGAATCAATCTACCTCAAGACCCAGCTATACCAATCTTGGGGATATACTCAAAGGTTGCTTAGTCATACCACAAGGACATTGCTCAACTATGTTCATAGGAATGTTATTTGTAATAGTCAGAATGTGAAAACAACTTAGATGCTCCTCAGTTGAAAAACGGATAAAGAAAATGTGGTACATTTGCACAGTGTAGTATTACTCAGCAGTAAAAAATCAATGACATCATGAAATTTGCAGGCAAATGGATGGAACTAGACAAAATCATCCTGACTGAGGTAACTCAGACCCAAAAAAACAAACATGGTATGTACTCACTCATAATTGGATATTAGACATAAAGTAAAGGATAGCTAGGGTGCAAACCACAGCCCCAGAGAGTACAGGTAACAAGGGCCCAAAGAAGGACACATGGATTTCCCTGGGAAAGGGAAGAAAAATAGATCTCCCATGTAAACTGGGTGCAGGGGTGTGGGTGGGGATGGAGGACTGGGAACATAAGGGATCTGGTTTGGAGGGTTCAGGGTGATATGGAGAGGAAGGGTTATGAAAAAGATGTCTTGATGGGATGCAGGGCATTTCAGGGTAAGGAAGAAAACTTGTGCTAGGGAAACCACTAGGGTCATATAAAAATGACCCCAGCTAAGACTCATAGCAATAGTGGGTAGGTAGGTTGAACTGGCCATCTGCAGTCAGATAGGTGAGTACCCTAATTGTCATCAGAGAGCCTTCATCTAGTAACTGATGGAAGCAGATGCAGAGATCCACAGCCAAGTACTGGGCCTAACTCAGGAAGGCCTGTTGAGAGAGAGGAGGGAATGTATGAGCCAGGGGTAAAGGTCCTGAAGGGGCTGGTCTGGGAGCTCAAGGACTCTGGACTCAAAGCTAGGGTGCCTGCATGGGACTGACTTAGGACTTCTGCATATGTGTGACAGTTGTGTAGCTTAGTTGGTTTGTGGAACTCCTAGCAGTGGGATCAGGACCTGTCCCTGGGGCTTAAGCTTGCTGTTGGGAATCTATGCCCCATGCTAGGTTACCTTGCCCAGCCTTGATATAGGAGGAGGAACTTACTCCTGCCTCAATTTGATGTCCCATGATTTGTTGAAGCCCAAGGGAGGCCTACCCCTTTCTGAAGGAAATGGAGGAGGGGTGAGTGGGCGAGAGTAGAAGGGAGGAGTGTGGGACGCAGGAAGGAAACAGGAGGAGAGGAGGGAAGGGAAACTGTCATTGGGATGTAAAATAAATGAAAATTTTTAATTATTAAAAAAAAGTAGAATTTCAGGCCAGCAGCAAGACTCCTGCAGGCAGGTCTGACTACCACCACTCCCATTGGACCCTGTAATATACAAGCCACACTCCATATTCCAAACCCACCCATACTCTGAGATTGCAACTGTGCCCTGAGACAGACTCTGCCAGCTTTGATTGGACCAAGAGGTGAGTCACTGTTCTCCCAGCCAGTCCTCCCAGCCTCTAGGCCTTAGGCCCAAGGGCACAACCCAAACCACCATACCCCGACTGTGATTTGCCGACTTTTGTGAGCAAATTTTCCCACCCCCACCCCCCAATGGGTCCTGTAATTTACAGGTCTCACTCTGTCCCCCAAAACCCACCTGTCCCCCAAGGCCTCAGCAACTCCCCGAGACACAAACACTGGCAGTGTCAAATGGACCAAGAGCAGCTCCGTGAGACACAGGCTCCATTTGCACTGATTAGAGGAAAAGATGGATAGATGCCAGTGCAAGAATACATTCAACAACATAAAGAGCAATAAGGTACCACCAGAACATAGCAGTTCTACAACAGCAAGACCTGAACATCATAATGTAGAAGAAAAAGAAGAAAGCAACCTTAAAAATAACTTTATGACAATTATAGAGGACTTTAAAGAGGAAATGAAAAATTAATTTACAGTAATTAAGGAAAAGACAAACAAAAATTGGAAGAATCAATAAATTCTTTTAAAAAGTCAAGAAAACCAGGAAAAAAAATCAATCAAACATGTGAAGGAAACAATACATGATTTGAAAATTGAAATAGAGGCAACAAAGGAGACACAAACCAAGAGAATGCTGGAAATGGAAATTTTGAGTACATGAACAGGAACTACAGATGCAAGTATAACCAACAGAATGCAAGAGGTAGAAGAATGTATCTCTGGTATTGAAGATAAGATAGAGGAAATAGATTCATTGGTCAAAGAAAAGATTAAAGACAACAAAGTCATAACATAAAACATCCAGGACACCTGGAAGACCATGCAAAGACCAAACCAAAAAATAATATGGATAAATGACAGAGAATACCAGTTCAAAGGCACAGAAAATTTATTCAACAAAATCATAGAAAAAAAACTTTCCCAACCTAAAGAAAGAAATGCCTATGAAGATATAAGAAGCATACAGAACACTAAATAGACTTGATCTCCCCTGCAAAAAAAGTCACCTCATGACATAATAATCAAACCACTAAACATACAGAATAGAAAAAGAATATTCATAGCTGGAAAGAAAAAAGGACAAGTAACATATAAAGGCAGATCCACCAGAATAACACCTGACTTCTCAGTGAAGGCTCTGAAAGCCAGAAGGTCTTAGACAGATGTTATGCAGACACTAAGAAACCATGGATGCTAGCACAGACTATTATACCCAGCAAAACTCTCAATCATCATAGATGGAGTAAGTAATATATTCCATGACAAAACCAGATTTAAACAATACCTATCCACAAATCCAGCTCTACAGAAAGAACCAGAAGGAAAAATAATCCAACCTCAGGAAGTTAGATGCACCCACAAAAACACAGGCAATAGATAATCCCACACCAAAAAATCCCAAAGAAGGGAAACACACACTACCACCAAAAATTAATAGGAATTAACAATCACTGGTCATTACTATCCCTTACTATCAGTGCTCAATTTACCTATACAAAGATACAGGCTAACAGAATAGATACAAAAACAGGATCCATCCTTCTGCTGCAATACAAAAAACACACATCAACTTCAAAGACAGATATTACCTCAGAGTAAAGGGTTGCAAAAAGACATTCCAATCAAATGGATTTAAGAAGTAAGCTGGTATAGCTATCCTAATATCTAGCAAAATAGACTTCAAACTAAAATTAATTAAAAGAGATAGAGAAGGACGTTTTATATTAATCACAGGAAAAATCCATCAACATGAAGTCTCAGTTCTGAATATTTATGCTCCCAATACAATGGTACCCACATATGTAAAAGAAACCTCACTAAAGCTTAAATCACACATCAAACCCCACACACTCAGTGGGAGACTTCAACACCCCACTCTCACTAACTGATAGGTCTGCCAGATGGAAACTTAATAGAGAAATAAGGAAACTAACAGATATTATGACTCAAATGAACTTAATAGACATCTACAGAACATTCCACCCAAACACAAAAGAATATACCCTCTTCTCAGAACCCCATGGAACCTTCTCCAAAATTGACTACATACTCAGTCACAAAGAAAATCTCAACAGATACAAAAAAAAAATGGAATAACCTCCTGTATTTTATCTGACTACCATGGCTAAAAGTTAGAATTCAACAACACAAATTTTTTAAAAAGGCTATAAAGTCTAGGAAACTGAATAATGCTAGGCTGAGTCACCACTGTGTCAGTGAAGAAATAATTAAAGAAATTAAAGATTTCCTTCCTAGAATTAAATGAAAATTAATGTACAATATATAAAAACTTAAGGGACACAATGAAGGCAGTACTAAGAGGAAAGTTCATAGCTCTAAATGCCTACATAAAGATATTGGGGAAATCTCACACTAGCAACTTAACAGCACACCTGAGAACTCTAGAACAAAAAGAAGCAAACTCTTCCAGGAGAAGTAGAAACCAGGAAATAATCAAATTGAGAGATGAAATCAATAAAATAGAAACAAAGAGAACAGTACAAAGAATCAGTGAAACAAAGAGTTGGTTCTTTAAGAAAAGCAATAAGATAGACAAACTCTTATTCAAGCTAACCAGAAGTCAGAGAGAGAATATCCAAATTAACAAAATCATAAGAGAAAAAGGAAGACATAACAACAATGAGGAAATCCAGAGAATTGTCAGGTCATACTTTAGAAACCTGTATCCACAAAATTGGAAAATATAAAAGAAATGGATAATTTTCTGGATAGGTACCATACACCCAAATTGAATTAAGACTTGATAAACAATTTAAATAGACCTATATCCTCTATGGAAATAGAAGTAGTCATTAAAATCTCCCAACCAAAAAAGGCCAGGGCTAGGTGGTTTCAGTGCAGAATTCTACCAGAATTTAAAGAAGAACCAATACCAATACTCCTCAAATTGTTTCACACTATAGAAACAGAATATTGCCAATCTCTTTCTATGAGACTACAGTAACCCTGATACCCAAACTACACAAAGATGTAACAAAGAAAGAGAATTACAGACCATTCTTCCTCATGAACATTGATGCAAAAATACTTGGTAAAATACTGGCAAAATGAATCCAAGAATACATCAAAAATTCATCTATTATGGTCAAGTAAGATTCATCCCTGATGCAGGGATAGTTCAACATATGAAATCTGTCAATGTAATCTATCATATAAACAAACTGAAAGAAGAAAGTACATGATAATTTCATTAGATGCTGAAAAAGCCTTTGACAAAATCCAACACCCCTTCATGATAAAGGTCTTGGAGAGATCAGGAGTACAATGAACATACCTAAACATAATAAAGGCAATTTACAGCAAGCTGACAGCCAACATCCTGACATTAATCCACACACTTATGAACACCTGATTTTTGACAAAGAATCCAATACTGTACAGTGGAAAAAAAAGAAAGCATTTTCAATGAATGGTGCTGGACATAACTGGATGTCAACATGTGGAAGATTGCAAATAGCTCCCTATCTATCACTGCACACAAAACTCAACTCAAAGCAGATCAAAGACCTCAACATAAATCCAGCTACACTGAACCTGATAGAAATTTCTTCCTACTTTCTGTAAGAAGTAGCCTAGAATACATTGGTACAGGAGAACATTTCCTAAATATAACACCAGTAGCACAGACACTGAAAACAACACTTAATAAATGGGACCTCCTGAAACTGAGAAGCTTCTGTAAGGCAAAGGATATGGTAAATAAGACAAAATGGCAGCCTATAGAATGGGAAAAGAACTTCACCAACTCCACATCTGACAGAGGGCTGATCTCCAAAATATAAAAAATACAAGAAACTAGACATCAAAATACCAAACAATCCAAATGGGGTACAGATCTAAACAAAGAATTCTCAACAGAAGAATCTCAAATGACTGAAAGACATTTAAGGAATTGCTCAACATCCTCAAGCATCAGAGAAAAACAAATGAAAATGACTCTAAGATATCATCTTACACCTGTCAGAATGACTAAGATAAAAAAAAACACTGATGACAGCTTATGTTGGGGAGAATGTGGAGCAAGGGAAACACTCCTCCATTGTTGGTATGAGTGCAAACGCACAGCCACATTGGAAATCTGTATGGTGACTTCTCAAAAAATTGAAGGTTGGGAATCAACCTTCAATGGTACTACTCTTTGGCATAAAAACAAGGGATGTTCCATCATACCACAAGGACAATTGTTCAACTATGTTCAAAACAGCTTTATTTGTAATAGCCAGAACCTGGAAAAAATATAGATGTCCCTCAACTGAAGAATGGATAAAGAAAATGTGGTACATTTACACAATAGAGTATTACTCAGCTGTAAAAAAACAATGACATCATAAAGTCTGCAGGCAAGTGAATGGAAATAGAAAATATCATGCTAAGTGAGGTAACCCAGACTCAGAAAGATAAGCATGGTATGTATTTACTCAGTAAGTAAATACTGCATGTAAAGCAAAGGATAATCAGACTACAACCCAGAGCTCCAGATAAGCGAGGAAACAAGGAGCACCCTAAAAGGGATGCATGGAGGCCTTGGGAAGGGGAAACAGAAGAGATATCCATGAGTAAACTGGGGATAAAGGGGGCAATAGAAGGGAGGGGATGGAGGTGAGAACATGAGGGAATATGATTGTCAAGCTGGGGAGGTATGGAGTTGGAGAGCAATGGAAGAGATATCTTGATAGAGAGAGACATTATGGGGCAAAGGAGAAACCTGGTGCTAGGGAAATTCCCAGGAATCCACAGGATGACCCCAGATTAAATGATTAGCAATAGTGGAGAGGGTGCCTGAACTGGCCTACCCAGGTAATCAGATTGGTGAATACCCTAGCTGTCATCATAGAGCCTTCATCCAGTAACTGATGGAAGTAGATGCAGAGATCCACAACCAAGCACCAGGCCAAGCTCCAGGAGTCCAGTTGAAGAGAGGGAAGAGGGATTATATGAGCAAGGGGGAGGGGGGGTTAAGATCATGAAGGGAAAATCTACAAAGACAACTGAACCAAGCTCATAGGTACTCACGAACTTTAGACCAATAACTGTAGAACCTGCATGGGACCAGAATAGGCCCTCTGCATAGGGGAGAAAGTTGTGTAGCTTGGTCTGTTTGAGGGGTCCCTGGTAGAGGGATCAGGATCGATCCCTGGAGCATGAGCTGGCATTCTGGAGAATATTACCTAAGGTTGGAAACCTTGCTCACCCTTGATGCATGGGGGAGGGGCTTGTTCCTGCCTCAACTGAATGTACCAGGCTTTGCTGACTCCTCATGGGAGGCCTTACTCTTTTGGAGGAGGGGATGGTGATTGGGTATGGGGGAGGCAGTTGGGAAGTAGTGGGAGGAGGGATGAGAGTGAGTTCTGTGGTTGTTATGTAAAATATAAAAATATTATAAATATTTTTTAAAAAGTAAAGAGTTAGTGAAGGATGTGATTACAAAAGGAAATGTTAAAAGTAATTTGATAATATGTAATGCATGTATTTAATGAAGATTTTTATTTTCTGGCTTTTATCATGAAGGTAGAATTGCCTATGACTTCTTGCCTCATTCTAAGCAAATGTTCTCTTATATATTTTTAAAAATTATTTAAATCCTTTCAAAAAACTGCTGAGAAATGTAAGATTTTCTTTGCAAGAAAAGAGAGAAAAATGGCAGCAAATGGGAGGAAACCTTGAAGAGCTATCAACACTTTCCTTTGAGCACTGAGTAAACAAACATGTTCTCCCACAGCACTACAGATAATCTTGGTTTCATTTTCACTCAGGAGTTTTCATCGGAACATCTACCCATGAAATGGGCAATTATATCAATAATATGAAAGCAAATACCAAGTAAGAGAAATGTGCATTGTAAAATTCCTGGCTATCTGGGAGGAAACAAAGGTTTGTACCCATTAATTTTTCATATTAATGGGTACAAGCTAAGCCCTGAACAGATAGGGAAGAAAGAAGGCCAACCCTAGACATGAGGTCACTTCTTTTCAAAGATGACTAGGTGTTGAGGAATATTATTTTAAAGTGTGTTGCATTTTTTCCCTACTGCTTTTGTTGATAATTCAAAGATGTGTTTGATTAAATATAATTAACCTGTGATCAGGAGGCTGAATCAGCAAGTAACTGACAGGAAATAGTAAGGAAAAAGGATTTATTGGGGGGTGGGGCACTGAAAGAAGGATGCTGGGTTTTTTGGAAGATACCAGCAAAGGGAGGTTAGCTACTAGCTATTCAGCCTCTCTGAGCAAGCAGAAGTCCACTGAAATTATTCAATTGTGAATTCTTTATATTTAGATAAGTTCCTTTGGTAGGTTTGAAAAAGTGCCTGAGGGAACAAAATCCCCTCAGGCTGCTGCACTTTTGGTTAAAGCCTTTGCTTAAGGGGGAGTCACTGTAGATAGTAAAAAGCTGATAACACCAATTGGCGCCCAACGGGTGGTAGAACCTAACAGAAGGAGGGGTCACACCAACTGGCTCTGCTGAATTTACCATCTGGGGCTCTCCACTGCCAGATCTGCCACATCTGCTGTCTGGACCTCTCCATGCTAGCAGTTAGATGCTGCTTGACCAGAGAAGTCAACAGAATTGGAAAACCCTTTAGGAGAGTAGGAAAGAGTTAAATAATATTAAACAGAATTTTTTCTATGTTAAATATAGGAAACATAACAATGCAGGGTGCTAGTGCTCTCTATACTGCTGTGGGATGTCTTTCTGTATGCTGTGAATATGTGAGGCTCCCATTGGATAATAAATAAAGCTGTTATGGCCTATGGCAAGAAAGCTTACAGCCAGGCAGGAAATCCAAGAAGAGATACAGAAGAAGAAGGGCAAAGTGAAGAAAGATTCTAGCTGCTACTCAAGGAACAAGAAGATGCCAGCAGACTGGTAATGCCATGACCACATGGCAACAAATAGATTAATAGGAATTGGTTGATTTAAGATGAAAAGGCTAGCTAGCCAGAAGCTGGAGCCATATGGCATACAGTTTGTTATTAATATAAGCCTCTGAGTAATTATTGTAGAAATGGCTGCAGGATGATGGGGTTCAGTGGGACCAGAGAAACTTCCAGCTACACCACACTGTTACCTTAGAAGGCTTGAAGTTAGAATCAGAATATGGGAAGATTAATGATTTAACTGACACTGATATAATATCAATAATACATACTATCAGCATGGTAATTAATATCTTATCTGTAATAGCCTTGGTAGTTTTCTGTGCTAATATGACAAGTGGATTAATAGGATATGGGCCTTGGAAAGATATGCTAATGAAAAAAAGAAAAATGTTCAGACACAGACAGAGGAATTTAGACCAGAATTTACCACAACATTGTATTGTGAAACTGGAGAGGAATGGCCTAAGGTTATTAGAACACCAACTTCAATATATCCAGTTACTGTTCAACAACAACTACCATATATGTATCCCCAAGATTATGAACAAATTAAATGAAAACTTGTAGATACCTTAGACTTAAAGAGATTTAAGGAAACTTGTTTTATATGGTATGCATTCACTCTTTATAAGACAGATATTAAATTCGTGAGCAATTAGGAATAAAATCATTCTACAAGGCTTGAAGGATTTAGCTTCAGCAGTATTAGAAGCTGGTCCTCTATTACACTGGAGGACTTGATGGAGAGAGGAAGCCAGGGCCCTGGAACAAAAAGGTAGGGCTAGAGGTCATGAGATTTTCCAAGACCCAATTCTTGATGAGTGTCAGTATGCTGATTTGCAAAGACAGTGCATGTTGGATGATAACATCCTGGTTCTATAATGTATAGCTGTTTTGAATGCTTGGGACAGGGTTGAAGAAGCAGGAAAGAGGACTGAATCATTTACTAAAATTATACAAGGCCCAAAAGAAGCTTTCACTGATTTTTTTTTTACACAGATTAACATCAGCTGTAAATAGAATGTTATCTGATCCAGATGCTAGACAAATATTAGTTGAAACTTTTGCTTTTAAAAAACATTAATGCAGAATGTAAATGGATAATTAGGCCTTTAAGGGCAGAATCAGCACTCATAGAAAATGGATCAGAAATACAGTCAATATTGGCTCCTATACTTCTAGTGATGATAATTGGATAGGAGCACTGCTTCTAAAACTATGAAGAAAAATCAAAATGGTAGGTAATTTAAATGCAGTAGACAAGATTATTGGAAAAGGGAGCGTAGGCAAGGTCCTCTTAGAAATAATCTTTATTCTAGAAATAATTCAAACATAAAGCCCCAGCCTTTTGGAGTATGCAGAAGGTGTGGCAAAGGCTGGCACTGGACTAATGAGTGTAAATAAACAAGAGACAAACAGGATAATGCTTTGCTTCTAGGAAACAACATGCAGGACTGCTTGCAGGCCACAATATCAAACATAGTTCAATCAATCCACACAAAATGATTAAATGGCCTTTTAGTTGGAAGTTTTCCTATGTCCTGGCCAGCCAACACTAGGGACAAATCTCTCCCATTCGCGTCCCCCAAGTAAACAAACAGAGACATATTAATTATAACTGCTTGGCCATTAGCTCAGGCTTATTACTGACTAGCTCTTACACTTAATCCATAATTCTTACCTATATTTATGTTTAGCCACATGTCTTGGTACCTTTTTTCAATTCTGCCTTGTCATCTTGCTTCCTCTGTGTCTGGCTGAGTACTCCTGACTAAGCTCATCCTCTTCCTAGAATTCTCATTGTCTGCTCATTCCACCTATACTTCCTGCCTGGCTATTGGCCAATCTGTGTTTTATTAAACCAGTATACAAGTGCATTATTGCACAGTATTTCCCCTTTTCTGTCTAATCGAAAAGGGAGATTTTAACTTTAACATAGTAACATTACATATAATAAAACAGTTATCAAGAAAGAATTACAGTTACAATGCCTAGTCTATTTGTATTTGGTAAAATTAAAGAAAATATTCTGTCTGTCCTATATTTGTGAGTCTGAAGTTTCATATCTAATTTATCTTTTATCATAACCAAGGAAAATTATAACTATCTAATCTTCAACTACATCAAAGACCCCAGTAGGATATAATATTACCTAAGTAAATAGGAAGTACATTGTAAGCAACTCGTTACCTGGATAGTTACCAATAGTTTCTCTGCAACGTTGGGGCATCCTTCTTCAGTCTATAGGCCTAGAATCTCTCAGTTGCTTCTCTCTATGTCCTGTAGAATGTCTGGCAGTTTCTGTGGCAAAGGAGGAACCTGAAGGACCATCTCATCTTGCAAAGTTTAGTGATCATCTTCCTATGGATCCTGCATGTCCAGTTTATACAACATTTTGTCAAGCAGTCCAGGCAAGAACATTTTCTTGCCCAAATGGCTAACTTTTGCCATGAAAAAGATAAACTCCATATGGAATGTCTTTGGTGCCCATCATCTTCCTTGAAGTAATGATGCTGCCAGGAACAGACATGTTTAATTGTCCAGAAAAGTCTAAGTTTTTGAAACATTTCAAATGCCAAATTCTGTAGGTCTTTGAAGTATTTGAAGATTACCTACCTAATTGAAATATTTCTTTGTATACCTAGAAAACTAAACTATCATGACTATAAGTTTGATTATCATAGATGACTAATTATTAATCTGTATTTCTCAACTACATATTACAATTTTAAATGAGTTGCACAAACAAAATACTTTAAACAAGAGTAGAAATATACATACAGTATAACAAAATTAACTTTAAATTTGAATCAATAAACTAAAATCAATAGCAATTTAAAAATTTTTAAACAAGTTGCTCTTTAAAAGTAGATTCAATAATCTGCCCTTTTATCCTATCATATCTATATACTATATTTCTATATCATATCCCCCTTTCTTCTTTTAGAAAGAGATTGACTACAACCAATAACAATTTGTAACCACCAACCTAAACAAAGACAAACATCCATAATCTATTTTTGAGGAATGTGGGCATAGTTTTCTAGGATACTTCCTGCTGATAAGGGGCACTGGTAGTCTTATGGAGATCCTGAGAAAATCTGAGATAATGGTCAAGTCCTGGGAAGACCTTTATTGATAGGTATTATCTGTTAAGTTTTGGGAGGTCTGGCTTGATCAAACCTGATCCATCTTAAACTGGAACAAATCCATAGCCTCTTGGTCCTGTGGAAACAAAAACAGAGCCTCCTTTCTAAAGCAACATATCCTTGGATCCAATTTTTGAAGTCAAGATACCTTTAAAATACATATTGGTTTAACTCAGCAGCCTTTACAATCAAATGTCTCTGTAGTTAAAAATCCCAAAGACTACATAATCCAGGCTCTGTGTGTGATTTCCATCTTTATGTGGCTTATTTTTCATATTACTTTTACTATCTCTTTAAAAGACTTTATTTTTTAAAACTATTTCTTTTTTCAAATAATTGTATATATTCCTTTTCCTCTGTCTTCCAAGCCTACATACATTTTTACACACATTGTAAACTGTTTAGAGCCAGGTGGATCTCTGTGAGTTTGAGGCCAGCCTGGTCTACTGAGGGAGATCCAGGAAAGGTCCTTTGATGTCTCTAATTGAAAATGAGGCCCCACAATGATGATTTTATAGGGACTGTGGAAGATTATTGTTGATCGTATTGATTATATTATGCACATTTGGATTTTCGGTTTTTGTTTCTTGTCTCACTAGGTATTGCAGGCTCTACTCCAACTCCCCATCCCCCTCCCTCTGAATTCTGGAATTACAGGTGTGAGTCATCTGATTTCATAATATCTTAATGTAGAAGACAGTGCCTTCATTTTTTTAAATAAATATATAAGTTAAAAGAAATGAAAATTCTACCAAGGTCACACAACTGTGGAAGAAGCAGAACTCAGAAGCCATGTGAATGCAATTAACATCTGCAAGCTAAGTATACACAAATGAATTGGAATTCAGTACATTGTGAATGTAATCTTTACTTGATAATTGTTCTTCTTATATACAGTCTTACTATGTTAGTTAAAACCTTTCACTTTTGTTTAGAAAAAAGGGGGAAATGTTGGGAAATATTATTATAAAATGTGTTACATTTTCCCCTACTGCTTTTGTTAATAATTCAAAGACATGTTTGATTAAATAAAATTAACCTGTGAGCAGGAGGCTGAGTCAGGGGCTGAAAGAATGCTGGGTTTATTGGAAGATGCCAGCAAACGGAGAAGGTTAGCCTATAACTTTAAGGGGACAAGCACCACCCAAAGATTAGTATTGGACTACAAATTGCTCATGACAACTCTAAAGTTGCTTGCTGAGAGGGTCCAGCCTCATGGGATACTTTAACTAGGATTTTAGATAAGCTCTGAACTTTCCTATTACACAGAGGGTCCAGTCGCATAGCATACTTTAACCAGAAGAGAATTGCTCTGCCAGGAGGAAAGTAAATGATCTGCCAGGAGGAAAGTAAGGCATGAAAAATATTATGCACATCTAAGTCACTCTGAGAAGCCCACCCTTTCTCCCTCCTCTGTATTTGGTTGCCACTTCAATACTCATTCATTTACCATGTTTTCTCTCTGTGTCTCTGTCTCTCTCTGTCTCTGACTCTCTCTGTGTGTCTTTCTATCTTTCTCTCTCTCTGTCTTTCTCTCTCTCTCTCCCTCCCTCCCCCTCCCTCCCTCTCCCCCCTCTTCCTTTTTTTTTCCTCTAGCCTCATTCTTAAAAGAATAACTTGTCACAGGATAAGGAACACTTGAGTGCTGATGTGATTTCAATAAACATGACCAACTACAAAGCCTGTGGTTACAAAACAATGATTTCTACTGCCCTCAATTCCATTGACCTGCTGATAAATGGAGAACACTACATCTGATGCCACTTTATAGATAATGATGGACTTTGGCGCTTCCATGACAGCAGTAGCTTAAGAAAAAGCTTTCTCTTTCCAAAGTTTCTAATGTGATACCTGAGAGATCATGAATGTCATGTCCACTTCCTGCTGTCTATTTTGCCCAACCCAACTCACCACTGTCCTCAGTGGTAGAGAAAGACAGTGGCAAGGCTTGGGTGAGGAGCACTTGTTTCTTGATCCAAAAACTTCAGGGCAACCCTGGAATTTTCTACCTGAGAAAGCTTTAACTTGGTTCTTACGGTTAGTTGGCTCTGGGCATAAAGCCAATGGAGTCTATTCTGACACTCAGTAGCTAGGGGACCATGTACAAGTAACATACTGTGTTTGGAAGTCAGTATGTAGTTTAGGGTTTCTATTGCTCTCACAAAACATGTCCAAAAGCAACTTGGAGAGAAGAGTTTATTTCATCCAGGGAAGTCAAGGAAGGAATTCAAGGTAGGATCCTGAAAACAAGAACCCATATATGGAGCCATGGAGGAATGTTATTTACCAGCTTGATCCTTACGGCTTGCTTAGTGCCTGGTTTCTTTCTTTCTTTTTTAAGTTTATCTATTCTTTTATACATTACATTCCTACTGCAGTTTAACCTCCCTCTACTCTTCCCAGACTCACCTCCACCTCCCCTCTCCACCAGTTCCATTCTTCCTCCATTTCCCTTTAGAGAAGAGCAGGCCTCCTGGGTATATCAAACAAACATGCATAACAAGTTACAGTAAGCCTAGACACATACCCTCATATCAAGGCTGGACAAGGCAGGTCAGTAGGAGGAAAAGGGTCCCAAGAGCAGCCAAAAGAGTCAGAGATACCCCAACTCCCACTGTTAGGAGTCCCACAAGAGCACCAAACTACACAGCCATAACATATATGCAGAGGACCTAGTTCAGATGCATACAGGCTCTGTGATTGTTACCTCAGTTTCTGTGAGCCCCTATGAGCCCTGGTTAGTTGATTCTATGGGCCATGTTCTGGTAGTATTCTTGACTCTTTTGGCTTCTACAATCCTTCCTCCCACTCCTCTGCCAGGTTCTCCAAGCTCTACCTAATGTTTAGCTCTGATTCTCTGCATCTGCTGGCATCAGTTGCTGGATGAAACCTTTCTAATGACAATTGGGTTAGGCTCAGATTTTGCACAGGTGGCACTGCTCAGGTTGACTGGGCCCTTCCACATCAATCATTAATCAAGAAAATGCCCCATAGGGTTGCATACAGCTGGATTTTATTGATGCAGTATCTGAATTGACTCTAACTTGTGTGGAGTTAAAAACTAGCCAGCACAGTCTGCAACTAGGAAATAAACCAGGGCCTGCCTGACATCCCTGACTGAGAAAATGTGAATTCCAGAGAATATTGAGCATGTGAAGCACCAGTGACCTAGTCTCAACCTAGAAAAGATCTCAACTGCCAAGAAAAGCCCAGAGGTGAAGAAGGATGTGTACTCACCTCTGGAGAACAAACTGCTTTTTACCCTGAAGCTTAATGTAATTTGTTAATAAAACAGATACCAGCCAACCTTCAGCTTTCCCAACCTACCTCAGAACTGGTTCTGTAAATACAGCCTGAAACTCACTCCACAAATCACACCCTATGCTTATCTTTATATGACTCTGATCAATGCAGCTAATGTAATTTCAAAATCCATATACCTAAAATGAATTACTATTCCAGCCATATCTTATTAGACAAGGAGTTTTATTTATCTTTCTATTGCCAATATTTTAACATAATGAAATATAGCTCAATAATATATTGCTAAATGAATGACAGTTTCATTTTATAAATTTATATACATGTGAGTGAGTACAAATGCATATATGATATGAATACAATTATGATATACTCCCTAATGTTCACCCTGGGGCATTGTTCAGCATCATAAGACATTAAGGTCTCTCAAGGCCTGAATTCTCACTTTTTGTGGGATCTGAATGAGCATTTATCTAATATGAGACCCTTTAATATTTGATAATTTTTATTAGGTATATTTCATACACTGAAAGCATGTAAAGAATCATTAATCATGTTGTTTACTCGAACAGACCTCAACTTTTCATGACTGGATTTCACTGCATGCAGATTGTGTCTTTACTGCACACAAAGAACAGACTTTGCTGAGGCACTAACATGGTCACTGCCTGTGGGGTATAATAAAAGCAGCAGCTCCTCCCGAGGGCCACTAAGATCCCAAGTCTTATGAGCCACACACTGGTGATTTCAACATTTTCTACAAGAGCAAAATAAGTAAGTCTTCTGCTACAGTGACACAATGCTTATAGTGCTCAAACCTAGAATGTGTCCTACAGAATGTGACACTGTGCTGTATGTCAATACAGATGTGGCTCTTGCACCCAGGACTACTAAAAGAGGTCCTAGTAAATGTTAGGGAGGTTGACAGTTGAGTCATCTGGCCACATTTCATTTGGAAGATTTCCCTTATAATTCCCTCAGAATGGTGCTTCTAACCATGGGAAGTGATTGCTATGCAGGAACTTAATGACCCAAGACAATGGTCAACTCCCCCATGTAGCTAAAAGTTTTCCTGTGTCCCACCCACAGCACCCCCATTATATTGCCTCATCCTTATTTATATACCATGAGACAAATGGCCCATCACTCTTAATTAACCAGGGAAAAATAAAAAAGAAACTAAAAGAAACTGGACCCTCCAGGAAGTTTTCCAGGACTATTAAAGTCATTGCCAGGGATAAAGCCTCTGAGCAAGCAGTGCCCTGAAAACACACACACACACACACACACACACACACACACACACACACACACACACACACATACACACACAGAGAGAGAGAGAGAGAGAGAGAGAGAGAGAGAGAGAGAGAGAGAGAGAGACACGCTGAAGTAACCATCTTATTCAATAAGAAACACAGAACCAATGCAAAGAAGAAAGCCAAGAGGTCAGAGCAATAGCTAAAAACCTTACCCTTCCTCTTGTAGTGGTCCCACCTCTCCGAAAGAGACCTACTTTCTGTGTGTCTGTGTTTATAAAGACTTTCTGTTCTGCCTTCTCATTGGTT
This sequence comes from Peromyscus leucopus, assembly GCF_004664715.2. Taxonomy (NCBI): domain Eukaryota; kingdom Metazoa; phylum Chordata; class Mammalia; order Rodentia; family Cricetidae; genus Peromyscus; species Peromyscus leucopus. The sequence continues at coordinate 98,870,104 of NC_051070.1, forward strand.
GTAAACCCAACCACATGACTGCCTCGTCACTGCCTGTCTGAAGATGGTGGGTATATTTCCTTCTCCCGGAAATGCTTAAGGACCAGTAAGGTCAAAAGTAGAAGGACAATGGAAAAACTACGCTTATCTTCAAATTAATAATGCCTGCTACATAACTGAATTGTCATAGAAGGTGGAACAGTTCAAATGTTCTTCATTTTACACTTTCCCCTTATCAAAACCTCTAGCTTATAAAAACAATATGCTACTTACTCCCAGATAGTGATTAATGGGGAGATTACATGATCCTCACTGGTGAGGTGCCTGCATTGTCATCAATGGTAGGGTATAGTCATCTTAATTGTCAACATGACTACATATGAAATTCACTAAAACATAATAACCTCCAAACACCTATATGGTATTTTCTTGATTGGATCATGGATAGCCCAGATGTAGGATGGGTGAGAAGACCCATCCTACATCTGGGCTATACTTTCTGGTGGCAATCTATATAAAAGGACATGGAAGAAGGATGCTTTTGCTTTTTCCTACTTTCTCTCACTATCCCTGGAAAGTTCAGTTATACTGTTGCTAGGACATTCCCTTGCTGCTGGTATCAGAACCTGCTTCTCTGGGATTCCAGCATATACTGAAGACCATCTGAGACATCCAACCTCATGGACTAACAACTGCTGGATTCTTGTAATCCTCTTCCTAGGCCCTCTGCATAAGCAAGACAGTTGTATAGCCTGGCCTGTTTGAGGGACCCCTGGTAGTAGGACCAGGATCCGTTGCTGGTGCATGAGCTGGATTTTTGGAGCTCATTGCCTATGGTAGGATACCTTGCATACCCTTGATGAAGGGGGAGGGACTTGGACCTGCCTCAGCTGAATGTACCAGGCTTTGCTGACTTCCCATGGGAGACATTATCCTTTCAGAGGAGGGGATGGATGGTTGAGGGGAAGAAGGCTGGGGGGAGCAGGAGGAGGGATGCGAGTGGGATCTGTGGTTGGTATGTAAAATGAATAAAAAAATTTTTAATGAAGAAAAAACTCCCCAAAAAAGGGACAGTCATTTTTGGACTAGCCTGTAAGGCACTCAAATAAATCCCCTTTTAATATATATAATATTATTAGTGTGTGTGTGTGTGTGTGTGTGTGTGTGTGTGTGTGTGTGTGTGTACATTCACTCTATCAGTTCTGTTTCTTTGGAGAACACTGACTAACACATGGAGGTACCCATGATGCTTCCTGATGTGAATATTTCACTTTCTCTAGTGTTCCCTTTTCTGAGTAAACCTTTTGCTTAAATAAGTAAATAAATTCTTTTTGTCATGGAGAATAGGAACCTGGACCAAAGAAGTCTGACCTCTCTGATTGACCTCCCTGAAAACAGCAAGAACACTGGCTGCTGTACCATTATATGTAAAGGAACTGTCTACCTTTATCCAGTGCTGTATATACCCAAAAGTGACTAACTGCTAAGTGGGGAGATGGGTCACAGAATGTTATCCACTCCAGGCCATGAGCTAGAAAACCAACATCACCTATTTTAATTTTTTTAAACTTTATGCCTCTGATATTAATCTCATCTTAATTTTCAGCATATCAATAAAAGTGTTGGCACATTCAACTCGATCTTCTGCTTTCTGATACCTCCTCTCTGTTCCACCTCTAAAAAGTTAAATGAACAGTTCAGTATATCATGGAAAAGGGACTGGCTCCCAAACCTCACTTAGAAAATATCTGTGAATAAAGCATCCTGCTTTAAGGAATTGTAAGTAGAGACTAGCAAAGAGGGTGTGCATCTAACCATCCCATGAGTGGAGCCTGCAAAGGAAATAGCACTCCTTCAGCTGAGTTGCTTAGATCTTCCTTTTAAGCTCACTGCTTGGTAGTTCTGGGAGAGGGGTAAGAATGGAGATGCTTATCTAAAAATCTATTCTTTAGAAATATATCATATAAATCTGGAACAGTCTTCCTTTGTAGAACTTTGGCCAGTAATTATTTTTTATTACACTATTGAGATTGTGGCTCTGAAAGTACAGCCTCCTTTATCTTCCTCTCTTTAAACTTTCATTTATTCTCATTAATGAGAATTGCTTCTTACAGGTGAATATTGATCACAAAAGTTTTACATTGATTATAAAATGCAATGATTTCTCTGCACATTGCTCTAGAAAATCACAGGGGAAATTTAAAAAACAGAATAAAAGATAGGCCATTCATCTTGTTCTCCATTTATGATGGGCAAGTAAAAGACACATGACTGTCTTAAGGTAAATAACTTCATTTTTGCAATAATGATATCTTTTTTTTCCAAATGACTAAAGTTCTAAAAGTAGCTGCTTTTCCCCAGACTGACGAGATTGACTGCTCGTTTCTCTCATGCTGATCCCACTACACACATACCCTTCCCAGAATTACTCTTTCCAAGTTCCCTTGACAGTAACCCTATTCAATCAACGTCTGATTCACTATTGAATACAAAGTTAATAAACACTTCCAACAACAAAAAGAGATGAATTGTAACAAACTTCCTTTAACTGCCTCTCTGGCCATGATGTAGCTGGTCAAAAAGTAGCAACAGCAAAACAAAAATATGAATTAGTCATGGAGCTACATGCCTGCAATCTTAGCACATGGATGGTCGAGGCATGAGGATCCACAGATCCAAAACAACCTGGGCTACATAGAGAGACCCTGACTCAAAATATTTTTTAGCAAATTCTACACAGCAATAGCTTTGAAGATAATAGAATCAAAGTACTATGTTTAATGATCTCAGAAAGATAGAAGTCAAGAAAACTGTCCTATGGTCCCTCCAGCTTGCTCTCTGCAGTGACTGTGGGCAGACTACAACTGTCCCCCTAATGACATGAACACAAGAGTCAAAGAGGCCAGGGTAGCTAGAGTTACAGGGCAGGAGAGCAGAGAGAAGGAAAGGAGATTGAGACATAATGCTGGAGAGCACAGACAAGTCATTCTCGCTCTGTAGCTGAACTGGTCAACCCACATGCATGGGAGTTAAACCATCCCAATCTGGGAAAAAGCCACCTACAGAGATTATTAGCATTGGCAATGGATAATACGCACATGGCATCATGAACTACATTTTTTCTCTCTGCCAGGTTCCCTTGTGCCCTAACCACAATATCAGCTCTTCTTCATCCTATACTAACAGGATGTTTCTCTCTTGAAATCATCAGGAAGTTCTCAAAGAGGTTTAGAATTAAAAGATTTTTAGTTGGTCAGATGGTCATTCTAAAAACAGTGGCTCCTCCAGGTCAAGCCTTTAGTTAGTGCAAATACATATAAAACTCATGTATGATTCCTTTGTAGTCAAGTGGGAGAAACAACTACAAGAAGATAGTTCCAGGACAAAGTGTGAATATGAATAAATTTCAAACATATTATTAGAGTATAGAGGAGTGCTTTCATTTGGCAGAGATGGGTCAAGTGTGGCCCTCCAATAGTGCTCCTAACTGAGGAGATTAAATCTACTTTGTGCTACTGCAAAGAAATGGTCTTGAACTCACTACAGGGAGCATCTGACATCAACTTGCTCACTTGTCATTTGGGGACGATGGAGGCCTTTTCACAAGTTTGTTTTTGAGCAATAGAGATAATGCATGTTCACTAAGTATCATAGGAGTGCTAGCCTCTGTTATTACCTTCCTGTGGCCTCTGACCCACACATCCACAGAGAATCAAGACTTTAGAAAGTGCACTGTGTGTACACACCACTTCAAGCATTTGAAGAAACAAACTTATTAGCTCTGAACCAAGAGTCTAATATCTTGAGAAACTTCAGTGCATCTTACTTTTATTCTTAGCTTGCAGGAGTTTTGAAGAAGTGAACCATATTTTGTTGAGGGCAATTTTTTCACAGTCATCTGCGCAAACTCAGTCAATACTCATTGATTTGTGGTCTAATATTCATGAAACAATGGCTCTGTTCAAAAGCAATACTCTTTGTTTGGGTCTGTTTTATGGGGCAAACAAACAGCTAATACAGCTATAGTTAATGATGACTACATCAGAGAGAACACTAATGAAACTGCCTGATGGACTGCAAAGAGGCCTTTGCAAAACACAGCTCCTGTGTAATGCCCCAAGCACTTAATCCCCACACCATTCTTCTGTAACCCAGTATGTGTAGATGGGTGAACTGGGAGAAGAAAAGAGGTGTTAAGATTTATGCATTTGCTTTCTGATCACAAAACTCACTTCTGTTTCCCTATCAGATACTAGACATCCCCTGATACTCTTAAAATATTTTTATTTATTCTTTGAGCATTTCATACAATATATTTTAATCAGATACCTACCCACCCAACACCAGGTCCCCTTCTATATTTTAAGATAACTGATAAGATTAACTAATCTCTTCGGGAAAACACAACTATGAAAGTATGTCATGATGATCTTAAAGACTGATTACAAATTCTTTGATACTGCTTGCATGATAGATATTGACAGACCTCTGGGATTTCTTTTTTGGTTTGTTTTATTTTGATTTTTTGTTATATTGGTCTGATTTAGATTGGGTTTGGGTGTTTTTTTTTTTTTTTTAATTTTTGGTAGTGGTGGTAGTTTTTGTTATTTGGTGGTGGCAGTTGATGGTGGTGGTGGTTGCTGGTGGCGTGGGTAGTGGTGGTGATTTTGGTGATTCGAGGTGGGTCTGGTGGTGGGTGATAGTGGTGGTGGTGGTTGTTTGAGACAGGGTCTCACATAGCCCAGGATGGTCTTGAACTTTGTTTATAGCCAATCTTAAGCTCCTAATCCTCCTTTCTCTACCTGCTCAGTGCTGAGATTAACAAGACCTACCACACATGGTTTGATACCCAGTACTTCATGCATGCAAGGAAAGTACTCTGCCTACTGTATAATATCCCCAGCCATGACCTATAGTTTTGGATGCTAGGTGTCAGGTGTCCACAAAGTCCAGCTAGCTCTCTTACAATTCTCTGTTGCTGTTTTTTTGTTGTTGTTGTTTGTTTGTTTGTTTTTTAACTCTTTTGAGGGGCCTGCCACCCAGCTCCCAAATAAATTCACACACAGAGGCTTATTCTTACTTATAGATGTCTGGCCTTATCTCTGCTTAGTTTCTAGCCACCGTTCCTTAACTTTAGATTATCCCATCTACCTTTTGCCTCTGGGCCTTTCCTATTCTCTTACTTCCATAAATATTACTCTTACTCTGTGGCTTGCTGGTGTGCTGTGGCAAAGTCCCGAAATTGAAAAAGTCACCATATTCTGGCCTGCGTTTTACTAAGTTCTGTTGTACTAGAGTATAAATTGAAACAGTTTTCAAAGGCTAATGTGGTTCCCTGTCTTCTAGCACTATGTAATGTAAAGTTAACCCTGTTTGCTTTCTAATAGTAACTAATGCACTGGTTAAAGCCGCATTTGTACTGATAATAATAACCTTAACATTTAGAACTTTTCAAATGTTTAAACTGTTTCTATACAATACTGCATTGTTGTTGCTTGATTAAAAATTACGCATTAAGCAAAAAAAAAAAAAATCTTGAAAGTGTACCAAATATGTCTCCACAAAGAAGAGAAGAACATTCATCGTCCTGATGTTAGCTGGGTGGCTGGTCCCTGGAGTCATCTTCTTTCTGTGGCTACTCCTTTTTCTTCCTCCCAAATTTCTCCTTCTATATATTCTCTCTGCCTGTCAGCCCCTCCTATTCTTTCTTCTGCCTTGCTATTGGCCAGTTCTTTATTCTACACAGGCACAGTAACTCAGCTTCACAGAGCTAAACAAATGCAACATAAACAAAAGTAACACACCTCAAAATACTATTCTACAACAATCCCTGCTATCTGCATGCCTCCTGTAGCCATCCAGACCCCAAACTCCACACTGAGAACATAGCCCATGTGAAGAGGCCATGTGTACACACTCCTATCAAAACTCCAAAGAACCCTTCTTTAAGCCACCTCCACCCACAATCCAGACGTGTGAGAAGAGGCTACAGATCATTTTAGCCCCCATTAATTTGAGCTACCTCTCAGTCACTTGAATCTTCCCACCTGGGGCCCAGATATTGTGCTATAAAGATAATCCACCCCTACAGTTGTTTGTCCCAAAATTAGTATCCACAGTTCTTATTGATGATTTTCAGCAGTAAATAACCAGAAATGAAAGCTCAGAAATGCCAAAATATTAAGAATGGAAACATGTAACCTTTAGATAGCCAAAGGAGAAAACTAGATTTGTTTCTGCCAGAAGATAAGAAGAGCTCCAATAAACACAGAGGCATTCCTGAAAATAGACAATGGACTCAGCTCCCATAGAAGCATACAAGAAGGATGTAGAAATAATCATTGTCTCCTGTATTTCCCGGGATGAATGCTTGGTGTCTTGAACTTTCTATAAAGGTTTGTTGTTTTGAGACACAGTCACACTATGTACACAGGATCTGAATTCTTGATCCTCCTGCCTCGGTCTCCCAAATGTTGTAATGACAAGCTTGTACAATCATATCCAGCTTCAAGTATAATCTTTAACTGTATTTCCCAATTTGCCAGCCAAGTCGGAAAGACTAAGAGCCAGGGGAAGCCATATGCTCTACTCCCAGTAGTTTACAGGGGAGATACAGGAGGACTACAAATTTCCCACCAGCCTCAGCTGGATGTGTAATCTTAAATTTTTTTAAAGACAGAAAAATTATTAGTTATTGCAATTCCAAATTCTAGATAAGAAAAATAGCAACTAATAAATGTAGATGCAGGTGGCTGGTTCCCCTTCTGGCCAGACCCCATCAGTCCTTGCTTCCTGAAATTACCTGACAGAAACTAGGAGATCCTGGGCTTTTTCCACATATTTTAGAGAAGATGAAAGCTTAAGTTTTAAAATGTTAACTCTAAGTGATACAAATTAAAGCACAAAAACCTAACAATAAATGTAAAGAAGTCTCCAAATCTGAGTTTCTCAATATGCTTAATACATTAAGAGGTCTCGTGAGACAGCTCAGCAGGGAAAAGTCCTTTCCAGCAAGCCTGACAACCTGACTTCCATTCCTGGGACCCATGTCATGGAAGGGGTGAAACAGCTCCTGTGGGTTTTACACACACACACACACACACACACACACACACACACACACACACACACACACATATATATTTAAAAATTAAAATTGAGAGTATTTTAACTGTTAAGATTTACCCACAACCTCAATTTAACTCAGTATCTTTTTCCTAAAATAATTTTCAGTGAAAATTAACTTTCAAGACAGTAGAAAATATCTCCTTTTCCCTGAAGTTAATAATTTTCCAAAGCTTTGATTTTGTTTAATACCCTGTAAAGAACATTATCCATTTTTGCTGATTTTTAAAATGCTACCACTCTCAGAAGTGAAGGACTAAGTAGTAAGTAAAACATGAAACAAAAATCTTCCTTATAAATATGTTCCTCTGAGGAAAAAAAATCTTGAAAGTGTACCAAATACGTCTCCACAAAGAAGAGAAGAACATTCATCGTCCTGATGTTAGCAATAACCTCCCTGGAGAGAATTTTGAATGGATGTCAGCATCTTAAATGTCCTGAACTCAATTAGTTAATTAAAAATATGGGCAAGAAAAGTCTACTGGGGTTAAAGGGAGAACAATTGTTGGCAGTCATTTATCACAGTGCCCTGTGCAAGGATTTCTAGATAGCTGCTTAACAGTGGTAATTCTCATTTAGATTCCCTATCTGAGGCAGCAGGGTGTTATTGATCCCACAACTGACCTCACTGCTGGCTCAGAGTGACAGTGATAATCTCTCCACACAGCTCCTGCAATTCATCGACAGGTTGAGTAATGATTGGAGGAAACTAAATAGCTAATTTCAAAAAACCTTTCACTCCATTTCCATCAATGCCTCAGAACTTTCATGACTTTGAGCTCTCCTTCCTTTATTATTTCTTTCTTTCCTCTTTTAAATAACATATGAAATGTTTGTAAAGGGGGTTTTAGTAAAGGTCAATTGCTGGAAAGGACGGACTTTTTCTCTGATTTCTTGAATCTAATGTATCATTCAGGATAAGAATGTAAGCTTGGTACCATAATATGTTGAAAGTATGTAATTTGGTTGAAATAATCTTAGGATCTTACAGTTAAAAGATTTTGGATTTTATGGTGTTTGGACTTTTAAAGACTTTGGGACTTTTTAAAGTTGGACTACATTGTGATATTAACATGAGGACTTGGGTACAAAGAGGTCATGGTTTGACAGTGATGTGTTTGCATATCAAGTTGCTAAGGCATAGACTTGTGATGGCTAATCTTGGTTGTCAGTTTGACATATCTGAGAAGAAGAAACCTCAGTTTAGGAATCTTCTCCACCACATTGGATTGTTGGGCATTTTCTTGATTATTAATTGGTATCGGAAAGTCTAGCCCACTGTGGGGCAGTGTTATCTTTTGGCAGATGAGTATAGCCTATGTAAGAAAGGTAGCTGAGAATGAACCTGCAAGCAAGGCAGTAAGAAGTATTTCTCCCTGGCTTCTACTTCAAGCTTTTGATTTAAGTTCCTGTCTTTGCTTCCCTGGATGATAGACTATCACCTGTAAGATAAGATAAACCTTTTCCTTCTGATTGCTTTTGGTCAAAGTGTTTATCACAGCAACAGAAATCAAACTGGAACAAAGAGTCTTCCTTTATTTTTTGATTGTCAATTGCCTTCATCAAAATAATACTCACATAAAAGTGACATGTCCAGGAGGCATGCTCAGGACTTCTGTAATTTTTACCTTCATTTCATTACAGCTTAATGGTAAATTATGAGTATCTTCTAGGTTAACTACACAAAATGTTCATTTATCACATAGGAGAAAACATAATTGAATGTTATATTATGTGTTTGTTTGTGATATTGAGGATTGATTATCTTACACAAGTCATTCAAGAATTTTCACTGAGCAGTCCTAACACCCAAAGTATAGTTTTTATGAGAAATAGAATGTGAACCTGAAAACAATGCTTCAGCACTCCTGAAAAATCATGAAATGTCTCATAACATTAGGTATGAGCTACTTAGCTCAGTACTGGAACATCTGTAAAAAAAATAAAAAATAAAAAAGTAGAGAGCATAGACAACTGCCAGATACTTTGTCCATACTAAATTCAGTCAACCAGATTTTTGCTTACTGAGACCAAACATGTGGATAGTTCTCAGAATTCCTCCCTCTTTTTTTAATGTATGTGAATATGTCTTGTCTGCTCTTACTTTAACAATGAGTCACATCCCCCTAGTATGGAATTCTAAACAGATTAGCATCCTAACCAACTCTTTCATCTTCTTTCAGTATAAATATATCTATTTTGAAAGTAAAAATGAAAGAAAAATATCACATTGCCCATGTTTTCTTATTTTAGAGTAAATAAACCACAGAACGACGACTGATTGGTTTGTATTTTCCTTGCAACACCTAGCACACCAGGTGCAGTCAATAAACATTAAGGCATCATATAAATCAGAATTGCAAACCGTGGTCTGCATTGAAGAATAGATTACACTCAAATGCTTTTGCAGCAGGGGGAGTTTCAGAAAAAGGCTTGATTGATTGGTTCATCCCAAACGTTCATGTGAGTACAAATCTCCTGGGGAGGATTTAAAAATGTAGACTCTGATTCAGCGAGAGACTCTTGGCTGGTATCCAAGATACTGTATTTATATTAGATTCCCAGGTTACAATGAGGGTATAACATCAAGTATAATATTCACAAAAGGGAAAGACTAAAACTGCTTTCTCACCAATTCTAAAATATATTGATTATAAACAACATTTCACATATATCTTATTATCAAGGAAAAATCTTTCAATGAAATAAGATGCTATTTTTAAGTGTGAACAGTCTAAGTCTTCAAAAAAATAAAATCTAGAAATAGAACCTGCAATTTAAAATTAAAAAGGCAATTAGCCTAAGGAAAAAAGTTTTGCAAAATATGAATTATGTTGGAGTTTGTAAGAAAAGACAAATCATGTCTTAAGCCAAATTTCAATCAATGGTTACTTTAGTACTCATCTTAACTGCCCTTCCCGCCAAATGTAACCTTTCCAACCTCCTTACAATGATCCAAACATTAATTATATATTCAACAATATAAAAATAAACTTTAAATGTCTCCATGATTCAATAGATTGTCAGATTTGATACTCTATCTCAATATGTTTATAACTTAGAATTTTATAATTTATTAAATCATTCCCTTCACTGTTCTCCCTATATCCTCAAGTAGTGTCTCATACAGAAAAAAAAAATTATTTAGCTAGCCAACATTTGACAACACTTTAAGAAAACACTCCCTAGGACTGACAAATTAACCTGAGATGGGTTCTGATTTTGATATTGTCTTTTAATAAGAAAAATGTGTACATAAGTAATGAGTAACTAGAACATTAATTCCTTGTGGTAATACTCTTGAGAATGACACAAAAAATGGGATTCAGAAATTAATAACAGGTACTGCAAGGATCCTGGGAGAGACAATTTGCTCTACTGGAACCCCAAACCAGAGACTGAGCTCAGTGGACCCAGAAAGAAAAGTGGAATACATGAATACACTAGAAACTGAATGGGGGATCTAAAATTGATTGAGATATTTCCAACACCCACCATTGCTGGTGTAGCAAGGGATCAGTGAAAGCCCCAGAAAGGCACAGAGTGTGACATTTCTGGTGCACAGATACACTTGGGAAGAATGAAGGCGCCAAACTCAGAGCTTTACAAAGAAAAACAACCACCTGTTTATTTTCAACATGGTGCTTTTCTTCAAACCAGTTTGGTACAAAACCGACCGTGTCTCTATAGTGATATATAAGTTGACTAATTTCTTTGACAGGAGTATTACTCTATATTTTGGCCTATTAAAGTTTCCCTAGTTAGTACTCGGGTTCCCTGTGCTAATTGTTCAACAATGCAGTATCTTTAATGGACAGAACTAAGGTCAACATGTAACTTCTCACTGGAAAAGGCTTTCAGTGTGTCCTTTTTCTGTGCCTAATATCTAATGTTTTCTCTACTCTTTTTTGTGCTTCTAATCCAAAAATATACTGGTAAGGCTGGGACATGATATTGAGCAACCCCTCTCTGAATATCATGATAATTACCACTAGCCCACTTCACTTATATATCAGGTCATTAACTGCTTTAGGGTAGAAGCAGGGTTTGTCCATCACAGTGTCTTTCTACTTCCTCTTACATAGCTCAGTGCAAAGTACATTAATAAGTATTTGTTGAATTAAGATGAATTAATACTCTTCTCAAAATAATTTTCAGAACTTAACCTTATAAGAATCAAATAGAAATTGTCAAAATTAAAATGTTGATAACCACAAGTTCATTGGCAAAATAAAAGTTCTTTGTAGCTAGAGTTTTCCTGCCTGGCCCACAGTCAGGACAAATCTCTCTCACCTGCCAGTCCCACAGCTGCTCAGACACAACCAAGTAAACACAGAGACTTATATTGCTTACAAACTGTATGGCTGTGGCAGGCTTCTTGCTAACTGTTCTTATATATTAAATTAACCTATTTCTATAAATCTATACCTTGCCACGTGGCTCGTGGCTTACCAGCATCTTCACATGCGGCTTGTCATGGTAGCGGCTGGCAGTGTCTCTGACTCAGCCTTCCACTTCCCAGAATTCTTCTCCTCCTTGTCCCGCCTATACTTCCTCCTGCCTGACTACTGGCCAATCAGTGTTTTATTTACTAACCAATCAGAGCAACACATTTGCCATACAGAACATCCCATAGCAGTTCTTCAACATTTTATAGTAAAGAAGCCTCTTCAAAACTGCCTAGCTTAAGGATATGGTTGTAGTTCATTGGCAGTGAACTCCCCTAATATGCATGATTGATCCTTAGGCTCAATCCTCAGTACTGGCAAAATATGTTTCCTTTGGCCAAAGAATCCTCTAACTATAACTGTTAGTATTAAAACATGGACATTTTAAAATATGAAATGGACACTGTTGTTAATCATAGCAGGAACTGGCCACAAACATCCTGTACCAGATGAGCTTGAACTTAGAGTCATCCTGTCTAGGAACATGGCCATATATATTGGTCTAGCTGTGGTAATCACTGGTTGAATAGACCCCCTCATTTAATAGAGAAGCATGAGGTCATTGTTAAGTCCCTAGAAATCACTTACAGGCAGAATTGTGGTTAAAGCTCACCTCATTGAACTGCCATTTCCAAATCTATTTCTATTTTACTTAAACATCTTGATTTCTGAAATTCCAACAATTCATTGTTTGACTATCTTTCACAAAGAAGACAGATGTGCCTCTCTTGGAATATCATTTTGTCATGCAGGAAGTCCTGATTTTGTGTACATTTAAGCATAAATGAGATGGCATCTATGGACTGCTTGTCTCGTGGGAAATGAAGAAGTAATTGTCTTGTGTCCCTAACAGTTCCATGGCCAAGCAGGAATGCAGACATAAATCATCTTCAAGTCTCCACAAGTCTATGTCGTATGTCCTCCAGCACCACTAGCTTACAATTTCTCTGTGACATACTTCATTAACCCAGAAATATAATTTTGTAGTTCCTCAAAGAGATATACCCTCCAAACATTCTTAAAACTTTTGAGAAACCTAATGAATAAAAAAGATTTTCTTTGTAACAGTGCTGTGATGTTTAGTGTCAACTTGAATGTACCTAGAATCTTCTACAAGACAAGCCTCTGGGCACACCTATGAGTGATTATAATTTGGTTCAGAAGTTCAGAATACATACCTTCCCTGTGAATGACATCATGAGCTGAGGTCCTTGACCGAATAAATAGGACCAAGTGAGATAAGCACCAACATTCATTTGCCACTTCCTGGCTCTAGATGAAATGTAACCAGCTGCCTAAAGCTAGCTACCTCTGCCAGGACTTCCCCACCATAATGAACGGTCTATACCTTCAAACTGTGAGCCAAAACAAACCCTTCCTTCCTGAACTTACTTTTACCAAGTATATGATCACAAGTGTAGCAAAATATCTAAGACAAAAGAAAATAGGTAGAATGAAGTTGTATCCTTCATGGAGATGTTTATTGGCCCTCCATCTTATGAATTTCTACTATATCTCATCCAGTATTCTTCACTTGTTTCTCCTCCTTTCTATTTATCCTTTCTGTCTTCTCTTTCTCACTATACTTGGTATTTAAGCATGAAACTATCTCACTAATTTATCACATGTGTCCTGCCCAGAAGCTTTGGTATCTCTTCACACACTTAACTGTAACATGACACAAGCATTAGATGTGTACTGGGTACTGTCTCCCAGCCATTGATCTAATAAAAAAAGAAATGTACACTATGAAGGGGCCTATGTGAAAGCAATAAGTGCCCTCTACCCCATTAACAAATTTTATAGGTCAATTAAAAGATAACTAGGTTTCATAATTTCTTTGAAAATAAATGATGGCATCTTAGATTATGATGATAGTGGTAGCCATAGAAAGGAGTAGAGAAGGGAACCTGTGGACCTAGAATCTCAGAAACAGTGCTCAGCTGAGCAAATGAGGATGAAGAAGCATAGAAAACACAAACTCAAGCCTCAAACTTGGAACCTTCAGAGCTGGCAACTTCATTTAGGAAGGCGGTATGTCCTTGTAGCAAGTAAATTCAAAAGGACATGTGATGGCTCCAGTTTTGGAAATGCTGAAAATGAATTGGCCAAGATATGGCCTCTGGGAGATGCTGCCTGGAAGGCGGATTTATGTTTACTACTCCAGAGGAGGACTGTGACCACAAGCTAGTTATTCATATAACAGTCCCCCAGACTCTAGCGAAACTAATGTCATGTCAGAAACACCAATCTGACCTTAAATCTAGCATGCAAACCCCCAAACCCTGCTAAACACAAACTAGAACCTACTCCATCTTTCCAGAAGAGTCCCAGAGTAAAAATTCTCTAAATTTACTAACCTTGATTTGGACATATACATTTCCACTTCTGGATAACTGAAATGTGCCAACACAACAGGATGTGGTTTTAGCACATAAAAGACAAGGAGTTGTAAGGCTTAAGGACCCAGCTTCTAACCCACCTCTCATGATGCATATACTATGGGAGGCTGAGACCTGTGTACTGGTTTTCATGTTGCATGAACTGTGGAAGGCTCAGACTCATAACCAAATACTCATGGTGCATGTGTTGTAAGATGGTCATGGCTACAACACATCACTCACAGTTCATATACTGGAGGATCTCATGCCTGTACCTCAGCATTCATGCTATAAGAACAGTCAGAGACTCATGGTGCATATAATTTGGAAGGCTCCAGGCTATAAAGCATTACTCATGATGGATGGTCCATGGGAGGCTACCATTTACAACTCATCACTCATGATGCATGTCTTGTGGGAGGCTGATATCTATATACCAGTACCCATGGTTCATGTACTGTGGATGGATCATGCCTATAACATAGCTCTTATGGTGCAAGCATTGTGAGAGGTTCATGATTGTAAGTGAGCACCTATAGTGCATATAATATGTGTGTGCATAGAGGACTTACACCTATACCCAAAATTTGAGGTGCATGTATACCTATACCTAACACTCATGGGTAGGCTCATGCCTATAACCCAGAAATCATGCTATATGTACTTTGGGAGGGTCAGGCCTATAAGCTATCACTCATGGTGCACGTAATCTGAATTCATCTGTAATGCAATATTCATATTGTGGGTACTGTGGGGACCTCATGTTAGCAACCAAGAAGTCTTAGGTTATGTACTTGGAGGGACTAACACCTGTGACCCAACATTTATGGTGTATGTACTATGAGTGGTTCATGCGTATAATATAGCACACATTGTGAATGTGTTGTGTAAGACTCAACACAGTAAGCCAGTACTTGTGGTACATGTATTGTGAGAAGCTCAAGCCTATAATGTAGCCTTCATAGTACATGTACTATTGTGGGTTCATGGGTGTAACCTGATACTCATGTTGCAAGTACTGTGGGAGGCTGACACTAACATATTACAACTAATGGTGCATGTATTGTGAGAGTCTCATGCCTATAACCTAGGACTCAGTATGAATGTACTCTGTGAGACTCAAACCAGTGACCCAGGATTCATGGTTGCATGTGCTGTGGGAGTCCCATGCTTATGACCCAGCACTCATGGACATGTAATATGTGAGGCTCATGCCTAGAACTCAGCACTCATGGTGCATGTACTCTGGAAATATGCACACCTATAGCAGCACTCATGTTGTTTGTACTGTGGGAGATGCATGCCAGTAACCCAGCAGTCTTGTTTTTATGTAATATGTGAGACTCAAACCAGTAGCTTAGCATTCACTGTAAATGTACTGTGGGAGGCTAATTTCTTTAACACAGCATTCATTGTGAATGTATTGTGCAAGACTCCAAACAGTAAGGCAGAACTCATTGTGCATGGACTGTAGGAGACCCATGTCTATAACTGAGCTTTTATGGTGCGTGTACTATGGTGGGACTATAGTTGTATTCAAGTAGTCACAGTACATTTTACTCTGGCAAGCTGACACCAGCAATCCTAGCACTTATGGTTATTACTGTTGGAGGAACATGCATACAATATAGCACTCATTGTGACTCTACTCAGAGCAATAATCCAAAACTCATGGTATATGTACTCTGGGAGGCTCATGCCTATAAATCAACATTCATGATTCCTTTAACCCACAAGCCCCAATACCTGTATTGTGGGAAGCTGGTACATGCCTAGCAGTAGTCATGGTGCCTGTATTATAGGAGGCACACATTTATAACTGCACTCATGATACATGTACTTTGGGAGGCTCCAGCCTGTAACCCAACACTTATGGTGTATGTACTCTGGAGATGCACACCTGTAGCACACCACTCATGTTGCATGTACTGTGGGAGACTCACACCAGTGACCCAGCAGTAATGGTTTATGTACTATGTAAATGTACTGTGGGACTCAAACCAGTAACCAAGAACTCATGGTGAATATGCTGTAGGTTTCTAATTCTTATAACACAGCACTTGTTGTGAATGTGCTGTACCAGACTCAAAACAGCAAACTGGAATAATTTGTGCATGGACTATGAGAGGCTCATGCCTATAACCTAGGACTCATATTCCATGCACTGTGGGAAACTCAAGACAGTAACCCAGTTGTCATGATGCATGTACTGTGGGAAGCTGACACCTTTGTACTTATACTCATGGTGCATGTACTGTGGGAGTCTTAGGCCTATAACCCAACCCAGTATTCTTGAAGCATAAACTACAGGAGACTCACAAAAGTAACCCTGCACTTACGGTGCATGTACTGTGGGAAGCTCATGTGTATAAACCAGCACTCATTGTGAATATACCATGAACAACTCAAAACAGTAAACCAACATTTATGGTTAATTTATTGTGTAATGCTCACTCCTATAACCCAATACTTATGTAGCGTGTGTTGTGGGAGTCTCATGCCTATAACCTAGCACTCTTGAGATGCATTTCTGTAATGCACCATTCATGATGCATGTACTTACCATGTGAGACCCGTGCCTGTACTCCAAGAGGCATTGTGAATGTACTGTGCAAGATTCTAAACATTAAGCAAATGCTCAAGGTGCATGTACTATAGGAAGCTCATGCCTACAATAAAGTGTCCATGGCACAATCACCAGGGGAGGCTCACATGTACGACAGACAACTCACGGTGCTTGCCCTCTGGAGATGCACAACCCAGAACCTACAGTTTATGCACTGTGGGAAAAATTGCACCATTAATCCAGTATTTGTGGGGCATGCACTGTAGGAATACCATGTTTATAATGCATCACTTATTGTCAATGTACTGTGTGCAACTCAAAACAGTAAGTCAGCACTCACAGTGCATTTACTATGAGAGGCTCACACCTATAACCCAGCACTCACAGAGCATGTACTCAAGAGATGCACACCTGCAATGCATCACTCACAGTGCTAGTGCGGAAGGACACTTGTAATCTCAGAATTCATGGTGCTTACAACTGTGGGATCCTCATGCCTATTATCTAATACTCACTGTGAATGTACATTTGAAACTCAAAACGTTAAGTCGGCACTCATGGTGCATGCTTTGAGGGAGGCGCATCCTTATAACCCAGCACCCATGGTACAAGTACTGTAGGAGGCTCACACATATAATACATCACTCCAAGTGCACATACCGTGGAAATACGTGACTTGAAGTCAGCACTCGTGGTTCATGTACTGTGGGAGGAGACTCACACCACTAACCCAGGATGCTTGTGTGAATGTACTATGTGCAACTCAAAACAGTAAGCCAGCACTCATTCTACATTTACTGTGGGAGGCTCACATCTATACCTGAGAATTTATGAAGCATGAACTATGTGCAGCTCATGCCTGTAAGCCAGCACTCATGGTATAAGTCATTCTAAAGTCACACAGCTATAATGTAGCATTCGTGGTGCATGTACTCATGCTAGAAAACTTCACACAATGTAGATGTACTGTGGGAATTTAAAAATAATAATCCCTCAATACTCATACCACATGAGCTGTGTGGGACCTGTGCCTGTAAACTGGTACTCATGGTACATGTACTGTGGAGACATAGCCCAGTACTATGGGAGATTAACATCTAACTCAGAGTTCTTTGTGCAAGTACTTTGCAAGGGTTATGTTTATAAACCAACACTCATTGTAAATTTCTGAGCACATCTCCAAACAGTAATCCAGCACTTATGCTGCATTTACTGTTGGACGCTCACACCTATAAACAAGCACTTGTGGTGCAAATACTGTGGGAAGCTCGGTGCAAATACTGTGGGAAGCTCGTAAAAATAACACATCACTCATGGAGCTCTTATTCTGAAGATGCACAGTTGTAACCCAGTACTTGTGATTTATATCCTGTAGGAGACTCACACTACAAGCTCAGCACTCATGGTACATATGTTAAGGAGATGAAAGCCTATAAACAGTACTCATGATGCATTTACTTCAAAGTGGGAAGCTTATGCTTAGAACCCAAAAGTGATCATTAATGTATTTTGAAGACACATGCTACAACAGAGCACTCAGGTGCTTGTACTGTGAGAGGGTATGCCTATAACCCAGAATTCATAGTGAATGTACTGTGCTAGATTCAAAGCAGTAAGCCAGCACTCACGGGGAATAAATTCTGGACATGAAAGCTTGTAACCCAGCATTTGTAACTCTTATTTTATGTACTGTTGGAGACTCACACAACTAACCCAGCATTCATGGTGCATGTACTGTGTAAGGTTCATATTTTTAACCCAGCACTCATTGTGAATGTACTGTGAGACTCAAAACAGTAAGCCAGCAATGATGGTATATTTAAGGTGTGAGGCTCAGGCTTATAAACCAGCACTCATAAATCATGCATTGTGTAAGACTCATGCCTATAACAGAGCACTCGTTGTGAATGTACTCAAGAATGTACACACCTATAACAGAGCACTCATACATTTGGAATTACTGTTCAAGGCCCATGCCTATAAACCAGCACTCACTGTGAACTTACAGTGCTTGGTTGCAAACAGTAAGCATGTACTGTTAGAGGCCTATGCATGTAACTCTGGAGATGCATGCATATAAGCAAGCACTCATGTTTTATGTGCTATGGGAGACTCATACCACTAACCCACCATACTAGTGTCAACATACTGTGCATGATTAAAAAACCCATGGTGCCTATACTTTGGGAGTATCATATCCATAACCTAGCGTTCATTATGAATGTACAGTACATGATTAAAAGCAGTAGGACAGCATTCATGGTGCCTGTACTGTGGGAGTCTCATGCCTATAACCCAGCTCTCATGGAGCATGAAATGGGCAAGGCTAATGCCTGTAACCCAGCACTCTTGATGTTTGTTCTCTGGAGATGCACTCTTGTAACCCGCCACTGAGGGTATACGTACTGTGGAAGACTTACACAATTAATCCGGCAATCATGATGCATGTGCTGTAGGAGGCTCATGCTTGTAACCCAGAATTCATTGAGAATTTACTGTGCATGACTCACAACAGTAAGCTAGTAGTCATGATGCTTTTAGTGTGCATGGCTCATGTCCATAATACAAAATTAATGGTGCACATATTCTGAAGACATAGGCTTGTAACCCAACATTCATGGTTTATGTACTGTGGGAGATTCACTACTAACCAGCATTCATGGTGCATATTCTGTGCAAGGCTCATGTTTATGAGAACCCATTGTGAATATATCTTGCAAGACTCAAAACAGTAAGTCAACACTCATGGTATATTTAATGTTTGATGTCCATTATTATAACATAGCACTCATGGAGGATGTACTGTGTGTGGCTCATGTGTTTAACCTCATAATCAGGAGAAACACACATAGAACTCAGGACTCATGGTTTACATACTGATGGAGACTCACACACAGACCCAGCACACTTATCAATGTACTGTGTGTGACTCAAAATCATAAGACATATTGAAGTGCCTTGTGAATAGGTTCATGCCTATTACCCATTAATCAATTATAATCATAAGCAATAACACTTAACCACAAATTTAAACTTATCATAACACAAATCTATTGATAAACATATCCCTGAGATCTAGAAATCAGCCACCCATAACTCTAACCTCAAACCTTACCCTGAGTTCTAGAAGTCACATAAATGTAACCACATTCCTAACTATGACCATAACCCTAACCCTAGCCCTACCCTATCCTTAACAAGGAGTTCCAAAAGTCACCTAATGCTAACCCTAACCATTAAAACAATCTCTAACACTTTTCCTAACCCAACCACAACCACTATCCTAAACCATCACCAGAAACCTAAACCTAACACTAATCCTACACTAATCCTAAACCTAATCATGAATCCCAAAGTCATCTCTCCCAAAATCTAACTGTATCCATATCCAGACAAGTAGAAGTCACATAATCCTAACATTAATCGTTACTTTAAGTTCTAGAAGTCAACTGATCATAATAAAAACCATGAGTTCCAGAAGTCACCTAAAACCAACACTAAGCTGAACTCTGAGCTGCACAGTCCCCTAAAGCTAATGACACTCTTAAAGCTAATGACAACTTTAGCCCTAAAATTGGGTTTCAGAAATCTCCTAATCCTAACCTAACCTAAAACCTAAATCAATCCTTGTCACATAACATTAATCATAACTATATTCCTGGTTTATAGAAGAAGCCTAATGCTAAATAAACCATGACCCCCCCCCAAAAAAAATAATAACTAAACCCTTAGCCTAGATATAACACTAACCTTAAACTAATCCTAACCTCAACCATAACCCTACACTTGATACCCACAATTCACCTAAATCTAACCCTAACTCTAAGCCAAACCTTAAACCTAACCAAAACCTAAACCCAAACTCTAACCCTAACCGTGAGAACCAGCAGTCACATAACCCTAACCACAACTCTCACTCTACCAGAAAACCATCCCAGAAACTGATTCCAGAAATCACTTCACCTTAATTATAACCCTAACCCAATCCTAACTCTAACCCTAACCCTGAGTTCTAGAACTCACCTAAACTGAGCCCTAATCATAACCTTAACCCTAAACCTAAGGTTAATTCTAACCCCAAGTTCCAGAAGTCAATTAAACTTAACCCTATTTTTAATGCTGAAGCTAGCCCTGTTTAAGACAACCCTAAACCCAAACACTAACCCATACTCTAATTTTAAATCTAACTGTAGTCCTGAGTTCTTGAAGTCACCAAGCCCCAAACCTAAACCTAAAACTAACCCAACCCTAATGCTAACTCTAACCCTGAGTTCTATAAGTCACCTAAACCTAATAAACCTAACCCTAATCCTAGCCCTAAAATTAATACTAATGTTAAGCCTAAACCTAAACCTAACCCTAATCTTAACCCAAACCTAAACCTAATCCCAACCCTAAATTTAAACCTAACCATGTACTCTGTTATAAGCACTCCAATTACCCAATAGTCTTTGAGAATGTACCATGCAAGACTCAAAACAGGGAGCCAGCACTCACAACGCACATACTTGATGAAGCTCATGCCTATTACCCTGCTCATAGTGAATAGACTCTGGCTGCCTATAATGCAACACTTCTGGTATGTGTGCTGTGGTAGGTTCATGCATATAACCCAACATTCATTGTGCACATACTGTGGTGGGCTCATGGTTATAAGCCAGCACTCCTGGTACCAGTAACATGGGAGAATAACACCTGTAATCCTATCACTCATAGTGCACATACTATGGGATAGTCGTGCTTATTACCCAACAATCATTTTGAATGTGTTATATAAGACTCAAAACAGAAAGCCAGAACTCGTGATGCATGTATTGTGGAGGCACATGCCTATTACCCAGCACTCAGAGTGAAAGTAATGTGTGAGACCCAAAACAGTAAGACAGCACTCTTCTTACATGTACCGTGACAGCCTCATACTTGTAACCTGACACTCTGTACTTCCACTCTGGATATGGACACCTATATAAGTCTCAAAACAGTAAGTCAGCATTCTCATTACATATACTGTGGGAGGCTCATGCCTATAACCCTGGATTCATGGTGTATGTTCTATGGTAAAATCATGACTGTAAGCTGCCTCTTGTGGTGAATGTTCGGTGAAAGGATAACACCTGTAATCCTAGCATTTGTGATATACATACAATGGGATGCTCATTCCTATTTCCAAGCATTCACTCTGAATCTATTGTGTGAGTCAAAACATAAAACCAGCACTCATGATGCACATATTATGAGGCACATGCCTATTACACAGGAATCATGTATACTTGGTGAGGCCCATGCCTGTAACTCTGCTCATAGTGAACAGACTCCTCATGCCTATTATGCAGTACTCCTGGTATATGTACTGTGGTAGGTTCATACAAATAACCCAATATTCACTGTGCACATACTATAGTGAACTCATGGTTGGGAAAACTTGGGAAGCTCATGCCTATAACCAAGTACTCAAGGTGAGTGTAATGTGTGAGACTCTACACAGTAAGCCTGCATTAATCTTGCATGTACTTGACAGTTTTATGCCTGTAATCCCACACTCACTGGACCTTATACTCTGGAGACAGATACCTGTAATACAACATTCACCATGCATGTACCATTAGAGATTCAAAACAGAACATCAGCACTCTTGGTACATGTACTTTGGACAGCTTATACCTATATTCTAGGATCCATGGTGTATGTTCTGTGGTAGGCTCATGACTGTTATCTATCTTTGGATGTACTATAGGAAGTTGACTCTTGTAATCCTAGCATCCATGCTACAAGTACTGTGCTACACTCATGGCTATTAATGAGCACACACTGTGAATGTACTGTTTGAGACCCAAGACTGTAAGGCAGCACTCAGGATGAATGTACTTTGTGAGGTTCATACATATAACACAGTACCATGGTGCATGGACTCTGGAGATGCCCATCTGTAAGTCAGCACTCACAGAGCATATACTATGTGAAACTCATGCCTATTACTTTTTACCTTATTACGAATATACTGTGTTAGTCACAAAACAGGAAACTACCACTCATGGTACATGTACTGTGGAATGTTCATGACTAAAAGCAGGATTCAAGGTATATGTACTATGGTGAGATTGTAGATGTAAACCCGCACTCATGATACTTGTATTGTGGTAGGCCCATGCTTATTCCCCAGTATTCATTTTGAATGTACTATGCTAGACTGAAAACAGTAAGCCTGCAATCATGATGCATGTACTATGTTGAGCACAAGCCTATAACCCAGTACCCAGTGTGCTTGTATTCTGGAGTTGTAAGCCTGTAATATAGCACTCATGTTGCATGTACTTCAGAGGCTCATTCCTATTACCCAGTACTCATTGTGAACATTCTATGTAAGATTCACAACAGTAAGCTAGAACTCATCTTGAATGTACTGTGGTAACTTCATGCCTGTAATCCAGCACTCATTTCGCATTATAATCTAAAGACAAATGCCTGTAATCCAGCACTCACTGCTCATTACAATCTGGAGACAAACACCTGTAAATCAGAATTTATGTTCCATGTATTCTATGAGGCTCAAAACAGTAAACCAGGACAGGTACTGTGGAATGCTGATGCTAAGAATCCAGGATTCATGGGGTATGCTCTATGGTCAGCTCATGGCTGTCTGCTAGCACTCATGGTGGATGTATTGTGGCAAGATGACACTTGTAATCCTAGCAGTCATGGTACATGTAAACTAGTAGGACATGCTTATTACCCATCACTCATTGTGAATTTGTTGTGTCACTAAAAACAGTAAAGCCAGTACTCATGTTTCATTTACTGTTGATGTCTCATGCCTATAACCTAGAACTTGTGGAGCATGAATTGTGTGAAACACAGGAATGTAACTGAGAACTCATCATGCATGTTCTCTGGAAACACATGTGTAGCCATAAGTTTTCTCAGGTCCTGAGTTCCTCTGGTCTTGCCTGGCCACATGGTCCCTCAGCTACTTATAAAATAATCACTCAGAGGCTTAATGGTATGGCCTATGGCCAACTTCTTGCTAGCTTGCTCTTATAACTTAACCCATTTCTATTTATCTATAAGTTGCCACATGGCCATGGCTTACTGGAACTTCACATCTTGCTTCTCCTGGAGGTGCTGGCATCTCTCTCCAGACTCCATTTTTCTCTTTTCTGTCTTTTTTCTTGGATTTCCCACCTGCCTCATCTGCCTTGCCATAGGCCAAAGCAGCTTATTTATTAACCAATGAGAACAACATATAATCACAGCATACAGAAAGATATCCCCTAGCACTTCCCTTTTTCTATCTAAAAATTAGTCATCCATGATAATCAAATTTATAATAATGTTAGTTAAGTTTTTAGATATATAAAGGTATAATTCAATTAGGTTGGTAATCTTTAAACACTTCAAAGATTTACAGAATATGACATTTAAAATGTTTTAAAATTTAGACTTTCTGGACGAGACACGTCTGCTCCTGGCAACACTAATTAGCTTCAAAAGAGATGAAGGGCATTGAAGAAATTCCATATGCAGTTTACTTTCATTATGGCAAAAGTTAGCCACTGAGTAAGAAAATACCCTTGCTTTCACTGCTGACAGTATGCTGTCCAAAGTGGACAAGCAGGATATAAAAGAAAGGACTGCTGATCCTTGCCAAGACAAGGTAGGAAGGCTCTTTAGAAAATCCTGCTGCACAGATGGGTCTGTCAGATATACTGAGCCTGTAGGCCAAATATGGGTACCCCAATGTTGTAGAGAAACCTCAGGCTCAGGCAGCTGGCTGTTTCTATCATAACTCACATTTTTTGGAAGTCACTTGTTTGTACTTCCTGTCTAACTATTTATTTAATTGTTTGTTTATTTCCTTCTCAGGTCTCTGAGGGAGTTGAAGATTAATTAAAGTTTTCCTTGTTAACAAATTCAGAAAAGAAATGCACTAAAGAGGTGTAAAGTGTATAAGTTTGAAAGATATCAAAAGATAGTTTGTGTAACGCAAATTAGAATAGAAGGCAAATTAGATACAGTCCTTTGGACTCACCAAAATAGGATAGATAATGGAATATTTTTGCTGAATTTGTCAAATGAAAATAGATTAGACATATTTGATGTGTTTATTGCCTTGTATATTTTATATAGTTATTGTACTTATTGTATATAGTTTTTCTTACATTAGTTATAGTTTTTTATTTTAGACAATAAAAGGGGAAATATTTGTGATATTTGTACACCCCAATAATGTTTATCTATGGATGGAGGAAAAGCCGGCCACTATATTAAATATAGAGGTCAAGCAATGGTAGCACATGCCTTTAATCCTAGCATTCTTGGGAGGCAGAGATTCATCCAGATCTCTATGAGTTCAAGGCCACACTGGGAATAGAGCCAGGTGTGGTAGCACACACTTTTAATCCCAGTGCTAGTTAACCATAGAGGTTACCCAGACAGGAAGTGATAGAGCTGGGCAGAATAAGGAAGTGATGAAACTGGGCAGAGAAAGGAAATAAGATGGCAGAGCACAGAAAGGTATATCGGCATGAGCATACAGGAAGTAGCTCTCTCTGGGGGCTGAGGAATTGGTAAGGTGAGGTTGGCCATGGCTTGTTTTATCCCTCTAATCTTTCAGCTTTTACCCCAATATCTGGCTCCTGGTTTTTTATTTATAAGACCATTCAGCAATTTATCTTACACACACGCCTGTAACACAGAATTTATGGTGCATGTACTTGAGAGGCTCATGCACATAACCCAGTATTCATAGTTAATGAGATGTATGAGAATCAAAACAGTAAGCTATAACCCATCTCACATGGACTGTGGGAGCCTCATGCCTGGAACCATGAACTCACTGCACATTTTACTCTGCGGATAAGACACTCGTAATGCAACGCTCATGGAATAGGTACTGTGGTAAGCTCATGTCTATAACTCAGAATTCATGGTACATGTTCTCTGTTGCTATAAACCAACACTCATGGTGCAGGTATTGTAGC
This sequence comes from Peromyscus leucopus, assembly GCF_004664715.2. Taxonomy (NCBI): domain Eukaryota; kingdom Metazoa; phylum Chordata; class Mammalia; order Rodentia; family Cricetidae; genus Peromyscus; species Peromyscus leucopus. The sequence continues at coordinate 98,895,581 of NC_051070.1, forward strand.
AGAAGGATCCTTGTAATCCCAGAACTCATGGTACATGTACTCTGATGAGTATATTCCTGTTACACAGCACTTACTATAAATGTGCTGTGATCAAAATAGTGAGCCAGCACTCACTATATGTACTTTGTGGAGCTCAGGTATGCAACACAGTACTCATGGTGAATGTGCTCTGGAGGCAGGCATCTATAACTCCACACTGTAGTGTGTGTACTGAGTGATATTCATGCCTATTATTCAGCAGTCATTTGTGAACGTACTGTGCTAGGCTCAAAACAAGCCAGCACCTATGGTCTACATACTCTGGTGGACTCTTACCTAACATCCGGCATTCATGAGGCATGTACTTTGGTAGACTCATTGACACCAAATGCACGCTGAGTGGTAGAAATACATTTGCCATCCTCCCATAGGGCACCATGAGTGTTGTGTCACAGCCTTGAACCCACCATCGTACATGCATAATTTATTAGGGTTACCAACATTAGCCCACCCGAGTATCTACACCATGAGTGCTGGGATACTGGTTTGAGTCTCACACAGTACATTCAAATTAGTGCTGGGTATAGTCATTAGCCTCTGAGAATACATGCACCATGAGGGCTGGCTTACTGTTTTGGTTTTTTCATATTACATTAACATTAGCCTCTCAAATTAAATGAATAATGAGTGATAGCAATACATGCTAGATCATCCTACAGTGCATGCCCCATGTGTACTGGTATGTAGGTCTCAGCCTCCTACCATACATGTACCATGAGTGCTTACTTAAGTCATGAGCCCACTAAAAAAACATGCATCCTGAATTTAGGCAGGAGCCTCCCATAGTCCATGCATCCCACACATTACCACAAGTGCTAGTTTCGCATTTTGAACACCTCACTATTGGCGAAAATTATAAAGGCCACTCCACGTAGTTAAAAGGAAGATTTATTTAGTGGATGACTTACAAATGAAGGAATGGATAGGTCGCGGGGGTCTGGGGAAAGTGTATCGCAATCCAGCGGTGTTCTCTGGAGCTCTGCACAATCAATCTCCACTATCCAGGGTCCAGGCACAGAGCGCACGCCCAGAGCGAGCGTTTGCCCATCCAGCTCTCAGGTTTCCAGCACCTCCCCTCACCCCGCCTCGTAGGCGTGACAGTTGCCAGAGTCTCAATGGGGGTTGGAGCTTCCAGATCCAAGCTGGAATGGCTACCCACTACATCTCCCCCTTTTTGTCTAAATAAGAAGGTTCTAAACTAATACAAGACTATATACAAAGGAATGGTTATCAAATATTGTCCAGAAATAATGAGGGATAATGACCTAGATAAGATGTAACTACAACCAATGCAAACAATATCAAGCAAGAAACACATTCTAAAATCCAGAGAAGTATAGAGCATAGGTAAACGGCATGTTATAAAGATCATTCAAAGGTGTCCTATCCTAAAGAACCTGAATCTAATACTTAATATGTTCTATCTAAGATATTATATATACTAAGTTGTAACTATAACTGCTAGTCTTCAATCCCATCAAAGACCTGAGAAGGAACATAATGGTACCTGAGAAATGGTAGACGGATGCAAGCAACTTCGGGAATCTTGCAAGAGTAGACCAAGACAGCTGGCAGCCTGGACAGTCACTTAATGTTTCTCAGCATTGTTGGTGCATTCAAATTGGCTACAGGCCTAGAGTATCTGACAGACCATTTTCAGAAGCAGGATTTCTGAAAGACCATCTTACCCTGTCTTGGCAGAGTACAGTGGTCGCTTTCCTTGTGTCCCGCTTGTCCAGAAAGGACAGCATTGCATTTGTACTGTCAGCCATCAAGGCAAGGGCAGTTCTTTGCCCCGTAGGCCATTTTGTGCCAAAAAGACAAACTTCCAAATGGAAATGTCTTAGAAGCCCAACATTCTCTCGGGATCAATTGGTGCAGCCAGGAGCAATTGTGCCTCACGTCAACAGAATTCTAAGTTATTTAAATGCCATATTCTCTAGGTCTATGAAGTGTTTGAAGATTACCTGTCCATCTGACCTATGTACCTGTAAATCTGGATTACCTAACTAACATAACTATAGAGATGACAGGCATAGGCGACTATAAATCTATAAATCTTATCTACCGAAATAACCTAAGGACTAAGGCTTCACGTAAATAAGGTAAACAGTCTATAAGCAAATGTATGGTGAAGAACGATGACTTCAAAATTGTGACAATACACAAGATATTTATAACAGAGGTAGGAATATATAGTGCGATATGCAATATGACAATAATCTTAAATATATATCAATATACCAAATATCCTAACAGAAGTAGAACATATATAAAGTATGACAGATATAAATTTACATTTGTATCAATATAAAAATGTTTCAAATAAGAGTAGAAATATATGTACATTATAACAAATATAGTTCTGTATTTGTATCAATATACAAATTATCTTAAACAGGAGTATAAAAATAGTTTACATTTGTATCAACATATAAGAATCTATAACAGTACAAATTACAGTGCAAATTGTCTAAGGTTGCTATTTTACCAAGTTTGTTTACTAGTATATACAATGATTCACCATCATATCTTATACCTATCCGTTCCATTTCTTCCGCCCCCCCCTTTTTTTTTTTTTTACAATACTGAGTTAATATTTTCTTCCACCCCCAACCCTACAACCGTCATCCATAACCCTGAGAATTATGAAACCTAAGGGAGAAGGGGCGTCGTTTTCTTACGCCAGATATTGGCGAAAATTATAAAGGCCACTCCACGTAGTTAAAAGGAAGATTTATTTAGTGGATGACTTACAAATGAAGGAATGGATAGGTCGCGGGGGTCTGGGGAAAGTGTATCGCAATCCAGCGGTGTTCTCTGGAGCTCTGCACAATCAATCTCCACTATCCAGGGTCCAGGCACAGAGCGCACGCCCAGAGCGAGCGTTTGCCCATCCAGCTCTCAGGTTTCCAGCACCTCCCCTCGCCCCGCCTCGTAGGCATGACAGTTGCCAGAGTCTCAATGGGGGTTGGAGCTTCCAGATCCAAGCTGGAATGGCTACCCACTACACCTCACAGTACATTTACAATGAGTGCTACTTTGTAGGCATGAGCCTTCCACAGAATAAGTAATATGAGTGTGGGGTTACTGTTTAGAGGACTGCACAGTATGTGTGGTGGATTATAGGCAAGAGCCTCCTACAGGACATGCACCATGATTTGCTGGATTACTGTTTCAAGTCTTTTATACTACATTTATAATGAGCATTGGTTTACAAATATGAGCCATCTACAATACATGCACCATGGTTTGCTGGGTTACAGCAATAAGCCTACCAAAATACAAATCCTATAAATATTGGGTGTTAGGCGAGAGCATACCCCAGTACATACACAATAAATGCTAGGTTACTGGTTTGAGTCTTGCATGGTACATTCATAATGAGTACTGGCTTATAGGCATGAGCCTCCATGGTTCATGCACCATGATACTGTTTGAGGTGTGTTTCTCCAAAGTATTTCATAATAAGTTCTCAATAACACACTTGAACCTGACACAGTATGTGCTCTATGAGTGATGAGCTAAGCAAATGAAACCTCACAGTAAATGTACCATGGGCCTTGCTTACCATTTTGCATTGTCTCTCAAAGAACATTCAAAATGAGTGCTATGTAATTGACATGAGCTTCCCACAGTGTATGCATCACAAGTTCTGCGTTATAAGCATGTGTCTACCATAGGACATTCATCATAAATCCTGGATTATAGGCATGAGCCTACCACAGTACATGTATTGTAAGTGCTGGTTTATAAGCGTGTGCCTACCATAGGACATTTACCATGAATAGTGGATTATAGGGATGAGCCTTCCAAGTACATGAACCTTGTGTGCTGTGTTTCAGGCATGTGTCTCCAGAGTATGTACACAGTGAGTTCCTGGTTACAGGCTGAGGCTTATGCAGCACATCCACCATGAGTGTAGGCTTACTGTTTTGAGCCTCACAATGTACATTCACAATGAGTGCTGAGTTATAGCATGAGCCTCCCTAGTATATGCACCATGAGTACTGTGTTTTAGGGGTGTGTCTTCAGAATACATGTACAATGTGTTCTCATTTACAGGCTCGAGCTCCTAACAGTACATGTTCCCTGAATAATGTGTATTCAGTGTGAGCCTCTCACAATAAATACATCATGAGTACTGGCTTGCTATTTTTAGTATCGACAATATGTTCACAATGAGAGCTTGTTAATAGACATGAGCCTCCCACTGTACGTGTACTATGATAGCTGACTTACTGTTTTCAGTCTAGAACACTACATTTGCAATGATTGCTGTGGTAAGATCATGAGATTCCCACAATACATGCCCCACGAGTGCTCCATAGTTGTGTGTCTCCAGAGAACATTTACAATCAGTGCTCGGTTATAGGCTTGAGCCTCAGAGTAAATTCACCATGAGTGATAGGAATACATTTGTCATCTTCTGGTAGTGCACCATGAGTGATGGCTCACTGCCATGATCACAACATAATACATGCACCATGAGTACTGGGTTATAGGCCTGAGCCTCCCACAGTACATGCACAATGAATACAGGTTTACAGCCGTGAGCCTACCACACCATATGCACAATTAAAATTGGATTATCAGCATGAACCCCCTACAATTTATGTACCATGAGTTCTGGCTCACTGTTTTGGGTAACATACAGTGAATTTGCAATGAATGCTGGGCTATAGGCATTAGCTTCTCACTGTACATGTACCATGAATGCTGCATTTACAGGCACATGTCTAAAGAGACCATGCACTATGAGTACTGGGTTACAGGCATTGATAGGCCTCAAACCATACTGGTTTATTGTTTCAGGCTCTCACAGACCTTTCACAATAAGTCCTTGTTAATAGCCATTAGCCTACCAGAGTACAAGTTCCATTAGTGCTAGGGTTACAAGGGCCATCTTCTCACAGTACATGTACCATGAGTGCTGGCTTACAGACATGAGCCAATCATGGACCCTGTAACATGAATCCTATGATGTATATACTTAGGAATCTCATGCCTATAACCCAGCACCCATTGCTAATGTATTCTGAAAGACTCAAAATAGTAAGCCAGTACTCTTTGCACACATAACTCTAGTAGGCTCGTGACTGTACCAAGCATTCATTATGAATGTACCATTCAAAACTAAAACCAATTCTAACACACTCATTGTGAATATGGTATAGACAGTTCATAGCTGCAACCCATCACTCATGGTGCATGTACTGTGGGAGGATTAGGTCTATAACCAGGACTCATGGTGCATGTTCTATGGTGGCTCATGGCTTAACCCAGCACTCATGATGCATGTAATTTGGGAGGAAGATACCCATAATCCTAGCACTCATAGAGCACATACTGTGGTAGGCTCATGTCTAGGGCCCAGCACTCATTGTGAATATACTGCACAAGATTCAAAACAATACTCTTTGTGAATTCACTGTGTGGGACTCACACCTGTAACCAAGCACTCATGATATATGTACTGTGGTGGACTTACTCAATAACCAAGTATCTACTGTATATGTGCTGTGGTGGGCTCATGGCTATAACCCAGCACTCATGATGCATGTACTGTGAAAGGCTTATGACAATAATGCAAGATTCATGACACAAATTCTATTGTGGGCTCATGACAGTAAGCCAGTGCTCATGGTGATTATCTGTGGTAATATTACAAACATATTCATAGTACTCATAGTGTATTGACAGCGTGAGGTTTAAGCCTGCAAACGTATGCAGCACTTACTTTAGTGGGCAATATTCAAAACCGTAAGCCAACAATAATGATACATATACTGTGGCAGGCTCGTGCCTATAAACCAGGATTCATGCTACATGATCTTTGGTTGTCTTATAGCGGTAAGCCAACTCTCATAGTGCACATACTACATGAGGATAAACCTAGCAAACACAGTACTCATGGTAAATGTACTCTCACGCTCAAGCCTATTAAACATCATTCATTGTAAATGCATTGTGTGAGACTCAATAAAGAAAGCCAGCATTAATTGTGCATGTACTGAGTGAGGCTCAAGCCTGTAGTCCAGCACTCATTGTAAATGTATTGTGTGAGACCCAAACCATGAGCCAGTACTCAAGTGCATGTTCTTTGTGAAGCTCATGCTTCTAATCCAGTAGTCATTGTGAATGTATTGTGAGGAGCTCAAAACAATAAGCTGGCCCTCATAGTAAGTGTGCTATGGGAGGCTTATGCCTAAAACTCAGAATCAATTGTGCATGTTCTATGGTGGTCTCATGGCTTAATCCAACACTCATTTTGCATGTACTCTGGAGACACATGCCTGTAAATTAATGCTCATGGTACAGGTACTTTGGGATGCTCATTTCCATAACACAGCATTCATTGTGAATGTACTGTGCAATACTCTAAGCCAGCAAGAATGGTGAAAATATACTGTGGGAGACTTCTATCTATAACACAGCACTCACTGTGAATGTACTGTGTGAGTCTCAAAACACGAAGCCAGCCCTCATGGTGCCTGTTCTGTGGAAGGCTCATGCCTATAACCCATGGATTTGTTGTTAATATACAGTGATAGATTATGAATTGTAAGCCAGAACTCAACAGTTCATGTACTATGAGAGGTTCCTGCCTATAACCCAGAACTCCTTGTGTATATAATTGGAAGATAAAGGTCTGTAATGCAGTATTTATGGTGCATGTATATATAGTATTACTCTTATCCCTATAACCTAATACTCATTGTTAATGTGCTTGGGAGACACAGGCATGTAACAAAGCACACTCATGTGCTTGCATTTACTATACAATGTTCCTTCCTATAATGTAGCACCCACTGTGAATGCAGTGTTCCAGATTCAAAACTGTCAGCCTGCAATCCCAGTGAACAAACTTTTGATGTGCATGCTGGTGATTCAAAACTCATGGTTTATGTACTGCCAGAGATTCACACAACTAACCCAGCACTTGTGGTGCATGTATTGTGGGAGGCTCGTGTTTATAACTCAGCACTCATTGTGAGTGTGTGCTACATGACTCAAAACATTGTCAGCACTAATGTGCTGTGAGAGGCTCAAGTCCATAACACATCATTCATGGTGCACATATTCTGGAAACACAAGCTTGTAACCTAATATATCTTTAATGTACTGTGGGAGACTCACATTATTAACACAGCACTCCTTGGGCTCATACTGTGAAAGGCTCAGGTTCATAACCCAGCACTCACTGTAAATGTACTGTGTGAGATTCAAAACAGCAAACCAGCACTCATGATACAAATCATGTTTGTGGTGCATGCTTACAACCCAGTATTCAAGGAGTATGTATTGTATAAGGCTCATGTCTATAATTCAGCACTCCTTGTGAATGAACTCAGGTGATACATGTCTGTAATGGAGCACTCATGTGCTTGTGCTTACTGTGAGTCTCATGCCTAAATTCCTGTGTAAATGTACAGTTTGGAATGTATATTCCAAAACACTCATGGTGTACATATTCTAGAGATGCATGAGAAGAGCTCAGGACTTAGGATTTATGTACTGTAGGAGACACATATCATTAACCCAGCACACGTGTGTCAATGTACAGTGCATGACTCAAATAGTATAACAGCATTCACAGTTTCTGTACTTTGAGATGCTCATGCATTGATTGCAAATATACAGCACTAGATTATAAGCAGTAAGCCAGAACTCATGGTACATGTACTGCTGGAGACTCATGCCTAGAACACATCATTCATGGTGCACATACTGTAGTTTCACACTTGTAACCCAGTACTCACGTTTTAGGTGCTCTGGGAGACTCACACCACTAACCCAGCCATTTATGTCAATGTACTATGCATGGCCTAATACAGTAAGACAGAACTCATGATGCCTGATTGTGGGAGGCCATATCTATAATCCAGCATTCATCATGAATATACAGTGCTAGATTACAAACAGTAAGCCAACACTCGTGGCACATGTACTGTGCGATGCTCCTTTTTGTGGTGATACAATGTGTCTCTCAATATATTGTGTGCCCTAATCAACTTATCTGGGGATCAGAGAAAATAGAGCCAGCTACCAGATTAGACATAGAGGCCAGACAGTGGTGGCACATACACCTTTAATCCTATCACTCAGGAGGCAGAGTTCCATCTGGATCTCTGTGAATTCAAGGCCACACTGGGAACAGAGCCAGGTATGGTTTAATCCCAGCACTTGAGATCTCTGTCTTTGCTTGGGAAGGACACACACCTTAATCCCAGGAAGTGATGGCAGGAAGTGGAAAGGTATATAAATCATGAGAAGCAGGAACTAGAGGCTTTTAGCAGCAGTTCAACTGAGACTCTCAGGGATGAGGACTCAGAGGCTTTCAGGCTGAGGAGTTGGCGAGGTAAGGTTGGCTGTGGTTCCTTCTGTTTCTCTGTTCTTTTAGTTTTCACCCCACTATCCGGTAATAGGTTTTTTTATTAATAAGCTCTTTAAAGATTCATGTTACACCTGTTTATAACATAGCACTCATTGTGAATGTACTGTGTGTGACACAGAACAGTTAGCCATCATCCCTGGTGCATTTACTGCTGCTGGAGGCTCACACATTTAATACATCACTCATGGTACACTTACCCTGTAGTTACACACATCAAATTCAGGATTCTTGGTTTAGGTCTTATGGGATACTGATACCATTAACCCAATACTCATGGTGCATGTTCTGTGAGGAGCTCATATTTATAACCCAGCACTAATTGTGAATGCACTCTAGGAGACTCACACCACAAATCAAGCACTCATGGTATGTTTACTGTGGGAGTCTCATGCCTGTAACCAAGCACTCATGGTGCATATACTCTGAAGACTCACAAAAGTAATGCAGCATTAATTGTGCATTTAATGTTGTAAGCTATTGCTGACAGCTCATTATGAACATACTATGCAAGCTTCCATACAGTAAGCCAGCACTCACAATGCATATAGTATGGGAGACTCAGGCATACAACTTTTCATTTGTGGTCATGTACTGTGATAGGCTGACACTTGTATACCAGTACTTAGAGTACATGCACTTTGGGATGCTCATAAGTAAAACCCAACACTTATGGAACATGTACTGTGATTCTCACGCTTGTGTCACAAAAAATCATGGCACATGTACTCTGGGAATGCACACTTTTAACACAATACTCATGGTGCATGTACTATGGAAGGCTTATTCTTATAACACAATATTCATTGTGAATTTACTGTGTGAGATTCCTAAACATAAGCCAGAACTCATCGTGTATGTACTGTGAAGGGCTCATGCATATAATGCATCACTCATAGTACAAGTACTTTGGTAATGCATGCCTATTACCAAATAAGCACTCATGTTTTATGTACTATTGGAGACACACCACAAAGGCAGCAGTCATGGTACATGTTATGTAAGAGGCTCATGTTTATAAACAGCACTTATTGTAAATGTATTGTGTGTAGCTCAAAACAGTAAACCAGCACCCAGTATTTATTGGGAGAGGCTGATGCCTATATACAGAACACATGAAGCATAATTTTTGTGAGTCCCACACCTATAATCCAGCATTTATGAAGCATTGCTATACTGCTCTCATGGCTGTTAATGAGCATCCACTCTACATATTTTGTGTTGAGACTGTTGCTTATAACCCAGATCTTAATATGAATGTTCTGTGCAGCACTTCAAACAGTCAGCATGCAGTGTGCATTTGCTGTGAGAGGTTCATGCTTGTAACCCACCACTCATTGTGCATATAAACTGGAAATGCACACCAATAATTCAGTACTCATGGTGCTGAGACTATGGGAGGTTCATGCCTATAACCCAGCACTCATTGTGAATGTATGGTATAAGATTCAAAAGAGTAAGCCAGATAGTCCACACCAATTGGAAGAAGAGGTGAGTGATCTGCCTCTCTGCCGACTGCCACACTCTCCAGAACCTTATCCCCAGGGCATATCCTTTGACCTCCCCCAACTGCAGTGGAATTCCACTACTCTGGTGCAGTCCTCACCTGTCAACTAGTTGGTGAGTGACTCACCTGCAAGCTGGACTACCCCTACCCCTGGATTCTATTCCCCCAAGACCCATTCTGCCACCCAACCCCTCCAAACTCATTATCCTCCCAATGGCCAGGCTTCCCCACAACTCAGGAAGACTCCAGAGGTCCAAGTATAGTCCTTACCAGTCAGAAGAACAATGGAATGACCTGACTCCTGTGAGATGTCTTTCTGTATGCTGTGAATATGTGTTGCTCCAGTTGGTTAATCAATAAAGCTGCATTGGCCTATGGCAGGGCAGAACGGAGCTGGGCAGGAGATACAAGAGAGATAGAGAGAGGAGAAAGACAGGGACAGGAGACATTGTGAGCTGCCGCCAGGAGAAGCAAGATGTAAGAGAGCAGGTAACACCACAGCCATGTGGCAAAACATGGATTAATAGAAATGGGTTAATTTAAAATGAAAGAGGTAGCTAGCAAGAAGCCTGAGCCATAGGCCATGCAATTTTTAATTAATATTAAGCCTCTTAGTGATTGTTTTATAAGTGACTGTGGGTCCATGGATGAGAGAGATTTGTCTGTCCTGTGGGGCTGGATGGGACTAGAAAAACTGATAGCTACAATTGGTGTCCACTGTCAGGCATTGATCCACATACACCTGAAATGCACAGAAATGAAGCCAAGAGCAGCTTCCTAGTTCATGTCTCTCATATGGGCCATGGTATAGACTCCTTGACATTCCAGCTTGAGCACAGCATGGCAAATTCCCACAGTGGTCCACAGAGGCATCTCCCAGTTACTCAGTACACTGCTTGGTGGATTTAGATTTTGCTAGTAGAGACAAAAAGAAAGTTTCAGGGCTACATGCTGCTAGATGGAGGTGTAGACTCACTGCTTCCCAGAGTAGGCTGTGAGCATGGCTCCCAGAGCTGGCGATAAATGTATCTCTGCCATGCTGAAAAGCCAAGAGAGATGGAGCCAGCATCCAGGGATACCACTTTTGTCTTAACCACACCACTTAGCAGTTTAAAATCTCTCCTGGTCAAAAAATGATTACAGATATGTAATAAGACAGATTCAGATGGAAAAAAACTCTAAATGGTTTACAATATATGTAAAAATATATGTAGACTTGGGAGAATAAATAGAAAGTATAAACAGTCATAAAAAGGAAATACATTTTTTAAATAATAAAGTAAAATCATTAGAAAGAGGAGTAAGGTAATATAGAGAAAATGGGCCACATAAGGATGGATAATGCACATAAAGTCTGGATTATGTATGTTATTATATTGTCTTTAAAATTTTTGACTGCTATAAGACATTTGATTATAAGAGCTGCTGGGTTAAACCTAATTACATATTTTTAAAAAAACTTTACTCCAAAACTTAAATCAAAAGATATGCCACTTTGGGGGAGAGGATATGCTTTTATTTCCAAGGAAATGAGAGGCTGTGGATTCATGCTGTGTTAAGAAAAACCAGATTTGATCGAGGAAGACCCCCTAAAATCCTGACTACAGACACAAAACCATAAACCTGGAAGAACTGCAAGACATGTGATATATATTTTACCTGCTCAAACACATAACAAGAAGTTGTCTTTGGCAGACTTGTGTACAGTTCACAGTCTGTACTTGTATGAATGCAGGGATATATGTTACCTTTAAAAAGTTTATGTATTTTCAGGATGAAAGGACTAGACATCAATGAAAACAGATGCTCCAGATGATTCAGTATTTCAGAACGCCTCTGTTGCAGTTTCCTCTGAGTTCTGCATCCAAAAAGGCTTCAAGGCTATTGGCTGTGATGATCCAGCTTCACAGACTACTCCAGTCAGGACTTGACCATAATCCTAAATTTTCTCAGGTTCCCCATAAAATTAACAGAGCCCCCAATCAGCAAGAAGTAGCCTATAACACTATGCCCACAATCCCCTAAAATGGATTGTGAATGTTTGTCTTTATTTAGGGGGTTGGTTACAAATTGTTATTGGTCATAGAAGAAGAAAGGGGTATATGATATAGAAATATATGATATAGACATGATAGGATAAAAGGGTAGATTGTTGAATATACTTTAATCCAAAGACCAACTATTAATCTTACATATTTTATATTAGTATATATATTGGTTTATTGACACAAATTTAAAGTTAATTTTGTTATACTGTATGTATATTTCTACTTTTGTTTAAAGTATTACATTTATGCAACTCATTTAAAATTGTAATGGTATAATTAAAAAAATATAGAAAAGTTAGTCATCTATGATAATCAAACGTACAGTCATATTAGTTAAATTTTCTAGGTATACATAGATATATTTTAATTAGGTAGGTAACCTTCAAACACATCAAAGACCTACAGAATATGGCATGTAAAATGTTTTAAAAACTTAGATTTTTTTCTGGACAATGAGACATGTCTGCTCCTGGCAGCACCAATTACTTCAAAGAAGATGATAACCATCAAAGAAACTGATTATGGAGGTTGCTTTTTTGTGGCAAAAGTTAGCCACTGGGTAAAAACTGCCCTTGCCTTGACTGCTTGACAGGATGCTGTATAAACTGGATGTACAGGACCCATGGGAAAGTGACCACTGAATTTTTCAAGGCAAGATGGTCCTTCAGGTTCCTGCTTTGTAGAGGAGACTGCCAGACATTCTGCAGGACACAGGGAGAAGCAACTAATGAACTTTGCCAACAGATAAGACGATCCTTCAAATTCCCTGCTTCACTAAAAAGTCTGCCAGAGACTCTAGGTCTATAGGCTGAAGAAGGATGCCCCAATGTTGCAGAGGAACTTTGGGGGACTGTCCAGGCAACCAGATGTCTCTTGTCATTTCTAGCATTTTGGAAGTTGCTTATAATGTACTTCCTGTTTACCTAGGTAATACATCCTTTTGGGGTCTTTGATGGAGTTGAAGACTACATAGTTATTATTATAGTTTTCCTTGGTTACAATAAAAGGTGAACTACATATGAGACTTTAGACTCACAAAAATAGGATAGATAATAGAATATTTTCTTTAATTTTGTCAAATACAAATAGACTAGATATTGTAACTGTAATTCTTGATTGATAACTGTTTTGTTATATGTAATTTTACTATGTTAAAGTTAAAACCTCCCTTTTTGATTAGACAGAAAAGGGGAAGTGTGGGATGTCTTTCTGTATGCTGTGAATATGTGTTGCTCCAATTGGTTAATAAATAAAGCTGAATTGGCCTATGACAGGGCAGAATGGAGCCAGGCAGGAGATACAAGAGAGATAGAGAGAGGAGAAAGATGGAGTCAGGAGATGCTGGAAGCTGCCACCAGGAGAAGCAAGATGTGAGAGTGTAGGTAACATCACAGCCACATGGCAAAACATGGGTTAATAGAAATGGGTTAATTTAAGATGAAAGAGCTAGCTAGCAAGAAGCCTGAGCCATAGGCTATACATTCTGTAATTAATATCGAGCCTGTGAGTGATTATTTTATAAGTGGCTATGTGACCATGAGTGAGAGAGATTTGTCCAGACTGTGGAGCCAGGAAGGACTGGAGAAACTTCTGGCTACACCTGCCACCCAGCAGAGCTGCCCCACTTTCCAGAACCTGATTCCCAGAGGCAAATCTCATGCTTCTTCCATCTCAACTACTGCTGGGCCCTGTCTCCAATTCCAGTGGAATTCCACTGCTTTGGTGCAGTTCTCACCAGTGGACTGGCAGTGACCAGCCTGCAGGCTGGACTGCCTCCACACCTGGATTCTATTCTATATGTACTCTGTGATGCTCAGGCCTTTTAGCCAATACTTATGGTTCATGCATTCAGAAATACATGCACAAGTCCTGACTCCCTATATAACTTAAGTTTGACTTTGGCAAGGAAAGGAAATCAGCACATTCAGTGAGATGCCTATACTCCCAAGCTGCAATACTATGCATAATGGCCAAGATACGGTAAAAGTGGGGTGTCGATCAACAGATAAGTCTAGGACAAGACACACATTGACATGTGGAAACTAAAAATATGTTCAAATGTTTGCCTTAAACACACTGACATTAAATTCAGGCATGGTAGAGCATGTCTATAATCCTAGCACTCAGGAAACGGAGGCAGGAGATCACAAATTCAGGAGTGGCCTGTGGTACATAGCAAGATTTTGTTAGAGGAAGAAGAGAAAAAATAGTAAAAGAAAGAGGGGGTGAAGAGGTTGTGGAGGAAGAGGAAACTTATTAAAATGTAAGGGTAAAAGGGAAGAAGGAAAGTGGATAGAGTCCCAAAGTAGTTAACTAGACCAATATATTTTTTCACTAAGTTACTCTTGTCTCCAGGCCCATATATATTAAAGAGTTTTTGTTGGTATATTTTTAAAATACTTTCTCTGCTAATAGCATATAATCAGATTCTGAGATAAAATTCTAAAAAAGATTCTGCTCGGGTGTGAGCTTTAACTGATGACTGAGAATTAAGACACATACAGAATCTGCCCTTGACATACATCTCTACTAAGGTTTGTGTGCTTGTGTCTCCTCAAAATTTACCTAAAGAAATTGTAACCACAAAGGTAGTACATAGGAGGTAAAGCCTTTGGGAGGAAAGCAAGTCCTGAGGGTGAAGCTGCATGAATGGGGTAAATAGACTTAAAAAGAGGCCTCTGTTTAGTCTGCCATGTTGAAGACACAGACACAAACCTCCATCTCCCAGGAGCAGGTGCTCTACAGACACTGAACTGCCAACACACTGGTCCTGGACTTCCCAGCCTATCTAACTGTGTGAAATAAACTTTGTGCTGACAAGTTTTCTAGTCTGTGGTACTTTCCTACAGCAACAATAACGGGCTGAAGTCACTATTTCTCTAATAACTGCATCCAAGGACCCCAGGGACAGAAAGCTAGAAATGGAGTCTTGTGAGACTCTATGACCACCTGCAGGGTCAGCATTTCCTATGCTTTGCAAGGTTTTAGTCCTGATTCCTAGTGATAGGGAGTTCTGCCAGAGACATGCCTACCACCATCTAATCTGGACCATTTTTTGTTATAGAAGGGACCCACTGAAGTATCTGTAGACACAGGAGACTCACTAAAGCATCTCTAGATTCTGAACATGGAAGAAAACGTCATATTTATGTCCTGGGTATAGTGTACCTTGCTTAATACGAGCAACAGTTCTGTTTATTTTCCTACAACCTGATTTCATTTTCTTTATGGCCAAATAAAACTCAAATATAACATGCTATTTTCCTGACCTATTCACCTGCTAGCAGAGGTGCTTATTCTCATGGAGCTGTGATATAGTCTGTGCTTCCAAATCGCAAATAAGTCCCTATTGCTGATATACAGTCTTACCAACATGACTGAACAAGGACAAAAGCCATAGACAGGCTAACATGGACAAGGCAAAGTCCAAGAGACTTCAACCTTTTAAAAAGAATCGTGATAGTAGGAGAAATAGTCTTCCCTAGGGAAGAGCACACCAACTGGTTATCCAATTCCAAATGCCAACCCTAAAATCATACATACAAGTACAATGATACAGACTGAGCAGGTTCTATTTAGGAATGTACATGTTTGTACATATATACACATGTATGTATCAATGAAAAAGAGACCATGAATTTGAAATAGAGCAAGGAGAGATATATGGTAGGGTTTGGAGAGAAGGAATGAATGGAGAAAATGGCATAAACATTCTCTAATCTCAAAATAAGAGAAAAAAAGGATACTGGTTTCCGAACTAATGTGGGAGCCTGTTTTCAGGCTCTTCGCAACTTTACCCAGCAGGTCCCCATAGAGAGGATGATTAGGACCACGGGCCTGAGTGCAGGTGTCTGAGATGCTCTGCACTTGACTGTGCTGGGGGGAGGTACTTTGTTCCACCCCCTTGGCGTTTCTATAAATACCTTAGAGCAGAGATAGTCAGGGCCCATTGGAATAGGTTCCAGGCCCTCTCGAAGCTATCCTTTATTTTCTATCTATTTATTTCCACATTCTAAATCCTTCTATCTAATATTTCCTGCTGCTCTCATTCAAGAAAACTCTGGGGAGCTGTGGGGTTGGTAGGTAAATGCCCCCCCAAAAAAAGCAAGCAAGCAATCGAGAGAGGGAGGGAGGAAGGGAGGGAGGAGGAGGGAGGGAGGGAGGGAGGGAAGGAAGGAAGGAAGGAAGGAAGGAAGGAAGGAAGGAAGGAAGGAAGGAAGGAAGGAAGAAAAACAAAAACTAAAGTAAAATTCATGTTCTGAAAAATAATTTCTTCCACCTTCAGTACATTATCCTTCCAATGAGTTAGCTAGTGCATATCCAACAGGCTAAAGAAGGACACATACCCACTCTTTCATATTGGCATTTTCTTTATCTATATAATATCCACATTTACATATATTAGGCTTCAAACGTAAACTAGTGTGTGGGGAGACAAGATGGAGGAAAGGTGAGAGAGAGGGAAAGAGGGGGAGAAGAGAAAGGAAGAGAAGGAAGAGGGGAAGAAAGAGGAAGAGAGATAACAAAAATGTGTTTGTCCTCCTCTGCCTATGCTTTGGAATTTTGCTTTTGCTTTTGTTTTGTTGGATTTGGGGGTAGCTTGAGGTTTGGGGGACACAGTCTCCTGTAGCCCACTAGCTTTAAACTCACTATGTAGCTGAAACTAGCTTTAAACTCACTATGTAGCATGATCCTCCTGTCCCCACCAAAGTGCTCAGATTACAGGCATGTACCACCATCCCTGCCGGGATTGTTAGGTGAGCCTAGCTCAACAGATAGGGTAAGGGCCAGCTACACTGAAGACAGCAATCTTTACCGGGTCTTACAGATTATGCTAATCTCATCAGAAACATCCTCGTGGGCGCACCTAGAACAGCATATAAACTATTTTTTTTTAATTAATTCTTCTCACATGGCAAGGGAAAGGGTACATGGAAATAGCTCCTAATTAATTTACATTTTCTAATTATTTTTCTGCTAATTTTGGTATAAGGTAAAGACTGGATAAAGCCAAGCCCAAGAAACTATTTTCTTTTTTTTATGTTTAAAAATGTTGCCAAATGGTGGTGGTGTACACCTTTAATCCCAGTACTCAGGAGGCAGAGGCAGGCAAATCTCAATGAGTTAGAGGCCAGCCAGGTCTACAGAGCGAGTTCCAGGATAGGCTCCGAAGCAATACAGAGAACCCCTGTCTCAAAAAAAAAAAAAAAAAGTCGTACATACATATAATATGTTTTGCTCAGATCCACCCCTTCTAATTTATCCCTTAACTCTCATAATTTTCCCTCCAGAGTCATGTGCACTTTTTATTAAGTCACTTAGTGCTGCCTGGATGTGCATGGATGTGGGACAATTTACTGGAGCATGGGAAGCTTCTCCGGGCTTACATTCCTGAAGACAATTTACTATGTCTCCCCTAGCATCCAAAATTATCAATAGCTCATCCATTAGGGGTGGGACTTCATGAGCCTCTTCCCATTTATGCTGGGATTTTGCCTGGCTTTATCGAGCATAGGTCTTATGAGCACAACCACAACTACTATGAAGTCACATATGTAATGGTCCTACCACGTTTGGCAAACACTGTTTTACTGAAGATGTCCTGAAAGTTCATTCCTCATAGATGAAATGTGGCCAATAAAAGGCAGCGGGCACAAGGAGAATGCGTGGGTGTGGTGTGTGGCTCTTCTATCAGAAGGGTGATGGTTAAGCACAGTGGTACTAGGATAACAGCTTGACTGGAGGAAAGGAAGGGAAGGAGAAAGAAGAGGAGCAGCCCTGGCTATGATACTGTGTTAGTGGTTATAGTATTTTTAATCTTCAGTTATCCCCTAGAGATTCATTCAGCTATATTGTTGTATAAAACACATACAGTTTGATTAAAATATACCAGGGGGAAAATCACAAAATTGTGATACTCGCTAAAGCTAGGTCATGGAAAAAATCTCTGTTTTGTATGTCTTAACATTTTTGTTTTACAACATTTTTCAGATGAACTACATGCAGAGTGAGAAAGCTGTGTGCAGCTGAGGCACCAAGCTGTGAGCTCTAACCATAGCAGCTGCAGCAGCACCAACAAATGTACAATTCATGAGCCTTTACTCCCCATCACCGCTGGGTCATTGCCATGTAGACCAGAGACAAACTTTTATGATTTGAGTGTGAAATGTACCCAGGGGCTCCTGTGTCTAGAGAGGTGGTCCTGAGCTAACAGCAACAATTTGGAATGTTGTGGACAGTTTAAGACTTCCCTGGATTCTGGAGATTAGGTGTTGAAGCTTAGAGCCCCTTCCCATTCCTGCCCACTTTCTGTACTTCGTCATCTACGGAGAGGTGAGGAAGTTGATGAGGCAGACTTTGAGGCACCCACCACAGTGCCTTCCCCACTGTGATGGACAGTTCCTTTTTCTGTTGTCTTACTGCAGTGATGAGGATCATCAGTGAGGCAGTGACCAGCTCCAGTCAGGTCTGTTTGCCACTGACATTGCACAGCCTAAGCATGTTTCCAAGAGACCATCTCACCAACTCAAGAATAACTACCATCGAATGTCATCTTCTTCCCGAAACTTCCTGTCCCCAAAGAAATGGCACATATTTGTATTGGCCTAAACTCTTTCTAAACCAGTATTTCTTTCACTTCACACAGCCAGAGCAGACCCACAGCTTACTGTGCAGAAGGATTATCTCCAGCCTACAGCCCCGACTTTCCTCCATTGATCTTCTAACTAAACCCTGCATTTGAGAATAAAAAATCCATGCATTGATGAAGTAAGCAATTATTAAACACTATATGTTTCCCTATTGTGGATTTACAAATAAATCAATTAATTAAATAAGAAACAACCTCGAGGAAAATAAAACTCAAGTCAGAGATAAGTGTTCAAGCTGGACTACCTTGCCATGTTTGGGAGAATGAATTTGTTGTTGGTGTGTTTGATTGTTCGTTCGTTTTATTATACTGGGGCCTCAAACATACCAGGCAAACTCTCCTCCCCCAAGTTATATCCTAGACCTGACTTTTACTTTTTGTTTTGTGGCAAGGTCTGACTAAGTTGATGAGACAGGCTTTGAACTTGCCATCTTACTAACTCAATCTTTCCAGTAGCTAAGATTACAGCCCTGTACCACCTAGCTTATTCATTGCACACATTGTGCATGCACTCACAAGTGCGCTCTCTCTCTCTCTCTCTCTCTCTCTCTCTCTCTCTCTCCCTTTCTCCTTACACACACACACACACACACACACACACACACACACGAAGTGGAATGGAACTGCTAAAGCAATTGCTTTGACATTCTGTATCAGCAGATGGAGATATAAGGCCTCTGAGGTTCTCTAAGGCAGAGGAGCAGTTTGAAGGCATTTATAAAGAATAGCAAAATAAATTAGAAAAAGCATGTGAAGCTAAAGTGAATTAAAGGAAGTCATAGGAGATAAGATTGAAGAAATAAAATATGAAGGTTCTTAATGCTATAAACTTTGAGATTTATTCCACAGAAAATACAATTTCTCTGAAAGTTTTTAACAGGGCTGCCAAACAATGTGATTTGCATTTTTGAAATTTACTCTAGAGTAAATAGTGGAGGACTTTGAAGCCTGATATAAGGCAATAGCATAGAGCAACAGAGACAACATCCGCAGACACAGGCCCAGTAGCTTGGGTAGTGGAGGCAGAATGCAGATAGATTGTCTGGCCTGATTTGAGCTCTTGCTTTTCCCTAATGAGTATTTTTTATTCTAAAAGTAATCATAGGAATTCTTTTGGGTCAGTGGGGATAACCAGAAATATACAAAAGAAAGGTGCCTGTTGTTTCTATTACTCTCTCCCTGGAGAAAATATCTTTTGGTCTTCCTCCTATTAATCGAATGACCATGGCAAAGTTTGCCCAAAGCATCATGTTTAATTACATCAGTGTTTGTTGAATACCAACATAGATCTATTCTTTTCAGAGAGGGGCATCAGTGCTTAGGACAGAGTTGACTCTTTAAGGCTAGGCAGTTCCATAGCTGTTACAGGAGCATCACCTGGGTGCGCTTTAGTCTAGCCAAGCAGGAATTCTGCCATCATTGGTCAGAGACTAGCATGTTTGAGCCACTTCATCCTTCTTTATTTGTAACTTGGGCTAATTGGCCTTTGCCTATATCTGACCTCCAGCCTCCAAGAACTAAGAGCCTGTCTCCATTGTTTCTAAGCATGAACTTCTCACTGGTCAGCACCTTTTCCAAAATATTTCTTAATCTAAAATTGCCCTTTCCCCCCTCTCCACTTCCCTGGATGGAGACTTCATCTTCCAAGCTACTTTAGAAGAAAAGTGCTTGAAATGCCTGATTAAAGCAGGTCATACTGAAGGACGGATGGTGAGAAATTTAACTTTCAAGGGAGCTTTTAGAAGAATCTGTTGTTTCAAACAGGCCTTTAATTGGCAGGATGCTTGAGGGAGTTATTTTGAAGAGTCAGGAGATGACACGCTCCTCATCTATTCACTAAGTCTAGACTCCCTGCTTTTAATTTTCCTTCCAAACTAACACCAGCCTATGCCACAGGCCCAAGTCACCAGCTCATAAATAAAGACCCCATAGAACCTCCCATGCTCTATACTTCTTACAATCTGGATTTGACTTCTTCACATTTGAAAATTTTCTGTATTTAGTTTTCAGTGCCGGTAAAAGTTGCATTGATTTTTCTATTGTATTGTTACTTTTGTTGAAGGGCAAAATGTCTAGTGTGAAAGTGAATAGTAGATTAAAGCCATGGTGGCCTAGTTACTATATTACATGTTTTCTTATGAATGTAAAACAACAATTTAGTTACATCCTCACCACACAGCATTCGAACACCAGCTCAATGTGTGCAGATAAGCACAGTCCTGCTCTGGGAAACTGTACCAATCTCCTTAAAACAATGGGTCATCAGCAAACACATTACTTCTTCCTAATGCTGCCAGTTGGCTCCTCCTCCAGCTTCAGTTTAGACTGCTGTGTTTTCAGTGGCACACTAGACAAAAGCATGGTTTATATTCAGGGTCTATGCTAGGAGAATGTCTGTTAGTACTGCACATACTCAGAACTGCAAACAGACAGTGGGATTCCCTGCACTTCAATGACCATATATGGGAAGTCCACTGCATCATACGTTCCTTCCTTCCATGGAGCTCAAAGCTCTGGGCTGTAAATAAAGAGAAGAATCCACACCTCAAGCATGTGGTGACAGAGCTTTAACTTTCAAACAAGGTGTGCCAAGTCCCAAACCCACGCTACATCCCTGCTACAAAAACTACAAGTAGAGCCTAGAATTTGTAAGAGGTCCCTGAAAAACCAGACAATGGTTATAAAGGACCAAGTTCTGCTACTGCATTCCCTTGATAACTCCTTAAAGCGTTTCCTCTGTGCCAGCCACTGCTGGGTCAGGTAACAAAGCAGTGGCTCGTGTCTCTGTCCCGCTTGCCAGGTCCAAGGCTTGGTGACACAAACAGAAAGGCGTGCTGCAGTGTGTGCAGCAGCTGCTCTGGCAGAAGGGGCAGCTGCAGCCTAGCGGCTGGGGACGGGAGACGCAGAAGAGCACCCAGAGAATCTCGCTGCTTGTTGGAGCACCCAAGAGGAAGAGGCTTTTTTTTTTTTTTTTTTTTTTACTTACCGTTTTTATTACTTTAACTTTGAATTTTATTTTAACTTCAGCTTTTCAGATATGTTGCAAGAACAGCACAAAGAACTTTCATATGTTTCTTACACAGATGGACAAATGTCATCATACAAAAAAATGCTCATAGGTTTTATAGCTATATCTACTGACAATTATACAAATATTTCTCTCTCTTTCTCAGTGTGTGTGTGTGTGTGTGTGTGTGTGTGTGTGTGTGTAGGCAGATGTGTATTTGAGGGGTAGGAGGGCCGCACATGCATGTGTGAAGGCCAGAGATCAACACTTGTTGTTTTCTCTGTCCACACTTTCCTTTTTGAGACAAGTTCTCTCAGTTAACCTGGAACTCCCCAGGTGGCCAGTCCGGTTAGCCAGCGAAACCCCGGAATTCTCCTGTTTTTAATCTCCCTCCTAGAGCCTTCTAGTCTGGTTAGCCAGTGAAACCCTGGAATTCTCCTGTTTTGATCTCCCTCCTAGAGCCTGGATTACAAGCACATATCAGCACCTCCGGTCTGGAAGCTAACTCAGGACCCCATGCGTACATGTAGCAGGCATCATACATAAATTTAAAAAAAAAAATTTCAGAGTAAACGTCCAAGTTTCTTAAATGTTCACTGTGTTTCTTAAAAGCGAAGACATTCTCTTCCATTGCCTACAGCACACTTCTAGTGATCTAGTCTAATACTGTTATCTCATCTACAGACCTCAGTCAAAATTCACCTATTGTGCCAGTGTCCACTAGACCAAAAGAAATTTCCAGCTTACACATTTTGTTCCACCATGGTAGCAGTACCCTGTACTCGGGAGCACTCCGGAGCCTCTGTCTTAACCGGGCCATTCTCAGTATATCAGCCAGTATCAGTATGACACCCCTAGGCTTACCTGAATATTTTCTCATGATTAGTAAGAGATGGTGATGCTGTATGCTTTGCCATGAGGTGGTTTTTGTTTGTTTGGCAGTGTTGGTTGGTATTTTAGTATTTTTCTCTATTTTATTTTTTTTTATATTATGGGGTGTAAGTTGTTGGGCCTGATTACATATATGTGCACCACATGTGTTCATGTACATGGGGAGGCCAGAAGAGGAAGTCAAAACTTCAGGAACCAGAATCACAGATAGTTGGGAGCCACGTGATCTAGGTGCTCAGAACTGAACCCTGGTCTTCTGCAAGCTCCGTAAGTGCTGCTAACCACTGAGCCATCTCTGCTACCTCTGATTTAGTTTGTTGACACAGGGCCTCACAATGTGACTCAGACTGTGCCTAAGACTCCTTCTTTCCTCAGCCTCCCAAGGGCTGGGATCTCAGTAGTGTAGCGCCATGCCTGGCGGAGACAAGTATAGAAGGATAAAAAGCAATCAGCCTGCATGGTCTATCGCCTCCCTGATTTCAGACCTGGGTGGATGGAAGGTAGATAATACCAGGAACTTCCTGACCTGCACAACAGGCCATGTTCTAAGGACACCATCGTCGCCATACATGTTCTTTTCCTGTTCTTCGGGTGAGATGAATCGAGGGTTGCAGGGCAGCTAAAATTTAAATCTTACCCGAATGACTCTCCTCTTCCATCCTTTCAGCAGAAAGAGCTTGTGAGCAAAAGCACATGAAAGGCTGGCATGCTCACTACCTGTTGGTTTGGAGCAGTGTGCCACCGGCCCAAGCCACAGCAGAGAAGGGATTGTGACTTCGCTGTGGCACGCTCGCCCTCTGCTGGCCACAGCCGCTTACTGCATTATTTTGGCGGCTCTTCACTTGGCTGCTGAGTGGGAGAGAGTGCTCTGGGTGAAGACGCTGCCTTGTGAAATTTCTGCAAAACTCCTAAATGATGCTGTGCCACAAGATCAGGAAGAGAAGAGTCTAGCTTCGCTCTCCATCTCATTCTCTGTGTGCCTCGTTACCCCACTACTTTCTAAAGGTTGCGCAGCACACTTAATCCTGAACCTAAACCGGCTTTCACTGGCTTCTTTAAAAAAAAATTAAAAAAAAAAAACTTCCCAGTATTCTTTTAACCGTGACAAATTCACTGAAGCAGTAAGAAAGCTAAAGTTGAATTAATAAGAATACAGTTCAGACCAGAAAATCATTGCAGCTGATGAAACGTGTGGAAAAAGTGTTTGTCCTTGAAAAATATTTGAAGATGATCCAGTGTGGCTGTGGCAAAGTCATCTCTCAGTGGGCTCTCAAGAGCCAGTATGAGCAAAACACTAGACAAATAAGATGATGGAGAGGAAAATTCTCCTGAATGAATCCTAAATAGCCTCTATTTTAAATCAAAATCCCACCTGCTCTTCACAGATAAAAGCCTGTCCCTCTGGGATTCAGAAGCCCAGGGACTTCTTCAATATTCCATTGTTTTATCTAGCAGGGGACAAAAGTGGAGGAAAAATAGGTCCAGAAGAGAATGCATGAAGTCTGAAAACTATGGCACTCTGATTCATCACACACACACACACACACACACACACACACACACACACACACACGCGCGCGCGCGCGCGCGCGCGCGCGCATTTGCAATGAGCCTGGCAAATAGAAAATGGTGCTTCAATTACTCCAGATGCACTTTTGGAAGCTTGGTATCCTGTGATGGCAAATGCAGCTATTCCAGGGGCCTTTATCCATTATAAAGTCATTGCCAATTGCCCAAGGACTGAGCTCTTGCCTGAGAGCTGGAGAATACTGCTGCCAGAAGGTACTCTGGAATATTAATTTGATAACTGCTAGACACTTGTCAGATTGGGGGAGATATAAATATGTTTGCATTTGACTCCTGCAGGGCAGAGAGATGAAACCTTTGCCCCCAGGTCAAAGCAACTCAATAAATAAATGTCTTGTGGGAGGTATTTGTGTTGACCAAGGTTGTCACTTTATGGCCTTCCTTAGTTTGTAAAGCATCAATAGTTGAATGAAGAATTAATCAGATATCTACTCCTTCAATCAATGCAGAAACTACTTCTATATCCACTCTCTACTGCCACCATAACGATTAACACTTAGAAATAAACACCCACAAAGCATTGAGGCATGTGACATTAAGTTTGTTATTTCAATTTTGGGTTGTTCCGGATATGGCCCCAGCTCTCTTTCATGTCTAGGTCTGGTAGACCAAGTCCTTTATCATCCAGCCAACCAGGCCAGTAGTGTCCTCCAAGACACAACAAGAGTACACTCAAAAGCACCCATCACCTTCTTAAATGCAGGCTTCTAATGTCAGTGATATCATTTCCACTACTTTCTGCCAGCCCATTACTTTCCTAATACTATCCCTATCCAAACTTCATTTGAACACAGTCCAGAGTTTCAGAAACAGTGGGACACTTTCTCCTACTGTTGTAAAATTTGTCTAGAGATAGTCATATATTTTTTAAATTGTAGTAATATGCCCCAAAATGAAATCTAATGACTTAGGTAAGTACAAATTAATTAATCTTTTAGAATTTATTATTCTTTTTTTTCCTCTTTTTTAAAATTTATTTTATTTTACAATACTATTCAGTTCTACATAACAGCCACAGATTTCCTTGTTCTCCCTCCCCTCCCTCCCCTGTCCCCCAGCCCACTCCCCTTTCCCACCACCTCCAGATCAAGGCCACCCCGAGGACTGAGATGGACCTGATAGACTCAGTCCAGGCAGGTTCAGTCCCCTCCTCCCAGATTGAGCCAAGCGTCCCTGTATAAGTCCCAGGTTTCAAACAGCTATCTCATGCAGCGAGCCCAGGACCCGGTACCACTGCCTAGATGCCTCCCAAACAGAACAAGCCAATCAACTGTCTCACCTATTCAGAGGGCCTGATCCAGTTGGGGGCCCCTCAGCCTTTGGTTCACAGTTCATGTGTTTCCATTCATTTGGCTATTTGTCCCTGTGCTTTATCCAACCTTGGTTTCAACAATTCTCGCTCATATAAACCCTCCTCTTTCTCGCTAATTAAACTCCCAGCGCTCCACCCGGGGCCTAGCCGTGAATGTCTGCATCCAGATTCCTCAGTACTTGGATGGGGTTTCTGGCACAACTATTAGGGTGTTTGGCCATCCCATCACCAGAGTAGGTCAGTCCCAGCTGTCTCTCGGCCATTGCCAGCAGTCTTTTGTGGGGTATCTTTGTGGATTTCTGTGGGCCTCTTTAGCACTTTGTTTCTTCCTTTTCTCATGTAAGAATTTATTATTCTTAATGTACTCATTTATTATTTTATGAGTATGTGTGTGACTGGGAATGCACATGTCACAGCATTCATATGGAGATCAGGTGACAACTCTGTGAAATTGGTTATCTCCTTCCACCTTTAAGTGGGTTCCAGAGATCAAACTTGGATCCTCAGGCATTCATCCTTGGGCAACAAGCACCTCTGTGTATTGAGACATCTTCTGCACCCAGGTTGCTTTCTTTCTAACTATGGGAATGCATGTGTATTGGTGTGGAGGTAGGTGAAAAATATGTGTAGATGCTGATATATTCTAGAAGAGAGTGCTGGATTCTGCTGGAGCTAGAGTTTCAAGCCACCGTAGAATACCTGATGTGGGTTCTGGGAAGCAAACTTAGGTCCTCTGAAAGAGCAAGTGCTAAGACCCATCTTTACAGGCTCTAGATTCATTTCCTGATGAATTGCAACAATAATCTTTCTAGATAAAAATCAAAACATGCACACTATCTGGAAATGTTTTAACTGGAGTGAGGAACTCCTTTGTATTCTGTTTTTTGTTTATTTGTTTTTGTTTTGATGTATTTCCTGAGTCTCTTACTTCACATCATGCTTATATATGTGTCAGGTGACAAGGTTTTGGTTACATCATTATAATAGCTTCCTTGTCACACTTTCCCATCTTTTACCAGCCCATCTTTTCTCTCTAGAAATGGTCAGAAATAGAAAATACCATGAGAGCCTTCTTCTGGTTATAATGGCATATGAGCAACTTGAGGAAGAATCAACATATTTTCCTGGTTATCTTAACTATATGTCAAGTGATTTTGGAAATAGCAAGGACAAAAACATAACTGCATTTTCCCCCATTTTCTTACTTCATAGTCTAAGCCAACACAATATAACATAATGTTCCTTTTGATATTTTCATTTTCATCAGTTTAATGATATACAAGACAGCCTAGTTTTCCCAAAACAAATGTGAATATATTAAAAATATCACACACTTAACATGAACAAGAAGTATACATAAAAGCAATTTGCAAGTCTCCATTCCTTGCTGAACTCATTCAACCTCTCAATATAGCTCTTGGCAATGGTTGGCTCCCTTAACCATGATGCACACTCCTTTCCTCTGCCTGGCAGACTGCCTAACTTTCCTTACATTGGATTTTAAAAACAATTTCAAGAAATAAAAGCAGCTCCTGTCACCAATCTCTGTGGTGCCAACCACATCGATTTCTTGGCCTTTGATTAGTTCACGGCTATATACTGTGTGACTTTTTGAGGATTAAGCATGCTACCTCATTTCTTTCTTTGGTCAAAGTCAAACTCTGACTCCCCAGAATCAAGCCATGCAGAATCTCTGACATTTGGACACCACTTATAGATTGAAATTTTAGGAGTTGTCATTCAAGGTCACTCAGCTTTGACTGGATCAGCTTTGGAATAGCAGGCTCCCAAAAGCCTCAACATGACCCAGGCTGACCCAAATGTGCATAATCAGCCTGTAGAAATAAATGGGCTCAACAGAGCATCACTTCAGCTGGGAACTCACACCAAACGCAGCTGCTACAATTAAGGACAGTTTTAGCAACAGAGGCATGCACAATTAAAGGTTCAGGAAATTAGAATCTTTCAGCTTTTTGAAAGTGTTATAAAGATGAAATCCATGGAATCAAACCTATTTCTGACAGACAAGAAGGCAGCTTTGACGTGCTAGTTTCTACTCATGATTTTAAATCCCCATCACTGTCTCTAAAAACAAAATTTTAGGTATTATATGAAGCAAATCCTGAAAGTGTATCTATACCAGCTCAAAAGTAATTTCAAAGAACTTTTAAAATGGCAAGTTTCATTTATATTAAGCACATTTCTCTGTTTTGACAACATATCTACACTTCATTCATAACTGCAAACATACACACACAAAAAAAAAAATCTTGCCACTCTCAACTAGTGGGTAAGGCATTACTGTAGTTTACTTTCCACAACCTGAAATAGACTGTAACCATGCCTGCTAACAGAAACAGTCACAGATGTTCCACTGTTACCTCCTTCCACCTTTAAGTGGAAGATTTTACAGTCTTAGATTTTACAGTGGGACATATGCATCTCAGCATCCTTCATGTTTCAGTTTCTGGTGCATGGATGGTATAAGACATGAGCCTTGCTTCCAATGACACAGGGGAGGTTTTTGAAAATCTACCTTGTGTATCCCCACCTTTCACCCAAAATACAACTATGCTGTCATTAGTGAAGGGCCAGGGGCAGGGCCCTGTAGCCATAATTTCATCGGGTCCCACTGCTGTAGAATGTCTGGCAGTCTCCTTTTCGAAGCAGGAACCTGAAGGACCATCTCACCTTGCAAAGTTTAGTGGTCACCTTCCCATGGGTCCTGTATGTCCAGTTGATCAAGCAGTCCAGGCAAGAACAGTTTCTTGCCCAAATGACTATTTTTGCCAAGAAGATAATCTCCATATGGAGTGTCTTCGATGTCCATCCTCCTCTCTGAAGTAAATCAGTGCTGCCATGAGCAGACATGTCTCACTGTCTAGAAAGTCTAAGTTTCTAAAATATTTTAAATGCCATATTCTGTAGGTCTTTGAAGTGTTTGAAGATTACCTACCTAATTGAAATATATCTATGTATACCTAGAAAACTTAACTAACATGACTATAAATTTTATTATCCTAGATGACTATTAATCTATATTTCCTAATTATACATTACAATTTCAAATGAGCTGTACAAACATAATACCTTAGACAAGAGCAAAATATACATACAGTATAACAAAATTAACTTTAAATTTGTATCAATAAACTAAAATCCATAGCAATGTAAAACACTTTAAATAAGTATTGCTCTTTAAAAGATTCAATAATCTATCCTTTTATCCTATCATATCTATACTATCCCCATTTTTTAGAAAGAAATTGTATTTATAATAAACCCTTTTAAATAAAGATAAGCATTTATAAACAATATTTGGGGAATTTGGGTGTGGCTTCTCATACTACTTACTGTTAGTTGGGGTTACTGGTAATCTTCTGGAGATCCTGAGAAAATTAAGAACTATAGTTAAATCTTGGCTATAGTAGTCTATGAATATGGATCATCTCAGCCAGTTTCTTTGAAGCTGATTTTGAATGTTGGATCATCTGGGCCATAGCTATCATCTGAGACCTTTCAGGGGGCCTTGGTTGATCAAACCATATTAACCTGGAATCAATCCACAGGTTCTCATCTTCTGTGGAAAGAAAAGCAGAACCTCTTTTCAAAAACAACATATCCTTAGACAAAAATTTTGAAGTCAAGATACCTTTAAAATATATACATTAGTTTAACTCAGCAGCCTTTACAATCTAATGTCTTTCTGCAGTTAAAAATCCCAAAGACAATATAATCCAGACTCGGTGTGTAATTTCCATCTTTACCTGGCTTACTTTTTGTATCTTTACTGTCTTTTGTATTATTTTTACTGTCTCTTTAAAGACTTTATTTTTTTAACTATTTCTTTATATAACTGCATATATTCCTTTTTCTCTCTCTTCCAAGCCTATGTACATTTTTACACACACTGTAAACAGTTTAGAGTATTATTCCATCTGAATCTGTCTTACTGTGAATCTATAATTCTTTTACAATCATCGCAAATTGTAGCATAGCTAAGATTGAAGCAGCAGCCCTGGCTGCTGACTCAACCCATTTTAGCTTCCCAACATGGTGGAGGTACCCAGGAGAGTCAAGCTCATTCTGCCAACTCTAGGGTCGATGCTGCCTTCAGGTAGCATGCAGCTGGCTCATAAACCCTTTTTGTCTGTATAAGTAAATCCACCATGCAGTGTGCTACACAGCTTGGAGACAGCTCTGTGTACCGAGGCAGGAATCTGCCATGCTATGCTCAAACCCAAATGCTGCAGCATCTCTGTACCTGCCCACATGAGACATGAAGTAGGAAGCTGTTTTGGGCTCCATTTTAGAATCTATTATTAAGTTCTCTCAGGTTTTAGGTAGAAACTCAAGCCAACCTGCTGGACAGCCAAATGCAGCTTGAAGGTTTCTCCCAAATGTAGTCGAAATTTTCTTTGGTTCTGCCCAGTCCTGCAGTCCCGAGCTGCTTACAAAATAATCACTCAGAAGCTTAATATTATTTACAAACTATATGGCCTATGTCAGGCTTCTTGCTAGCTAGCTCTTTCATCTTAAATTAACCCATTTCTATTAATCTAAATTTTGCCACGTGTTCCATGGCTTACCAGTGTTCTGGCATGTTGTTCCTTGGGTAGCAGGATGGCGTCTCTCTCCTTGGATTTCCCACCTGCCTCTAATCTGCCTTGCCATAGGCCAAAGCAGCTTATTTATTAACCAATGGGAACAGCATGTATTCACAGCATAAAGAAGGCTATCCCCCAGCAGTGCTCTACTCTGTCTAAAGCAAGAGTTTGAAGATTTTCCTTCTATTTACACAAAACCAAAATTCATAGCTTCCATGAATAAGAGGTGGGGGAACCAAGTTGGAAATTTGTTAAATCGTTGTTGGGTATTTTTTCTTTTTCTTTTTTTTTTTTGAGTTAATTTTTTTATTAACTTTTATTGATTCTTTGTGGATTTCACATCATGCATTCTGATCCTACTTATCTCCCTATCTCCTCACATCTGCCCACTGCCTTTGCAAGTGCCTTCCCAATCAAATCCAAATTTAAAGAAAAACCCAAAACCAAACAAAACAAAGAAACAGAAGAAGAAGAAGAAGAAGAAGAAGAAGAAGAAGAAGAAGAAGAAGAAGAAGAAGAAGAAGAAGCAGCTTGTGGAAGTTGTAGTGTGGGCCATAGAGTGACACAGTTTACCCTTTAGTTCATTCATCTTTATTTGCAAGTGTTTATTACCATGAGTCATTGGTCTAGCTGGAGGCCTCTGGTTTCTGTTAAGCCATGGATTATGGCCTCTCACTGGGGCTCCTCTTAGATATCATGTTGTCCTGTGTCCTGGAGGTCCTGCTGTTGAGAGGTATTTTAAACATAGAACAGGAGTTAATAGAGAGTTACTCAGGAAAAGAATTAGACATATTATCTAAGTGCAAGGTATGAGTTTCTCAAGTAATGATCAAATTAAGTGCTTTGTAATGGGTGTATACAGGATTTGATTGGGCCCAGTTACATCTTTAAAAGTTGCTAAGAACCGACAATTCCATCTCCTTCCTTTCCCCCTCTCCTACCTGCTTTTTTTTTTGGGGGGGGTACATAGACCAAAAGGTGTGGTTTAATAGGGCTGGGGAGATGGCTCAGTCAGTAGGACACACACAATTCAAACAGAAGGCCCTGAATGTGGAAACCTGATCCTTTCCATCCATATAAACAGCATAGTGCAGCCTTATACATCTCCAACTGTATCGCAGGGAGACAAAGACAGGCATGTCCTTGGAGCACACTCTCCGGTGGTCCTTGACAACATGGTGAAAAGTTTAAAGAATTTTGTGTTGTAAGCAAACTTGTCAGGTGAATTTATGAAGGCTACTGTTCAGGTTTAGGAATAAGAGGGGAATGCTAGAAACTCAAAGTTGTACATCATTTTGGTCCTAAATAAACACAGGTTATTTGCAGTCATAGACATCATTAATTGAGGCATCTTTAGGAAAATATGTATCATTCTGGTCTTAAGCAAACATGTTTTATTTGTATTTGACAAGATGACTTGAAAAACACATACTGACTCTGTGAGTAATTTGGGGTTTATCAGTGGTATCTGAAGTAAAAGAGCAGACCAGACCAAAAACAAATCATGGAAAGCCTCATTTTTTTCCCCAAGCATTTCTTCAATGTCATTGTATTTCAGTTACCTTTCTACCCTCTTCTCAAACTTAATAAATTACTGACCACTTTTAATACTATTTGTAGCTGGAGTTATCTCCAGTCCTGCCCAGGCCGGCAGCCACTCAGACTCAAATAAACATACAGACACTTATATTATTTAAACTGTTTGGCCTAATGGCTCAGGCTTCTTGCTATCTAGATCTTACATCTTAAATTAAGCCATTTCTATTAATCTATAAATTGGTATGTGGCTCGTGGCTTGCCAGTATCTTAACATCTTCTCATGGTAGCAGCTGAGCGTCTCCTCACTCAGCTTTCCACTTTCCGGCCTTCTCCTCTCTCTTTGCCCTGCCTATACTCCATGCCTGGCTACTGGCCAATCAGCACTTTATGTATTAACCAATAAGAGCTTATAGAACATCATGCAGCACTTCTCCTTTTCTTTTTTTCAAAAAGGAAGGTTTTAACTTTAACATAGTAAAATTACATATAACAAAACAATTATCAAGCAAGAATCATAGTTATAATATCTAGTCTATTTGTATCTGGCAAAATTAAAGAAGATATTCTATCTATCCTATATTTGTGAGTCTAAGGTTTCATATCTACCTTATCTTTTATCATAACTAAGGAAATTATAGCTATCTAGTCTTCAACTATATCAAAGACCCCAGAAGGATATGCTATTACCTGAGAAACAGAGAAGGATGCAAGCAACTTTCGGGAGTCTTGTGAGAGTAGGCAGAGACAGCTGGCAGCCTGGACAGTCATCCAAAGTTCCTTTGTAAACTTGGGGCACCTGTCTTTATCCCACAGGTCTAGAGTTGCTCAGTCACTTCTCTCTGTGTCCTGTAGAATGTCTGGCAGTTTCCTCTGTAAAGCAGGAACCTGAAGGACTATTTTGACAAGCAATATGGGTCCTGCATGTCCAGTCAATCAAGCAGTCCAGGTAAGAACAGTTTTTTGCCCAAATGGCTATTTTTGTCAAGAAGAAGATAAACTCCATATAGAGTGTCTTTGATGCCCATCCACCTCTCTGAAGTAAATTGGTGCTGCCAGGAGCAGACATGTCTCACTGTCTAGAAAGTCTAATTTTTAAAACATTTTAAATGCCATATTCTCTAGGTCTTTTGTTTGAAGATTACCTATCTATCTGAAATATATCTATGTATACCTAGAAAACTTAACTAACATGGCTACAAGTTTGACTATCATAAAATACTAATTATTAATCTGTATTTTTTTAATTATCCATTAAAATCTAAATGAGTTACATAAACATAATACCTCAAATGAGAGTAGAAATATATATACAATATAACAAAATTAACTTTAAATTTGTATCAATAAACTAAAATCTACAGCAATGTAAAACATTTCTAAACAAGTAGTTGCTTTTTAAAAGTAGGTTTATTAATCTACCCTTTCATCCTATCATATCTAAACTATCCCCTTTTTTTCCTTTAGAAAGAGATTGCATTTATAATCAACCTGTTTTAAATAAAACATTGGTTTTTCTCTGTTCCACACCAGAGGGCTCTTCTGATATGGGACAGAAAAGTCTCTCAACCTTTTTTTTTGGGGGGGGGTGGAGGTATGCTTGGGTTTAGAGAAAGAATGAACCAATTTTATTTCCAAAGCCAACTTGGTATATTTGGGAATTTGGGTGTAGCTTTTCATACTACTTTCTCCTGGATGAGGGTGCTGTATCTTATGGGAATACAAAGAAATCTTAGGATTATGGGGTAGTCCATGAGGTTGTATTGTCTGAGTCAGTTGCCTTGAAACCATTCTGTACGTTGGATCATCTGGGCCATGGTGTCATCGGAGACCTTTCAGGGGGTCTTGGCTGGTCAAACCTGATGTATCCTAATCTGGAACAAATCTATAACCTCTGGCTTTCTGTGGAAACAAAAGCAGAGCCTCCTTTCCAAAGCAACATATCTTTAGATGCAAATTTTGAAGTCAAGGTACTTTTAAAATATACATATTGGTTTAACTCACCTGCCTTTATAATTAAATGTCTCTCTTCAGTTAAAAATATCAAAGACAACACAGTCCAGATTCTCTGTGTAATATCCATGTTTATCTGGCTTATTTTTTATACTACTTTTACTGTCTCTTTAAAGACTTTATTTTTAAAAACTATTTCTTTATATAACTGCATGTATTACTTTTTTTTCCTCTTCCAAGCCTATGTACATTTTTACACACATTGTAAACTGTTTAGAGGTTTATCCCATCTGAATCTGTCTTATTGTGAATCTATTGCTTTAAACTGCACCATGCTACACCCACCTCAACTTCCCAACATGGCGGTGGTATAATTACCGTCAGCTCTGGGAACCAGAGTGTCCACTGACTATGGGAGGCAGTGGGTCTATGATTCTTTCCAACAGTGTGTAGCCCAGAAACCTTTTTTTTTTTCTGTACTAGCAAAGACTAAATCCACCACACAGCAGATGCCTCATTCCACCACACTGCAGGCCAAGCGCGCATAATAGGAACCCTCCATATAGTAGCTCAAGCACGCAGGCTGCCGCTAACTTCAGAGAGACAACTAGGAAACTGTTTTAAGCTCTATTTTAGAATCTTCTTTTTCAAGTTTTAGGTGGCAATTCTTGTCCCACATTCTGGCGCCATTTGTAGCTGGAGTTATCTCCAGTCCTGCCTGGGCCGGCAGCCACTCAGACTCAAATAAACACAGACACGCTTATATTATTTAAACTGTTTAGCCTAATGGCTCAGGCTTCTTGCTATCTAAATCTTACATCTTAAATTAACCCATTTCTATTAATCTATAAGTTGGCACATGGCTCATGGCTTACCGCTATCTTAACATCTTCTCATGGCGGCAGCTGGCAGCGTCTCCCTCACTTAGCTTTCTACTTCTCAGCCTTCTCCTCTCTCTTTGTCCCGCCTATACTTCCTGCTTGGCTACTGGCCAATCAGCACTTTATTTATTAACCAATCAGAGCAACATATACAGAGTATACAGAGCATCCCACAGCAACTATTTTAGAAATCTCTCCCTGCTTTAACATGAAATTGTAATGTAGAGGACAAAATCAGTACCTTCTACCATTAAGAAAGAATTCCTTTTCTAAAGCCAGGAGTGATCTATGACCAGTTTACATTTGCTCTCAGGAGATACCATCCTAGGCCCAGTTCAGTGACATCATAACAGTAGGCTGACTTTAGTCATGGTAGAAGTATTTACAGCAGACACTGGCAAGTATTGCATGCTGGAGGGTAGATTTACATGCTTAATATAAAAGAGATGAAAAGAATTCGTCAGTTGGGTTCTATAGATCTTTCTGTGATAGAGTATTTTATGTCTTCATGGTCAGGTACAAGCTGTACCTACAGCTACATAAGCATCAGAAATGTACCTAATGTGACTAGAGGAATAAAATTTTCTGCTTTGCTCAGTATTGACTTTAATGTAAATAGCGACATGTGGCACAGTTCTGTGGTAATATAAGAGTAAACCATCTTTCAAGAGTCAAAGGATGGAGGTAGACAAGGCTCCAGAAGAAAGAAGTATCTGAGAGAAAAGTACCTGTAGGTCTCAGACTCCTGAAAAGCAGCATCAAACCCTTCCAGGGTCTTCCATTCCTTGTTGAGTGACCTGTACAGGTTCATTCACAAACCTAAAATAACCAATCATCAGAACAGCAGAAAGAGCTACCTCCTTGTTAAGGGAGCCCAAGGAGGAAGAAGGAGCCTAAAATGCTAAAGGCAGGTCTCACATTTTAACATGCATGGGAACTGTATTCTGCTCTGACACTCATTTCCAGGCCACCCTAGAACTCAGTTAAGCTGCAGACCAAATTGTTAACACTGATGCCAAGTTGCCAGGTAACACTGACCCCAGTGAACCAGGGACCAGTTTGAAAAACTGCTTTCAAAGCAATTGACAATTTCTAACCCTGTCTTCTCTAATCAGTCTACCTGCTGTCTGCTCTGGCTAAAGTTCTATTGTCTGTGTTTCCTTAAATGGTAGAACAAATCTCACTATGGCTTTAGTAATCCTGTTCTTAAGGTCTGACATCAAAACTACAAGATATCTGACAGCCTCTTCTCCTTTCCTGTGGTCCCTGAAGCTCTGCCATTCCTATTATGCCAGATGTTACTTTCAAGTGTGAAATTTAAAGAGTTTCTGCTTCTAGCCCCAGCTGTTCATAAAAACTGCAGACACTAGCTAATCTTTTCTCAGGATCTCACTCTCTCACCACCCAGCTCCCAGAATACCTTTCAAAACTACACTAAATACAGACACAAAAGCCAGCATGACTTTTGCTTTGTATGCTCCTTGACAATGCAGATTATGCAAGAATTCAATTAGAGTATTGTGTCCTAGAGAAAAGGGATGATGAAGACACAGTTCCCCACACGGAAATGCCTGGTGGACTAAACCAGAGACATCATCAACCCAGGAGCTCAAGCCCTCTCAGAGGCATTTTTAAGCCTATTTTAATTTTAGTTTGACAAGCAAGAGCAATAAAAGGTTCATGCCTTCTTTTGTTTTTTGTTTTTGGTCCACCCTCCCCCTCTCTGGAGAGTAACAAAAGGCCATTTGCGATACTGGTCTTAGGGGAATGAAGAAGTTAATTAGGAAAAAATTAATCATCAAAACGGAAATGATGCTGGGTGGTGGTAGCGTGCGCCTTTAATCCCAGCACTTGGGAGGCAGAGCCAGGTGGATTTCTGTGAGTTTGAGGCTAGCCTAGTCTACAGAGCGAGATGCAGAACTGGCACCAAAACTACATAGAGAAACCCTGTCTTGAAAAACAAAACAAAACAAAATGGCAATATATTGATTATGTTAGTAACTTGTCTCCTTGCTCTGACAAAATACCTAACAAATGCAATTTAAAGAATGGAGATTTCATTTGACTCACAATCTGGGCTCACAGTTTTTCATAAAGGAGAAGGCATTGTATTGTGGGGAGGCATGAGGCAGCTTGTTATATGGCATCTATAGTCGGGAGGCAGAGAGCTGATTTCTGGTGTTCAGCTTTGTTTCTCCTTTTTATTCAGACCAGATCTCAGGTCAGAGAGTGGTGCTACCCACATTTAGGGGGAGTTTTCCCACCTCACTTAACCTAATCTAGAACCTCATTCACAGATATGCCCAGTAGTTTCTATATCCTGTCAAGTTGGCAATCAATAATGGCCATCACATTGATGACATAATAAGAAATATCAAAGCGTCCATTTCTGAAGTAACCCGTACTTCCAATTTTATTTCTGAATATTTTCCTCATTTTATGATGCAGATCTCTGTTAGAAAGAATCATTCTTAGGAAATCAGGCAATGTTTTTAAAGCAATAATAGAGGTGGCAAACTCTAGTAACGTGTGGGTACTTTTATCTCTAGGCTAAACCACTTCTGAACTAAGTGAAAGCTCTCTCGGCCTTAAACTAAACAAGATAATAAATCTAAACTCAAAGCAAACCATGGAGTAAACAAAATGGAGTACCCTCTATGATTCCTCACGACATATCTATTTGAAGTACAGATGCTCTGCACATTTTTTAAGCTGCCTAAGCTGATCTTTCAAACTCTTCTCAGTGACAGAAAAACAGCTGATGTGTGTTTGGAATGCAAGGTCTAAGATTGGCCTAGACAAAACATCTTTCTGTGGTCAGCCAAACTGTTCCCACCACAGATGCCCACACTGGAAATTTCTAGTGCATTCCAAAATCAGTATTTTATAAGCCTGCATACTTCCTCTGCACAGAAATCAATTTGTCTATGAGCAGTGTTTGGACTCTCCAGTTTTAAAAGGTGGTAAAGCTGAAGTTGGTAGTGGCAGTGACATGTTCTCACTTCTTCCTCATTCCACATTGAGAAACTATCCACTTTAGCTTCCATGTACTCTCTTACACTTCTGTTTCTGCCATCTCCATCCACCAGCATGGGAATGCTTCCTGTTCTACCTTTGTTTTCCCTTTAAATGAATCATGTTGTCTTAGTTAGAGTTTCTATCACTGTGAGGAGACATTATGATCATAGCAACTCTTAGAAGAAAAATATTTAATTGAGGTGGCAGCTTACATTTCTGAGGTTGAGTCCATTATCATCGTGGTGGAGCATGGCTGTATGCAGGCAGACATGGTGCTGGAGAAGTAGCTGAGATTCAAAGCCTGTCCCAACAGTGACACTTCCTTCAACAAGGCCATACCTACTTCAACATATAGTTGAACTCCTAATAGTGCCACTGCCTATGAGAATATGGGAGCCAATTACATTCAAACTACCACACATGTTTAAATGTGTAAAGAGGGAGCACAGTGTTGCCATCCACATTAACAGATTAATCCCTGGAACTAAGGTGTACCTATTAAAAAGTATCATATAGTCTGCCCACTAAGATGACATGGCCTTTGTAAAGGGCTCTAGAGGATGGGGGATTCTTAGAAGTTAGGGGTGTGTACAGCTGCTCTTGGCAGACAGCTGGAGCTCAGCTGGTCACAATAGCCTGTACCTGCAGCTCTAGGAAATATAACACCTTAGGCCTCTGCTGGTACCTGCATTCATATATGCATATTCACACACAGCTATATATGCATGAGCATATGTAAATAAGTAAACAATTAGAATAAAGAATTGAGTTTATAACTTAGAAGTTTTTGAACAGCAGAACATGAAGAAACACCTCATTCTAGTATTGATAGCAGAACAGGAATCTATCAGCCAGATGCTACTCTTTCTAGTGGTTGATGAGTTTGTCTTAAAAAAAATTGTTCCTCATCTTTCTAGTGCTTCTTATTTATCCAGGCTTTTTGCTAATTCAGTGTTCCCTATTAAAGACAGCCCTGCCTCTCACTGTCTGGATACTGTGCACACTTTACACCTATAAACTTAATACTTTTCATTACTTCATTTAATCATCACTACAAGCATTTCAAAATGCAAAAACTTACTTTAAAAAAAATTAAGATGTGCTGAAGAGATGAATGAGCAGTTAAAAATGTGTAGTGCTCTTGCCAAGGACTCAAGTTTGGTTCCCAGCACCCATGCCAGGCAGATCATAACTACTTAGAACACTACCTCCAGGAGATCTGATAGCCTCTTCTGTGCTCACAGGCACCTACATTCATGTGCTCACACCCACACACAGACACGCACAACACACACTCACAGAGAGAGAAAGCAAGAGAGACAGAGACAGACAGACAGACACATAGGGTAGGACATGGTGGGGCAGGAAATGGGGATGGGTAAAATACATGTCTTCTTAAAAATTTTAAATTGCTCTGGCTCGCACAGCTAGGAAAGATAAGGCTAGATTCTAAATCCTGTTGCCTCAAAGCTCCAGCACCACTAAAGTCCAGCTCTAAGT
The DNA here is from genome assembly GCF_004664715.2 of Peromyscus leucopus. Taxonomy (NCBI): domain Eukaryota; kingdom Metazoa; phylum Chordata; class Mammalia; order Rodentia; family Cricetidae; genus Peromyscus; species Peromyscus leucopus. Next base: position 98,934,511 of record NC_051070.1, read on the forward strand.
CTTCCGTCAAAACAGCAATCCCAGCAAAAGGGCACAACAAAGAGTAAGGTGATTTAAGTCAAAGGGCTAATGAAATTCATGCATCAACTGCAACTTCCCAAAAGAAGCATTCATTACAATTATTGGCTCTAGCTGCCTCACAAATAGGTTAAAGAGAAAAGTGGCTGAAATAGGTGGAAACCACTTAAGTGGCCTCGCCAAATCCCTCGAACAGGTGATTTGTTTTGCCAATAGCAAATCCTGTTGGGAGAATTAGATGAATTAACAACCTGTAATTGAATGGTTCTTACATGTTCTTCCTTGAAAGTTGGTGGAGCTGGCTTCAAGGTTTCAGTCTCTTTAGATATGGAAAAGGCTAATGTTCCAGTGAATATAGCAGAGAACATAAGAAACAGTGGCATTTTCTCTCTTCTGTCTTCACTATGCTCGGTTTTAAGTTTAGTGACTGAATCAGTAGGCATAAAAGCAGGTAGACAGTTCAAACACTCAAACCTTGATGCTAAGGCTTATTTTCTGGGATTTTGTTTGTTTTTGTTTCTGAGACAGTGTCTCTCTGTGTAATCCTAGATGGCCTGGCACTCAGTATATAGAACAGACTGGCTTAAAACTCAGATATCTACCTGACTCTGTCTTTCCAATGCTAGGATTAAGTGTATGTAACCTTGTACAGTTTTATTTCCTATTTATTTATTCATTAATTCATTCATTTATTCATTTATTATGTATACAGTGCTGTCTGCATGGCCAGAAGAGGGCACCAGATCTCATTACAGATGGTTGTGAGCCACCATGTGGGTGCTGGGGATTGAACTCAGAACCTCTGGAAGAATAGCCAGTGCTCTTAACCACTGAGCCACCTCTCCAGCCTCTATTTCCTATTTTGTAAAAAAAAATCAATAAAGCATATTTTGTGTATATTATCATTCTTTACTTCTGACACACAATGATTTTGTCAATGCAACCATTGGTTCAGCAGTTACTTTATATAATTGGCAACATTTTAAAGGAAATTCAGTTGATAGCTGTGGTGATATTTTGTTTGTAATCTTACAAATAAAGTTTGCCTGAAAATCAGAGTGCGGAGCTAAGCCACTAGTTAGCCATAGAGTCCAGGCAGTGGTGGCACACACCTTTAATCCCAACACTCCGGAGGCAGAGGCAGACCACCTCTGTGTTCAAGGCTACCCTGGGCTACACAAGAGAAACAGAGCCAAGCAGTGGTGGCACACATCTTTGATCCCAACACTTAGAATTTTATGCCTTTAATCCCAACACTAGGGAGGTGGATGCAGGAAGTGATATGGCTGGGTAGAGAGAGGAATATAAGGCAGGGGGAGACAGAAGCATAGTCCTTTTCAGGCTGAGGATTTGGCAGAGATAGGAAGTATTTCTAGTGACTGGTTGCTCTGCTTCTCTGATCTTTCAGCTTTCACCCTGATATCTGACTCTGAGTTTTTATTATTAAGACTGATTAGGATTCATGCTACAGAAAACTTTCTTTTAAACTTAAGGGAAATAAAGGATTAAAGGAAAATCAGGTAATGCATGACAGCAAGATGAGAGTTGGCAAGATTGTTCACCAGGTAAAGACACCAGCCACCAAGCCTGGTGCAAGAGAACTGACTCCCACCAGTTGTTCTCTGTATGCATGCTCACACCATACACAATAAATAAATAAATCTCCCTATGGAGGCCCAGACCTCTGGTGGAAACTTTATACTCCAACAGAGGCCAGGCTAACATCCTGAATCCCAGGTAAAACTGCCTCCTACTCTACCCACACTCACCCAACTGCCCCCTCTTCTCATCATCATATTCTGGCCCACACCACTGGTAGAAGCATTCTACCCCAACAGAGGCCAGTCCAGCATCATGAACCCCAAAAGTCAGACAAAGATCCTGAACCCCAGAGACCAGGCCAACTTCCTGAAAAGCAGGCAAAAGCCTCCTACCCCACCAGAATCTAGGAGAAGATCTTGATGCTGTGGATATCTCTGTATAAATAAAATGCTGATTGGCCAGTAGCCAGGCAGGAAGTATAGGCAGAACAAGCAAAGAAGAGAATTCTGGGAAGTAGAAGGCTGAGTCAGGGAGACGCTGTCAGTTGCTGCCATGAGTACCAACATGTAAGATACTGGTAAGCCATGAGCCATGTGGCAAGGTGTAGATTTATAGAAATGGGTTAATTTAAGATGTAAGAACTAGATAGCTAGAAGCCTGAGCCATTAGGCCAAACAGTTTAAATAATATAAGCATCTATATGTTCATTTTATAAGTGGGCTATGGGACTGCCGGGGCTTGGTGGGACCCAGAGAGAAAAACTCCAGCTATATCCTGAAACCCAGAAGAATGTTGACCAGATCAGAGAACACACACACACACACACACACACACACACACACACACACACACCTCTGGCCGCAAACTTAGATAGAAACCTCATCTGGAACACAGACCATCCAGGCCATCAGAAGTCTAGCCCCAATGCAGGTGGAGACCCTTTACTGATCCATAGGCCACAATAGCTAGAAGACTAGAGAGGAAACAGAAAACAAAGAAGAAAAGGACTATCCAACTAAGACAAACCCAGAAATTGGCACTTATATTTATAATCCAGATACCTAAACAAAGGTGTAAGTACACAAACAACAACAGCCAGGGCAATATGCCACCATCAGAGTCCAGCCATCCCACTACAGCAAGCCCTGAATATTCCAACACAGCTGAAGCAAAAGAAAATAATCTTAAAACCAAATTCATGATGATGATAGAGGTGTTTAAAGAGGAGATAAAAAGCTCCCCTAAAGAAATCAACAAAAAGACAATAAAGAAATTGGGCCAATTAATCTCATAAAGAATGTCAAGAAAACCAAGAAAAAACAAACAAATAGTTGAGGGAAATGAATAAAACTACTCAAGACCTGAAAATGGAAATAGAAAAAAAATAAAGAATATACAAACTGAGGGAATTCTGAATTGGAAAATCTAGGTAAGTGAATGGGACTACAGATGAAAACATCACCAACAGCATATAAGAGGTGGAAGAGAGACTTGAAGACTTGAAGACACGACAGAGGAAATTGATTCATTGGTCAAAGAAAATGTTAAATCTAAAAAGTTCATGACACAAAACATCCAGAAAATCTGGGACACAGTGAAAAGACCAAAACTAAAAATAACAGAACTAGAAGAAGGAGAATGTTCCAAGCTGAAAGGCCCAAATCATAGAAGAAAAAATTCCTAACCTAAAGAAGGCCATGCCTACAAAGATACAAAAAAAGCTTACAGAACACCAAATAGATGAGACCAGAAAAGAATGACCCCCCTCACCATGTAATCAAAACAGTAAACACACAGAACAAGGAAAGAATGCTAGAAGCTTAAAGATAAAAAGAATAAATAACATATAAAGGCAGACCAATTAGAATTACACCTGACTTCTCAATGGACACTCTAAAAGCCAGAAGCTTCAACTGATATGTGAGACCACAGGTGCCAACACAGACTACTATACCCAGCAGAACTTTCAATAACCATATATGGAGAAAACAAGATATTCCATGATAAAGTCAAATTTAAAGAATATCTGTCCACAAACCCAGTCCTACAGAAGCTACTAGAAGGAAAACTCCAACAACTCCAAGAGTGTTAACTACACCCACAAAAACACAAGCAATAAATATTTTCACAACAGCATAACCTAAAGAAGGAAAACACACACACACACATACACACACACACACACACACACACACACACACACACTCACACTAAAACTATCAACAACTACAAAAAAAGAACAGGAATTAATTAACATTGGTCATTGATATCTCTCAATATAAGTGGGCTCAGTTCCCCCAATAAAAAGACAGAGACAAACAGAATGGATTTGAAAACAAGATTCATCCTTCTGTTGCATACAAGAAACATGCCTCAATATCAAAAATAAATGTTACCTCAGAGTAAAAGATTGGAAAAAGATTTTCCAAGCAAATCAGTCCAAAAAGCAAGCTGGTTTAGCTATTCTAATATCCAAGAAATTAGACTTCAAACCAAAATTAGTTTCATGTACATGACAGGAAAAATCCACCAAGATCATGTTTTAATTCTCAACATTTATGTCCCAAACACAAGGGCATGCATTTTGAGAAGGAAACACTACTAAAGCTTAAATCATGCATTTACTCTCACACACTGATGGTGGGAAACTTCAATATCACACTCTCGCCAATGGACAGACCATGCAGACAAAAGCAGAAATACTGGAGCTAACAGACATTATAACCCAAACAAACCTAACAGATACCTATAGAACACTTTACTCAAACACAAAATAATACACTTTCCTCTCAGCACCTGATGGAACACTCTCCAAAATTGACCATATACTCAATCACACAGCCAGTCTTAATAGATACAAGAAAACTGAAATAACACCCTGCATCCTATCAAACAACCAAGGATTAAAATTGCATTTCAACGACAAAAGAAACAACATAAAGCCTGCAAACTTATGCACACTGAACAACTTTCTGCTGAATTACCATTGGATCAAGAAATAATTTCAAGACTTCCTATAACTCAGTGAAAATAAATGCACAACATACCCAAACATATGGGACACAATAAAAGCAGTGCTAAGAGCAAAGTTCACAGCACTAAGCACCCTCATAAAGAATCTTGAAAGGTCTCATACTGGTGACATAACAATACACCTAAAATCTATAGAACAAAAAGAAGCAGACACACTCAAGGGGAGTAGACAAGAAGAAATAATCAAACTGAGGGCTGAAATCAATAAAATAGAAACACAGAGAAGAATAAAAATAATCAGTGAAACAAAGAACGGGTTTTTTTGAGAAAGTCAATGAGGTAGACAAATGTTTATCCAAATTAAAAGATAGAGAGAGAATATCCAAATGAGCAAAATCAGGAATGAAAAGGGGACTAACAACTGACACTGAGGATATTCAGTGAATCATCAGGTCATACTTCAAAAACCTGTACTCCACAAAATTGGAAAATCTAAAAGAAATGGTCAAATTTCTTGATAGATACCACTTACCAAAATAAAATCAAGATCAGACAAACAATTTAAACAGACATATAAACCCTAAGAAAATAAAAGCAGTCATTAAAAGTCTTGCAACCAAAAAGAATTCAAGGTCAGATGGTTTTAGTGCAGACTTCTATTAGACTTTCAAAAAGAACTAATACCAATACTCCACAAATTATTCCACAAAATGCAAAAAGAAGGAATATTGAACAAACCCTTTTTATGATGCCACAGTCATGATACCCAAACCATAACAAACTCAACAAAGAAAGAGAATTACAGACCCATTTCCCTCATGAACATTGATGCACAAATACTCCATTACATACTCACAAATTGAATCCAAGAACACATCAAAAAAATCATCTGCCATGATCAAGTAGGCTTCACCCCAAAGATGCAGGAATGGTTCAACATATGAAAACCTGCCAATATAATCCACCTTATAAACAGACTGAAAGAATAAACCACATGATCATCTCATTAGAAGCTAAAGAGCCTTTGACAAATCCAACACTCCTTCGTAATAAATGTCTTTGGGAGATCCTGGATATAAGGGACATACCTAAACAAAAAAAAAGGCATTTTATGGCAAGCCCATAGCCAACATCAAATTAAATGAAGAGAAACTCAAAGTGATTCCACTAAAATCAGAAACAAGACAAGGCTGTCCACTCTTCCTATTTCTGCTCAATATAGTACTTGAAGCTTTAGCTAGAGCATTAAGACAACAAACAGAGATGGGGGGGGGGTGTAACGCTAACCAAACAAGTGAAAAACCTGTATAATAAGAACTTCAAGTCTCTGAAGAATTAGAAAAGATATCAGAAGATAGAAAGATCTGCCATTCTCATTGATTGGTAGAATCAACATAGTACAAATGAAGCACAACCCTAATTAGTCTTAATTAATAAAAACCTGGAGTCAGATATCAAAGGTGAAAACTGAGAGATCAGAGAAGTAGAGCAGTCAGTCACCAGAGACTTCTTACCTCTATGAAATCTCAGACCAAATGGTGGGGAAAATCCTGTCTCCACCTCCCTAGTGCTGGGATTAAAGGCATGAGATCCCAATTGCTGGATCAAAGGTGTGAGCCACCACTCCCCAGCTCTGTTTCTCTTTCTCTCTTTCTCTCTCTCTCTCTCTCTCTCTCTCTCTCTCTCTCTCTCTCTCTCTTATAATTTAATTTAATTTTACATATCAGCCATGGATTCCCCTGTCCTCCTTCCTCCCACCCCTCCCCCTCCCTCCCCCCAACCCAACCACCCATTCCCATCTCCTCCAGGGCAAGGACTCTCCTGGGGATTCAGCTCAGCCTGGTAGATTCAGTCAAGGCAGGTCCAGTCCCCTCCTCCCTTCACCCAGGCAAAGCAAAGTGTCCCTGCATATGCCCCAGTCTCCAAACAGCCAGCTCATGCACTAAGGACAGGTCCTGGTCCCACTGCCTGGGGGCCTCCCAAACAGTTCAAGCTAATCGACTGTCTCACTTATTCTGTTTCTCTTTTAGACTGGTTCTTTTAAACTGGTAGCCTTGAACTCTTGATCTTCCTGCTTCCTCCTCCCAAGTGCTGGGATTAAAGGTGTGTGCCACCACTGCCTGGCCTCTAAGGTTAAATAGTGACTAGCTCTGCCCTCTAAACTTCAGGCAAACTTTGTCAGAATACAAACAAAATATTACACAACATACAAAGACCATCTTACCAAAAGCAATCACCATTAAAATACCAAAACAATTCTTTACAGACCTTGAAAGAACAATACTCAATTCAAGAAAAGACAGAAAACCTAGGAAAGCCAAAATTACTTCTGGAGGTATCACCATCCCCAATTTAAGCTCAACTACAGAGCTATAGTAATTAAAAACCACATAGTACTGACATAAAAGCAGACACATGGATCAATGAAATCAAATGGAAAACCTAGACTTAAATCCACACACCTACAGGTACCTGATCTTTCACAAAGAAGCCAAAATTACACAATGGAAAAAAGGAAGCATCTTCAACAAGTGATGCTAGTCTAACTAGAGGGCAGCATGTAGAAGAATGCAAACTGATCTATATCTATCACCCTACACCAAACTCAAGTTCAAATGGATCAAAGACCTCAACATAAATCCAAATACACTGAACATGATAGAAGAGAAAGTGGGAAATAGCCTTGAATGCATTGACACAGGACACAACTTGCTGAATAGGGCACCAGTAGCACAGACACTGAGATCAACAATTAATAAATGGGATCTCATGAAACTAAAATACTTCTGTAAGGCAAAGGACACCACCAATAGGACAAAACGGCAACCTACAGAATGGGAAAAGATCTTCACCAACCCACATCTGACAGAAGGCTGATTTCCAAAATACACAGAGTTCAGGAAACTAGACATCAAAAAACACATAATCTAATTTAAAAAAAAAAGTAAGGTACAGACTTAAACAGAGAATTCTCAAAAAAAGAATCTCAAATGTCCAAAGAACACTTAGAGAAATGTTCAAACATCCTTAGTCATCAGAGAAATGACTCTGAGATTCCATCTTATACCTATCAGAATGACTAAATTAAAAAAACATCGTGACAGTTCATGCTGAAGAGGATGTGGAGTCTTACTGCAACTTGATATGCCATGTTTTGTTGCTATCAATAGGAGGCCAGCCCTTTTATTAATAGAAATGGAGGAAGAGGGGGTTGGGGGGCAGGGCAGAGGTGGGGGGAGGAACTGGAAGGAGAGGAAGGAGAGGAAACTGTTGTTGGGATGTAAAATGTATAAATAAATTTAAAAAAATAAACAATTGTATTCCAATTACTTTTCCTAAGCCATGGTATCCACATCTAGTCTCCACGACAAGTTGCTAATATTTTCTACTATTGTAGAATACAACTCTAATGTAAAATGGAAGATAATACATATCTTTCACCATATAGTTTCTGTCACATTTATCTTCATTATTGGAGCATATAAATATATTTAGGTAATAGATTAAATTAGTGGACTTGGACACATTCTAATAAAATTTAACAAGAATCAGAAAAATAAATAAATCTTTAAAAAATTGATTGAGTAATGCTGTGAAATCCTCAGTATGCTTAATTAGAGAAATTCTGGACCCTATAATCATAGTTGTGGGTTCTGAAATTAAAATATTACTGGTGGAATATAAAGACAAAAACAGTACCACTCAAGTCATGCTTTTTGGTTTGTCCTTCTAATTGTTGTTGTTGTTTGTTGTTGTTGTCTTATTCTGTTTTTATTGTTGTGGTTTTGAGACAGGGTTTCTTTATGTAGTCTTGGCTATTTCTATAGAGCTTGCTATGTAGATTAGGGTGGCCTTAAACTCAGACAGATCTGTAGTCAGATTTTTCTTTGTGCTGCAGCTCACAAATAATGACATGGAGATTTATTAATAATTATGAAAGCTAGGCCTTAGCTTAGGCTTGTCCCACTAACTCTTACAACTTAAATTAACCCACTTATTTTAATCTACATTTTGTCCAGTGACTCATTATCTCATCTCTCCATACTGCCCAAGCTTCTTCCTCTGCATTTGGCTGGTATCTCAGTCTTCTTCTTCCCAGAGTTTTCTCTTTCTATCCAGAAGTCCCACCTATACCTCCTGCATAGCTATTGATCATTCAGCTTTTTATTACACCAAGCACAGTATATTTTCACACAGTGTACAAATATTCCACAACACGGATCTTCCTGTTTCTGCCTCCTGAGTGCTTGGATTAAAAGTGTGTTCTACCACACACAGCTTGTCATTCTAATTTAACACACAACTAGTTATTGAATTTTCCTAGAGACCGATCACTGGGCCTTTGAAGGAGTCTCTTAAGCAATGCTTGCTTCATTCACCAACATATTTGTGGTCCCTAACCTAGGAAGAGGTAGGTCCTAAGAAGCCTCATGAACCCTTCTCCTGGCAAAGGGAATATTTATAGCACACCCCCACCCCTTTCAAAGGTCTCTTGCAAGTGATTATAACTGCTTTGATTCCAGATGACAAAGATCATGTCCAACCCAGAGGAAACAGTTACACAATACCTGGTAAGCGATCTACCCTCAGGGGGAAGAGGAATAAGATTATCCTAAAGGACTTGGTCCGCATTTCAATACAGGAGATACAGGTTGAGGCAGCCCCAAAGGTAGAATAATGTGGATTTGATGTCAAAGACAAATAGAATGATCATTTAATAAGCTTTCCTTTTAATTTACTGTCAAGTAACGTTACCTCCCAACAACAACATCTGGCAAGCACAACCTGGACAAGCTGATTCATAGCCCTGGAGAGAAAGGCAGGAATTTTTCTAAGCTCTTTCCACAAGTAAATCATCAGGAATATGCAGTTCATGTGCTCCTCCTGTAAAGTTTTATCAGTGTCAGTGAAGGAACCTGGAGAGCATCCCAGCTAATCTGTCAGAAACAGCTGGAGAAAGCATCAAAAAAATTACCTTTAAAATTGTCCATCCAAGAATCACCAGTACTTAACCTGCAGATACCCAACTGTTCAATTCAAACACAGCAACTGCTGCAACACCTTGGGCACAGAGCCCTGGGTGACCCACCTCTCAGAATGTCAATTAAGAATTCAACATTCAGAGGAAGCTTTGTAGGGGAGACATCATAAGCCCAGCAGAGCAGCTTAATTTCTGTGATAAATGCTCTGATTCACAAATGGTAAAGGCTTTTTCACAGTCCCTCAACTAGGAAAAACAAATATTATTCAACTTTTGTAAGTACATTTGTCTGTTATATTCCATTTAATTTAACCATGAAAAACAATGGCTTTAACCATTGCTATATTACCCCGAACAAGTAACATGATTTCACTTCTTAATTTTATATCTCTTTGCAAGCAACTGTAACATTTTGAGTAAAAGCATGTATTATATGGTCAAAGAGTCCTGAGTGTGACATGTCCCTACTGCTTAAAGTACACATGTAGGCTAACTTTTAAAAAGCAAATGAAGTAGAGGAGACAGCAAGACTCATTTTTAAACACCTGCCTTCTAGTAAGTAATGAAGAGCCACAGGCTGGGGATAGCTAACCAAGCAATGAGAGATGAACCAAAAGCAGAAGCTTTAACTAGCTGTGAATAGAAAGGGTAAACAGTGACAGTAAATACAATTAGCCAGTCCTTCCTGGATCACAGGTAAACTGACAGCAATCTGTAATGGCCATAGATACAATTAGCATCATTCCATCCTACCTGCTGCATATCCTAAGGTCTTAGTCAAACAGAACAATGCTTAGAATAACATGAGATCAGACCAAATGATATTACAGATAAACATTTCCTCCTTGGTTTGCCTAAAAGAGTGGAACACTGCTTTCATACCCAGAGCCCTTGTCACCCTAAGAAGAGACCAGTTCTCTACTATTTGTATTTGTTATGTTTGCATAGCTGTGGCCAAGTTCCTGACAAAACAATGCTAAAGATTGATTCAAGGAATTACTTTGACTCCTACAATACAGATATACAGTCCATCATGGAATAAACTGTACCCCAGAAGCCATCTCCATGATGCTGGAGCATGTGGCTTGGACTCCAACCTCCCATCTCCACAGAACAAGAAGCAGAAACCAGACAGGAAGTGGATCAGGACTGTAAACTTCAAGGCCCACCCCTAGTCATCCACTTCCCCCTGTAAGACTCCTCCTACAGGTTCCATACTCACTCAACACAGTCACCACCAGGGGACCAAGTATCTAAACACTTGAGCCTATAGGAGATATTCCATATTTGACTCAGACCACTGTTCATTAAAAAAGACACATGGACCAGGAAGCTGGCTCAGTGGCTAAGGCATCTGCTTCCAGCAGTGATGACCTGAGTCCCATTCCCCCGGCTCACGCAGTGGGAAGAAAGAACCCTGACCTCCATTGCTTTTTTAGATATACTACTTTGTCTCATATTTACTCATAGTATGGCACTTCAAATTACTTCTAAAATATTTTTTACCAGTTTAATTTCTATAAATTACAATAAGATAGAAATCTTGCTTTTGTTGTTATTCTTTGAAAATTATTTTTAAAAAACAATAGAAAGTACAAAAAACAAAAGCTCTTGTTTCCTAGGCCTCCCTCCCCTCCTGATATACCCCTCTTGTCCTCTAAGGTGTATCTTTTTGGTTGTCTACCATTTAAAAATGTCTTCCTAGCTCCTCTTCTATCTCCTTCCCCTGACATGTTCCCTGGAGGCCCCAGAACTCTCCCTCTCTCACTTCAAAAAACAGCCCTCAAGTTACTTTTTTAGAACATTTAAAAATTATTCTAACAATAAGATCAAGAGGGGCCTCTGTTCTATCTGTGTTCCTCAAACATAATGGTCATAAAACAAAATGAGTAGACATAAATCTAAAACAGATTTACAGGGGAAAGGAGTGGGAAAAGGGGAAGTAGGGAGATGGGAGTGGTTGGGGTGATTGTGATAAATATGTATTGTACATATGTGTGAAAGTATCAAAGAAGAAATTTAATTGTATATTATGAAAACATGGGATCTAGGAATATAGTTTGTTATTGTTAGAGCATTTGTCTAGCATGCTTCAGTGCCTGGCTCCTATTCCCAGAATTGAGGACTAGAAAGAGAAACATTACAGATAAAGAAAGGGAATTTGAAAAAAATTGTTTATGCATGACTGCATATTAACCAGGAGTTCATACTTGCATCTTTTAAAAAGTCATATGGAGAAAACTCATGTGACATAATAAAGTATGTATTTGGTCCTTGTACCAGTGTCCTATAAAATTATTAAAAAATGATTTGGAATCTCAAGAGTGAAAGTTGTACAGTAATGGGATAACCAAGATCAGAAGCTCGAAGACAGTCTCAAAATGGGAGTTAAACAGTGAAAAACTAAAACTAAGCTGGGGATAGCATGGAATGATAAAATGTTACATGCAGGCAGGGACAAAGCATGAGTAGAGAGCTGGAACTTTCAGTCCCACTAACCTCCAATTTCCAAGGATGCTGAGAGGGGCTAAAGATTAAGCTGATCACGGATATGCAATTATTTCATCAGTCATGTCTACGTTAATTCTCAGATAGACGTTCTGTTGTGTTTCCTGGGGAGACACTATACATATGTCTGCTCACCCCAGGAAGCAATCCCACAAGAGACCAAAGTACAGACATCACCAAAGCCCAACTTGGTGAACCAATGAGATTTATTAGAGTTAATTATAAAAGTATGTGTGAGAAGCAGAAACAACTCAAAGACAACTGCATCACCAATGCCCTCCCCATAATGAGCAAGAGCTAACAAAAGCTGGAAAACTGGAGTGCACTGCACAGCCTACAGGCAGCTTAACTAATTGGAGAGTGTCCTTTCCAAGTGACTCTGGTCTAAACTTCTCCCAGGCAGCTGGGCTAGTTTCTGCTTCTTACACAAGCCATGTCTTGCCGCAGAGTCTTCTTTGCAGTATGGCTTCTCTGAGAAAGACTCTCAGCTTTTGTTGCTTATTCTGGCAGGGAAGGAGCCTAGTAAATCTTTTCTGTTTCAGGGACTTCCAGAAGCTATTTTCAGCTGTTTACCTTCCTGCTTAAGGAGCTTCCCCATTTGATGGAATATTTCAATCTCAGAGGAAACTGTTATACCACATCCTTGAAACGTAAGGTTTAGAAAAACTTACATGTAATTGAGCATGTGGAATTCCAGCAGGCACTGAAGTATAACACACTTTCCCAGATGGCTTTCCTGTGTGTCTTCTACGCATATCTATGTGTTTCATTTGTAGTCCCCTTCATAATAAACCAGTAACAAAAGTAAACAGTCCCCTGCACTCCATGATTGACTGGCAAAAGGAGGGTCATGGAAGTGGCTATTTATAGCGAATTGGTCAGAAGCATATACGGCAATCTACCACTTGGGACTGATTTCTAAAGTATGGGGTAGACTATGGATATCTGATGCCATTATGGTTCTATATTCAGGGAAAGAGAGTCAGAACTGAGCTGAATGATGTTATGCCCAGATCACGGGGACTCCCAAAAGACCACTATAGAGACCGAATCCCGTAAGTCAAAGCAAAGAGCCTTTCTTTTTCTTTTTAATGTAAAAACATTTTATGTATAACTGCAGGAGACTTAATACACAGATATCTTGAACATAAAAACAAACTATAATTCAAAAGTTCAGGGTTATTTGAAACTGGAAAATACTTTCTCTGTAGAAAATAGTAAAAATGATAACATTCTCCAATAAGCCCCTTTAAGCCAAATAATAGCTAAATTATACATATAAATATTGATTAGATTCTGGGATACAGAAGAAACCTATCTTCATCTGTTCAGAGAGCTATGTTTTACTTAAATTATGTAAGTGAGATTCCTATTCAACTTCCCCTTTGCTGTGGATGATTGATTGATATATAAAACACTGATTGGCCAGTAGCCTGGCAAGAAGTATAGGGGGGTGGAGGGGGAGTAAGGGGGGAGAGGGAGGAGAAGTCTGGGAAGTGGAAGGCTGAGCCAGAGAAACACTGCCACCCGCTGCGATGAGGAGCAGGATGTAAAGTACCAGTAAGCCATGAGCCATGTGGCAAGGTGTAGGTTAATAGAAATGGGTTAATTTAAGATATAAGAATAGTTAATAAGAATCCTGAGCCATTAGGCCAAACAGTTTAAATAATATAAGCGTTTGTGTGTTTATTTTATAAGTGGGCTGTGGGACTTGCAGGGCTTGGCGGGACCCAGAGAGAAACTCTCCAGCTACACCTCTTCACTGTTTGATTTACAACAGACATTTTTCTATAGGCTAATCCATAATCTAAAAAGATTTTAGCCTCCCCTCCTGAAAGTACAGCCAGCATATTCTTTTGCTAGCTTGATATGGTACATATTCTTATCCTAATAGTAAAATGTTTCACTAAAGCTTGCGCAGTGATTGGGTAAAACCAAAGCTTATTATAAGCCACAGTCATCCTAGGGTCCCCCCTGCTAGGTAACCTCCCTGAATCTGTGGGTTGCAGTCTGATGGTCTTTTGCTTTATATCTAGTATCCACTTATGAGTGAGTACATACCACGTTTGTCCTTCTGAGACTGGGTTACCTCACTCGAGATGATATTTTCTAGTTCTATCCATTTACCTGCAAATTTCATGTCATTATTTTTCTCTGTTGAGTAGTACTCCATTGTATAAATGTACCACATTTTTTCTTTTTATTTTATATTTTTTAGTTTTTTGAGACAGGGTTTCCCTATGCAGCTTTGTGCCTTTCCTGGAATTCACTCTGTAGACCAGGCTAGCCTCGAACTCACAAAGATCCACCTGCCTCTGCCTCCTGAGTGCTGGGATTAAAGGCATACACCACTACCCCCCAGCCACATTTTCTTAATCCATTCTTCAATTGAGGGGCATCTAGGTTGTTTCCAGGTTCTTGCTATTATAAATAATGCTACTATGAACATAGTTGAACAAGTATCCTTGTGGAAAGATTGAGCTTTCCTTGGGTTTATGCCCAAGTATGGCTGGGTCTTGAGTTAGATCAATTCCCAATTTTCTGAGAAACTGCCATACTGATTTCCACAGTGGTTGTACAAGTTTTCACTCTCACCAACAGTAGAGGAGTGTTCCCCTTGATCCGTATGCTCTCCAACATAGACTGTCATTAGTGTTTTTGATCGTAGCCATTCTGACAGGTGTAAGGTGGTATCTCAGAGTCGTTTTGATTTGCATTTCTCTGATGACTAAGGATGTTGAACATTTCCTTAAATGTCTTTCAGCCATTTGAGATTCTTCTGTTGAGAATTTAGTTCTGTAGCCCATTTTTTAATTGGATTGTTCAGTATTTTGATGTCTAGTTTCTTGAGTTCTTTATATACTTTGGAGGTCAGTCCTCTGTCAGATGTGGGGTTGGTGAAGATCTTTTCTTTCAAGCTTAGAGCTTAGACTCTCTGTCTGACACAGCATTGAGAGCAGAGAGGCCCAAGCCTGGGCAAGGTGGAGTTTTTATCATGACAGAGGTTGGGATGAGAGGATTTCCAGGGTTCAGGACCTTGACTGGCTGACATTTGTCTAGGGATATAAATGTGTTCTGGGAATGTTTGGAATGTCAGGTATTTCCCCTTAGATGCAGGCCATCCCTGGGTAGGGTCAGCTCATGGCTTCTCTTGGATCTGGGTTTTACCTGCCAGTAGGCCTGTCACAGAAGCTGCGTCTGGGCCTCTAAGTCTGTCATGGCAGTTGTGTGGCATGCTGTTTTGCCCCCCCCACACACACACACAAATGACAGGACACAAATTGGTGTGTTGGAAAAAATCCCTGCAGAATTGATTTGCATGGGTGGGGAAATAACACCATCTAGATGTATAGAGGTATTCAGTGCTTAAAACTGTAGGAAGGGGTACAAGCTTTGCTTTTCCTATAATTCACATAGTGGGATCTTACAATAAACCTTTCCCCAGAAAATGAAGGGGTGAGGAATGTTCTCTTGACCTCACTGTTTCCCCAGGACTCAGTCAAGGTCAGCATTGTCTTAGTTACTGTTGCTATAATAAAACACCATGAACAAAGACAAAGTTGGGGAGGAAAGCGTTTAAGGAATGGTGTATGCTTCCACATCACAGCTCATCATCAGATGAAGTCAGGACATGAACTCAATCAGGGCAGGAACCTGGAGAAGTAGCTGATGCAGAGTCCATGGAGGAATGTTCTTACTACTTTGTTCTCCATGACTTGCTCAGCCTGCTTTCTTACAGAACTCAGGACCACAAGCTCAGAGGTGGCATCATCCCCAATGGGCTAGGCTCTCCTCCATCAATTACTAGTTAAGAAAATGCCTTACAATTCTGCCTACAACCTGATCTTATGGAGATTTTTTTAATTGAGGTTCCCTCCTCTCAAAGAGAAGTATTAGTATAAAATGATAAAATTTAGCCCAAGCCTGTATCCCAACGGTGTCTAGCCCAATTAATAAAAGAAACTTTATTCGATTTTGTAGCATTATGACAGTTTCTTAAAGTTAGCATTTTGGTGTCCTGGATTGTGCTGGGAACCTATCATATAAGGACATGCATGACTTGAGCCATACTTGTTACTGTGGCTTGAATATTAAATTTCCCCATAGGCTCATGTGTTTGAATGCTTGGTCCCCAGCTGTTGGCACTGTTTGAGGAGGTTATAGACTCTTTAGGAGGTAGAGGCTTGCTGGAGGAAGAATGTCACTGGGAGTAAGCTTTGAGATTTTATGGCCTGGCCCCACTTCCGGTTCTTTCCTTTCGCTTCCTGTGTGAACATTAAATGTGATCTCTCTGCTTCCTGGCTGCCGGGTCAGCCTCACACTCCTGCTGTCATAACCTCCTTTGGAACTGTAAGCTAAAATAAACTTTCTCCTCCCAAACTTGCTTTCTGTCATGGTATTTTATCACAGCAACAGGAAAATAACTAAGATGCTTGCTGGCTGGCCAGATGAGAGACATCAGAATGTGTGTGAGCTGCTGCGATGATGGGCCTTTCCACTCCCTCAACTTCAGCTCGGAGCACTTCTTCAGGCCTGGAGGTAAAGGTCAGCGAGAGGTCACGAAGGATTCTGGGAAGTGAGGCTTTGGTTCTTGGTGGTGCCAGGTCAGGAAGAAGGGAGGAGATTTGCAAATGTTAAGTTTTGGAGGGTTACTGATACAGATTAAAGGAAACTTGAGCTGAAAATCTGATTTAATCAGGGTTGACAACAGTGGAAGGTGAAAGACAAGTGGGTAACACTGAGAAGAAACAAAGAGAAGCCAATTAAATCTCTATCAGATAGAGTTGGCCCCTATAATTTACCTGAAGTTTACAGAGAGAGAGAGAAACACTCAAAGTCAAGGAACAGTCAGAGCTTTTGACTAAAAATCATATCTCTCTGTGTCAAAGGGTTGATGATCACATAGAGTCCATGCTACAGCCTTGAAGAACCAAGTCTAAAACACCCACACTCTTAACCTAGATACCATGCCAGGAAGATGAGAAGCTGTGTTCTTCTATTGGACACTGCACTGTAACCAGAATAGCTTTCTTTCACTTGGTGGTTTAAATCTTTTTTTTAAACTGCATAATTTATTTCTACTCAATATATTAACAAAGATAAACTCATTAGTAATTTTATTTCCTTTCTGCCACTGTTTATGTGAATAAAGTGTCACAAACTAAAATGTCTAAAAGCTGCAGGAAAATAAAGAACCATGTTTTGGTCCATCTGTCCAATGGTGCAATAGATTAAAACAGCTAAAAAATGTGTCCATAAAAAGTGTTAGTGATGTAAGTATATGTTAATTAAAAAATAAACAGCTGGATAACTAAAAAGGATTTGTAGGTAGTAGACATACCAGCTTATGAAAGAAAAATAATGGAAACAACACTCACTATATCAGTAGCTATTCTGCAACCTTTCTTAACATGTTCCAAGGTTCTCACTAAGCTTCTTCAAATAGTCATTGAGAACACACACTCTTAAAGACACAGCACAAGATGTAGTCTTTTGTTATTTTTCTCTTTTATTAAGAAGCTTTTAAATTCATTTTACATACCAACCACAGATTCCCCCTCTCTTCCCTCCTCCATTCCCCCAGCCTTTCCCCATCTACTCACCCCTCATTCCCTCCTCCAACAAAATAAGTCCTCCCATGGGGAGTCAACAGAGCCTGGTACATTCAGTTGAGTCAGGTCCAAGCCCCTCCCCCTGCCTCAAGGCTGTTATTTTTCTACTAAACCCCAACTCTCTTATTGAGAATTATGTAGCAAAGAATGGAACATTAAGTTGGCAACTACTTGCAACAAGGCCCCTAATGAATGTTCTCTAGATACAAAGATGACTCCACAGCAGAACCAGCATAGTCAAATAGGAGGTGAGAGCTGACGGAACCTGGCCTCAGAAATGGCAAAAATGCAGTTCTCAACCAGGATTTGCAGTAAGCCCACTTGAAACGATCGAGGTCCTTGCCCAACCTAAATAGGAACATTCATTTCCAAGTGCCCCTTTCCTTGCACACTGTTACCCTTAGCATCATGGTGGCCCCTACTTACCCATGTATTTCCATGCATGGTTCTTCTTCCACTTGTCCACCCAGCAAACTTCGTCATCATTAAGTGTAAATACAAAGCTATCTCTCTTTCTTTTCCTTCCTTCCTTCCTTCCTTCCTTCCTTCCTTCCTTCCTTCCTTCCTTCCTTTTTTTTTTAAATAGGATTTTTACATAGTTCAGCCTGGCCTGGGTGACTGAGAATTTCTGATCCTTCTGCCTCCACCTCTCAAGTACTAGAATGACAGGTATGCACTATTATGTCCAATTTGTGTTGTGCTGGGGATTGTGAATACAAGGCAAGCATTCTGCAAATGGAGCTATATTTCAAACCTTCTACTTTGACATTTTTGAGCCATCAGAGTAGATGATGATATAGATTTATAGCTGATTGATTGATAGAGAGATAAATGATACATTGATGATAGATATAGATAAAGGTCACTAGGTAGATAGATGGATGATAAATGATAGATAGATGATAGTGTGCCAAGTTGTCTTTGTTGTTATTGTTTGTTTATTTTTGTTAACTTGACACAAAATAGGATCATCTGGGAAGAAAGAACCTCAATTGAGAAAATGCCTCTATCAAGTTTACCTGTAGGTAAGTCTGTGAGTCATTTTCTTATTTAATATTTGATGAAAAATATATGGCCACCCAGGAAGGTGATTCTAGGAGATATAAGAAAGATGGAAGAACATGAGCCTGCAGGGCATGCTAGTAAGCAGCTTTGATCTGTGGTTTCTGTCTTGGCTCCCACAGTGATGGACTGTGATCTGGATGTTTAAGCCAAATAGAATCTTTCCTATGCAAGTTTCTTTTGATCATGGTCTTTATCACAGCAGTAGAAGAAAAACTAAAACAGATATATGTAGCATGAATCCTAATTGGTCTTTTTAAGTCAGATATCAGGGTGAAGGCTGAAGAATAAAGAAGCAGCACAGCCAGCCACTAGTTCTTACCTCTATTAAGTGTGTAGATGAACAGTCTTATTAAAGAAGAAACACAGAACTAAATGCAGAGTTAAAAGCACAAGAGGTCAGAGCAGTAGCTGAGAGCTGAGACTTAAAACTGCCTTCTTACTCTTCCTGCTGCTGCTGTCCTTCCCCTCAGCAAGAGACCTACTTCCTGTGTATCTGTCTTTTTATTGACTTTCTGTTCTGCCTTCTCATTGGTTATAAACCCAACCACAGGACCTCCTTGTCACTGCCTGTCTATACAGACCTCCAGGTCTTCTATGGTTGGTATTGAGATTAAAGGCATGTATGTCCATGCTGGCTGTATCCTTGAACACACAGAGATCTGTCTGTCATGTGATCTGGATTAAAGGTGTGTACCACCACTGCCGCCCGGCTTCTACTAGGGCTTGCTATTAGCTCTAACCCCCAGGCAACTTTATTTATTAGCATACAAATAAAATTACATTTCAGTACAAATAAAATATCACCATAGAAATTCTCAGCCTGAAAGAGTCTGAGCTCCTGTTTTCTGCCACCTTGTATTCCTTTCTCTGCCCAGCCATATCGCTTTCTGTCTCAACCTCACTAGTGCTGGGATTAATGGCGTGTGTGCTTCCCATATTACTGGGGTTAAAGGTGTGTGCCACCACTGCCTGGCTCTGTTTCTCTCCAAGACTGAATCAGTCTCATGTAGCCCAGTATGGCCTTGAACTCACAGAGATCCATATGGATCTCTGCCTCTCGAGTGCTAGAATTAAAGGTGTGTGCCACCATTGCCTGGCCTCTGTGTTTAACTCTGTGGCTGGCTCTGTCCTCTGCTCTTCAGGCAAGATTTATTTTTTGCATTACAAATATGTCATCACAGCCGAGGTTAAACTAGGGCAATCATTCAGACAGACCTACATGTTATTAACAATGCAAATATCAGATCATGCTGATGAGTAAATTAAGTAGAACAGCATACCTACTGTATGGTTGTAACACTGTAATCCTGTAATCTGGATAAAATAACAGTTTAGACAGCTTCAAGTGCACACAACCTGTAAAGAACAAGAAGTCTACTGTGGTTGTAACAAATACCTATCTGAGTTTAGCTCTACTTACTAAAGGACTAATTTGTTCTGTCTATAGAAAAACTGATAACATAACTCTCTATTATCTCAGTGGAATGTGATGAAAATTAGAGACTTTTTAAGTTAGTAATATTTTTAGCTCTTAAATTCCTGATGTTATTTAAAAAGCAAGTAGCCTTTGTCATAGATGCCTCACCATTCTGTCCTAATTTCAGTGTAGACATTCAGAGTCACTGAGGTCCTTTCTTGTTTCTAAATTCCATAGAATCAATAACAGTAGCCGGGCAATGGTGGCACATGCCTTTAATCCCCGCACTTGGGAGGCAGAGGCAGGCAGATTTCTGTGAGTTCGAGGCCAGCCTGGTCTACAGAGTGAGATCCAGGACAGACACCAAAACAACACGAAGAATCCTGTCTCGAACCCCCCCCCCCCAAAAAAAAGTATCAATAACAATGACCATCCCTGAACTTGGCTGGGAAATTATAACTGCAAGTGGATTTTTCTGTCTTTTTTTTTTTTTTTTTTTTTTTGAGACAGGGTTTCTTTATATAGCTTTGCGCCTTTTCTGGAACTCACTTTGTAGACCAGGCTGGCCTCAAACTCACAGAGATCCGCCTGCCTCTGCCTCCCGAGTGCTGGGATTAAAGGCATGCGCCACCACCACCCAGCAGGATTTTTCTGTCTTGTGTTCTTGTGAGACCTTTTCAGGCCTGTGTTATGTATGGTACACAAGGCAGACATTTGGTTTGCTTACCTTGATTGTGTTGGTCTGAATCTTCCTTGGGTAAGTACCTTTGAAGTCCACATATTTTCTGAGACTAGTGCCCTGCAGATGCCTGCAATGAGCCATGAGAACTATTAAATTGGGCCTTGACCTACTGCAGAAGTGCCGATGAATCATCAATAATAGGATATAAGAGAATCAAGAGAGACCATAGCCAGTGACAGGTACAGTTGCAATCAGGGCACTTCTTATCTAGTTCAGAGACAGGCTATCAAGGTCTTGGGAAATCTTTGCCAAGTGCTTTAAATCATAAAATTATAAATAGATATAGATCTCTCTATATATATACGTATCAATGTCATAAATATATAATCACTGAAATCCTATGAGACAAAGAAAGAAGAGGAAAGAAGGCTTCTTGTTTTTGTTTGGTTTTATTTTTAAAGCATAGAGGAGAACATGGATAATAGAAATTCAATTAAACAAGTGTTTGTAGCATTCCTACCAAGTACTAGACTCTGGGCTCAGTACAAGATGTGAGAAACATTACCGGACAGTGCTCTGCAGGAGGAATGTAAATGTAAAGATGAGCTTAACAATCAGAAGAAAAATTAAAATAAATTTCATGAAATAAGTAATCCTGTACTGTATAGTGGTTTTGTTCATATACTTTAATTTCCAGCATTTATTATGGTGACTTTCTCAGAGAATGCACTAAGAAGTACCAAGGGTGTGAATGAGCAAGAACTAGACACAAAGCCCCAGGAGAGCTTGCCTTTGGCCACATTGTCCATCTGCTTTCAACTCTGAACATTGTCCAGCTTTTAATATTAATAGTCTCATCATCACTTAAACACTGCATGGCCATTATTCACCATTTAAAAACTACATGCCCCTTTAATCCATTTAAACACGGCATATCCTTTATTCACATTAAACACTGTATGCCCTTTATTCACTATTTAAACACTGCATATCCTTTATTCACTATTTAAACACTGCATACCCTTTATTCACTATTTAAACACTATATGTCCTTTACTCACTATTTAATTTTCACAATGCAGGGATTGAACTCAGGTCATGTACATGGAAGTAAAGAGTTCTGCCATGTAACTATACCCCCTTATCCATTTCTAGTAAAGTTTGTTAGTGGCAACTGTTTCTGCTATTGGGCTGCCACCAACAGAGGACAGGCTGAAGCATACACTACAGAATTACATTAACAATACAGAAACCAACCTGTTCCCCTTCTTCCAGAATGCTCCCTAATTTAGTAGTGAAACTCCTTTCTCAGAAACTTCCTGTTTCCAAGCAAGCCTGAATGATGGATCACGGAAATTAAGGATTTCCTATAGGCTTTTCCTCAAGTATTTTACAATTTTACAGATTTTAAAAACAAAAATATATGTATTTACATTATCTGTTTTCTCAGAGACATGCAGCAGAACCTAATAAGACAAAATTTCATGGAATGCATTTTTAATAATCATTAGAAAGTTACTTAATTTTTAAGTATTCTATTCTCTCTCTTTGTATGTCTCTGTCTCTCTCTTTCTCTCACTATAGTGGGAATTGAACACTCAGGGTCTTGTGAATGTTAGACAAGCACTCTAATATGTGCAGCTAAATCCCAAGCCCTTCCCCTTCCCTATATTCTTAAGAGTTCAGAATATGACACTATAACTCCCTATGTGTAAGGCAAGTCAGTCATTCCCAAGTTACAATCCAGTTTCTCTCTGTCTCTCATCTCCTCCAAATATCTGCACTTGTCATGGACTTCTGACTCTTGTATAGACACACACACACACACACACACACACACACACACACACACAATTTTTTTTTTCTTCAAGATAGGGTTTCTCTGTGTAGCCTTGGTTGTTCTAGAACTCCATCTGTAAACCAGGATGGCTTTGAACACACAAAGATCCGCCTGCCTCTTCCTCCTTGAGTGCTGGAATTAAAGGTGTGCTACACCAATCTTTACTTACACGAAACAAGAAGCTTTAGAACTAAAATGCAGAACTGACTAAATGTGTCCTCTCATATACTTGAGGGAACTTGGATTCGAGAGGAATTATTAGACAGTGTTTTCAGTCAAAAACAAAGCAAATCTTCTAGTTCCCCAACTTCCAGACTTGTGTTGCTGCATTTAGACATAGAGGAGGGATACTTTGTATTGCCTTTTCTTTTCTTTTTCCTTTTATATCTTTTTGGGGGTGGGGAGGAGGGTCTTTTGATTTTTCAAGATGGTCTCTGTGTAGCCTTGGCTGTCCTAGACTCTGTAGACGAAGCTGGACCTGAACTCAGAGAACTGCTTATCTCTATATCCCAAGAGCTGAGATTATAGGTATGTGCCACCATGCCCAAATAATAC
Source organism: Peromyscus leucopus (assembly GCF_004664715.2). Classification (NCBI taxonomy): domain Eukaryota; kingdom Metazoa; phylum Chordata; class Mammalia; order Rodentia; family Cricetidae; genus Peromyscus; species Peromyscus leucopus. The sequence goes on from NC_051070.1 coordinate 98,957,704, forward strand.
TCTGTATTTTCAGTAAGTTAAAAGTTGTTTTAAAGTTTTTCATTTTCAATAAGTTAGAATTCATTTTTTGAAATGTTTGTTATCTCTGTGTGTGTGTGTGTGTGTGTGTATGTGTGTGTGCTGCACATATATGGATGTCAGAGGACAACTTTAAAAAGTCAGTTTTCTCTTTCCATTGTGTATTCCAGGGAGCAAACTCAGGTTATCAAGCCCACATGTCAAGTGCTTTTACCTGCAGCGCCATCTCACCATTCCTCAATTTCATTTGTAATAATCCCAAACATAGAAATGCTGTGTACTTCTTTAGTGCATTTAACCATTCGCAGTAAATCCTTCACGACATTTTTGCCATAAATTAATATTTGTCAATTACCATTTCTCATTTTCAATTAATAAATTTTCCTGATGACTTACAGATCATTAGTTTTAAGTGTGGCATTTGGCTGATTAAGACACACAAGGGTACAAATTCTTCTTCCCATGAGCAAGGGCCTTTATCTCTTCAATGAGAAAACTTCCTGAACTTTCTAAGTCACTGGTTATTAAACTCCTTCCTCTGGTTGCTGGAGCCCATGCCTGAATGCAGAGTTCCATGCTTGAGTTATGTCAGGAGTAGCTCACACTGCATTTATCAGTTTAGAAATATTATTTAAGCTTCCTGTAACCGGTTCTTTTGGGCAGTGAGCTGGAAGAGTTTGCTTAAGAAAAGGGAAAACAAAAAGTTCCCTCTGACAATTGCCTTGCAAAATCAGTGAAGCTGTGTCAATGCAGGCTGTGAAGTGGTTTGTGGAGTCCCCCGAGTCACAGATGAGAATAAGGAAAGTTTGAAGGTTTTTGCCAATGATGCAACTGTTAGCACTTAGGCTTCTGTACTAGCCTGCCCGTAGGATCCTGACAGGATATACTTCAGCTGCAGCCACTAAGAGTGCCTTCTGTGAGCATTTGCTACATTTCCTGATAAAAGGTGGGACTTGTCTCCATGGGTCCCTGCTCCCTTCTCTGCCCCTTTTTCTACCTCCTTCTCTCGCTTCCTCTTAATTAAACCTTGTACATGGGCCCTGTTGTGTGTTGTGACTCCTTCCCACCATTTATAAATTGCAACAGCAATTGTTCATGATATCAGTCTCAGGACACATCAGAAAAGATGGCAGTCACATTCACTTCTTCAAGGGACAGCACTATCCTTCGGTTAGAAATGAATGCCTCCAGCTATGTTCTGGTGCTCTGAAATTCAACCCCGTTGCCAGTGACCTTTACTAAATCCTATTCCCACTGATCAATGTTCAAACTTTGACAAGCTTCCAGAGCAGCTGGCCTACCAAGCAAGGTGCTTTAGCCAATAGAAACAGCTTTTGCTTTACCACGGCCTCTGTATGCATTGTTCTCAATTCACAGATTTTCATGCTAATTTATAGGTTGGTCCTCAAGAAATGGAGAGCAAGGTCTTGAAAGAAGATGCTGTGTAAACTCTGCTCCCCACCCATTCCAGAAAAAACAATCCCAATATCTTTTGGGCAGTGGTGGTACACACCTTTAATCCTGGGCAGAGACCAAGAGATCTCTGAGTTCAAGGCCAGCCCGGTTTACAGAGCAAGTTCCAGGACAGCCAAGGTCACACAGAGAAACCTTGTCTTGGAAAAACTAAAAAAAAAAAAACCTCCCATTATCTGTGAACTATGAAAGTTTCACACAAGAAACACTAACTCCCTGACATCTAGTCACTTGCCTCTCTGTATCTCACTGTACTGAGAAAGCTAAAACTGAGACTTAAATTCCTTGGCCATAGCTACTTGGTTAGCATAATTACAGACTGGAATTGAGTCATGAAAAGCCCAAGGGACCCTGTCTTGTGGGATTCAAACAATCAATGCTTCACTTATTGCTCCCTATGAAACTTCAAAAGTCACGGTCTTAAAACAATGCTGATAGTAATTTTGTTCACTGAATTATACTTTAATAAACATTGTCTTGATCCAGTTTGAGGCCCAGGCTTGAGGCTATTCAGTTCTCCTTCTGCAGTGATAAAGATGTGCTGTTAACCACAGCTCCACACCATGCCTTTTGGCTTGGGTGGGCAGGGATGAACCACAAGCCTCTGGGGCCAGGCAGTCGGACACCATTATAATGAGTGAGTAAAGGGTGGGGAAATGATAAACAGAGGTAGTACAGTTCATGTGCTAGAGAAAGAGGTGGATCTGAGGTGGTGAGAAGCAGTGAAGAATGAGCTTACATGGATATTCTGTTTGCTACTCAGGTTTATGGTGATGTCCGTGCCTGGGCTCATGTCAAGGGCCATGTCTGGAACTATAGCCCTGAAGCAGCCATGGGGGTCTGTGTTGATATCTGTGTTGTGTCTCATGTTACCTCTGAGGGCCCCATGGATGCCCAGAGTCTGGGTAGCCGCCTGTGACCATGTCCATGTCAGAGGAATGCATCCCCTCAGGGGCCAAGTCATTCTGGGAGATCTGTGCTGCCACCCAAGACCATGGGGCCATGCTGACCTAGGATGCCTGCACTGCCACCTGGGACAATGGTAATGTTTGGGCCTGGACTGCTTCTGAGGGTCATGTCTGGGTCCGTGGCCCTGTTGGGCCTGGGCTCTGTGTTAACAATTGTGGCTTCTGTCACCACTGAGGGCCATGCAGAGGCCCATAGCCTGGACCAACACCTGAGGACATGTTGTCCTTTGAGGGTCAGGCTGCCACCAGGTCCATACAGATCTGAATGGCCTGTGCTGCCAACCTGGGCCATGGTGTCATCTAGACCTGAACTGTGGTTGAAGGCCATGTCTGGGTCGATGACCCTACCGCAGCCAAGGTCTGTGTTGATGTACATGAATCCTGTTAAAATTGAAGTCAAGCTAATGCCCAGGGTCTGGATTACCACATGGGGACATGTTGGCATTCAGGGACCACACTGCCACTGGGGACACACTGATATGGGTGACCCACAGTGCCAACTAGCCACGAATGACAACTGGGCCTGGGCTGCTGCCAAAGACCATGCATGGGTACATGGTCCTTCCGCAGTCTGAGTCTGTGTTGATGTCAGTGGCCCATGTTGCCACCAAAGGTCCCATGGATGCCCAGGATTTGGGCCACCATCTCTGGACATTTTGTTGTCTGAAGGCTGTGTGACTACTGGGCCCATGCAGACCTAAGTGATAAGCGCTGCCACCCAGGGCCATGGTGTCATCCAGGCCTGGGCTGCTGCCCACAGTCATGTCTGAGTCCATTGTCATGCTACAGCCTCTGTCTGTGTTAATGTCTGTGGCTCCTGTTACCACTGAAAGCAGTGAGGATAGGCCTGCACAGAGCTGGCCATGCCCCACGCTCAGGAGAAAGGCAGCACAATAAAGCTAATTCTGTTGCTGGGGACAAAGGTGATCCTGCCCACCAATGTGCCTGGGAGTCTGGCTCCTTCCCTCATCTGCTATGAGGTAGAGTAGAAGAGGGAGAGAAGAACTCCCTTCTCCCCTGCCTCTCGAAGCCTGTGGTGGATGGGAGAGCTGGGCTCGGAGGTCAAGAGACTGGGAGAGCTGCCACTGTTCCTCACTGGCTGCAGCCCATGGAAGAGTAGGCTGTGCACCTCACCAGGGCAGCACAGTAGAGGTGAGCCAGTTGGAGTGGCGGCAGGAAAGCCAGCCCTGAGGGCATGAAAGTAGGAGAGCTGAGCCTGCCCCGCCCGCTTGTTTGTTTGTTTGTTTGGCTGGCTGCTTTTTTGGTGTTTCTTTTAGATTTTGTTTTGTTTTGGAGGGGAGGTTGCAAGGACAGAGAGCAGATGTGAAGGGACAGGGAGATGAGTGGGATCAGGATGCATGATGTGAAATCCACAAAGAATCAATAAAAAGTCTACAAAAAAAAATGTGCTGTTATTGTGCATACTCCCAAACACTGCCCTTAGGCATTCACAATATGGTGACCAGAAATGTACTGGGATCTGTTTGTGTAGCCATGGGTTACTAGTCATGGGCTGATCTCCAGCCCATCCAGAGACTGAGCTGATACTATAAGGTCCTAAGGACCAGTATACATCACATCACTAGGTAAAGGACAAAGCAAAGACGGAAAACACAATTGCAGAAGAGTCAGGATGGATGAAAATGGGCAACCCAGAGGACAGTCAGATTGCCACTGAAAGGGAAAAATCAGTAGCCATCTTGAGAGACGCCCCCCCCCCCCAAAGGTATTTGCTAACCAGCAGTTTTAGAACTGACCAGAAATTGAACTCATGTGAAGATAAGGCTGAAACAATATATACATATATATACATATATATGTATGTATGTATGTATGTATGTATGTCCTGGTAAAACAGGATATGGGGAGTAATGGACTCAACTGACCAGAAATTGAACTTATGGGAAAATAGGACTGGAACAATAAATCTGAATATATATATCCTGGGTTCAGCAGAAACAGGACATAGGGAGTAAAAAAAATGTTATGTCTCTCTAGATACCCTGAATCCTGTTAGCTATCAGTAACCTCATGCTTATAATTCAGCCAGTAATTTCAAAGAACTACTGTACCCCTAGCCCCCTCATCCAATTCCAAGATATGTAACTCTCTGCATGTAAACCTTTCCTATATAAACCACTTAGAGTGCTCAGGGCTGTCCTCCTCTACCTGCTACATTGAGAGTGTTTGGAATACTGACCAAGCCCCGGGGGCTTGCTTTGTTATTAAAAATCCTCTGTGTGATTGCATCTGCTCTGTGGTGGTCTTGCTTGGGGGTTTTGCATAGTGGGCACAACAGTCACTACCAACACAATCACTGTTTCCTTAAAGCACCTGAACCACTTTGTGCTCCATCTCTGTCTCTCTCTTTCTCTCTCTCTTACACACACACACACACACACACACACACACACAGTTCACTAATCAAATTGCTCTAATATTTTGCCAGAGACTGCAAATAAAGTTGGCAGTTGGCCTTTAGAATCTGTATTTTTCAATTATTACTTACACTTTTCCTTTTCTTTCCCTTTTTAGAATTTATGTTTTTGGTTGTTTGATTGCTTAGTTTTAGTCATAGAATGACTTAAATGAAATTTTTAACAGGAAATTGCGACAAAAAACAGCTTTGACACACATAAAATAGGTCAGAAAATGCTAGTCATGTTTCTATACTTCATTTCATCAAACTCTAAGTTGAACATTTTTTCAAATGTGCTAAAATAAAATTCAGTTAAACCCAAAGTTCTGGATTTATCTAAAGAACCATCTTTGAAGGTCAAAATTCTATCTCTCAGATAATAATACCAGCACAAACGAACATTAATTATTTCAGTTATAGTTACACAACAAATATTTGTCAGTTGCCTACCACTTGGTTGTCCATATCTACCACAGTAAATGAAGGCACTGGTGTCCACATACCTGGAGTGTGCTGGCCTATGCTGCATGGGCTGATAAGAAATTCTCAAATGTCAGCACCCAAATCCCTAGATTAGAATGAGGTTTCAACTACTCGGGAGCTAGGAAGCTGTTAGTAAATTTCTGAACTTCTCTAGAAGATCAAATTTGACTCCCTCAAAAGGGACTCATCCCACTCATCCTCAAGAGTGTTTTGAGAAGTGTAGATAAGAGAACTGGTGTGGTGCAATTGACCAACAGTTCCCTTCTGAGCCTTAAATGATTGACTGATAAACCACAGGCTGTGCTCAATTCCCTTTGCATTCTTAAGACAAGATAGCATGCAAACTCTAAAAATGACATTTAAAAAGAATGAAATAAATGTTTCCTAAAATAAATCTATCTTTATAATCTGTTGGACACTTTCCACACCACAGTCCTAATCACATTTTCCTTTTCAACATTTGGAAATTAATGTTAAGGTGACCTGCCTACCTGAGTTAGCTGAGTTAATACTACCTCCTATTCCATATATCATAGCACTGGTCCCTGCAACTGGAGAATACTGTGAAAGTGACAGGGTATGGCATCTACCCAGTCCCTCTGGGGTCACTAACCATGGGAATCAGAGCTGTGGTGCTGTGAAAACAATTATTGCTGTTAGCCCTAGGGAGAAGGCCCAAATAAAGGAATGGGGTCTGCCACCACCGTCTCCTCTCTCTCTCTCTGTCTCTCTGTCTGTCTCTGTCTCTCTGTCTGTCTCTGTCTCTGTCTCTCTCTCTGTGTCTCTCTCTCTCACACACACATATCCATATACAGACATACACTGTACACAATTAAAACTAAATATACAACTACAACTAAATCCTTTTTTTAAGACTAGTACTAATTCTCTATCTACATGGATACAGGTTCATCAGTCTCAACTGTGAACATAGCCTGTCTTTCAACTTCATGAGATCTGTGGAATCAGAAGCATCCTTGTGAGCCACTCTTCGGGTATCTTAGTCGCTGCCCTTTTGCTGTGAAGAGACACCATGACCAAGGCAACTATTATAAGAGAAAGCATTTAATTAGGTGCTTGCTTACAGTTTAGGAGGATTTAGTCCATCTATCAGCATTTCAGGAAGCATAGGCAGCTTGTAGGCAGATGACTGAGCAGTAGCTGATAACTGCATCCTGACCCATTGGTAGAAAGACTCTGGGCTTGGCAGCAGCTTTTAAAACCTCAAAGCTCACCTCAGTGACACACTTCTTCCAACCAGGCAACACCTCCTAATCTGTCTAACTCTTTCAGATATTGCCACTCTCTGGTGACTAGGCAATCAAATGTATGAACCTCTGGGAGACGTTTTTAATCAAATCACCATAGTCTACTCTCTGTCTTCCATAGACTTATAGCCATATCATAGCAAAAATGCATTCAGTTCAACTTCAAAAGTGCTCATAATCTACCACAGTCTCAATATTGTTTAAAAGTTCAAAGTCCAAATTACCTTTTGAGATTCAAGACAATCTCTTAACTGTAGACCTCTGCAAAAAAATAAAAATAGAAAAACAGATCACATGCTTCCAACATACAAAAAGCAGTCACATTCTTCACCAAAATATCACAAGAATGGTTTCTAGGCCATTTACTAATATTTTTCTCTGAAACCTCTTGATCTAGGCTCCCACATCCCACATCTCCCTCAGCACCAGTATCTTCCATGCTCCTACTAAGAGGGCCTACTAAGCTCCATGTAAAAGGTCCAACCAATTTTCTAGTCCAAAGTCCCAACTCTTCCATATTTCCTCAACAAATATCATGATCAGGCCTATAAAAGCAATACCTCACTTCCTGGTAACAACTTCTGTCTTAGTCAGTATTCTATTGGTTTGAAGTGATACCATGACCAACATAATGTAGACTGAAGTTTCTCGGTTCCACACAGTCTTGCCCGGGCAGTAGCTTTTTTTTTTTTTTTTTTTTTTTTTTTTTTTTTTTTATAAAATAATCACTCAGAGGCTTAATATTAATTACAAACTATTTAGTCTATGGCTCAGGCTTATTGCTAGCTAGCTCTAACACCTTGAATTAACCTATTTCTATTAATCTATGTATTGCCACAGGTCTTGTGGCTTTACCTGTGTTCTATTACATCTTGCTTCCCATTCCCCTGGCAGCTTGCAGTGTCTCCTCTGACCCTGCCTTTCTTCTCCCTATATATTTGCTTAGATTTCCTGCCTGGCTCTTATCCTACTTTATTATAGGCCAAAACAGATTGATTTATTAGCCAATGGGAGCAACACATATTCACAGCATAAAGAAAGACCATACCACAGCAAATGTAATTCTTATAAAGGAAAGCATTTAATTGAAGGCTTGCTTACAGGTTTGGAGGTTTAATCCATTATCATCTTGGTGCTAAGCATGGAGGCACACAGGCAGAAATGGTACTGAAGAATGTAGCTCTAAGATGCATCCTAATCCTCTGACTGAAAGAGGACTTTGGGGTTAGGATGGGCTTTGAAAACTTCAAAGCCCACCCCAAGTGACAAACTTCCTCCCCCAAGGCCACTCCTCCTAAACCTTTCCAATAGTGCCACTACCTAGTGACCAAGCATTCAAACCTAAGCTCATTCTTATTCAAACCACCACAACTGTTTACCACAGCAACAGAGCTTTTTTGTGCTTATGAACTGAGACTCTACCAATTGACTTATCTTCCTCTTCCCTGCCCCTGGCCTGTAGTAACTACTGCTCTTTTTCCTGGATATGGAAGATGACCATCTAGTCATGTTATGTGCAAAAATTCAAAAGTTATGTGCAAAGACTGAATTTGTACATCCTTAAAAAATAGTTTTTAACAGATAAAATCATGTACAAGCAAAGTGAATGTGAACTGCTCAACTTACTAATTAATTATGGAACCAGGAATATTTTACATACCATTTGAAAAAAACTTGAGAAAACACAAGCAAATATAAGTAATCAAGATTGGTGAGGTGAATTTATTAATAAATGCAAAACTGGTCAATATGCAGTTGACTGTGCTTCCTCAGACGAGAAAGATTTGTAAAACAAAAACCAAACAAATAAGCAAACATGCAAATAAACCAAACAAACAAAACCAAAAAAAATTCTGATGGGGAAAAAATGAAGACATTGAAGTCAAGGCAGGACCCAGCTAAGGGTCCTTTCCATGTTTCACCTGGGTGATATTGTTTATATAGAAACTTTTGCTTTGGGAGATTGATTTCTAGAGAGTATTTTTAGGCTAGTTATCAAGTTATCTTGGGTTCAGAATTTTACAGCATGAAATAAAGATTATGTGACCATCTGCTGTGTTATAAATCCATTAATGTCAAGTGTTGAAGCAGTCCTTGACCTTACAAACTAAAGCAAACACTCAAACATGTACAATGTACTTGTATTATACCTCTTACCATGTAACAAATCACTCTCAAACCTGGCAGCTTAAAACAGTGATAAATATTTATTAACTTGCTTTTTTGGTGAATCAGGTATTCAGGGGTTACATGGTCTGGTCCTCTGTCTTCAGGAGTGTAGTAAAATGTCTGTCAACTGTAGTAAGATGACTACTGATCCTGAAGGTAACTCAAACTTGTCTGGGGCTGTATAACAAGGCTCCACAGTACCTGACTCATAATGTGGTATGTTAATTTCTGGGTAGCAGGATTCAATTCCCACTTACACTGTACACAGAGCTTCTATAATGTTCTCATAGCATGGGTACTTATTTTTATCTAAGTGCCCAATTCAGAATAGAAAGAGCCAGCTAGAACACATCTTTTGTACTACTTGGCTTCAAAAATAGCATGGTATCACTTCTATCACATTCTGTTCATGAGAAACAAATCCACAAATCTTGCTCTCATGCCAAAGTTAAAGACTTAGACACCAACTTTGGGAGGGAGGAGTTTTAATGAAATCACTAATACATTTGAAACCCACTTGTGTTGGTTTAAATAGAAATGATCTCCATAGCCTCATATATTTTAATGCTTGGTCATTAGGGAGTGATGCTACTTGAAAGGGATTAGGAAGTGTGGCCTTGTTGGAACAGGCATGGTCTTTTGGAGAAAGTATGTCACTGGGGATGGTCTTTAGGGTTTCAAATGCCTGAGCCAGGTGCAGTGTCTACTTCCTGTTGCCAGTAGATCTGAATATAGGACTCTCAGCTCCTCCAGCATCATGTCTACCTGCATGTTTCCATGCTTTCCACCATTCTGATAGTGGACTATACCTCATAAACTGTAAGCAATCTCCAATGAAATGCTTTCCTTTATACAAGTTGCTGAGGTCATGAGGTCTCCTCATAGAAATAGACCATTGACCAGGATTCTGGGGTACTGCTGTGACAGACCTATTTTAGAGGGGATGTGGAAGGACTTTGGAACTTTGTATAAGATAAGCCATTGAATGCTCAATGCTTAGTGAGGTGTTCTGTAGGAGATTGGAAAATAAGACTGTTAAGGGCAATGCAGAAAAGATAGAGGGCTGATTTGTGAGGTTTCAGAGCAAATTTCAAGACTCTGTCAGGCCATTTGTTATTTTGAATTAAGATTGTGTGGTTCTGGTTATCTATGGCTAAAGTATCAGCTGTGATTAACAACATACCAGAACTACTAAAATGAAACCTTTGCTTTGCTGGTATAACCAATGCTGGTCTGCTAGAGCTGAGAAATTAGCAGGAATTAAGAAGAGACCATCGTTGCTGAAGTGAAAGCTTCTGGCAAGTATTTCCTAACAGTACACAGAAGCTGTGTTCCAGAGGCAGATAAAGTTGTTTACCTCAAACTGGCAACTGAACTCAGTAGTGTAAAGTCACCCAGGTGGTACTGGTTTTGAAGGCATGAAGAGGTCACAGAAAGTAGCTGAGACTTGGTACTGTGAGAGGCCAGGAAAGGCAATTGGTGAAGGTACAGCATCAGTGACAATAAAGGTCCATGACTGAAGGGTCATTCAGAATAATAGAGGTTTGGCACCATAAAGATAGCCTATGAGAGGTTATTGGTGAAAATGCAGCCCAGTTGCAGCAGAATATCCAAGAATTTTGGAGATGGGGGTACCATAAAGTGACCACCAAGGACAGTAGCAGCAGTGGAATGAAGCCAGCCAGAGCCTAGAAGGCAAACTGGGTGTGCTAGAAAAGGTGGAGCTAGAGAAATGACCATCAAGGAGCACAGAGATCATGGGTGAATATCAGACATTGAACGCTGAGTTATTTACACTTTTGGAGTTTTGTTTTTCTTTGTTCAGATTGTGACTGTGCCCTGCTTCTTCCCTCTTGAAGTAAGAAGTATGTAATTTATTTTTTATTTTATAGGAATCTACAGTTGAGAGACTTTAAACTTTTAAAAAAGAGATATTTTGCCAGGCAGTGGCAATGCACACCTTTAATCCCAGCACTTGGAAGGCAGAGGCAGGTGGATCTCTGTGAGATCAAGGCCAGCCTAGTCTGCAGAGCAAGTTCCAGGACAGCCAGGCTAGAGAGATCCTGACTCAAATATATATATATATATATATATATATATATATATATATATATATATATAGAGAGAGAGAGAGAGAGAGAGAGAGAGAGAGAGAGGGGGGAGGGGGAATGAAAGAGAGAGAGAGAGAGAGAGAGAGAGAGAGAGAGAGAGATTCTCTGGAATTTTACAGAGAATCTGAATTTTAAAAAGAGACTGGATATTTTTAATTTATTTGAATTTTTAATGCGTTTGAATTTGTAAGACTGTGGGACTTTCAAAGTTACGTTTTTAATGTGAGCTCTTGAAGATGAATAAGAAAGGAACTGTTGTGTCATAACAGTAATCTGTGTGTCAGATGGCAAGTGGTCAATTGTGCTGGATAGTTTCATATCAACTTGACAAAAACTAGAGTTATCTGAAAAGAGGGAACTTCAACTGAGAAAATGCCTCCATAATATCTAGCTGTAAGGAATTTTATTAATTAGTGATGATGGGGTGGGGCAGCCCATTGTTTGTGGTGCCATCTCTGCACTGGTGGTTCTATGTTCTGTAAGAAAGCAGTCTAAGCAAGCCATGAGGAGCAAGTCAGTAAGCAGCACTCCTCCATGGCTTCTGCATAAGCTCTTGCCTCCAGGTTCCTGCCCTATTTGAGTTCCTGTCCTGACTTTGTTCAGTGATGAACAGTGACATTGAAGTTTAAGACATTCCTTAAGTCCTTTCCTCCCCTACTTGCTTTTGGCCAATTTAATGGATACCACTTGTGTATGTGTACGCTTAACTCAGCTTTATCAGTTATTTACACTACCATAATTATTCTAACATGCCATAACTGTGCCTATCTATCCTTTTACTTTTTTTCTTTTCTGAGATAGGGGCTTTCTATGTAGCTCAAGCTAGCCTGGGACTCATGAGCATCTTGCCTCAGCCCCCTATGTGTTGGGATTTCAAGCGTGGACCACTGTGCCCAATTAATTGCTATTGAGCAATGAATACAAGTTGCTGTCTCAGAACATCTCTTCCGTATATGAATCCAACAGGCTGATCCATATCTACACATACAAGAATTCCTGTATTATGTACCTATAGTAAATACAGTACAACACGCAGCAGAGGGGCAGACCACTCGCACAAATTTGTCTCTGTTTAAATTGTTATACACAAATACAAAAATTCTTGCCACAACATAACATGTTATTTATGTCCCTGAAAGTAACAGAACAAACATTCTGCATTTAGATATTCAGGTCTATAGTTTGCCTAAGTGGCTTCCAGTTTGCCTTGATGTCAAGTTTGGACATTAACCAGCTACCTGCTGACCCTGTGCACACAGCTCCTGCAGATATGCTTTTAATGTCTTTATGTGAACTTCACAAAGTTCCTCTTGGAAATAAGTTGCATCTACTTGGCATGTTTTTACCAGAAGCCTAAGGAATTCCCTTCTTCTTGCTCTCAAGAAAACAGTCAGCCAACTGATCCACTGGGCTGGGTCCATAATGACAGATCCCTGTGAGCTTCTTGCAGTGGTTCCCTGCCAAATTACTCCATATGTTCATTGCTAAATGAGAATATTCCACAAGCAGTGAGTTCTAATACTACAACGTGCTTCTAGTAATCATAAGGGATATGGTCAAATTATCAGTGTAGTCTACAAAACAAAAATTTGTCTTAATTCAGCTTTTCAAATTATATGCAACTCAATTATTTTATGGTGTGAGAAAAGGTAGACTTTTCAGAGAATGGAGAAAGAGTAGGTAGGTCACTTTTAAACTTGTAAATCAACAGAGTCAGGATGAGATAGTATTATGGCTCCACATAAGTATTTGGTTCCCCATCTTGGTTTGTCTGGTCTCTGACTTCCTTTTTATGGTATTGTTTTGGCACTGGTAATGACTGTAAATGGACACAGAAGCCAGAAACAGTTCTATATAGTCACTGTCCAAAACTGAACAATGAACTAGTGTGGTGTGATACCCTTGCTTAATATTGGTGTAATGGATTTGTTGTACAATTGCTTTATTGAATGTGCAACACAGCAGAAATAAGCAAGAGGTGCGTTTGAGTCTCCTTGTCTGGAAACCAGACAGCTAAGTGATGGAAATCAAGTGAGACTTTCTCCCACTGATTTATAAATATGACATGGTGAAAAAATTTGATGGAAAAACACAAACTTTGATTTTGAATATATATCCATACAAAGTATTTAAAATATCTTTTACAATCTCATTTAGGTACAAATCCAAGCAGATAAAGCCTTGGCAAAATATTTTGTAATCTTTTTGTTGTCATTGTTAATGGTATTTAGAGAAAAGATAATTTCCAACATTATGCTGAACAGAAACATAAATGTAATAGACATAGTATCTTCTAGGAAACTTGTGTATTGACATGTCTGATGCTACAGTCTGTTTCTCAAGAGGCTATGAGAGTCCCTGCACTCAAAATAGAATACACCTGTTTTAGTACTTCCTGAACTTCCCCTGGCCAGGACTTTTTTAAGTCCTCTGCCTCACTGCTGCTGAACATGTTGAGATAGTTCATAATGCACCTATGCCTTCTGATTGCTTTGATTAATCCAGGATTGAAAAATCAACATCATAATTTTTTACCTTTGAAGGTAAAGGCAGGATGTTCAAGGGCTCCATCACTGTCTTCCCACCACTCAATGGGGGAAGTATTGGAGAAATTATTTTGGCCACTCCACGTAGTTAAAAGGATATTTATTTAATGGCGTAACAAATTAAGTGAAAGGTAGGTCGCAGGGTCTGGGGAAGGTGTATCGAAATCCAGCGGTGTTCTCCGGAGCTCTACACAGTCCACCTTCACCGTTCAGCGTCCCGGCACAGAGAGAGCGTGGGCCCATCCAGCTCTCGGGTCTCCAGGCGCCCCCCCGTGGCCCCGCCTAGTAGGCGTAACAGTTGTCAGAGTCTCGATGGGGGTTGGAACTTCCAGATCCAAGCTGGAATGGCTACCCACTACAGGGAAGAGTATGTTTGAATATTGTATTGAGTGGAGTAGGAGTTCTTTCTTTGGGTAACAGCTTTGCCTGGACCCTGCATAATCAGATTATGAATGGAAGCTGGTGGGTGGCAATGTCCCAGTTGTTCATTCCATGTAGATTAGGCCAGAGTAGACATGGAGAAAAAATGCACCACACTTTGTTTATTCAGTTATCCTTGATGGACTCAACCCTGGTGTTGGTTTTTTTCAGTAATGCTACTATGGCCAAGGTCAAAAAAAGCCCTTCTTGCCTTTCATTTCCGTGTAAATTTTTATCATACTAATTTCAAATACAGATGAAGGTTGGCATAGCAACACAATAAGTTCCCACATGCTTTACCCCTGGGTTTAGCCATCATAGTGTTCTGGCCAAATGTGATCCTTGTCTATCCCACTGACTTTCCCATGGCTAAGATATCAGAAAATAAATCTCTAGTTTCCTATCATTTACCAAGAAGCTTTCAAAATCCTGTTGCTGGAATATTGGGGTGGGGAATAGGGAGTAGGAGTTAGATCTTAGTATATTTTAAAATTCCCAGGGCTCAGATTCCAGGGTTGGTGGAGATAAAAACACTTGCCTCACAAGCTTGAGGACCAAATTTTGATCACTGAAACCCATATAAATGTGAGAAGAAAGAATAGTCTCCACAAAGTTATCCTGTTATCTCTGAAAGCTTGCTGTGGAGCCTGGAGGCATTCCTCTACATCATATGCACACACAAAAATAAGAAACAAAACTAACTTTTAAAATCCTGATGTGAAGGAAAACTCACAAGGTTGTGAAGATGCCTAACTGTATGAAGTGATGTTAGTTGCACAAACATGAGAACCTGAGTTCAGATCCCCACACCCGTGTTAAAACCATTTTGGTCCTGTGACCTCAGTGCTAGAGTGGAAAAGGAAGGCTGGTCCTAATGTACCCTGATTATCCAGTCTAGTTTTTAAAACTGAGCTCCAGGTTTAGTGAGACCCCATGTCAAATGCTAAGGCTTAGAAGTCCTTGAGGAAGACATCCTATTGTCTCCACGTGCTCTTGTAGAGGTGAGCTCACCTGCACACTACCCTGCCCCAGCTGTCTGGCAATTCTCATGTGTGATCAATGTTGAGAATCACCCCTATAATTGTTCTTGGTATTGACAGCCTTTTTGGAATAATTTAGGCACTTTTCAAAAGTGATTATCTATCTATCTATCTATCTATCTATCTATCTATCTATCTATCCATCCATCCATCCATCCATCCATCCATCCATCTATCTATCATCTATTTTTATGTGTCTTGATGTACATGTGGAGGTCAGAGGACAACTTGTGAGACTGTTTTCTTGTTCCACCCTGTGGGTCCTGGGAATCAAATCTAGGTGTTATGAAAGGTAACAAGCTCCTCTACCTGCTGAATCATCTTGAAGCTATACATTGAGAAGCTATACAAGGATCACAGAGTACAACCACAGTTGGGAGCTGCTGCTCCAGACAGAGTAGCCAGTAAGACTGTGTGAATCTTGCTGCTTGCTTGCCACTCACATTGTTCTTCATACTACAAGCATTCGTGTGGCCTGAAAATGCTTTCTCAAGTCTCAACTCAAGCTTACTGAGTAAGGAACTCAGAGGATGACAGGTAGGACTCTCTGAGTATCAAGTCCTCTGCCTGTTTCTGATATGTTATCCAGTTTGAGTAATGTCACTCTAGGGTTGGGGGGATTATGGTTGGTTATTTCTCAGTTGTTAATTGGAGTTATACTCTCTCTGGTAAAATGGGGAAGTTTGGGCCCTCAATTCACTGAGATCCCAGGTCAGTGAATCTGAAAAATTATCTTAACATTGGTTTGACAGGTGACATCATGGATGGTGAGAATAGCTGCCCCATTCACATTGAGTTACTTTGAAAAACTATTAAAAAAAAAATCATGTATTCCGGGTGCACCCAATTATACCTCTTTGATATTTACATGGTCTAGTTCTCTATGATTCTATTTTACAGTCTGCAGGCCTTTCATTGTTGAACCAGCTTTCTTAAAAGGGGGGGGGCAGAAAGCCTTCTTGACAGGGGCATAATTTATAAAGCCAAGTCTCGTGACATCTGACTTTCTTCATCACAGAGTTCTCTATCTTGCCCCAAGTCTAGATTTTGTATTGTGGCAAGATTTTATAAAAGGTTTTAAGAGACAGTTGACATCAATCATATTTCATCTTGATTTTGAAAGAACTAAACTTGTGCAGCTTAGAAAAAAGCACTGGGCACTGGTATCTCACAGGTCACCCCTGGCAGGGAACTACAGATCTTTACTTCTCTCTCAATTCCACCAAGACTAATCATCCATTCTCTTCCCCATTTCAGCAGAATACCTTCAGTGGTCTTCCCGCTAAGTGATCTCTAGTGGATCCCATAAAACTCCAGCAGACAAGTCTTGGAACCCCACAGGCCACACTGGACATAGAAGCATGGAGGCTAATTGCAGATTTCCACCTCTCCCTCTGTTCTACTGAATCTAATCCCCCAGTCTCATCCACAGCTCTGCAACAGAACACCTGACACAGCCTCCTTTCCTCCTCTGCACTTCTCCTCCAAAGTTACTTTCCCCCACTTACAGCTTTGCCCTAGGCCCCAACTCCAGTAAGCACTCCCTGGGAATCCAGAGGCCATGTTGACCAGGAAAGCAGGTAGACTATGTGCACCTCTCTCTCAATTCCCCCAAGTAGGATCTCCCAGTCTCATCCCCAGCTCTGCAGCTGCATACCTGTGGCAGTCACCACACACACCTCATCTTTAGTGGATCCCACAAATTTTCACCTCCTAAACTCCCTCCCCTAACCCATTGCTTGGTTCCAACCCTCCAACAGGCACTCCCTAAGAACACACAGGTCATTCTGATCAGGGAAATCTGTAGGCTGACTGATGTTCATCACCTCTCCCTCCATTGCTCCAAGTCCAGTCACTCACATACCCATCTCTTTAGCAAACCTTCTGCTGTGGATTCTCTTATCTCTCTTACAGCCATACCCAGGGGGACTAACTAAGAGAATCCTGGTGGAACACCTTGCTTTCCTCCTGCTTGGGAAGCCCCTCAGCACAATCCCATTCCCAAGTCTCAGATTCCTACACCCAGAAACCCATTTGACCCAGAAAACCCAGCACTCACACCTATCAGGACACCAGGAGATTTCCCTATAGGCAACACATCTGCTAACAACTAGAGAATAAACAAGAGCCAAGAAACAAAACACTTACCCAACAAAGACAAGACCAGAAATCAGCACCTAGAATTACAATCTTCCCCATCCCAGAGGCCTAGATGCCAGCATAAAAACACATTCAGTAACATCTAGGACAATATGTCTCCACTAGAGCACAGTAACCATATGACAGCAGGCCCTTAATGTGGGGATTTAACAAGGCAACTCCATGTAGTTAAAAAGGAGGTTTATTTTGGGGTAACTTACAGCCAGTAAAGGAGTTAGTTATAGGATCCAGGAGAGGTGCAGTCCTATGGGGTTCTCTGGAGAACACTGACTCGGTCTTCTGTCCAGCATCCAGGATCATGAGGAATCAAGAGGCCCAACACATTTGGATCTCAGGTCTTAAGAGCTCCCATCTCAGCCCCACCCCAGGGGCAGGTCATAGGTAGGTGTGGCATTTAGTTACTAGAATCCTCACTGGGTGTAGTACTTCCAGGTCAAAGCTGGAATAGCTACCAACTACAGGCCCTGAATATTCCACCATCACTGGTACAAAAAGGAAGGGCCTTAAAACAGCTTTTATTAATATGATAGAGGTCCTTAAAAAGTAAACAAATAAATCCCTTTAAGAAATCTATGGAAATACAATTAGTGGAAGAAAACAAATCAAACAGTTCAAGAGCTAAAACTGGAAACAGAATTAATCATGAAAACCCAAACTGAAAGAAATATCAAAATGAAAATTTTAGGAACTCAAACAGGAACCTCAGAGGCAAGCTTCACCAGTAGAAAAAAAAATGGAAAAGAAAATCTCAGGCATTGAAAAGATGATAGAAGAAAAGGCTATATCAGCCAAAGAAAACATTAAATCTAAAAAACTCTTGGCACAAATGTTCAAGAAATCTGGGACACTATGAAAAGACCAAGTCTAAGAATAATAGGAATAGAGGAAGGAGAAGAAATACAGGTCAAACACACAGAAAATATTTTCAACAAAATCGTAGAGGAAAATTTCCCTAACCTAAGAAGGAGATGTCTAACAAAGCACAAGAAGCATAGAGAATACCAAATACCCTTAACCAGAAAAGAAATTCCCCTGACAAATAATAATCAAAACACTAAACATACAGAACAAAGAAAAATATTGAAAACCAAGTAACACCTAAAGGCAGACTTACTAAAATTATACCTAGCAACTCAGAGGAGAATATAAAAGCCAGAAGGGCCTGGAAAGATGATCTGCAAACTCTAAGAGACCAGATATACCAGCCCAGACTACTATACCCAGCAATCAAATTTAAGCAATATCTATCTACAAATCCAGCCCTATAACTCCAGCCTAAAGAGGTAAACTTTATGTAATAAACCAGGGAATAAATAATCACATACCAGCAAAGTCAAAAAGAAGGAAATATGTGTGCAAATATATACACATATACACACTACAACAAAATAAAAGGATTCAACTATCATTAATCATTGATGTCTCTCAACAATAGCTATCTCAATTCCCCAATAAAAAGACACAGACTCATCCTTGTACCCAAGAAGTATACATTAACATAAAGTATAGATATCTCCTCAGAGTAAATGGTTGGATAAAGATATTCAAAGCAAATGGACTTAAGAAACAAGCTGGTGTAGCCATTTTGATATCTGACAAAATAGATTTCAAACCAAAACTAATCAGAAGGGATAAGGAAGGACATTATATATTCAGCAAAGGGAAAATCTACCAAGAGGACATTTCAGTTCTTAACATCTATGCCTCAAACAAAAGTGAACAAACTCCAAAACTGGCCACATAAGAAGCAAAGCAAGTATCAATAAATACAAGAAAATTGAAATCACATCCTGCATCCTATCTGACCACCATGGATTAAAGCTGGATATCAACAACATAAACAGCAGAGAGCTTACAAATTCATTGAAACTGAACAGTTCTCTAATGAATAAAATATGGGTCAAGGCAGAAATTAAGAAACATAAAATTTGAATGAAAATTAATATATCACACACCCAAATTTTTTAGACACAAGGCTTTTGTAAGAGGCAAGTTCACTGCACTAAGTGCCTACATAAAAAAATAATAGAAATGTAATATAAGCAAATTAACTTCACACCTATAAGCTCTAGAATAAGAAGCAGAAATCACATCCAATCAAAGTAGATAGCAAGAAATAATCAAATTTGTGCCTTAAATAATTAAAATAGAAAGAGAAATGTAAAGAATAAATGACACAAAGAGTTGATTTGTTGAGAAAATCAATAAAATTGACAAATCTGTATCCAAATTAACTAGAAGAGGGAATATCCAAATAACAAAATTAGAAATGAAAAGGGGAACATAACAACAGACATGGAAGAAATCCAGAGAATAGTAAGGACATACTTTTAAAAACTATATACCACCAAATTAGAAAATCTAAAAGAAATGGATAATTTTCTTGATAGATGTCACTTACCAAAAACAACAAATGCAGATCATGAAAGCAACTTAAAGAGACCTATAACACTTAGTGAAATAGAAGCAGTCACTAAAAGTCTCCAAACAACAACAACGAAAAACCCAGGGTCAGATGGTTTTAGCACAGAATTCTATCAGATTTTACAAGAATAATATTAATGCTAATACTCCTCAAAATAAAAACCAGAAAGAACATTGTCCAATTCATTTGATGAGGCCACAGTTACCCTGTACCCAAACCACATAAAGATCCAACAAAGAAAGAGAATTATGATAGATTTCCCTTGTAAACATAGATTAAAAAACAAAATATTTGCAAACTGAATTCAAAAACACATCAAAAATATCATCCACCATGATCAATTAGGCTTCATCCCAGAGATTTAGGGATGGTTCAACAAATTTTAATTGATGAACGTTATCAATCATATAAACAAACTGAGACAGGAATCTCATTAGATCCAGAACAAGCCTTTGACAACATCCAAAATCCATTCATGATAAAAGTCTTGAAGAGATTAGGGATAATAGGGACTTACCACAACCTTATAAAGGTAGCTTACAGCAAGCCCATGGCCAAGCAACATCAACTTAAATGGAAAGATACTCAAAGCAATTTCACTAAAATTGGGGTCAAGACAAGGATGTATATTGACTTTCTACAACCTATTCAGTATAACACTTGAAGTCATAGCTAGAATAAGACAAGGAGATCAAAAGGATGCAACTTTGAAAGGAAGAAGTCAAAGTATGTTTATTTGCAGATGATAGGATAGTGCATAGTGACCTACCAGGAGAAATTCTACCAGGAAACTTCTATAGATGATGAACACTTTCAGCAAGGTAGCTGGGTACAAAACTAACTCACAAAAATATATATCTGCCCTCCTATATACTAATGACAACTTGTCTAAGAAAGAAATCAGGAAAACAGCACCTTTTATAATAGCCTCAAATAATATAAAATTATCTTGGGGTATCTCTTATCAAGCAGGTGAAATAATTTTATTGATAAAAACTTCAAGTCATTGAAAACAGAAATTAAAGAATGTGTCAGAAGATGGAAAGAGCTTCCACACTCATGGATCAGTAGGATTAACATAGTAAAATTAACTATCCTATCAAAAGCAATCTACAAATTCAACACAATCCCCATCAAAATTCTAACCCAATTCTTCACAGTTCTTGAAATGACTGTTTTCAGCTTCATATGGAAACACACACACACACACACACACACACACACACACACAAAATATGATAGCTAAAACAATGCTGAATAATAAAGAAACTGTTGGACTATAAAGCTATTGTAACAAAAATAGCATGGTGTGGTGATATTTTATTTATGCTGAATTGTGGTGATATTTTATTTGTATGTTAATAAATAAAGTTTTTCTGGAGATCAGAGGACATAGATAGCCATCCATAAACAAAAGTCAGGTGGTGGTAGCACTAATCTGATCACATGGCAGGCAGAGTCTCTGTGCATTCAAGGATACAGCCAAGCATGATGATACACACCTTTAATCCCAGTACCAAAAATAGAGACCTGGAGTTCTGTACAGACAGACAGTGACGAGGAAGTGAGGTAGCTCGGCTAAGAGCCAATTAGAAGGCAGAACAGCAAGGCAATAAAGGAGCAGGTTAGACAAGAAGATACTAGTTCTATCTGGGGAAGCTATGGCAGTGTGGTGAGTAAGGTTAGCCAGTGACTCTCACTGCTTCCCTGATCTCTATGGCTTTCACCTGTGTATTTGGCTCTGTGTTTCTTATTTAATAAGACTATTTAGAAATTTATCTGCAGCATGGTATTGGCACAAAGGCAGATATGTTGATCAATGGAGTCAAATTGAAGACCTATACATGAACCTTCACACCTATGCCACTTGATTTTTTATAATTAAGCTATAAAAACACAATGGGAAAAGACAGCATGATCAAAAAATGATGCTGGTCAAACTGGAAGGCTGCATGTAGAAGAATCCAAATGGATCCATCCATACTTACCACCCTGAACAAAATCAACTCCAAAAGTATCAAACACATCAATATAAAAGCAGATACACTGAAGATGATAGAAGAGAAAGTGCAGAACAGTCTTGAACTCATTTGCATAGAAAATACTTTATGAACAGAACATAGTACAGGCACTAAGATCAACAATTAATAAATGGAACCTCAAAAATTGAAAAGCTTCTGCATGACAAAGGACACTGTCATCCAGAAAAATCACAGCCTACAGAATGGTAAAAGATGTTTACCAACTACACAGGGCTAATATTCGAAATATACACAGAACTCAAGAAACTAGATATCATGGAAATTAGATAACCCAATTTAAAAATAGTGTACCAATATAAACCAAGAATTTTCAAACAGTAAACTCAAATATCTAAGAAACATTTAAAGAAATGCTCAACATCCTTAGTCATCAGGAAAAACTACTTTGAGATTCCATCTTACACCTGTTAAAATGTCTAAGATCAAACAAGTGACAGTTCATGCTGTCGGGGATTAAAGTAAGATGAACACTCATCCATTGTTGGAAGGAGTGCAAACTCATACATCTAACTACAGAAATATGTGTGGTATTTCTTCAGGAAGATGGGATTGATCTATCTCAGAATATAACTATACCACTTTGGGGTATATACCGAAAGGATGCTCCATCCTTCCAGAGAGATACTTGATCAACCATATTTACTGAAAATTTAGTCATAATAGTTAGAAATTGGAAATGAACTAGATGCTCCTCAACAGAAGAATGGATAAGGAACATGTAAATTTATACAATGGAGTATTATTCAGTTGTTAAAAAAATGAAATCATAAATTTGCAAGCAAATGGATGGAACTATAAAATAACATCCTGAGAAGTAATACAGATCCAGAAAGACAAATATGGCATATATTCACTTATATGTGGATATTAGCTATGAAGCTGATGATAACCAAGCTACAATCCATAGCACTACAGATGGTTGTCATAGAGTAAGGGACTAGAAGAAACATAGATCTCATTAGGAACATGATACAAAATAAATATTCATGAATGGATAAGCAGGGGCCTGGGATGAAAGGGTCAAGTGGGAAGCCAGGGAGAGATGAGGAGAGTGATAGCTAAAATTAAGGGTCATTTGAGGAAGTAGTATTGACACCTAATACACACCATATGTGTGTGTATACATATATGTATATATACATATATTATATATATATATATATATATATATATATATATATATATATATATATATATATATATTCCAAATCACCAAATAATATGAGGAACAAAGTCCCAACTGGTCATTTCTTGTCATCCAACAAAGCTTACTGTTCTGGATTTGGGTTACATCTAATGGAGTTGTATGAAGTAGCCCTATGAGAATCCCTAAACAACCCAGGTTGTTGCCAAGATTATATATTGCTCTCCACAAACTGACATCAAGGCCCTATTGTTAAAGACAACACCTACATAACCCATTGAACACAGAGATGTCTAGCTCATGCCTACATAGAGCTTTGACCCCTATATTCTAGGATCTTTGTTATAAGAAGGTACTCTGCAGGCTATCAGAAGAGAAACATAAACATCAAGCCAGCCATGGGCACTTTATCTACAATGGTATACTACCTGCAAAATATCCTACAGCAATGGGGACACTAAGCTTGTGGGAGTAACAACTAATAACTGATCTGACTTAAAGCCCACTTCACGAGTTAGAACCCATACCTAACACTGCTTAGTTAACTGAGAACTTGGGACTAGATTGTCCATGGACCTAAGGTAAAACCAAATAATACTGGTCTAAAAAAAGGAAAAAAGTATTGACAAAATAACTTCTAATGATGTTCTGCTACATTTGCTGATCAATGCCTTGTTTAGCCATCATTGGAGAATCTTCCTCCTGAAGAAGATGGGAACACATATAGAGACCCACAGAGAGATATTATGCAGAGTTAAGTAAGAAACCTTGGAACACTCTGCCATAAATGGGATATTGTAAATGGAGGGTTCTCTCCTGCCCACCAGTTCCTGAATAACTACTCAGAGGCTTAACATTATTTATAAATGCTTGACCAATGGTTCAGGCTTATTACTAGTTAGATCTTACATTTAAGTTAACCCATATTTCTTACCCACATTTGTGCCACATAGATCGTGGCCTGTTACCTTATTTTCTACACATTTCGCTTCCTCCGTGGCTGGCTGGCTGGTGTCTGCCTCAACTCCGCCCTTCTTCTCCCTGTATCTCCATTTAGCTTTCCTGCTCAGCTTTATTCTGCCTGGTTATAGGCCAAATCAGCCTTTATTGTCAAGTGAGAACAACGCATATTCACAGCATATAAGGTCCCACAGCATTTCCCTCTTTCTGTCTAATCAAAAAGGAAGGTTTTAACTTTAACACAGTAAAACTATATACAACAAAAAGAGTCATCAAGTAAGAATCAGTTACAATATCCAGTCTATTTGTGTTTGGCAAATATAAAAAGTAAAAATTATATACAACAAAAAGAGTCATCAAGTAAGAATCAGTTATAATATCCAGTC
This sequence comes from Peromyscus leucopus, assembly GCF_004664715.2. Classification (NCBI taxonomy): domain Eukaryota; kingdom Metazoa; phylum Chordata; class Mammalia; order Rodentia; family Cricetidae; genus Peromyscus; species Peromyscus leucopus. The sequence continues at coordinate 98,981,736 of NC_051070.1, forward strand.
TATTTGTATGTGGCAAATACTTTATTTAAATACAATATTTTAAAAAATGCTCTATCATCTATCCTATCTTTGTGAGTCTAAAGTTTCATATCTAATGTATCTTTTGTCATAACTAAAGAAAACTATAATTATAATAACAATGTAGTCTTCAACTCCATCAAAGACCTCAGAAGGATATAATATTACCTGAGTAAACAGGAAATACATTACAAGCAACTTCCAAAACATTAGAAATGACAGAGACATCTGGCTGCCTGAACAGTCACCCAAAGTTCTTCATAATATTAGGGCATCCATCCTCAGCAGCAGGTATAGAGTATCTGGCAGACTTTTTAATGAAGCAGGAAACTTGAAAGACTATCCCACCTTTATTGGCAAAGTTCATCAGTTGCTTTCCTCTGTGTCTTGCAGAATGTCTGGCAGTTTTTTCTGTGAAGCAGGAACATGAAGGACCATCCCGCCTTGTTTTGGTAAAGCTTAGTGATCACATTTCTGTGTGTCCTGCATGTCCAGTTTATACAGCATACTGTCAAGCAGTCCAGGCAAATGCAGTTTCTTGCTCAAATGGCTAGCTTTACCATATTGAAAGTAAACTCCGTAAGGAGTTTCTTTGAATCCCATCATCTTCTTTGAAGTAATTGGTGCTGCCAGGAACAAACATGTCTCAATGTTGAGAAAAGTCTAAGTTATTAAGACATTTTAAGTGCCATATTCTGGAGGTCTTTGAGATTACCTACCTAATTGAAATATATCTTTGTATATCTAGAAAACCTAACTAATGTGGCTATAAGTTTGACGATTATAGATGACTATTAATCTGTATTTCTTAATTATACATTACAATTTTAAATGAGTTTCATATTTATAATATCTTAAACAAGAATAGAAATACAGTATACAGTATAACAAAATTGACTTTAAATTTAAATCAATAAACTGAAATATATACCAATGTAAAATATTTTGAGATTAACAGTTGTTTTTTGGATTAGAGAAGATTCAATAATCTACTCTTTCTTTTTTATCATAATAATCTACCCTTTCTCCCATCATTTTATATCATATTCTCCTTTCTTCTTAGAAAAAGATGGACTATGACTATCAACATGCAGACATACACATACACCAAATACTCATATATATATGAGTATATATATATCTTAAAAAGAGAGAAGAAAGAGTGAGAGAGGAGAGAGAGCGATTTCAGTGAATGAGCTAGGCCCAAAGGCCAATATGACTTCAAGTGCATGGTCCAGAGTCCTATACTTTCCCAATAGGTTCTGTTTCTTAAAGGTCCTATAACATCCTAGTAAAACAAGCTGGAGATGAACTCCTTAGCATGTGTGTCTTTGGGGTCATCAATGCTTATGATCCAAACAGTAAAACAGATGACACTTTGTCAAAATAATTTTGATACGTTGTCAAAATAATTCATGGTTTTGGATAGTAACTGAGGTTTTGAAAACAGGATTAATTTAAATTCTTTCATGAGTGGAACTGAATTTAGGTATGATTCTTATGAGTCAGAATGAAAATTATTTTGGGTAAAAGTTTTTGTACTATTTATTGTTTAAGGTACTGGGTGGGAGTTTCCCAAATTATGTTCTGGGCTATAATTTTCACAGAAATAAATGCTTTGGAACCACTTTAGAGTGCCTTCTTTATAACTGAGTTTCTAAGATTTGCCATGCAAACTACAACTTTTTGAAATGCTGTAGAAAAGTTCTCTATCGAAGACACACTAAGGAGAGTATGGTTGTGTAAATAGGGGATGCAGGATTAGCTCATCCTCCTGCGGTGTGCAGAACTAAGCAGCCTCGTCATGTAAACACAGAAATCAATTACAAAGAAACCAAAGGGAGGCCAGTTTCTCTGTAAACTAAATATGGTCTCCTCACAGTTTTCTGAGTCACACAGCTTGCTAAAATTGAGCTTCAAATTTATTCTTCCTTTGGCATTTTAACCAAAGAATTTTGATTTTCATCCTTCTTGTATTGAAGTATGGAAATTTGTAGTTAATGTAAACAAGAAAGAGGTGTGTGTGTGTGTGTGTGTGTGTGTGTGTGTGTGTGTGTGTGTGTGTGTTTGAGAGAGGAGAGAGAGAGGCTGGATAAATGAAATATATGGATATATGGATATTTGGAATATGAAGTGGAGAAGAGCTGACAAAAAAGTGAGAAAAGTACTAGAAAACTTTAGAAATTATGATTTTTAATCTCTTAGAACTTAATGTGGGTTAAATTTAGTGGAGATTTGCTTTTTAAATGCAAATTATTATATTTTTAACATAATTACAATATTTATCCCTTTCCTTTCCTCCCTCCAAACTTTCACATATACCCCCTTCCTTAAAATCTGTGGCCTTTTTTTTCAATAGTTGTTATTGTATGCATATACATGCACATACATATGTATATAATCTATTCAATCCTTATAATGTTGCTTGCATGCTTGATTTCAGAGCTGACTGTTTGTCATTGGACAGCCAACTGATGTGCTCATCACTGGGAAAGACAACCTCTCTGACTCCCAGCTTTTCTCCTCTTCCTGTGGTTCTCTGTGTAGGCTTGAGGCCTTGTAGGCATTTCACCATCTACTTTGGCATGTCCATTGAATTGTCCTTGTTCAGCTCACATTTGGGAGGCCATTTGGTGAGACATTATAGGTTTAGATTATGATATTACTAGCAGATACAATCTCACAGCAAACTCCCTGATCTTCTGGCTCTTCAAATTGTTCTGCCCCCTCTTCCAAAATATTCTCTGAGCCTTAGGTGTGGGAGTATTTTGTAGAAGTATTCATTAAGATTGGCCTCCAAAACTCTACAATTTGATTTGGTTGTTGTTTTCTTAGATTTATTTCACATTGCAGTATTTTATTCCAGTCTTTAATTTCAACATTTAATCTCCATCTTTTATAAAGATATGCTCAGTGACTTATTTAATTTTTGTAACCATAGTTTTGTCAGGTAGAATGGCATCTCAAATGGCTGAGTAACAAAGCAAGAGTTTTGCTGACAAAGGGCAGTTATGCTTGTTTGCAGCCTGTTTTATGTCTGTGTTTTAAATGTACACACTGAATCTTTTGAACTCTCTGAAACCAAAAAAACCCCTGCATTTCTACCATGTTTCCTGTTGAGGTAATAACTTAGGTTTATAGGGCTGTGGTTTGTAGCTCCAAAACATTTCTAACATAATTTAGTCCCAGTCTTTCATGGTCAGTGTGTCTACTGTTTATTATGCCAATACATTTGTGACCATAATATGTGAACCTTGACAGTAATGCATAAATCAATGCCCCAAAGAAAAAAAACCAGCAACACTAACCAAAAAAAAAAAAAAAAAAAAAAAAAAAAAAACACTTTCAAAATAAACTCTTCATGTTTGTTGGAAAAGAAAAGAACTGAGAAAACTCTTATTATCTGATCTGGTCTATTTAAGTGGGTGTCACACATGTATTAGTAATACATTGCTTAGAAATGAAATCTGTTAGTCTAATGCAATACCTTCTTCTTCCTCTTCTTCTTCTTCTTCCTCTTCTTCCTCTTCCTTCTTCTTCCTCTGTCTAATCCAGTATAGTGGTTTGAATAAGATTGGTCCCATAAGCTTTTATATTTGAGAGTGAGCAAGCCCTCAATTTAATTCTTTTTCTTTATAGGAATTGTCTTGGTCATGATGTTTCTTCACAGCAATAGAATACTATGACAGCAGTGTACAATATTATAACATACATTTCAAAAGCTAAATTTTGAATGTTCTCATGAAGGAATCAATACATGTTTGATATAATGGATGACCTTAATCCCTTAGTTAATTTATACATAATTTATAAATGAACCAAAACATCATACTGTCCTCTATAAAGTATACAATTATTACTGTTAATTTTTAAAGCTCTGTATAACTATATGTGGTATACATACCTGTGATCCAGTGATGGGGACATAGATTCAGAAAGCTCAAAAGTTCAGGGGTACCTCAACTATAAAATACATTGCAGGGTAACTGAGATATATAAGTCCCTATCTCTCAAATATCAACTAAATAAGTATATTCTGCATGGCTGGACCTTAGCATTATTGTGTGATATTTCCAATATCCTTGTATTCTAGTATACTTCCAGGCCCCATCCTTAGTACTTCTGCTTAGATACCTTTGGCTTTCTGAAGACCTATGTAATCACCTAGAATTTTGTTAGCAAGGAAATAAGACATCCTAGGTAGAAGTAACAACATTCAGAAAGCTTTTACATTTGGAGGGAATGAAGTATGTCTATGGTATTAGCAACATTTTGCATGGTTGGGGTCACAAAGTGACAGGATGAAGAGAAGTAGCCATGCCAGTCTGAGTCTCCCCTAAAGTCAAGCAAAAGGCACTAATGATGTTAATGTGAGATTAGTCATTGATTTTACATTTTAAAAAGAACACCATTGTTGCTAAATGAATCATAAAGAAAATAGACTGAAGTACATGGTAGCAAACATAAGAACACTGTGATATGATGCCATGGCACTGTTCAGACTGGCAGAAACATGGTCTGCATGCTAACTTAAGCAATAAAAGTAGGGTGATCTATGCATGTCCCTCTTAGGGTCCTTTTTGTTACCTAGCTTCTCTGGGGTTGTAGATTGTAGCCTGATTATCCTTTGCTTTACATCTAATATCCACTTATGAGTCAGTACATACCATATTTGTCTTTCTGAGACTGCATTACCTCACCCAGAATGGTATTTTCTAGTTCCATCATTTGCCTGTAAATTTCATGATGTCATTGTTTTTTACTCCTGAGTAATATTCTACTGTGTAAATGTACCACATTTTCTTTTTCCATTCTTCAGTTGAGGGGCATCTGACAATTACAAATAATGCTGTTATGAATACAGTTGAACAAGTGTCCTTGTGGTGTGCTTGAGCATCCCGTGGTATATGCCCAAGAGTGGTATCACTGGATCTTGAGTTAGATTGATTCCCAGTTTTCTGAGAAACCACCATACTGATTTCCAAAGTGTTTGTACAAGTTTGCACTCCTATCAGCAGTGGAGGAGTGTTCCCCTTACTCGACATCCTCTTCAAATGAGCTGTCATCAGTGTTTTTTATCTTAGCCATTCTGATAGGTGTAAGATGGTCATTTTGAGTTGCATTTCCCTGATGGCTAAGGATGTTGAACAATTCCTTAAATGTCTTTTGGCCATTTGAAATTCTTCTGTTGAGAATTCTCTGTTTAGATCTGTATCCCATTTTTTAATTGGGTTATTTGGTATTTTGCTGTCTAGTTTCTTGAGTTCTTTATATATTTTGGAGATCAGCTCTCTGTCAGATGTGGGGTTAGTAAAGTTTTTTTCCCATTTTGTAGGCTACTGTTTTGTCTTATTTACCATATCCTGCTGAGGGACCAATTAGAATGTGCACTACAATGTCCTTTGCCTTACAGAAGCTTCTTAGTTTTAGGAGGTCCCATTTATTAATTGTTGCTCTCAGTGTCTGTGCTATAACTGGTGTTACATTTAGGAAGTGGTCTCCTGTGCCAATGTGGTCAAGGTAACTTGCCACTTTCTATTCTATCAGGTACACTTAATTGGATTTATGTTGGGGTCTTTGATCCACTTAGACTTGAGTTTCAATCTCCAGTGTAAACTGGGAGGGGGAGGGGATGAGGGATGGGAACATGAGGAAACAGGATGGTCAAGTTGTGCTGTAGGCCACAGGAATATGTAGTAGGAATTCAACTGGCTATTACAAAAGCTAATACCTAGAAAAAGACAAGGGCTTTTCCAGAGGTCAAACTAAGTTATAAAGAATCTTGGTGATATTTAGCTTTTGTATATATACTAGTCAGTTTCTACAGTGATTTTCATGTGTGCTTAGTAGCTTTCCCAATTAATTCTTCTCCTAAGAATTTCTAACAGTGTGGATTGGTCATTACTTGAGCATATACATTTAAGGTATTTGGATACAGTCATGTAAGTAAGGTCTCCTGCTTCTAAGTTTACTGCTCCTTTTTTAACATTTGAATTAAATGTCTACCTTCTGCAATTATCCCCTTTAGCAAGCATCCAAAGCCAAGGCTAGCTCCAGACAAAGCATCCAAGGACAAGTGGCAGACAGAATAGCTGGTCAAACCACCTGCTGTCTCCTCAATTAAGGTAAATATTCACAGGGAGACACTGCCTAGACCAGACTGATGTTAGGTACATGGCCTTGCTTCTGTACATATTAAGCTCAGACTTTCCTTTCTTACACAGCCTTAGTGGTACCCCCAGATTCCCCCTCTGGCAACTGACTCAGAACAAAAGGGCTTTTTGGATACCAGGTGCAATGAAGCTATGGGATAGGTTTCCTAGCTCCAGCAGAGTTACCCCACCTGACCAGAAAGAGGCAAGGCAGAGTTTGCAGACTGTAGGTGTAGAGATGGGTCATGGGAAGAGGAGAGGAAGGAATAAGCCTAGAGAAATGGAAGAGAATGAAGATGGATGGAGGAACAGAGATGAAGATGAGAACGAGATGGAAAGAACTTACTTAGAACTATGAAAGGACAGGAGAAGGGACAGAAAGGAGCTAAGTATGAGAACAGAATTGAAGCTGTGTAGATAGAACCTTGTTTTAGAGGAATAAAGTGAATGGACTAAAGAGCCCGGTGTACTTAGTTTCATTCCCTCAGATTATTCTCACCATTGGTAGCATCTCTTCTGGACCCCTGGGAAGAAGGCTAATAGAGGCAGGACCCCTACTAGCTTTCAACAAAATTTTGGGAGGGGCAGAGAGGGAGAGCAAGAACAGAGAAATCTTCATAGAGGGACAAATTATGGGGTTAGGGAAAAACCCAGTGCTGGAGAAATTTCCAGGAATCCACAATAAATGACCCAAGCTAAGACTCCAAGCAATAGTGGAGAAGGTGCCTGAATTGGCCTTTCCCTGTGATCAGATTGATGATTACCTTAATTGTCATCATAGAACCTTCATCCAGTAAATGATGGAAGGAGATGCAGAGACCCACTACTGAGTGCTCGGCTGAGCTCCTGGAGTCCAGTCAAAGAAAGAGAGGAGAGATTATATGAGCAAGGGTGGTCAAGATCATGATAGGGAAACTCATAGAGACAGCTGACCAGGACTCTGGACTGACAGCTGGGGAACCTGCACAGGACAGAAATGGGTCCTTTAAATGTGGGTGACAGTTGTGTGGCTTAGGCAGTTTATGGGGCCCCTGGCAGTGGGACCAGGATTTATCCCTAGTGCATTAACTGACTTTTTGGAACCTATTCCCTATGGAGGGATATCTTGTTCAGCTTTGATGCAGCAGGGAGGGGCTTGGTCCTTCCTCAACTCATTATGCCAGACTTTGTTAATTTCCCATTGTTAGAATTCCTAACCATTCCTCCAGCTACCTAACCATGTGTGTGCTGTCCAGTAGCCAAACAAGATGCTCAGTCATCCTAGGGCCTTATGTCCCACATAATCTGAACGCAGAATAATCACAAAACCTATGCACATGTGTGGCATAGCTATGTAAACCCATATGTGAATTGTGGTGCGGCTGGGGTGGGGGTGGAGAATTAAGAAAGTGGGTTCCATCTCTTCTTTCCATCTCTTCCTGCATGGTCACTCCATAGGCCGATTCATATGCCCTCTCAATTCCCTTAATAAATTCTTATAGTGGATTTTGTTGTGCCTCATAGCTTTTCAAGCATGGTAAACAGTGTTGCTTAATAAATAACGTTGTGCTGCTTAATAAATAACACCCATGGGAGGTCTTACCCTCTCTGAGGACTGGATGGGGAGAGAGGGAGGAGGGAAGAGAGGAGGTACTTTGGTTGGTATATAAAAATGGGGGGGGGAAACTATTACATATAAAAAAGAAAAAAGAGATAAAAGTAAAGTGGATAGATTTATAATGGACATTTGGAAATGAAAACAGATAGGGTTTGATCATGAGTTAAATAAATAAAGTGAGGAAATCCTCCAAATCTAGGAGGAGTCTTTTATTCATCCAAATACCAGAAACTAGTGCCATTCACTTAGGGTGAGAACATGGGAAGAGAAGTTCAACCTCTACACCAACCCTTATAACATTTGCTCATACAATATTTAACATAAAAGAAAGGCTAACTCATTGTCTAGACAAGCAGAGATAGTTCTGAAGCAGAGCTGATGCCACGCACAAATTCACCTTTTCAGGGTAGATTATTTTAGTGCCTTGTTGAATGATCCATTAAAATTAAACTATTGTCACCTGAAAGACTCAGATAGTGACCTTTGGAGAATGGGAAGTAACTGAGTACAGTGAACAACATACAATGATGAGGGTTCATCCAAGCTCAGAAACAGTACTGTGTAGCCATTTTTGGTTCTTGTCCCCTCGTCTGCAAAAAGGATTCAAAAGAAAATAGAAGATGTACCCCAAACACAGGAGGAGCTGAGTCTGCCCCAGCTGACACTCATTCATCACAGAGTTAATCGAAATATGGAATTATTCAGTTGATGTCTCCTTCTTAGTTTAATCACCTAAATAATTACAAAACATCTGTCGGTTTCTGTTGATGTACAGACAAAATGTGTATTTATGTCAGACATTTTTTTTTCCATTTTTAAAACCACTATCTGAATATTTTAATTCATAGTCCCTCACATAGACACAGGTCCTTAGAATGATCTTGAAAAATATTATTTTTAGTGGATTATGTTGTGCCACCATTTGGTTAGTAACAAATTAAGGTTAATTATAAAAGTAATTACTATGAAAATTAGAAGTACAATAAAGATAGAAAATTAATAAGAACAAAATAATGGAAAATTTAAATAGTTGAGAATGAACTATTGCAATCCCAGTGAATTTCATATTTCAGATGTACTGAAATATAATAATTGGGAAATGTAGGTTAAGATAAAATATGGGAAATAAAGCCAAATGTTTGCCCTATTTGAACTCATCATTTGGTTTATACCAGCAGAAAACTAATTATTGTTAACTTTAAGAATGTGTAACCTTTGAGTGAGATGGGGATTACAAGTGATATTTACAAGAATAACAAGGAATTCATTTAGGGATAAGACCTCAAAATCATAATGCCTTGGTTAATGAGGGAATTATAGTACAGGGAAAATGTACTAAAGCGACCATTTTTCTCCCTGATAATAAAAGCTTATTTGAAAGTTTTTATAATTTCAGCTAAGTTAATTTGAATTTCTTTAGATATCCTAAAGTTTTCACAAGAAGGATGTTAGGGTAAAAACAATTGTTTAAAACATCCCTGAATGCACAGTATTTTTTTTTTGAGACATGATCATATATAAGCCAGACTAGTCTTAAATTTCTGATCCTCCTGTCTGTTTCCCAAATGCTTAGATTATAGGCATGCACTATGACCTTTCCCCTAAGTATTTGTTAAAAAAGTAGCTCTCTGTGTAGTGTCCTTACAAGAATAATAATGAGGCAGTAAGAGGGCATTTTTTTAAAGTGATAGGAAGGTGTATAGCATACATCACACTGACATTTCATGGGTATTGAGTTATGTGAAAACTCATAAAATTATGTACATGGAATATGCACATCTTGCTAGATATCAATCACATCTCAATAAACATTATTTTCAAAATAATAACTACTATATTAAAGAAATTGATTCTACCAAATAGCTTATCCCAGTCCTAGTTTTTCACTCTCCTGCCTGAGTCCAGGCTCTTGACACATGGCTTTGAAATTTTTCCATTAAAAGCATGTCTCCAGTTCTTGACTCTGCCTTAGCTGACATTTAAAAAATAATAATGTGCCTTTCTGAACTTAGATCTTAAAAGTACAACTGTGCTCCTGTAAAGATGGCTGGGCTATTCAGAGGACCTCAGTTCAGTTCCCAACATCCACAAGAGGTGGCCGTAACTGCCTGTAACTTCACTCTAGGAGATCTCATGTCCCCTTCTAGCCTTAATGGACATGGGCGGGCACACACACACACACACACACACACACACACACACACACACACACACACACTGAATAATAATAATAAATGTTTCAAAAGTAAAGGAATGCAAGTATTTTCATTTGTTCTGTCCTATATTCATATTGCGATGAGGAAAAACTTAAGTAGGAAGTCCTGTTGATTCCAAATAGAGGATGAGACATTTGTAGACCTGATCCATGTAGCCAGCTATCCTCATCAAGAACTTCCAATTCCAAGGAGCTATTCACCACTGCATAAGTTAAATAAATGTTTATTTTCATATGTCCAAGGCTGTGTGGTGATTGGTTATCTGCTACATTTTTAAGAGCAGTTAGCTGATACAGCTATTCATAAGAATTAAATGCACTGCTATAAGAAATCATCAGCCAAATCAGATACATATGCCAACCATATACCAGTTTAAAATTAAAATGACTTCATTCATTCTTAAATGCCCCACTTTGAGAAGAATGTAGGTTCAACATGCAAATACATTAGGTCCTTGGTCTACCTACTCAAAATACTGAATAAACAGTTTGTTGTAGGATGGGCTCTGGTTTGCTCCACCAGAGGAACTGAAAATCATATTTAAGAATCATAGCTACATGAGACAGACAGAGAGACGTACCACCATTGAAGGGGATACAATTAATTCAAACACACTAATTACATGGCTAATTCTGTTACTTGTCATTAATGTTCTGTGATCCCTTGAGGTTTGTTGTTGTGGCCATTATGACAACTTTTTCTATTTTAATTCACTTGGGTCAAATCCAAGTTTTAACTAATATGATAGCAAGCTTAATTTTATTTTTGCATTCCACAGTCCTTGATAGCAGCAAACTAATTTCTGTAGCTGCACTTGATGAAAATATGCTGACGGAACTCATATTTCACATCACTGACTATAATGAGCTATTTCATCAAACTGTCCTGATGAAAGTATTATGGAAAAAATGATGAATTTACTAATTTATTCACTTGATATTCCATTTGGAATTTTTAAAAGAAAGAAAAAGATCAATGATGTCAGGTAAATTAGGCTTTCCTGCATAATACATCTGGGTCTGCATGAAACAATAGCACTAGCCTTCCCTGCTCTTAATAAAATACTATCTTTATATAAAATTTGATCAAGGGTATCTTTGAGTAAAATTCTGTGTAACAAGTAAGAAGCTATAAAATTTCACACTATGAACATATACGCACGATAACAATCAGTGCATTTACTGTCATTATTCCATATAGAATTAGCTCTTTTTCACTTTGGTGAAGTCTGGAATTTTTACTCAGCTTTTAATTTAGAAATGATCAGTAAATAGATGTATCAATTAATGAATTACTAATCATCTTGTGTGACTTTAGAGTTAATAGAAAGTATAACATATATATTTGTTTCTAGAAATCAGAATGTCAGTTGGCCTAGACAGTGCTGAGGCTGGTGCCAACACACCACATGTGTAGTATACTCACTTGCCTCCTGTCAATCATTGTGGTCTACAAGATTGAAACTTATGCACAAATCCTAAATCAGTGTTAATATGAAATAGAGCATGGGTTAAGATAATCTATATAAATACTTTTAAAACATTAGATAACCACAAAATTCATTTTAAATTTAAATTTAATTAGTGTGATGCCTATGTGTGTAATGTACTGTGAATGCATGTTTATGTATGCACATGCATGTGAAAATACACATGGGCATATGTGTGCATGCATACGGAGATCAGAAGTCTACATCCTCAGTCAGACTCCACCTGAGTTTTTGAGGCATAGTCTCCCTCTGAACCTGCAGTTTACTGACTGGTAGACTAGCTGGTCTCTATCCACCAGAGCTAAGGTTACAGGTTTGTAGGTGCTAAGGAACTGAATTCTGGTCCTCATGCTTACATGGCAAGTGCTTTGTTGAATAAACGCTCTCCCCAGGTCAGGCATTTTGTTTTAAAATCTTTATGTTGATATAAAATGACTTGAGGGACTGGAGGGATGACAGCTCCTAGCATTCATGTGGGACAACTCACAGTTGCCTTTAACTCCAAATTCCAGGGGAATCCAACACATCTGACCTATGCAGGCACCCACACTTGCATGCATAGACTCACACACAGAGCCATATATACACAATCATAAAATAAACACATCTTTAAAAGTAACTAAATAAAATGACATCAACTGATTTTTTTTTCATAAATAAGCCATTAGCAATGAAGGAAAAAAAAACTTGCTTTGGTAAATTACTTAATCTGATCATTTCTTTGGGACTTCATTCTAACACAAATATCTCTTTTATATATAAAACTCATAAACACAATAAGGTTATTATAAGTGACAACTTTTTTTTTGAGACAGGATTTCCCTTTAGCTCTGGCTGTCCTGGAACTTACTCTGTAGACCAGGCTATCCTTAAGATCAGAAACTCACTTCGTCTGCCTCCCAAGTGCTGGGATTAAAGGCTTACACCATCACCACCCAGTAAGGGACAACTCATTTCTTAATAAATGTTCAGAGAAAAAAAAATACATTAACTCCATGAAAGACTATGATTCCTCTCCTTTTCCTTGTTTTCTTTCTAATGCTCTACCTCCCAAGCTAGAATTGCTTTTTCCTCTATTCAACTCCTAAATAGCCCAATTATAAGATAACAATGAATTTTTAAAGTAGCCATAAAGATCTGAAGGGAATGACATTCTTAATAGTACTGACATAGAAATAATTAAACTGTAAATTCTAAGATGCTCAAAATTTTTATTAAGTAAATGTCAGGGACTGGAGAGATGACTCAGCGGTTAAAGGTGCAGGCTTCTCTTTTAGAAGACCCAGGTTCAATTCCCAGCACCTATGAGGCAGCTCACAGCCAGCTTTAATTCCAGTCTCAGGTGATCCAATTTCCTTTTCTGGCCTCCTCTGGCACAGAACATGCACAGACACACATGCAAACAAAATAACTACACACAAAATTTTATCTTTATTTTATAAAATAAATGAGCAGCATAAATATAAGTTGATCTCAGAACTTTAGTGTTGAAATCAAGTATCTTCTAAGACTAGCAAGTCTATGGAAAGAGATTATTTGAAAATAAACTGTTTTCAAATAGATCTATTTTCTGTTATATTGTGATGGTTTCCTTCTTCAAAATAATAAAGGAAAAAGAATTGCCCTTACCCTGAATGATTTGAATACAAACAGTCTGCTGTTTATGTAGTAATATAAACAGTGTGTTACAGCATTACTGTGTCTGTGCTTTAGAAAGTGTTTCATCACTATCACAGTAATAATAACTAAAAATGCTAGTTACTGGATGCCAGACTTCATGAATTCTCTTGTATTTTGTATTCTCTACCATAACCTTGGGAGAAATATACTAATGCTTTTTCTTTTCCATGTAGCTAAAGAAACCTAGACTCTGAGAGATCCTAAATTGTGGCCTAAATTCATTCAATTGTTATAAATTGATGAGATAGCTAGTCTCAATCCATAAAAAACAGTGTTTATTAAGGTTAAAAACTTATGAGGCTTTCATTTGAGTTTCTATACTATAGTGATGAATGAAGGATTATTTGTTTTCATGACAGAAACACAGCATATAGTTATTCTTTTTTCTTTTGTTTTGTTATTTTCTTTTACAATATCAATAAACAGCTGATCTAGCAATGAAGTTCTGTGTCTGATGGGAAAAGTTATTCTGCTTCATGTTTTGAGAAATTGTCAAGTTCTACAAAGAGACTTGATGCAAAAGACACCTTTTTCATGAGATATTCTGCCTCTCACATCCAAGCCAAATGAACAATTTGCAAGTTATAGACAGTACTGACTATTTTATAAATGGACTCCAACATAGACGAACATGTCACAAATCCTACATTAAAAAAAAAAAATCACACGTTAATTTTAAATGAGGTCTTCAAGAGAAAACAACATAACTTCAACAGATAATAAAGAGTTGGAGAGGATGTCCTCCACTCCCACCAGGAAGGTTTCCCTTCTCCAAGACCCCTGGCAGACCCTGCAATCGCCACGCCCTGCCCCCACGCCCATCCGCCCGAGACCCCAGCCACTTCCTGAGACTGAGAAACCATCCCCAGCTCCCATCCTGTCCCAGACCTCCCATCTGGACCAGAGATGAGCATCTGGGCTCACATCCAGAGAGGCCTGCCCCTAGATCCTATCCCTGGGCACCAGCCATTCCGGGGAAGACCTGCCCAACTTGGCCCCAGGTTCTGGCCATCAGGCAGGATCTCCTTCACTGCAACAACCAGGAAGGCTCCCCTTCTCCAAGACCCCTGGAAGACCCTGAAATCTCCACACCCTGCCCCCATGCCCATCTGCCCGAGATACCAGCCACTTCCTGAGACTTAGAGACCAGCCTCCAGCTCCCATCTGGACAAGAGAGGGAGGCTTCCTGAATCTGTCAGCTCTGTCTGGACCAAGAGCACTGTTAAGACCAAGAACGAATCCACAAGGAGATGGGCAGACCTCAAGGCAGAAGTACATATAACAAAATGAAGAGCAATACAGCATCACCAGAACCTAGCCCTCCTCCAAGAGCTACACCTGAACATCACAAAATGGAAGAAGCAGAAGAAAGCAACCTTTTGAGTAACATCATGAAGAGGGTAGAGGCTTAAAAATCACAAATGAAATTGAGGAAAAGACAAACAAAAAAAAGGAAAGAATGCTATAAAAAACTAGAGGAAAGGACAAATAAAACAGAAGAAAACAATAAATCCCTGAAAGAAAATCATGAAAAAGCAATGAAACAGATGAAGGGGGCAGTCCAAGACAGGAAAAAGGAAATAGAAAAAATGAAGAAGACACAAACAGAGGGAATGCTGGAAATAGAAAATCTGAGTAAATGAATAGGAACGTCAGATGCAAGTATAACCAACAGAATGCAAGAGATGGAAGAGGCCGGGCGTTGGTGGCGCATGCCTTTAATCCCAGCACTTGGGAGGCAGAGGCAGGCGGATCTCTGTGAGTTCGAGGCCAGCCTGGGCTACCAAGTGAGCTCCAGGAAAGGCGCAAAGCTACACAGAGAAACCCTGTCTCGAAAAACCAAAAAAAAAAAATAAAAAAAAAATAAAAAAAAAAAAATAAAAATAATGGAAGAGAGGATCTCTGGCATTGAGGATACAGTAGAAGAAATAGATTCATCAGTCAAAGAAAACACTAAAGCCAAGAAAGTCATGACACAAAATGTCCAAGAAATTTGGGACACCAAGAAAAGACCAAACCTACGAATAATAGGGATAGAGGAAGGAGAAGAATACCAACTCAAAGGCACAGAAAATATATTCAACAAGATCATAGTAGAAAACTTTCTCAACTTAAAGAAGGAAATGCCTATGAAGATACAAGAAGCCTATAGAACACCAAACAGACTAGACCCCCCCCCCAAAAAAAAATGCCACAGCAGTAAATCACAAAGAAGAGAAGTACACACACACTACCACCAAAAAATAACAAGAATGAACAATCACTGGTCATTAATATCCCTTAATATCAATGGACTTAATTCACCTCTAAAAAGATACAGGCTTACAGAAGGGATATGAAAGTAGACCCATCTTTCGGCTGCATATAAGAAACACACCTCAAATTCAAAGATAGACACTACCTAAGAATAAAAGATGGGGAAAAGACTTTCCAATCAAATGGTCTTAAGAAGCAAGAGGGAGTAGTCATCCTAATATCCAGCAAAATAGACTTCAAACTAAAATTAATCAAAAGAGATCAAGAAGGCCATTACATACTCATCACAGGAAAGATCCACCAAATGAAGTTTTAATTCTGAACATTTATGGCCCAAACACAAGGGCACCCACATATGTAAAAGAAACATTACTAAAGCTTAAGCCACATATAAAACCCCACACATTAATAGTGGGAGACTTCAACACCCCACTTTCACCACTGGACAGATCTCCCAAAACGAAACTTAACAGAGAAATGAAGGACTTAACTGATGTTATGACTCAAATGGACTTAACTGATATCTACAAAACATACCATCCTAACAAAAAAGAATATACCTTTTTCTCAGCACCCCATGGAACCTTCTCTAAAATCGACCACATACTTGGCCACAAAGCAAATCTCAACAGATACAAAACAATTGGAATAACCTCCTGCATTCTATCAGATCACCATGGTTTAAAGTTAGATTTCAACAACAACAAAAACTACAGAAAACTTACAATCCCATGGAAACTGAATAATGCTCAACTGAATCACCAATGGGTTAAGGAAGAAATAAAGAAAGAAATTAAAGACTTCCTATAGATCAATGAAAATAAAGACACCACATACCCAAACTTATGGGACACTATGAAAGCAGTGCTAAGAGGGAAATTCATAGCACTAAATGCCCACATAAAGAAGTTGGAGAAATCTCACACTAGTGACTTTACAGCACACCTGAAAGCTCTAGAACAAGGAGAAGCAAAGTCTCCCAGGAAGAATAGACACCAGGAAATTATCAAATTGAGAGGTGAAATCAATAAAATAGAAATAAAGAGAACAATCCAAAAAAATTAATGAAACAAAGAGTTAGTTCTTTCAGAAAATCAACAAGATAGACAAGCCCTTATCCAAACTAACCAAAAGACAGAGAGAGAGCATCCAAATTAACAAAATCAGAAATGAAAAGGGGGACATAACAACAGACAATGAGAAAATCCAGAGAATTATCAGGTCATTATTCAAAAACCTCTACTCCACAAAATTGGAAAATCTAAAAGAAATGGACAATTTTCTGGATAGATACCACATACCTAAGTTAAATCAGGACCCGATAAACTATTTGAATAGTCCAATAACTCCTAAGGAAATAGAATCACTCATTAAAAGTCTCCCAACCAAAAACGCCAGGACCAGATGGTTTGAGCACAGAATTCTACCGGATCTTCAAAGAAGAGTTAATACCAACACTCTTTAAATTGTTCCACACAATAGAAACAGAAGGAACATTACCAAACTCCTTCTATGAGGCTACAATTACCCTGATTCCTGAACCAAACAAGGATACAAGAAAGAAAGAGAACTACAGACCGATCTCCCTCATGAACATTGATGCAAAAATACTCAATAGAATACTGGCAAACAGACTCCAAGAACACATCAAAACAATTATCCACCATGATCAAGTAGGCTTCATCCCAGGGATGCAAGGGTGGTTCAACATATGAAAGTCCGTCAATGTAATACACCATATAAACAAACTCAAAGAAAAAACCACATAATCATCTCACTAGATGCAGAAAAGGCATTTGACAAAATCCAACACCCCTTCATGATAAAGGTCTTGGAGAGATGAAGAATACAGAGAACATACCTAAATATAATAAAGGCAATTTACAGGAAGCCAACAGCCAACATCAAATTAAATGGAGAGAAACTCAAGGTGATTCCACTAAAATTAGGAACAAGGCAAGGCTGTCAGCTCTCCCCATACTTATTCAATATAGTACCTGAAGTTCTAGCCAGAGCAATAAGACACCATAAGGAGATGAATGGGATACAAATTGGAAAGGAAGAAATCAAGCTTTCCCTATTTTCAGATTACATGGTAGTATCCATGAGTAACCCCAAAAATTCAACCAAGGAACTGATACAGCTTATAAACACCTTCAGCAACAAAGCAGGATACAAGATCAACAAAAAAAAATCAGTAGCCCTCCTATATACAATTGACAAACAGGCTGAGAAGGAAATCAGAGATACATCACCCTTTACAATAGTCACAAATGATATAAAATACCTTGGGGTAACACTAACTAAGCAAGTGAAGGACATATATTACAGGAACTTTAAGTCCCTGAAAAAAGAAATTGAAGAAGATGTCAGAAAATGGAAAGATCTTCCATGCTCATGGATAGGCAGGATTAACATAGTAAAAATGGCAATCTTACCAAAAGCAATCTACAGATTCAGTGCAATCCCCATCAAAATCCCAACACAATTCTTCACAGACCTGGAAATAATAATATTCAACTTCATATAGAAAAACAAAAAACCCAGGATAGCCAAAACAATCCTGTACAATAAAACAACCTCTGGAGGCATCACGATCCCTGACCTCAAGCTCTACTATAGAGCTACAGTAATAAAAACAGCTTGGTACTGGCATAAAAACCGACATGTGGACCAATGGAATCAAATGGAAGACCCTGACATTAATACACACACCTATGAACATATGATTTTTGACAAAGAAGCCAAAACTATACAATGGAAAAAAGAAAGCATCTTCAACAAATGGTGCTGGCATAACTGGATATCAACGTGTAGAAGGCTGCAAATAGATCCATATCTGTCACCGTGCACAAAACTTAAGTCCAAGTGGATCAAGGACCTCAACATAAATCCAGGTACTCTGAACCTGATAGAAGAGAAAGTAGGAAGTAGTCTTGAACGCATTGGCATAGGAGATCACTTCCTAAATATAATACCAGTAGCACAGACACTGAGAGAAACAATCAATCAATGGGATCTCTTGAAACTGAGAAGCTTTTGTAGAGCAAAGGATATGGTCAACAAGGCAAAGTGACAGCCTACAGAATGGGGTAAGGTCTTCACCAAACCCACATCTGACAGAGGGCTGTTATCCAGAATATATAAAGGACTCAAGAAATTAGACATCAAAATGCCCAACAGTCCAATTAAGAAATGGGCTATAGAACTAAACAGAGAATTCTCAACAGAGGAAACTCAAATAGCTGAAAGACATTTAAGGAATTACTCAATATCCCTAATCATCAGGGAAATGCAAATCAAAACAACTCTGAGATACCACCTTACACCTGTCAGAATGGCTAAGATCAAAAACACTGAAGACAGTTTATGCTGGAGAGGATGTAGAGTTAGGAGAACTCTCCTCCACTGCTGGTGGGAATGCAAGCTTGTGCAGCCACTTTGGAAATCAATATGGCACTTTCTTAGAAAACTGGGAATCAATTGCCCCCAAGATCCAGCTATACCACTCTTGGGCATATACCCAAGGAATGCTCAATCATACCACAAGGGCACGTGCTCAGCTACGATTATATCAGCATTGTTTGTAATAGCCAGAACCTGGAAACAACCTAGATGCCCTTCAACTGAAGAATGGATAAATAAAATGTGATACACATACACAATGGAATACTACTCAGCAGAGAAAAACAATGACATCATGAGGTTTGAAGGCAAATGGATGGATCTAGAAAAAAATCTTCCTGAGTGAGGTAACCCAGACTCAGAAAGACAAACATGGTATGTACTCACTCATAGGAGGATACTAGATGTAAAACAAAGATGACTAGACTGCTACTCACAACTCCAGGGAGGCTACCTTGAAAACAGGACCCCAAGAAAGACACAGGGATTGCCCAATGACAGAGAAATGGATGAGATCTACATGAACAACCTGGACGTGAGTGGGGGTAATGAAGTGAAAAGGTCTAGGGAAAGAGAGCTTAGGGGAGTGGGAGATCCTAGCTGGATTAAGAACAGAGAGAGAGAACAAGGAATAAGAGACCATGATAAATGAAGACTACATGAGAAAAGGAAGAAGCAAAGTGCTAGAGAGGTCCACAGAAATCCACAAAGATACCTCCACAATAGACTACTGGCAATGGTCGAGAGACAGTCCGAACTGACCTACTCTGGTGATAGGATGGCCAAACACCCTAATTGTCGTGCTAGAAACCTCGTCCAATGACTGAGGGAACCAGATGCAGAGATCCATGGCCAGGCCGCATGTGGAGCTCCAGGAGTCCAACTGGCAAGAAAGAGGAGGGTTTGTATGAGTAAGAATTGTTGAGACCAAGGTTGAAAAAAGCACAGGGACAAATAGCCAAACAAATGGAAACACATGAACTATAAGCCAATAGCTGAGGAGCCTCCAACTGGATCAGGCCATCTGGATAAGTGAGACAGTTGATTAGCTTGATCTGTTTGGGAGGCATCCAGGCAGTGGGACCGGGATCTGTCCTCAGTGCATGTGCTGGCTGTTGGGAACCTGGGGCTTATACAGGGACACTTGGCTCAGCCTGGGAGGAGGGGACTGGACCTGCCTGGACTGAATCTACCAAGTTGAACTCAATCCTCAGGGGAGTCTTTGCCATGGAGGAAATGGAAATGAGTGGTGGGCTGGGGGAATGTGGGGGTAGCGGGGATGGGAGGGGGAGAACAAGGGAATCTGTAGCTGATATGTAAAATTAAATTAAATTATAAAATAAAATTTAAAAAAAAGAGTTGGAAAGACAGAAAGGCTAAGTAGATATCTGGGAAGGTGGATGACATAAGGTTGGATAGATGGATGAATAGATAAATGGATGAACAAATTATCAGATGAAAGACTGAATGGAAGGATGGAAGAATTCAGATGGATGAATGACATTTTCTTTTTATTTGGGTGACTTTGCTTTCAAACTGAAACCCAACTAGGGTGGGAGTTTTTAGGTAAGACTCTCCAGAGTATTCTATGATCTCTGTGATATTCAGACTTCGTGCCGTTCCTGTTTGTTGCTCTCCACATCAGCTGGACTCACAAGAACTCATCTTTTTGTTACCTGGAAGAGGTGCTTGAGTGCTGGGTCACCAGTCCTGGGAAAATTCACCCAGTATGTTCTCTGGTTCCATATGCACATGTTGACATTAAAAAGATGTAAAAGAAAGGCAGGTATTGTGGCTTATGCACATAATTTTAGCACTTGGTAGGATGAGGCAGGAAAATTATAAGATTGAAGTAAGCCTGGGCTATAAATTATAAGACTCTCAAAAACAAAGAAGAAGGAGGAGGAGGAGGAGGAGGAGGAGGAGGAGGAGAAGGAAGAGGAGGAGGAGGAGGAGGAGGAGGAGGAGGAGGAGGAGGAGGAGAAGAAGAAGTCTTACATGAATCAGCAGAAACACACTTGTCATTACCCAGCCCAGGAGCTGATGGACAAAAATAATTATATTCTTTTTCTTTCCTTCACATTATAAATTATAAAGCAAACATTCTTCTTTTGCTTCAACATTCAGTCAAAAGCAAATTTTCCAATGAATAGTATGCAAATTTGTCAATTTTTGTAATTGTAATTTTTGTAAAAATACACTTTCTTCCTTCTGGTACAATTTACACTGTTTGAACTACTCCTGGCACTGCTATTATTTTTATTTTACTGATTAGACAACTTTTGAGCAGGACTCCCTAAATTACCTAATATATAGGCTAATACATGCATTCTTAAAAAGTTCTTTTAAAAGTGTATTTAGAAAATATTACATGTCATGGAGCTGCAGAGACAACTCAGAATGACTGCTCTTCCATAGAACCTCACTTCATTTCCCAAAACAAATTTGATTAGCTTTCAGCTGCATGTAACGCCTGGGCCAGATTTGACACTTTCTGCTGGCTGCTGTGGGTACTACACTCACTTTCACAACCAACTACACACACACACACACACACACACACACACACACACACACACACACACGTGCAAATAAAACAAAATATTTTAAAAAGTAAAATATTGTACATTAACTCTAGCTTTATCATCCCCAAGGCTCACTTTGTCCTGAATTTTAGGGGAGCCAAAAAATGGTAGACAAATCTAAACATGGATCATTTTGCCATAGTGTTCATCGATATGTTAGAGCATAGTTTGCAAAGCACTGCTTCCTGTGTATATTTCCTAAAAGCTGCTTGATAGCCTTAGGGGAGATATAGGTATGAGTGGATGGATGAGTGGATGACTGATCAAATAAATTAATTAAAATTGAAATCCTTTTCAAAGTTATACAGTATATAATTTAATTTAGAAGCTGAATTCTAGAGAACAATATGATATTTAAAAATCTCTGTGCCTGTTACAGCCAGGAGAAAGAATTTCAAGCTAACTAGTAACAAAGAAACATTTCTTCAACAACATACAAAGTATCAGCTGTCATTATGGCAACTTTCTGAGATTTTTTTATGGCTGTGTGTCTATGTCTGTGTGTTTGTATGCACCTGTGTGGGTGCTCATGGAAGCCAGCAGAGGGCATTGGCACTCCTGAAACTGTATTTACATGCAGTTGTAATTATGGATGCTGGGAACTGAACTCAGGTCCTCGGGAAGAACACCACTTAACTACTGAGCCATCTCTCCAGCCCTCTCGTGATGACTTTTTCAAGAAAAGGCTATTTTAGTTTATTCTGTTGCCTACCTCATCTCTCTCAACCTCTTCTCCCCTTGTGTTCACCCGCCCCCATCTCCTTCCAATGTCAGGTCACATGAAGACAACGTTCTGTATTTTCTAATGAATAATAAAAAGATAAGCATTAAATAAAGTGGGAGAGGATAGAATGTTAAAGGAAAATGAAAGAAAAGGCTTTCTCTGTGCAACAGACTGGCTGTCCTGGAACTCACTTTGTATTCCAGGCTGGTCTTTAACTTACAGAGATCTGCCTCCCAAGTGCTGGGATTAAAGGCATGTGCCACAACCTCTGGGCACTTAGTATTTCCAAAATGGGGATTAATCCAAAAATAAAATTATATACTAAATATAGTAATATAGTATTGTCTTCTGATTTTAAATGCTAAAGGATAATATTATAATGATTAGTATGTAAAAATGAAAAAAACTAATTGACATTAAAACATAAATACCTGATGTTCCAATTGATTTCTTAAAATGTAGTTCTTTGAGGATGAAAGTCTAGATAATTGGCAGAGTATTTTCTTAACATTAATAAAGTACTGGGTTCAATCACCAGCACCAAAAAGTTAGAAACAAGAAACATCTTGGACCAATGAGATGGCTCAGCAGGCAAATGTGCTGGCTGTGCAAGCCTGAAAATCTGCTTTCCACCCTCAGAGGCCATAAAAGAGAAAAGAGAGAATTAACTACATAGAGTTGTCTTCTGACCTACACACACACACACACACACACACACACACACACACACAAATAAAAA
This sequence comes from Peromyscus leucopus, assembly GCF_004664715.2. Taxonomy (NCBI): domain Eukaryota; kingdom Metazoa; phylum Chordata; class Mammalia; order Rodentia; family Cricetidae; genus Peromyscus; species Peromyscus leucopus. Next base: position 99,004,597 of record NC_051070.1, read on the forward strand.
AACTTTTTAACTTCTTTGCAAATAGAATAAAGCTATTTCGTTCAGCTTGTACTAAAGGAATTACTTGCTCTTGTAACAAAAAAGTCCAGGTTTTCAATTACTGCTGGATCTAGGGAATTGGCTTGTGTCTTCTTGGCTTTGTTGTTCACACCTCTCTTTATCTCAATCAAGTACCTCCAAGTGGCAAGAAAAAAACAACTACCTCACTAATCAGATAGTTTAATCTGAAGCATTTTACCCTGAGAAGACAGGGTAACTCACCCGATGGCCCCGATGAAATTATAAAATTGTGATACACTTGGTACAGGAAGTAACTAGAAGGGTCAAAATCCTCACAGTTTCTTGGGTGATACTGAAGGGAGAATCCCAGATTCTAATTTCTCCCCACTGTTGGGATTTCTGGCTCTTGTTCATTGAGAACTAGGCATCTAAAAGTGACCTATTCTAAAGAGTGTGCAGGAATACCTTAGTATCTCAAAATGAAAACAAAATTCTCTATATTGATTTATGTAGCAAAAGAGAGACACCATCTTTAAACGTTCTTAGTTCTTTTGTGAAGAAACTTTCTGAGTTTTGTCTACATTCCCGTGATCATCTTATTGCCTGAGTGTTAAAATTACATTCCCTATGGTTTGTTTACTCTATATTTCTTGTGAAATAACCAGAGACAATTGTGTCCAGAAGATCGTCATCATGCTTTGCTCTGCCATCCCGATCATTCACCTCCCATTATGGAAGACACTGCTTGGGGACACTGCTACTTTTTCACATCACAGCACACAGAGGCATTATACACTCACAAGCTCAAAAGAGTGATTTTGGGCTGAGGAGATGATTCTGTGGACAAGAACCCATTTGCACTAGCTTGAGGACCCGAGTTAGAGTTCCCAGAACCCATGGAAAGGATGGGTGTGGCCAGGCATGCCAATAGCCCAGCATGGTCTGTGGTAGAGACAGTTGCTGGCTACCAACTCTGCTCTAGGTTCAGTGAAAGACCTGGTCTCAAAGGAATAAGGCGAAAGGTGGTAGAGCAGAACAACGAATATTGTCCTAAGTCTTTGTAACCTCCTGAAGTAGTGCCGTAACTTTGGTAATAGTTATTCCAACATGTGAGCCTGTGGGGCCTTTTTACATCCAAACCATGAACTTGTACCTACAGAAGGCCTCCACAGTCTCATGGTCACCTCATACTGTAAAATGCAATCTAATTTTAAAAATACTCCCACAGTCTTACAATTTCAACACTGCACAAGTCCAAAACCTCTTCCGAGTCTCAAGAACTCACTTAGTTCAGAGTTTCTGTGAAATCAACGGGCACATTGTACACTCTAGTCCTCAATGGCACACAGTAAGGAATGGGAGAACAGTAAGGCAAGAGTGTGTTGAAGAAAGACCAAAACCCAGAAAGACAAGTCTCAACCCCTGCAGCTTCTCTGTCCACCATCCAGCATCCTTGGTAGTGTCCTTTATTTTCCAACAGGCTCAGCTACATTACCTCTGGTCCATAAGGCCTCTCTCTTGGACCAGCCTGATGTAGAAGAAACTCAGTGACAGAAACGATTGCTAGTATGTAAATGTTTGTTCACCAAAATTGACCAGCCATTAGGCCCATCCTGCCAGGGTCCAGCCTCAGGACCTTGGGTTCAGGTCCTGAGACAGGGAAGGGGTGTCAGCCCAAGGAACACTTCTGACCCCCAAGTGAGTTGCACTCAAATGGCCCCAATAGCTTGGGCCATCTTTATTTATACTTACAGTTTTTTCTTACCAGAGTTATATGAACAGCTCTATTATTGGCTTCTATTTTTGACTTTAAGAAATAACATCATAATTTAAGAAATACATCATGATCATTATGAAAGCCCCCATTATTCCCCTTTATGCTTCCCCAAATACACCTTCCCACTCCCTGCATAACCTTGTTCTAGATATAGAGGTCAGCATTTTCGCAGGCTTAAGTAAATACTGAGCCAGATACATCCTGCTCTCACAGCACTTATGTCAGCTGCAGGGACTTGCAGTTAGAAAGTTAAAAAGTAATAGACACAGGCACAGTGTTTTCAGGACATCAATATTCAAACCCAGACAATTCTTTCATGTCTGCAAGATATGCTTTTATACAGTTCCCTTTTCCACAAGAGGGTCCCATGTCTCAATCTCTCTGTAAAAGGCAGACCTTGATAAAGCACTCTTTTCCTGTCTCACATACCATACTTCTTCCACCAATATAAGCTCCTGTGTATGGTGAACATGTATCTATCCATCCCACATTTTGCACTGTATTTTTTCCTCTTGGAGCATGCCAGATCCTACCAATGATTCTACGCTGGGTGTCCAGGGAACTTACTCTCAACTGTTGGCACCATGTGTATTCCTGAGGCTTTCTTCCTACTCTGTGTATGCATGTCCTGCTCTCTTTTCCTAAACTATGAGACATGGTTAATGTTCCAAGTGTTGCATTCTCATAGGTACCTAACTATCTCCATAGAGTCAGAAATGTTCCAGGTTTGCAAGTTATAGTTAGTAATTCCAGATAAGAGATTTAAGAAGCATTAGCCCCCTTTTGAATCTTAGGGGAAAATATTTTAAAAGGAGCAGAATTTCCAGGGAAAATTACAGTTGTTGAATGTGGAACTGACAAAGTAAAACTAAAACCACCCAAAGAATTATTCATATAATGAGAGTGAAAAGAGCCTGCAAGCTGCATAAATTTTGCAAATTCCTACATTGTCCCATGGACTATTGATACTTGACAAGTGAGAGTCCATTTCCACAGGTGCCTTGCCCTGAGGCAATCCATTGGACAGGTAGTCATGCTGATCCAAGACTAACCTGCATCACGCTCAACACCATCCCAAGAAATCATGCCTCTAACAGATAGTTCAGGGGACAACACCAGGTCACAACAAAAGTTAAGTTCTGGTATGCCATCAAGCTTCCAGTTCTCTTCTTGACAAAAACAAAACTCTGCCAAATGGACAAGATGGCATGGGGTAACAAATATTCAAAAACAACAACACTGGTATACTCTGTTTAAATCATTCAAAGTGTAACCTGGAGCCTGGACCTAAAAACCATTTAAGGATGACAATGTATTTAAAATGCATCTGTCTACACTAGGAAGGTGTATTATTTTGGTAACAAGTTCATTCCTTAGCAAACACACCATATATCTCCCATCTCTAATATTCCACAATTTTCAAATCCACCTGGGCTTCACATTCACAGCTTCACACATCACCCACCTGACCCTGCTGCTCACTGCTTTACCCCAGCAAGGTTCCTGTCTGGATTAGTGCAAGCCTCCAAGACTCTCATGCATGCCTCTTGCATTCATATAAATCCAGCTAACAACGTGTTCTACTGCCTTTCAGTAACATATTTCCTCCAGCTAGACCCACCTCCCAAAAGCTCCAGAACCTCCCAAAACAGAAACATTAATTGTAGATCAAGTGTTCACAAAAAGGAGTCTGCAGCAGACAGTTTATATCTAAATCATAAAATCATACAGAAGTATGTCTTCTTTGAAACTTCCTATGATTTCAAGATATACAACTTCACTTCTCAAACACAAAAATGAGCAATACCACTACACAGAAAGTTCTGACTAGTCCCTTAATTAGGGAAATCCTTCATTTGGTTAGTCTCCTCTGGGTAAGAAAGCTGGGGTTCTTGAATATACAAAAGTATCTTTCATTCCCTGTTAAATTTACTAAGTAGTTTTCTTAATCAATGTTCTAGGGCTCTGAAGAGACACCATGACTCCAGAAACTCTGAAAAGGAGAGCATTTAATTGGGGCTTGCTTACAATCCAGAGGTTTAGTCCTTTGCCATCTTGGCAGGAAGCATGACCGCACACAGGCAGACATGGTGCTGCAGAGTAGCTGAGAGTTTTGCACCTAGATCTGCAGGCAGTATGCAGGAGAGACACGCTGGGCCTGATTTGAGTATTTGAAACCCCAAAGCCCACTCCCAGTGACATACTTCTTCCACAAGGCCACACCTATTCCAATAAGGCTACACCTCTAATCCCTATCAAGTAGAATCATTCCCTAATGGCCAAGCCTTCAAATACATGAGCCTATGAGGGCCATTCTTATTCAAACCACTACCGTAGAGATTTATAAAGTATAATTACATCTATACATGAATATAATTCCTCCTACTAAAAGTTTAAGGCAAGGACAATTACTTTATGCCCAATGGACTTGACCTTAATGCCTTATAAGGAAAATTACTGTATTAGGTTGACTTTTCATAAAAAGCCATTCCTCACACTTTATCAGCTTTTGACAACAGGCACTTATGGGCCTGAGTGATCTCAAATTGATTAATGAAGCACTGAAGCACATTAATGAATAATAAAGCATTTTAAAATTTATTTCCTTTTTAATTCATTTAACTGAAATCCATTTAACAGCAGCAATACTCTTTCCTGAACATATTTGAAGGTATATTACGTTGAGGTTTTATTCATTTATGTTTCAATTCATCTATAGTTTATTCATTATAGTAATTTATTCACTGAATTGAGTTTCACCATGTAACCATTTCAGAAGTCAATTATTTTACTGAACTCCCAGTGTAGTGAACCAAGCTTTCAGCATATTAACATCGAATGTGGGGTCACTGGTACAGAGTGAAAACACAATTATCATTTCAGAAATCAGCCGCACTCATGAATTTCAATGCTACCTCCCTCAGTTTTAAGATAACAAAAGATAGTGTGAGAGTATTCTGTCTTTTGTGGGTTTGTTTGTTTGTTTGTTTGTTTGAGATGGTATCTCACTCTTGCTCTGGCCTGCTTGGGATTCACTATGTAACCAAAGTGGGCCTCAAAATTCTGGCAAATCCCCTGCCTCTGTCCCCACGTGCTGGATTACAACATCATGGCAGATCATTCCCTCTCTGTATTGTCTTTGACACCCACTGTCGCTTCTCTCCTGTCTGCCTGAGGTATTCATTCTTTTTAAATGTGTCAACACCCCCTCGTTGTCTGAAGAAATCAAGTTCTTAATAAAATAGTTGGTATTAGAGCCCCATAGAGTTCCAGGGAGGCTAATGAATGAGTAATGGAAAAACTTCAAGCACCTACACACATTGCAAAGAAAATCTATAACTAATATTTAGCGGGCTAAGTTGGGAAATCATTTTTTCTATTGTGAAAATCAAGTTTTAACAGACATGTATGTAGGCTACAGCTCTTCCCTTTGAGATGATTTAAGTATGCTCTTTTTAAAGATCCTTTTTAGAGGGTTAGAATATTATGAGATTTAACCAGAAAACAATGCCCTTTAAGCTCACAGAATATCATGTGACTTGCACCTTGCCCTGTCTCACCTTGGACCTTGCCTTGTCCCGCCATGCCTTCTCATGCCTAACTGTATGCTTAACCACATACCTCAAAGCACATTGTAACACAACTTTTGCTTTGTTTTGCTATACCTGACTATGCCTTGTTATGTCCCTTTGTAGATGAATTTCTAAATGGTCTCATTAAATAAAAAACACGGAGCCAAATATAGGGATGAAAGCCTTAGAGATCAGGGAAATAGTGATAGCCATCAACCTTACCTCTCCAGCTCTGCAGCTACCAAAAGTAAGCTACTTCCTGTCTACCTGCGCCTTTATTGCCTTGCTGTTCTGCCCTCTCATTGGCTCTTAGCCCAGCAACCTCACTTCCTTGTCATTGTCTGTCTTCACAGACCTCCAGGTCTCTATAGTTGGTACTGGGATTAAAGGCTTGTGTCACCATGCTTGGCTCTGTTCCCTAGTGTGTCCTTGAACACACAGAGACCCTGCCTGTCAAGTAATCAGATAAAGGGGCTGTGTTACCACTGCCTGACTTTTGTGTTTACTTAAAACGACTTGCCTCTGATCTCCAGGCAAACATTATTTCTTAACATACAAATGAAGTATCACCACATCCCTTGTTATTCCTTGTCTTTTGCCTTGCTGTGCCTTGTGCCTTGCCACACCTTGCCTGGCCTTGTGCCTCGCCATCTGCCTCTCCTCAGAAGGCCATTCCTTCCCTTGCATGCACCTTGCAGCTTGCCCCTTGTCCCACACAGAGCTCCTTGCCATTCTTTATGCCATGCTTTACTGCAACTTGGTGCAGATTCTCCCTCAAATTGCCTCAATCCTTGCCAGGCATGTCCATGCCTTGTGCCTAGCCTTACCTTGGCTTGTGCCTTGCAGGCCTCTGTATATTGCTTTACCTAGCCTTGACCTGTCTTGCTGGGTTAGGTTTGGGGTTATCGTCAGGGTCTGGGTCAGGGTTAGAGGGTTTAGAACTTTGTTTTTAAGGAGAGCAGGAAACATGAGTTGAATACTAGAGCACACCACAAAGACATTAGGGTTAGGGTAGAGTCAGGTCTGTTAGGGTTAGAAGACCATGAAAGGAATAGGGGATCTAAGCATAAGAATTTGTAACTTCAGCAGGACAGAATCTCAATAAGCACATGCATAAATGAAAAGAACAAGTCAGAATGGCATATTTGAAAAAGAAATTGTACTTGTACTGCAGAGAATCCTAAATCCCCTTCTCAGGGAATTGGAATGTTTTCCTCATACAGATTTGCAGGGGCTCAGATCAGAACAACTACATAGGTCCCTAGATAAACCACATTTTAAAAAAATAGAGTAAAAACAGCAGTACTCTTGCAAGAGCAAGAACTTTTTTTCCAAGATAGCAGGGACATGAGTGTATTATTTTAGCAAAGCACAAGGACATTAGGGCTAAGACTAAGGTTTGGATTAGGGTTAAAGGACATAAAAAGGGTTTCTCTCTCTCTCTCTCTCTCTCTCTCTCTCTCTCTCTCTCTCTCTCTCTCTCTCTCTCTCTCAGTTTTTGAGACAAACTTGTGTAGTTTTGGTTCCTGTCCTGAATCTCTCTCTGTAGACCAGGCTGGCCTTGAACTCATAGAGATCTGCATGGCTCTGCCTCCAGAGTGCTGGGATTAAAGACGTGTGTGTGCCACCACCGCCACCACCCTTTCATAAAAGGAATAAAATATCTTATCATTAGAATGTGTAACTTTATCAGAACGGTCTTAAAAAAACCACACACTCCTATGTGAAGTAAACAAGTAAGCAAGGCATATTTGTAACAACCACTGTACTTCTACAGCATTAAGTCCTAAATCTCATTTAGAGGGGAAAGGACTGCTTTTTTTTCCTACTCTTCTGAAGCTGCTTGCATCAGAACTTCTGTGTTTATGTAGCTATGTAAAGCAGGTTTGTTAAATAAATAAATAAACCATAGTGCAAAAGGCAGAACTTTTGCAAGAGCAAGAATTGTTTTTTGTTTTGTTTTGTTCTGTTGTTTTTGGTTTTTTGTTTGTTTGTTTGTTTCAAGACAGGATTTCTCTGTGTAGCTTTAGAGTCTGTCCTGAAACTTGCTCTGTAGACTAGACTGGCCTCGAACTCACAGAGATCCACCTGCCTCTGCCTTCCAGTTCCAAGAGAGCAGCAGACATCAATGTATTATTAAAGCACTACACGGGGGTATTAGGTTAAAAGGTAGGGTTAGAGTTAGGGATAGAGTGCATTTGAAAGGTTAGGGTTAGTTTAAAAAGGTTTACTCATACATTTCTGAAGTTGCATGTGTTAGAAAAGAAGCAGTTCTTACATTTCTAACTACTATGATATGATATGATATAATATATACTATATAATATAGTATATATTACATATAATTACAATGTAATTACAAATACTCATTTAAAGCAAAATGGTTGATTTCACTCTGAATACTGAGGTAGCTTGCATCAGAAGAACAATATGTACATTTTCAAGTCATGTGAGTTTTAAAATACAGAATGAAATCCATAGTACTTCTCTAACAGTAAGAACTTTGTCATAACGATGCACCTTACTGAGAAGTACATTAAGGGGAGTGGTGACTATTTACAAGAAAGCAGAGCACAACTGTTTACTGTCAATGCATTTCATAAGGGCATTGGGGCGAAGTTAAATTTAGCTTTAGGGTTAGAACAGAAAAAGAACACAAGAGAAGAGTTTAGGTATCTGTAACTTTGGCAGCACAGTGACTTCATTAGAAACCACACAGACATTTGACTAAAACACCACAAGGTGGCGCATTTGCAAAAACAACATGTTTCTACTGCACTGAAAACTGAATTCGTTTAATTCAGTTTGGAAAGAATTACTCATACATCTCTAAAGTTGCTTGCATCATAAGAGCAGAGCATTAATTACTAAATGAAGGAAAAAATAGTGAAAATGGTAGTATTTTTTCAAAGCAAGAATTTTCTTATAACAATGCACTTCACAGAGTAGTGCTATGAGGAAATTGGCGATTCTTTACAAGAAATCACAGCACATGAGTAATACAACAGCAATATTGTTGCACCACATAAGGACATTAGGGTGTGCCTTGTGGTTAGAGTTAGAACAAGAAAGAAACATGAGGTAAGAGTTTAAGTACCTGTAACTTTAGCGGCACTGTGACTTCATTAGAAACCAAAGGCACATTTGACTAAAACACCACAAGGTGGCATATTTGCAAAAACCAATGTATGTCTATGCCAGAACACCTCAGTCCTATACAACAACATGGTCCATTTGACTATGAAAACTCTGAAGTTGCTTGCATCAGAAGAGCCATGTGTACATTCCTATGCAGAGTGGGTTTAATAAGAAAAGAAGGCAAAATGTAGTACTTTTACAAGAGCAAGAACTCTTTAAACCTGTGCCCCACTGTGAAGAACTCCGTAAGGGAAGTGGTGCTTTAGCATAAGAAAGCAGGACACATGAGTTAATTATTATAGCTCTGTACAAGGGCATTTGAGTTAGAGTTATGGTTAACATTATAACAAGAAGGGAATGGGAGAGCAGAGTATGATTGTCTGTGAAGTACATGGTATCATCTTTAGAAAACACGCATCAAGTGACTAAAACATCTCACAATGTCATATTCTCAAAAACCAATGTACTTCTACTGCAATGAAAGCCCAATCCCTGTTACAACAATGTAGTCAATTTTATTCTGAGTACTCAGAGGTAGCTTGCATCAGAAGAACAACATGTACATTTCCAAGTAAAGTTAATTTTTAAAAGACAGTCTGAAAACTACAGTAGTTTTACCACAGAAAGAACTTCGTTATAGCAAAGAACCTCAGAGACAAGTATTATAACACAAGTAGTGATTTTTTACAAGAAAGGACAGAACATGAGTAATACAATATCAGTGGCAATGCTGCATATGGACATTAGGGCTAGGTGAGAGTTATGGTTAGGATTAGAACAAGAAAGGCATATGAGGGAAGCTTGTGTCTGTAACTTTGGCACCATAGTGACACATTTAGAAACCACACTCACAATCAACTGAAACACCACAAGGGGTCACAGTTGCAAAAACCAACATACTTCTGAGGCCAAAACCACAAAACATAAACACACACACACACACACACACACACACACAAGTATGGGCAAAAAAGTTGAGCCACAAATCCAAGAGAAAAATTCATGCCAAAATTATGGGCAGAATAGCTGGTAGTAAAATCTAGGCAAAATTCCATCCCAAAAGCCTTTTGACATATCCAGATAAAACTGCAAGGTGAAAAGTGTTATTTATTAAATGGCACAATGTTATTTATTAAGCGGTGTTGTTTACCATGCAAGAGAAGCCATATGGCAAAACAAAACCCACTATAAGAGTTTATTAAAGGAAGGAAATAGAAAGAATGTGCATAGGTCTTTGGAATGACCATGTAGGAAGAGAGGGAAGGAATCAGTGGAACCCACTATTATAGGTCCCCTCCAACACGTGCGCATATAGGCTTATGTAGCTGCGCACATATGTGCATAGATTATGTGGCCACATTTCATGCAGACTACATGATCATGCAGTGCACTGATTACATGGGACATACAGCCCTAGGATGACTAAGCACCTTGCCTGGCTACTGGACAGCGCATGTGTGGCCATGTAGCTGGGGGAGTGGCTAGGATTTCTAACAAAAAGCCTGGGTGAAAATGCAGGGACAAAATTTAGGAGAAAAATTAAATAATAAATAGGCACACAATAGCCAGGAGAAAGAAAATCTAGGCCAAAAGTCCTACACAAAGCTAGGTGAAAATCCTGTAAAAATGGTGGAGAAAAGCCTTGGTGAAAAAAATGCAGGCGAAAATTCAAGAGAAACATTTGAGCAAAAACAATCAAGAAAAATAGCTAGGCATGAAGGCTATGTGTAATGATACAGTGTGCAGGAGACTTTGGCAGATTGGATCAAGGTGCCCCCAGGAAGGTAAGACATGCATAAAGACACAGTGGTGGTGGTGTGGCACATTGGAAAGTCACTCACACCTCAGGCATTGCATCCACACCACATGGAGTGAGTTTATTATAATAGAAAGATAGAGGGGGAAAGAGAGGAAAAGAGGGAGAGAGGAAGAAAGAGAAAGGGAGAGAAAGCAGAGGTGTGCTCTCTTCATGGTAGGGAAGGGAGAAAGGGGAGGAGAGAAGAAGGGAGGGTATTTTCTTAAAAGAGGATTTAAATGTCAGGACACAGGGCAGGTCCCCAAGGGGTGAGCCAGAATGCCAACACTAGGAAAAAGGCTGCTTTGAAAAATCCTACTAAGGAGGCCAGGTGAACATGCTCGGCAAAAAAAATTATACCAAAAATCAGAGAAAATCTGTGCTAAGAATATGGGCACATCCATTGTGATCAAAGGCAAGATGTAAAAAAAAAAAAAAAAAAAAAAAAATGGCACAAAGGCAAAATTTAAAAAAAATCCTGATAAAAATGCAGGATGAAAATCCTGTGCATAAAGGTCAGACCAACATATAGCAAAAAAATCCGTGCAAAAAATACAGACACAAAAATAAAGAGGGAAATTTTGGCCAAAAATCCAGTACTTTTGAGTGGGTGAAATGTCAGTACAAAAATTCAGGGAAAAAATCCAGGCCATAAAATGTATGGCACAAAACAGGATGAAAAATCTTAAAAATCCTAGGTGACCTGGGTGGTGGTGGTGGTGGTGGTGGTGGTGGTGAACACCTTTAATCCCAGTACTCAAGAGTCAAAGTCAGGTGGATCTCTGTGAGTTCGAAGCCAGCCTGGTCTAGAGAATGAGATCCAAGACAGACACCAAAACAACATGGAGAAATATTGTCTCGAAAACCAAAAAATAAAAATTTAATATATAAATAAATAAATCCTAGGTAAAAAGGCTAGGCTAAAAGTTCTCGTCAAAAATTCAAGCAAAATGTCTGGCCAGTCAGGCCACCTGAGAAATTCTGGGAAATACGCATTGTGAAAAATGTAGGTGAAAGTAGCAGACCAAAATTTGAAAAATAAAATTCAGGTGAAAAATATGGGCACAAAAGCTGTGATCAAAGTTCAGATGAAAAGTCCAGCACAAAGCTTGGATGAAAAATAAAACAAAAATTCTGAGTGAACACACTTGCCAAAAAGATCATGCCAACAATCCATGAGGAAAATTCGGGGGGGGGGGGGATATGGGCAGAAAAGCAGGAGACAAGGTCTAGGAGAAAAGTATGGCATAAAAGTCGGGTGATGCCGGGCGGTGGTGGCGCACGCCTTTAATCCCAGCACTCGGGAGGCAGAGGCAGGCGGATCTCTGTGAGTTCGAGGCCAGCCTGGGCTACCAAGTGAGTTCCAGGAAAGGCGCAAAGCTACACAGAGAAACCCTGTCTCGAAAAACCAAAAAAAAAAAAAAAAAAAGTCGGGTGATTGGAAAGGCCAGGACACCAGTGCTCCTCCCCCTCCCTTCTCAGCAACAGCAAGGTGGCTGGGCTCTGCCTCCACCTGGTGGAATTCCACTGCTCTGGCACAATCCCCACCAGCCTGCTAGCAAGTGAGAGACTTGCCTTCAGGCTGGACCACCACTGCTAGACCCACTGGAATCTCTTCCTGAAGACCCACTCTGCCACCCAACCCCACCCACCTCATCATCCTCTCTGTGGCCAGCCTTTCCCTGCAATGCCAGCAGACTACATAGGAACTGGTATAACCCACACCAGTTGGAAGAACAGGAGGATACTGGATCTATGCACCCAAACCCCTACAAACCTAAACTGAGACCCCACCCCACCACACACACACACACACACACACACTGAATCTTAAGACCTGCAAGTCACCAGAACCTTCAGCCATTCAGGCCAGAAGTCAATAAGGGAAACAGATAAAGGAAGAAAACACCCATTAAACAAAAATAAACAAAAGAATAAACACTGAAACCTATAATCATCCCAATTCCAGATGCATAAATGCCTGTGTAAGAATACATTCAATAATAGAATTCAATATGGTGCCACCAGAACTTAGCAATCCTATGACAGCAAGACCTGAATATTCCAACACAGCTGAAGAACAAAAAAGTGACCTTAAAAATAGCTTAATATGATGATGACAAAGGTCCTTAGAGAGGAAATGAAAAATTCTCTTAGAGAAATCAAGGAAAAGACAAAAAAAAATGGAAGAAATCAATAAATCCTGCAAAGAAAGCCAAGAAAAAAAATGAAACAGGTGAAAGAAATGGTTCAAGACTTGAAAAAATGAAATAGAATCAATAAAGAAAACACAAACCAAGGTAAATGGAAAATCTGGGTAAATGAACAGAAACTACAAATGCAAACCTCACCGAAAGAACACAAGAAATGGAAAAAAAAACTTAGGTGTTGAAGATACAATAGAGGAAATTTATTCATTGGGCAAAGAAATCCAAAAAAATTCCTAATACAAAACATCCAGGAAATATGGAACACCATGAAAAGACTAAACATAAGAATAATAGGAATACAAGAAGAAGAATCTCAGCTCAATGGCACAGAAAATATATTCAACAAAATCATAGAAGAAAACTTTCCCAATATAAAAAAAAAAAAAAAGACATGCCTAAAAAGGTACAAAAAGCTTACAGAACACCAAATAATCTGAACCCAAAAAAAGTCCCCTTTCCACATAACAATAAAAAAACTAAACACACATAATACAAAAAATTAAGAGCTGCAAGGGAAAAATGCTAAGTAGCATATAAAGGCAGACCTATAAGAATTACTTCTCAATGGAGAGTCTAACAATCAGAAGGTCCTGGGCAGACATTTGGCAGACACTAAGAGACCACAGATGCCACTACTATACTCAGCAAAACTTTCAATCACCATGGATGGAGAAAACAAGGTATTTCATGATAAAACAAGATTTAAGCAATACTTATCCACAAAATGTACTGGAAGGAAAACTCCAACCCAAGGAAGATAGCTGCACACATGAAAATACAGGAAATAAATAATCTATCATCAGCAAAATCAAAAGAAGGCACACACACACACACACACACACACACACACACTACCACCACCACCACCAAAAGCAAAAAATAACAAGAATTAATAATCACTGGGTATAATATCTCTTAATATCAATGAATTCAATTCACCAATAAAAATACAAAGGCTATCAGAAGGTGTACAAAAACAAGATTCATCCTTCTGCTGCATACAAGAAACACACCTCAACTTCAAAGGCAGACACTACCTCAGAGTAAAGGGCTGGGAAAGGATTTTCCAATCAAATGGAACTCAGAGGGAAGCTGGCATAGCTATCCTAATATCTAACAAAATAGACTTAAAACTAAAATTAATCAAAAGAGGTGGAGAAGGACATTTAATATTCATCACAGGAAAAATCCATTAAGATGAAATCTCAATTCTGAACATTTATGCTTCAAATGTAAGGGTATCCTCATTTGTAAAAGAAACATTAATAAAGCTTAAATCACACATGAAACTCCACACATTAGTAGTGGGAGACTTCAACACCCCACTCTCACCAATGGATGGACCTGAGAGACTGAAGCTTAACAGATAAATAAGGGAACTAATAGATGTTATGACTCAAATAGACTTAACAGACATCTATAGAACATTTCACCCAAACACAAAAGAATATACCTTCTTCTTAGCACCTCATGAAACCTTCTCTAAAATTGACCACATACTCGGTCACAAAACAAATTTTAACAAATACAAAAAAAAATTGGAATAACCCATGGATCTTATTAGATCACCATGACTTAAAGTTAAAATTCAGCAACACAAATTACAGAAAGCCTACAAACTCATGGAAACTAAACAACTTCCACTGAAACACCACTGTTTCAAGGAAGAAATAAAGAAAGGAATTAAAGACTTCCTAGAATTCAATGAAAATAAATGCAAAACATACCCAAACTTATGGGACACTATGAAAGCAGTGCTAAGAGGAAAGTTCAGAGCACTAAGTGCCTAAATAAAAAAGTTGGAGAAATCTCACACTAGTGACTTAACAGCACACCTGAAAGCTCTAGAACAAAAAGAAGTAAACTTACCCAGGAGTAGATGACAAGAAATAATCAAACTGAGGGCTGAAATCAATAAAAGGGAAACAAAAAGAACAATACAAAGAATCAATGAAACAAAGAGTTGGTTCTTCAAGAAAATCAACAAGATAGATGAACCCTTATCCAAACTTACCAAAAGGCAGAGAGAGAATATCCAAAGTAACAAAATCAGAAATGAAAAGAGGAGCATTTTTCGCAGACACTGAGGAAATCCAGAAAATCATTAGGTCGTACTTCAAAAACCTATACTTCACAAAATTGGAAAATCTAAAAAAAAAAAGGACAATTTTCTGGATAGGTGATGGGAGCCATAAGCCTAAGCGACCCTTGACACACATGCTGTCATATTTGGGCTTCTCTCCTCTTTTCTTAGATCTAGGCCTTACTTATGTCTCCATAGCACCAGAACCTCTTCTCACAGATACCAGAACCTCTTCTCAGATATCAGGTGAATGAACTGCAGCTAGGCAATTTGACAGTTAGGCAAGAGTAGATAGACAACCCCCAGAGCAACATTCCCTGCTGGCCTAATAGCCCAGAATTAAGTCCCTTCCTGCTTGCAACCCCCTTTTCCTACCTATATATGCCTTAAGAGAAAAATAAAAATTTGGAGCTAGATCAGACATCCTGCCTTGCTCTCCTTTGTGTCTCTTGTCCCTCTGATTTGCCGGCCCTCCCTTTAGGTCTCTGTTGAGGTCCCTGCTGGCCGGGTCAGATAGGTACCACATACCAAATCAAAACAACTCTGAGATACTATCTTACACCTATCAGAATGGTTAAGTTAAAAAATATTGAGAAAAGCTTATGTTGAAGAGGATGTGGAGTAAGGGGGACACTCCTCCACTGCTGGTAGGAATGCAGACTTGTACAGCCACTTTGGAAATCAGTATGGTGGTTTCTCAGAAAATTGGGAATCAATCTAACTCAAGACTCAGTGATGCCATTCTTAGGTATATAACCAAAGAATGCTCAATTATACCGCAAAAACACTTGCTCAACTATGTTCATAGCAGCATTACTCTTAATAGCATAGTCAGAACCTGGAAACAACCTAGATGCTCTTTGACCAAAGAATTGATAAAGAAGATGTGGTACATTTACACAATGGAGTATTACTCAGGAGTAAAAAAAATGGCATCATGAAATTTTCAGGCTAATAGATGAAACTAGAAAAAAACACCCTGAGTGAGGTAACCCAGACCCAGAAAGACAAATATGGTATGTACTCACTCATAAGTGTATAGTAGATGTCAAGCAAAGGATAACCAGGCTACAATCTACATCCCTAGAGAAAGTAGGTAACAAGGAGGACACTAAGAGGGACACATTTATCTATTGCCCTTGGAAGGGAAAATAGATCAGATCTCTTGGTTAAACTGGGGGTGGGGAAGATAGAGGGGAGTGCATGGGGCATGGGAACATAACAGATTGGGATGATTGAGTTGGGGGAGAGACAGAGAGGGAGAGCAATGAAAAAGAAATCTTGATAGAAGGGTCTGTTGTGGGGTTAGGGAGAAACCTGGTATCAGGGAAACTCCCAGAAATCCACAAGGATGACCCCAGCTAAGATTCCTAGCAACAGTGGAAAAGGTGCCTGAATTGGCTTTCTCTTGTAATCAGATTGATGACAACTTTAAATGTCATCATAGAACCTTCATCCAGTTGTTGGACCCCAAAGTTTAGCGTCTCAAGTGGGTGCCCCAAGAACCCAGACTCTTGTCCAGTTGATGCAACAGCATGAGGAATTTATTGAAGCTTCTGTACAGATGGGCAAACTCTTGTCCTGAGAGCAAGAGTCGCAACTTACTGCAGCCCCATGAGTGCTTTTTAAAGGAAAAGCCCACAAAACCCACAAGATTACAATTTCCATATAATGTCATTTCAATTGATTTATGTCTAGAAGCTAATTTCATAAAATCATTGTCTGGTTACAGAGTGATCACAGAGGGGGATACAGTTACGTCAGTGTGCACATTTTTCTTGAAACCTCAAGGGGGGTATCAGGGCGGGAGTGGAGTTTATATACAGGTCACGGTGGTCCTTCCTGGAACATTTGCAATTTTCCCAGTCACAGTTGAGCATATCTCTTTTTTTTTTTTTTTTTTTTTTGGTTTTTCGAGACAGGGTTTCTCTGTGTAGCTTTGCGCCTTTCCTGGAACTCGCTTTGGAGACCAGGCTGGCCTCGAACTCACAGAGATCCGCCTGGCTCTGCCTCCCGAGTGCTGGGATTAAAGGCGTGCGCCACCACCGCCCGGCGAGCATATCTCTTAATAGAAATCTCTTTATATTGTTATATGGTTGCAGGGGAGACTGAGTAATGGCTGAGTCAGGTTGCCCTTGGAACTAGATTTTTAGTTTCTCATTTCCTGGTGCTTAAAGTTTCTCTTTTCCTGAGGCTTGGGGGTGTAAGCCTGAAGGGCTAGGGTCTTTCACAGTAAAAGTGTATGCAACCACTGCCTGGCCTCTAAGGTTAAGTGATGACTAGCTTTGCCCTCTGAACTAGAGGCAAGCCTTGTCAGAACAAAAACAAAATATCGTACATTTCTCCCTTTATTTTCTAAACCAAAAACTAAAGTTTTAACTAACATAGAAAAACTATATATAACAACTATGTACAAATATATACAGGCAATAATTACACTAATAATGTCTAGTCCATTAGCATTTCAGAGAAAATACTCCATTATGTATTCTGTCTTGGTGAGTCTAAAGTGTTGTATGTAATTCACTTTCTATCTTAACTTTCATTAACAACCTCAAAGTATCTTTTTATGTCTCTCAACCTTATACACTTCCCTGAATTTATTAAAAAAGAAAACTATAGCTATAAAATTTTCAACACTATCAGAGACCTGAGAAGGATATAATATTACCTGAGTAAAAAGGAAGTACAAGCAAATGACTTCCAAAAACATGTGAGAAATGACAGAAACAGCTGGCTGCCTGGACAGTCACCCAAGGTTCGTCTGCAAAGGTGGGGCATCCATCTTTGTTCCACAGGCCTAGAATATATGACAGATTATCTGTGAAGCAAGACTTTTGAAGGATTGTCCCATCTTGTCTTGGCAAAGTTCTGCAGTCACATTATTTTGTGTCCTGTGTATTCAATTTGGAGAGCATACTCTCAGCAGTCAAAGCAAGGGCACTTTCTTATCCAGTGGCTAACTTTTGCAACAAAGAAAGTAAACTCCATGTGGAGTTTCTTCATCACTCATCATCTTTTCTGAAGATTGGTGCTGCCAGGAACAGACCTGCCTCATTGTCATAAAAAAAAACTTATGTTATTAAATCATCTTAAATGCCATATTCTGTATATTTCTGAAGTGTTGGAACACCGTTTTCCTATTTAAAATATATCTCTGTTTGACCTTGAAAATATATCTAACATGACTACAACTTTGACTGTAATAGGTGAATAACTACTAATCTGCATTTTTATTACTCTAAATAGTTTGTAACAATAACTTTCAAGAACTATAAATTTATATTACATTGTTAGATGAGCTGTATAGGTAAAATATCTTGAACAAGAGTAGAAATGCATGTATAGTATGTTCTAGCAAAAATAACCTTAAATTTGTATCAATATACAAAAATTCACAACAATGTAAAATATTTTAAACTAGTAATTGCTTTTTTGGTTAAAAAGTAGACTCGATAATCTACTTTTTTATCCTATCATTTTATATAAATATATATATTATAACAAAATAACCTCAAATTTGTATCAATATACAAAAATCCAAGCCAATGTAAAATATTTAAAACTAGTAGTTGCTTTTTAAAAGTAGATTCAATAATCTACCTTTTTATCCTATTTATATCTCCCCCTTTTTCTTTTTAGAGTGAGATCCCTGAATCTAATTTCCTTTGTTCAGCTTTTTTCCTGACCATTACCAATAACAACTTGTAAGCAACCACCCTAAATGATGTCAATATATCCATAACCCACTAAACAACCAAAAACCTCCCACCCCACCTCTTGGGAATATGGGCATTGTGTCCTTTAAATTACTTCCTGTTGTCTGGGTGCAATAGCATCTTCAGGGGAACCTGAAAAAAACTGGGGTAATTGTCAAGTCCTAGGAGAGCCAGCTGAATCATTTGTTGTCTAGTCTCTGTGTAATGGGAAAGTTTGGCTCCAAACCTGGTTAGAGTAGTCTATAAGACTGGATCATCGGAGCCTGCTACCTTGAAATTGTCCTGAGCAGTTTGTAGTTCAAAGTCAAACTCTGGGTGGTGTTTGTCAGCTTAGTGACATTACCATAGTCCAGATGGAATCATCTTTGTGGGATCCCATGCTCCTTTTGGAGTCTTCAAAGGTCACTGTTAGGAAAGTTTATCATTCACTGTAGAAAACTTAAACATCACTAATATCAAAACATAAAGTTTAAATTTTAAGGTAGTACTATACCAAAAGAAAAGTTTTAAAGAGTCAAAATAAATTTGAGAAGTAATAGGTTTATTAAAATAATAGTCCCTCAATTTTGGTTTTCTTCTATCTCATATCAGGTGGCTCTTCTGATATGAATCAGGGACTCTGAAATTTCTTTTAACAACATACTTGGGTTTAGGGAAGGAGAGAGCCACACTCCAACTCCAAAGCCAGCTTTAATTTTTAATTGAACCGGGACTACAAAACAATCATTTGCATTATGTGTTGGTAAAGAACAGCAGAAACAAACATTTAGGAAGATTTTATGAAATTTTATCCCATTGGGAATATGATATACAAAATTATTCTTTTTCTTGGGACATTTTCTCTGGATGATTCATCCTTTTTCTTCAGATGTCTCATTTGTCCAGTTGTCTTCATATTACTTAGCTGGATGCCTTCATTCTCCTTGAAAGACATAAACAAAACCCTGCCCTAAGCCTAACTTTGGGGAGTTTCTTTTTTGGCAAGTTATATCTGATCAAACAAAAAACATTTGTTAGTCTTATAAGTTAAGTTTAGATTGAATGGTCATGCTGGTTGATGAAATATCACCTGTTCTAATCAAAAGGTCTCTCTTGTTCAAATATCTATCAATTTTGAAGGTGTCCACAGCTTTTGTTATTCGGAAATATTAACAGCTGCTGTGCCCTATTTTTGTACAACCTGGATGGTCAGTGACTATTCTTTATAATACCTTTTAATATTTTCCCTAGAAACATATGTAAGATTATATTTGTTTCTGAGATTGGAGAAATGTTAATCTGGATATTCCATTGCTGTAACAAATCATGTTCCCATAAATTCACAGCTATATTAGTCACATATGGCTTTTATTTTCCTCTCTGTCCTTCTGGCCTTATATGTTCAACCTATCTCATTCTTTGTTTTTACCTGAGATAAAGTTCCAATCCTTAAAAGATGAGCACTTACCTCCTGAAGAGGCCATTTTGGATGTCAAGATTTTGGAGCAATTATTGCTACATCTGCTCCTGTGTCTACAAGACATTCAATTACAATGTCACTTATTTGTACCTTTAGCTTTGGTGTTTGATCATTTATAGAAGATTGCCAAAATATTTGCTTTATGGTTTCTCCTGAAAATTTTGTTTCATCTTCTAAAGCTCTTCTATCATCCAGAACAGTATTTTTTTTTTAACAATAGGCATTAGGTCCTTTAATTGATCTGTGAAGGAGTTTCCTCAATGTTGTCTGGGAATGACATGTAGGCCTGTGAGAAGAATCCCCCAAGGCATTTCCCGGCTGCAGTAGGTTACCCTGTCTGTCCCTTGATCTGCATTCATTGATCCAATGTTAGCCTTTGCCATACCTTTTGCATACTCCAGAAGAGTGGGCTTTATGTTTGGATTATTCCAAGAAAAAAAACATTGTTTCTAGGAATGCCCTATCTACAATCCATGTTTAGGTGACCTTGTTTGCCACAGTAAAAACACTTGATATTTTGATTTTTTTTCAAGCCTCTGAAAATTGCCTCTCCTATCTAAGCATCATCATGTTTATGAGATTGAATATTGACTGTATCTCACATCCATTTCTCTATGGGTGATGATCTTGCTTTTAAAAACCTAATTACCCTTTTGCATTATGAATTAGCATTTTGAAAAGCCAAGTATTCAATTATTATTTATCTAGCTTCTGAATTTGGTATCATTCTGTTTACAGCTAAAGTCAATCTTTATAAAAAAAAAAATCAGTGAAAGTTTCTTTTGGGCCTTGTATAGCTTTAGCAAATGACTCAGTTCTCTTTCTGACTTCTTCAATTCTGTCCCAAGCATTCAAATCTGCTACACAGCACAGAGTCAGGGTGTGGTCATCATATAGAGACTATCTTTGTTCATCAGCATAATCCCCCTCTCCAATAAGTTGTTCTTGAGAGATTTCAATGGTCTTAGCCTCATCTTTCCATCAGATCCTCCACCTCAATTGAGTACCAGTCCCCAATACTGCTGTAACTGAGTCTTTCCAGTCTTGTGGGGCAATTTCTGTTAATAGTTACCATAAATTTAACATCTTCTTTACAAAAGGTGAAGACTATCACTTCCTTAAATCTCCCCAAATCTAATGTTTCCAAGGGAATCAATTTAGCTTTTACACAGACTTGGGGATATCTGTCATTTGGCAGTTCCTGTAAAGTGACTGGATAAATTAAGGTTGGTTGTTTGAAAACCTTGAGCTGTTCCTCTCTAATTTTATAATGTTATGGTAAGGTTGGTTTTCCTTTAAATTCCTGTCTGAGTCTGAATATCTCTATAATCTATTTTAGTAAGTTTTTCTGAAGCCTATATCTTGGCACTCATATCAACCAACTATTTTAAAGATAAACCAAGAATTATCAAACTGACAATAAAGATTGTCAAAATGATAATTAGCATTATGTCAGTCCCAGTTTAGTTGATTATTTCTTTATTTAATTGTTCCATTTTTAATCCATGCACTAAATTACACTATATAATCCACTGCATGAATCATACAGAGACATAACTCTCTCTAGTGTAATAGTGTTTCCAATTTTTTGGTGGGTGGCTAAGTCTCTGTGGTCCACTATGAGTCCAGGTTAGTTGATGGAAAACCAGTCTCTCTTTTTAACTAATTCTCCTCTTTAAGAATTACTGAAAGAAAGAGAGAAAGAAAGAGAGAAAGAGATAAATGCACCCACTTCCAGATTCATCCAAATCACCAAAGAAAAAAAAGAAAGAAAGAAACCAAAATGAGATCAATAATCTAACAAATGAGAAGATTGAAACAATAATAAAATGTCTTGCAACTAATAAAAGTCCAGGCCCAGATGGATTCACAGCAGAATCTCACCATATTTTCAAAGATTTACAGTTATTCCTTCTTAAATTACACACACACACACACACACACACACACACACACACAACAACAACAACAACAAAGAAGCCCTTTCAAACCCCTTCTGTGAAGCCAGTAGTATTCCAATACTAAAAAGACACAAAATATAAAACTGCAGAAAAATAATACAAATACATTAAATAATGAGTAAATTTTTTATATACCAATAACAAGCACCATGAGAAAGATATCATGGGAGCACTCCCATTCACAATAGCCTCACGAAAACACATCTAGGAATAAGCCTAAACAAGATGTCAAAGAAGCCTTGTTAATGAGAACGTTAAGATACCAAAGAAAGAAATTGAGCAAGACACTAGATTTAATGATCACTCTCATCTTGGATTAAAAGAATTCAGTACTATAAGAAGTGGCTATTACCAAAAGCAATCTAGAGATTCGGTGCAATTCCAGCTGAAATTCCATTGGTATTCCTCACAGAAATGGGGAAAAAATCTTAAGATTTATATAGAAGTTTAAAGGACCCAAGACAGCCAAAGCAATCCCAAGTAAAAAGAATAATGCTGGGTCTACCACCATACACGATTCCAAGTTATGCTGCAGAGCCATAGTAATAAAGTCAGCATGGTACTGGCACAAAAGAAAATTCATAGATCAGTGAAATGGGACAGAGAACCTAGTTATAAACCATATGCTTTTCAACAAAGACATCAAGGATACCCATTGGTGACACAAAGGTTATGGGGGTAAACAACCACTTTTGATTGGATTTGAGGCCTGATCCATAGGTGGCAATTAATGATCAGTACTGTAAACCTGTCCAAAAGTCCATGGCTTGGGAAGTCACAGGTCCTAGAGAGAAAGATATTAGTGGGGATTACCATGGAGTGTGTTTTTCCTTCAGAGGTACTAGGTAGTGACACTTGCATAAGACCGACATTATCTTCAGGTTTTCCAGAAAGCCTACAAACTACCTTTGTTGCTTCATTTTCCATGGGGCTGTCTTCCAGTATATACTTTCACTCCATCAACATATCCTCACCTGTGTCCTTAGGGGGAAGTCGCTGAGGTGCAAATTCTCCATCAAGTATCTTCATTTCTGGGTCTGGAGAAACATTCTGCAGATGAGAAGGTGGATTAGTTTGCTTAGTTAATTAGCAGACATTAATTAGCAGACATTCCGTTGTTGTTTTTACTTTGGTGTACTTGTGTTCAAAATGACTCAATCCTTAAGAATCAATGGGTATGGATATAGTAGAAACAAATCACTACCTAACAGTTAAATATATCTGTATATATGTAGCTATTCACAGGAGGCTCCCATTGAGAAGTGAGAATAATTTATATTAGCCTAGAATAAGAGCAAAACACAAACCAACAAACATAACTTAGTTTGGATTGGAATGAACACACCTAAGTATACACTGAGTTTTCCAAAAATTAATTAGATGATTTTTAATACAGCAAAGCAACCCTTGCATTAAAGTATTTTACCCCACTCTATCTGAAATGTTGAAAACTGACTTAAAACATTTCAGACAATTAGAACTGCAAGGCAAAAGTAGCTCTATGAACTTGGCAGGAGTCCTTAAACTGAAACCACATATTTAAGGCACCAGGAAGGAACGCCTCTTCCTCAGATCTAACCCACTGGCCACCATTATCATGGTGTTCATAACTTAGACCATCTACTTAGTGTCTCAAAGTTGATCACACCTTCATCTTATCAGGAAATTGTACAAATGAAAGCAGAAAGGCTATTCAGGAAAAGAAATTGGCCTTGAGTCTAAAGAGAGTTCTAAAAATAAAAAATGCCTTGAAGTTACTGCAGTTTAAAATAGTTTGTGTTTATCAAATGTTTCTGTGCTCAAGGTTTTTTTTTTAAAAAAAAATCTAAAGTAAGAAAATCTTTTATTTAAATCTTTGTTGGCAATTTGAGATGATGTCAAATTTGATTTTAGATGTGAAAATCAAACAAAAATATGTCTTTTATATTCACTTACATTTTTAAGATTGATATTTAAAAATTGTGTGTGGGGGTATATGTAAATGAGAACAAGCGCCTGTGGAGCCCTGAGGTGTTGCCTTCCCTAAACCTGGAGTTCCAGGCAGATGTGAGTCACCTGACATGGGTGCTGGAAGCAGAACCTGGGTCCTCGGCAAGGACAGTGTGACTCTTTCCCTGTGAGCCATCACTCCAGCTCCTCACTTCACGGTTTTAAATCTCTTAACCACATTCTAAAACTTCCTTCTTCAGTCAGCAAGGACTGAGGAAAACATGCCTGCCAACAGACAGGCCGTTCACTTGGTCTTTACCTGAGGTATCATTGGCTCAGAAAGCATGTTTTTGTTTCTTTTCTTATTAACAGTACTGAGACCTATCTCCCTGCTAAGTTCTCCCTTGACCAAAAGTTACTCAATTTGATCACATACAGTAGCTAATATTAATTTTTAAATCAAACTGAATTAGGCTTTAAAGAAAAAAAACCTTTTGATTTGATTTCTAACATTATTAAAGTCACAGTTAGTAATGGTTTCTTTAGTTGTGATGGTTATGTCTAAACTGCCCCTTCTCTCCTAATGCTGAATGAAGTTAGCTGCTTCAAGGAAAATAGCTAGTTGTAGTAGAGACTAGGAACTAGTGTAAGGTCTGCAAAAAGAGCTGTCTCTTCTGCTTGCTTTATGCCTTCTGAATAGTGTTTAGAACAGAAAAGAGGGCTGTTACATTTCTAGTTGCTCTAACAAAAATATGACAGAAATTACTTGAGGTAGGAAGGCTCATGGCTGCAGAGAACTTCAGTCAGTTACAGTGGAGAAGGCAAACACCATGGTGTGGTCTGTGGCAGTGGTCTGTTGCTTCTCACAAGCCCTTAGACCAGGAAGCAGACCACTCCGAACTAGGACTTCTGCTAGCCAGGCCATATAAAAAATGGTTAAAAAATCTCCCCAAACAGGAACGAAGTATTCAAGTGACACATGAGCCTGTCTGTCTGTCTGTCTGTCTCTGTCTCTCTGTGTGTTTGTCTGTGTTTGTTTTAATGCTATAATGTTTTTAGTCAAAATGTAAATCAGAGACCTAGCAAGGTGACTAAATGGATAAAGGCACTTGCCAGCAAGACTGACAACCTGGATTTGTTCCCTAAGACTGACTTGGTGGGAGGAGAGAACTGTCACTCATAAATTATCCTTTGATCTCGACATTTACTCGATGGCACACATGTGCGTTGCCTTCCCACATTCTTTGAAATAAATTGAAACCGGGCTCTCCTTGTACTCACAGAGATCTGCCTGCCTATCTCTGGAGTGCTTGGATTCAAGGTGTGTGCCACCATGCCGAGCCTCCTACAGCTGTTCTTACTGTCTGTATAGTCTCTGGATTTCAGTGTGTAAAACTGGCAGGCTGGTTATGCCTGGGCTCCAGGAAGTTAGCAAACCTCCCAAGACAGGCTACTTATTTCCTCTATGGTATCTTGGCTTATACTCTAGTCATTTGCATATTAAACATGTTCTTTCTGTGAACTGGGGAGATGGCTCCACAGTTGAGAAACTTGCTGCTCTTACAGAGGACCTGGGTTCAATTCACAGCACCCTGTGGTAGCTCATAATAATCTGTAAGTCCAGTTGCAGGGGATCCAATGCCCTCTTCTGACCTCTGTGGGCAGCAGGCATGTACATATTGCACAGACAGAATGCAAGTAAATAATTCATACTCATAAGAGATAAATAAATTTAAAACACACAAATAATGTTGGTTATTTTCATGTTGACTGTAACTACTCCAGGATTCTTTATTATTTAGCCTCTGTATTTTGAGTTCTTCTATATTTTAATGTCTGTTCAAAGCATGTTCATTTGATTTTTTATTCCCATAATCTAACTTATTTTCATTTACACTTTAGAAGGGTGTTCCCGGGAGTAAGGGCGTGAAGGAGGAGCAGGATATGTTCCAGCTGGGTCCCTCTTTTCTGACACCATCTGCAATACTACAGACATAGGCATGTATGCACATATTTCCCCAACAAGCAAATATGTAACTTTCAAATTATCTGGAATTACCTTTAGGGGTGTTTGTGCTTTAGAGGTATTAGATAGAGGCTCTCCCTCTCTTTTAACCTGTTCCAGCTTTCTCTGATATAAATATGTGATGTAGCTTCATCAAGAAACAGACATTGTTTTTTTGTCCACAGAGATACATTCACAGTCATTTATCTTCATTTCTGGGTCTTTAGATATTTTCTACAATGGAAGGGTAGAAGATTAATTTTCTTGGTTAGGTCCTGAAACTAAATTGCTTTGTTTTGAGGTGCATATTTTCAAAAATACTTTATTCTTTTACATTCATGGAAGCATTGACACATAAAAAGTAGAGACTAATATTTAACAATAAAATATCTTCAAATATGCTTATCTACCTCACAAATTACTACAATATCATTAAAAAGTAAAAAAAAAAAATTGTGCTAGCCTAGAATAAGAGTAAATAATGAACTAAGAATCTTGGCCTTTCAATTGTAGTTTGGACTAAAATTAATTCAGTGTGTTTTAAAATTTCTAAATCCTGTATAAGGTGGTTATTAATATTACCACCCCCCTCATTAGTCTTTCTCTTCTTCCAAGGTTGGAAAGTAAACATGCACATTATTTTCCATTTAGATTTTTCCTTTAAAAATAAGCACTGATTTAATTACTAGTGTCATCCATGACATAGTACCTATGAAGCTGCTCTATAGAAATCCATTTGTTCATTTATTCACATTCATAAGTCATTAAAATGCAACTTATAATTTATATAAACCCTCACTCTAGGGCTCCAGGTTACACACAAACAGGTTTGCTAATCTCCAGCAGCTCATGATGGTGAAGTGGCTTTAATGTGAATATGTATGTATCTAATTAAAAGCCTTTCAGTGTTTCAAATGTCAGAATGCTGCATAAGTGGTATAAATGTATACTACTTTAAATGAAAAACAAAAAATCAGAAATTAAAATGTTACTATATGGTAACTGAATCACTTCCAGAACTGATGACAAATTTGGGAGAAAAACACATATTGTTTAACTAGATGAAGAATTTTAAAAAATATTCTTTGTGGAATAAAATGGAAAACACGGTGCAAACTCTTCACAATGCAAATTTTGATGACGAGATTGCATATGTCAAGTTTTCACAATTTCTTGTTAGTCTAAACATAGAAGCGAAGACAGAAATACAGGAGATGCTCTCATATATGATAATGAAACAGAAGTGTCCAAGGGAAGAGAAAACCTACATACATTTCTGCTAAAAGTGAAGGCACTTGGGAGATTGCTGGATCACTGAAATAATTAACTGACCCATTAAAATGTATTTAGGTGTATTATTACAGTCATGTTTTAAAATCACTCTAACATGTATTTCTTTCTGAAAACAAGCCTTGGTCAAACATCTTCTATTATGGAAGAAATGTACTCAATCTTCCACTCCCTTTGTGCTTCCAGCCCATTCTCTTATTTGGCCACCACTGTCTTCAAGGACTTATTGTTCACTTGGAATTTATCAAAAGGAAGTTTCACATATACAAAATGGTTTTCTCTAAGTTGTGTATAAAACTGTGATATGTAGACCGCTGCTACATTTTAACAAAATTCATTAAAACATGAATTTCCCAAAGGAGCATTTTTACCATGGTATCAAAGCTATTGTCACTGTCCTTCATTGCAGGCCCAAGAACATCAGGATAGGATTTTTTCAGAGAGCATTTAGAATAAAAACATGCAGTAATGGATGGGTTTAGTCATTTAAGCAACTCTGGTGAAAGATCCATTACTTATATATTAAATGACATTTCTGCACTTACGCAATTCAAAGTCAACCAGTGTTTTAAAAGTTTTGGTTGTCTTTGTGAGCTTAAACTTATGTCAAGCCATAGAACACAGAATCAAGACTCACTCATAGTTCTATTTTTTTTAAAAAAAGTCAGTGGCTTAGTAGTAAATAAGTGTGGTTGCTGTGTGCCCACTCACAACAACCCGAATTTGAATCCTCAACATACACATGAAAAACTGGGCATGTACTCGTAACCCCAGTACTGTGGATAGCAGAGACAGGGGATCATGGGGGCTTATCAACAGCAAGTCTAGCTCCATGTTCAGTGAGTGATCTTACATCAAGTGGACACAGCAAAGAGTGAGAGAACAAGACACCAATATCCTCTCCTTACCCCTGAGCCTTCACACACACACACACACACACACACACACACACACACACACACACACGAAGAGAGAGAGAGAGATCAACAGCTAATGTATTGACTTTTGCCTGTCCAAATTGCTTATCTTAAAGTTTGCATTGATAATTCCCCTAACAACTATATACATTTGCTACCTGAACTGAAATAAATCTATGGCTAAAACAAGGCAGATTGGCTATATATTCTCCAATGTCTAACTCTGGTTGAAGACTAAGCACTTTTTGCCCTGTCCATTGTATACACCTGGGTAAACATTAATTACTTTATTTATGTAAATTGACAAGGAACATCGGGTACCAAAAGCATATCTGCTACAGGGGCCCCTTTAAGGGTTTCAAATTACCTTAACATCTGTGTCTGTGTACGTGTGTTTGCAGTTTGCATAAATGTGTAAATAACATGTGCTAGGCTGTGTGTGTGTGTGTGTGTGTGTGTGTGTGTGTATATGTGTGTGTGTGTGTGTGTGTGTGTGTGTGTGTGTGTGTGTGTGTGCGTGTGCGTGTGTGTGTGTGTGTGTGTGTGTGTGTGTGTAGGACAATGGGCATCAGTTTCCTTTTCTTTGGGTTCCATCCACCATTCTCTTTTCAGAAAGGATATCCCACTGGGACAGGTCAATCAATTCCACTAGGTGGGTTTTCAGCAAGCTGTAGGGATAACCATATCTCTGCCTTAACATTGATGTATGGATGAGCATGTACAATCATGCCTGGACTTTTATTTGTGTTCTGGGATCAACACAGTACCTCGTGTTTATAGAAACTGCACTTCATTAACGAAGCTATATCCCTAGCCCTAAACCTTCAAAGGACACCCTGACATATGTCAGGTCCTCCATTTATGCATTAAAACAATAGCATTTTCAGGACTCTCCTCAATTTATGGTTTTAATATGCTTTTGTGATAATCTTAGTATCTATAAACCTGAATTTTACTGTTATCATTGTCAAAGCTGTCATATGCCCCATTATTTTCATAACTTTTCTAAAAACCCTCTCTGCAGCCCAAACTAATGGCCTCCAAGCTCCACTTTCCACTCATTCCCACCCTCATTTACCAGATTAAATTGCTACTCCACACTTATCCCCTTCCATGGCCTTACTACCTGCGTTCTCAAATTCTATTACTAAATACTCATGTACCTGTGGATAAATAAGGAGAATGGGAGCTTTACAACTAAAGTGCTAGAGTGCAAAACTCATTTCTGACATTTGCTATGTTGACATAAGTTATTTTCATGCGCTTGATCTTCAGGACTCCCAAAAGAACAATCATTTGGGCAGGAAGTTAAACACAAGAAGTACTGACAGGTATTTTGCAACATCTTTAAGAGTCTTTAAAAGCCTGAAATTCTAGATGTTTTTAATCATCTACAGCAGAAAATGAATACTTAGCTCTCAAGAATGAAAAAGAAAATAAAGGGAAAAAAGATGCTTTTTAAAAAAATCGCAAAAGGGGTATAGTTCTATCAACAGAAATCTACTAAAATGTTAGTAAGTGATCAATTAAAAATATCCTCCAAGGCAAAGGTTAGTACTGCATGCCTTTAATCCCAGCATGCAAAAGGCAGAAGAAAGTGGTCTCTTTTGTTGGAGGCCAGCCTGTGGTATATAGTGAGTTTGGAGGCTCCCAGAGATACCTTGTTTTAAAACAAAACAACAACAACAAAAACTCTCTAAGAAAACACTAACAATCACAGACCATGATCTACCTGTTGATACACTTCATTCATCTGTGGAGGTCACCTGATTCTGCTTGTGTAAAAGCTAGGGATATCCACCACCTCTGATTTGCTTTAAAACTTCCACTGATAAAAATGAGACTCTTAAGTCTCCATCTGCAGTGCCCAAAATTATTCACATAGGTTGTTGGGCTATATAACCTAGCTTCTCAGGAAAAGACTACATCAGAGCCAAGTCATATCAATTAGCTTTCTGAATTGATTTGAAGTTATCTTCAAATTCAGACCAGTATACCACATCCCAAATCAATCTGTACAGAAGGGCAAGAGATTCACTGCAGAGCCAGGAGCATGGGCCAAATAATCAAGCTCTCAGGATAGCAGTTGTTTAATTAGTTTTAAAGAGATTATGAAAAGTAGATACTTTAAAAACTGATTATAGTGATTATAAGACAAAGCAAGCATTAAGCACATAGTACTGTGTTTGCCTCAAGGTACTTTCAACAATATTATTTATTTTTGGATTCACCAATTACTTCATGTATTTTTAATTACATACCCAGATAAAGACTTCTGTTCAGTATTGTTATCCACTTCTAAAGGTAAATGAAAAAAAATATTTCATAGAAAATTGTAACTATGAAAATGACAAAATTCATGTTTTGTTTATGCTATTTTCCTTTGAGAACACAAGCAGAGACTGTTTAGAATAAATATTAATTTCTAGGCTATTAATAAATTGAGAACTCTCATTTCCACTTCTCTAGTTGTTTCAAGTTCAATTAAAAGACACACATTTATCAAAAGTTAATACCTACAAATGGACTGCAGTACACAATGACCATATTCTACCTGCATACTCTCAGATTTCCAGAAAGTGTTATTATTCCCAGAGCAAGTACTACACACTAACAGTGTGAAAAACAGAATGAAAGCCTGTCATAATATAATAGCACTGATATCTTTTAATTTCATCTCTTATGGAAAGAAGGTAATTTGTATTCATTTAGAGTATCTACTCCCTAGTGTGATTTTCAGTGACAAGTTAGGAATGAAAGAATCTCTTGTTAAAGTTGATTAAAGCAAAAACACAGGAAAGTGTTCCTTCCACTCTTACAGATTCCAGTCAGACTCAATAGACCAGGATGGTATAATAACTGCTGGTTACTTCTAATAATGTCACTTGTCTCAATCTTCATGGCCAACTACTCTAGAAAATCATCTATAACACGTTTCTACATTCTTATGCTAATTAACAAGCAAAAGGTAAATAACTACATTTACAGCATCAGGCATGACTTCCTCAATGTGCAACTCTCCTCAAATCCAATCCTAAGAGCATTTGGTCACCCCCATGACACTCCTGCCACTATTATACCAGTG
Source organism: Peromyscus leucopus (assembly GCF_004664715.2). Taxonomy (NCBI): domain Eukaryota; kingdom Metazoa; phylum Chordata; class Mammalia; order Rodentia; family Cricetidae; genus Peromyscus; species Peromyscus leucopus. The sequence continues at coordinate 99,035,537 of NC_051070.1, forward strand.
GGCACATCTTGCCTGGTAGATAGTTACTTAATTTAATTCAATTAGAAATCATTTTTGTCTAAATATAGTTTTAGGCTTGAAATTCCTTGAAAATAACTTCTTAAACCTCTTCACTGAAGAGTTTTAGAAAACAAAATAAGAAACAATACAACTGCAATTTACATTGTTTTGGCTAACTCATTTTGATTGTAGAGCATCTTATTCTTATTTTCTCAACAGGAGCAACTAGATTAAATGCCCATCAAGGGTCTCATCTGGACTGTTTTGTATGTACACTTTAGCTGTTGGTTTGGGCTCTTTTTCAGGTATTACTTTACTGTGTAATACAAAAAAAATCTTTTAATATTCATATGAAAAGTATTTTGATCACACTTACCCCCTGTCTATCTCTCTGTGTAACTGCTCCCAGATTCAACATGAACCCTTCAAAACCCTCTTGACTTCATATCCTTTTTCACATAAATGTTGGAGTCACATTTATTCTGCCTATATATGCAAAGGTGTGGGGCCAATCTCTGAATTCTTAACACTATTTCACACTGTATCAGTAATGCAAACACAAATTTCCACAATGTGTTTAAAAACTGTAAGTTCTACAATTCCTAAAATTAAGAGAAATACAAAAGGTAAATGGTCTTAAGGAGAGGGAAACTGTTTTAGGAGAATTGACTAAATTAGTGTCGTATCATGGAAAGTCTTGTGCTCAGAAGACTCAGCTCCAAACCCAGAAGCTTTGTTTTCTTACTAAGTCACTTATCTTTGACTCACAAAATCTCTGAAGAATTGGCTTACTTTCTGGCTAGGTTTACAGGTGATTATGAAGACTTAACTAGATAATAGGGTGACTGGACAAAGAAATAAAGCAACAAGAATAACTTAGTATTTTCTTTTTAGTTCTTTTATTTTAACTGTGGAATTCTTTAGGAATTCAAATTAAACTTAACTCATTATTTTTGTAGGGTGTATCCTGGAAATGTTAAAAATGGCCAGGAAAGTATGAGTCTTTGCCTTTGTAATTACCTGTTGTTTTTTCAAAACTTTTAATTAACTTTTGCATACTAATAAAACACTAATCTTTTAACTAAGTCTTTAAGAATATGTTAGCATATTTTTAATGACACAGAACCCTATTAAATTATAAAATTATCTTTTGTTATGGAACCAAAGGATCATGATGAGGATAGAAGATCAGTAAATGTAAGGATTTGGTCTACTGGTCCATATTACTCCTGTTAATTCCCCCAAAAAATCAACATCTGATCTAGCACATTATAAACAGTAATGGGCCTTCAGCTCCACATTTATTTCTACCTGGCATGAAAGACAAATCATGTTTTATGCATAGATGTTGAAGAGTCATGATGGAGCTTGGTTTTCTTAAATTCAAAAGACCTACTTAAGACTCAGATAATTTTTAACTTGTGAGATCCCATTACTTTAGGGGACAACAGTAAATTAGCACCCACCTTGGGGAACTATGACATGAAATCTCTCATGAAACACAAAAAGTTGCTACATAGGATATAAAGTACCTTTTAATATAAATCCAGTGTCCTGGAAGGAAAGTAACACTTGTTGTCTACCTGTAACTCTATCACATAATTTAGAATGACCCAGCTCAGATGTATTTACAAAAGTAAAAATGAAGTAGTCTACAGATAACATCCCATGGAGGTCATAGTTCACATGTGGGCTCCATAGAAGGTTTTAAATAGGTTAGGAAGAGTTAAATTGCAATTGATGTGTGTGTGGCAGCTGGCACTCAGAAGTTCATGTACCTGAGCAGAGGAGTACCATTTTAGAATCAGTAAATAAGCATAAAAACATGTGTAAGTGAATTTAAAAAGAGCAAATTTTCAATGTAAAACTGTAGTCCTTTACCCTGTAGAGACTATGAGGCAGAAGAAGGATTAAAGTGCTGTGGGATAATGCTTTTGTACACTGGTTTAATAAAATGCTGATTGGTCAGTAGACAGGCAGGAAGTATTGGCGGGATAAACAGACAAGGAGAATTTTGGGAAGAGGAAGGCTGAGTCAGGAGATGCCAGCCCACCATCCAGGGAGCAGCATGTAATGGAACACAGGTAAAGGCATAGAAAATGTGGTGACGTATAGGTTAACAGAAATGAGCTGAGTTTAAGTGCAAGAGCTAGTCAATAGTAAGCCTGAGCTAATGGCTGAGCAGTTTTAATTAATATAAACCTCTGTATGTTTACTTGGGTCTGAGCAGCTGTGGACTGGGCAGGACACAGAAAACTTCACTACATTGAAGTGTTTAGCTCAGAGCATACTAAGCAAGTGTCTGTTTCCTACCTTTACATTCTCCAGTCAGTTAATGTATTTTAAATCTACAAAATCTTACCTTGGTGAAGACATCTTTTTTGTTCCGTCATCTGCTTCTAAAGATAAAGGCAAAAAATGACTTACGGCAATGATAAGAAGTATCACACATTAAATTTGCAAGATGAATGTTTTATTAGTATGCATTCTTTTGAGATCATTACCAAGATGAGTCTAAACTGAATTTGTAGGCAATTAATTTGCTAAGAATTCTTGCTTCCATTCTCTGTGTTTTGCAAATATAAGAAGAAAGAAACTAATCAAGCATTAATACCTACAACTAAACTATGCACAGTGAGAGCTTAACAGGACACTCTCAGACTGACAGAAAGTGACAGTGTCTAAAAAATAACCTTGTTGTGTTTGTCTCTGAACCAATGGCACAGGGAGAATTCTGAGGTCCTGTGCTTTGTATGCTTTGTACAGAAACAGAGAAGCTTCAGTTATTTGTTTGAAATTGTTCCTCTTAGAATTAAAATCCTTGACACAAGCAAACTAGATCTATGGTGACTGTCCTTTGTAGCACAATGAAGCAAGCAACAAAAACAGACCATGGATAAAGATATTTGCAGAGCTAAACAACTGTCTCGCCTATCCAGAGGGCCTAGTCCTGTTCCATGGGAGCTCCACAGCTATTGGTCCACAGTTCATGAGACTCCACTAGTTTGACTGGCTGTCTCTGTACATTTCCCCATCGTGATCTCAATGTCCCTTGCTCATAAAATCGCCTCCTCTCTCTCATCAACTGAACTCCTGGAGCTCAGCCTGGGGCCCAACCATGGATCTGTGCATCTGCTTCCACCATAAGAAGGCTTTATGATGACAGTTAGGGTATTCACCAATCTACTTACTGGAGTAGGTCATTTCAGGCCCCTCTCCACTATTGCTAGTAGTCTAAGGTAGGGTCATCCTTGTGAATTCCTGGGAACTTCCCTAGCACCCTGTTTCTCCCTATTCCCATGATGTCTCCATTTATCATGGTATCTCTTTCCTTGCTCTCCCACTCTGTTCCTGTTCCAGCTCAAACCTCCTGTTCCCTTATGTTCTCACCCCCCATCCCTTACCCCTCATTGCCCCCCATTACCCCCAGTTTGCTCATGGAGATCTCATCTATTTCTCCTTCACAGGGTGATCTCTGCATCCCTCTCAGGGTTCTCCATGTTACCTTGCTTCTCTGGAGCTGTGGTTTGTAGTCTGGTTATCATTTGCTTTACATCTAGTACCCACTTATGAGTGAGTACATACTATGTTTGTCCCGAATCTGGGTTACCTCATTCAGGATGATATTTTCTAGTTTCATCCATTTGCCTGCAAATTTCATGATGTCATTGTTTTTTTACTGCTGAATAAAATATGTACCATATTTTCTTAATCCATTCTTCATTTGAGGGGAATGTGGGTTGTTTCCAGGTAGAGGCTTCCAGGCAGTGGGATCAGGATCCATCCCTGGTGCATGAGCCGGCTTTTTGGAGCCCAGTGCCTATGGTGGGACACTTTGTGCAGCCTTAGTGCAGCAGAGAGGGGCTCGGACCTGCCTCAATGGAATGTATCAGGCTCTGCTGACTCCCCGTGTGGGGGGAGAGTTGGGGGGAAGCCTAGGGGGTGGGAAGAGGGAGGAAAGGGGGATCTGTGGTTGGTATGTAAAATGAATAGAAAATTTCTTAATAATAATAATAAGATGTTTGCAGAGAATTCCTAGCTGCCATTGCTGCTAAGCTCCAGAGAGGCCAGTGTGCTTGCTCTCCCTGTCCACTTCAGGGAAGATGCTAAGAAGATCCTCAGTTCTAGCTCTGGTCCCTTGCTCATGAGCAGTGTAAGATGCTCAGGATGAGCTTCCATTGTTTCCTATGAAAGGAACTGTGGGAAAGATCCCTTCTGTGGTAGTTGTGCACCTGAGCACCCTGTATCTCTAGTGAGAGAAGAGCAGAGCAGCAGCACTGGGCACAAGGCAGGCAGTTCTGAAGGAGTCCTATATGACATGAAACTCAGATAGTTCTGAAGGAATACTATATGATATCAAATTATTTGTTTTTGCATGTAAACTGTTAATTTAGTTTCACTTTCACTAGAGGACAAAATTCTCTCACAAAACAGGGAAAAATAGTTTGCTTCACTTGACACATGCAAAAACCTCGTGGAAATTCTTGATTTTTCCTATAACAGGAGTAGAATATTTCTTCCACTAAAAAGTGGGCTGAGACTGATTAGTGGTAGAGCATATGCTTTGTGTTCGTTAAATACTCATTACCACTGATAGAAATCCAACAGTATTCATAATGAAATGATACAGAAGGAAGTCACCCAGGTTTCAACAATATTGACTCTTTTCCTATGCACCTCTTATGGGAATAGGATCATGTGGCTTCATCTAGACTCTAGAGTCTAGAGTATTCATTATCTAGTGTGGCTGCCAGTGATAGCTAGGTATAAGAGACGCTGTGATAAGAGTTGCTTAAAGTGTAAACTCTTGAAAGTGTTGCTTCCATTGTTACAGAACCTATGAGATTCAACTGACCAGGATAGTACAGTCAGTTCTGTGTACAAAAGAATGGTGTCATTTTCTCATCCCTTCTCTTCTTGTGACATACTGCTCTGGAAATCACTCTTGTAGAATGTAAACAATGTATCATCATATCCTATGCTAATTAAAAAATAAAAGTAAAAATTGTTTTGGAGATGCAGCTAATAGGGAGAGAGCAGTTGACTAGAATGCTCACAAAGCCCTGTGCTCAGTCCCTAGAAACACTGAGAAAAAACGTATTAATTATTTAGAATTGGGTGAATCTAGTTCAAAATATTGTGTCACAGCATAAACACCTTAACATATGGGATGATTGAGAAAAGATATAACTGAGCATGAAAATACTTTCTAAAGGGACAAAATGTAAAAAGGTGTTGATTACATTATTAAGGGTAAAATTAATATATTAAAATGAATGGTATTGTATCTTTTTGCTACATAACACATTATAGTAACATTGGACTATATAATGATGCTCACATTCAAAATATGATGCATTGTTATAAAACTGAAATGAAAGTTCATTATATAACAAGTGCCATTTGCAATGACAGAGAACACATACAAGGTGGGAGGCAAAAGATCTTTGTGTAATTTATACAAATGAATCACATAGACGTATTAAATAAAAGATCTTTGTGTAATTTATACAAATGAATCACATAGACAAATTAAATAAGCCCAAGTTTTTTTCAGACAACATAGTTTCAGATTTGAAATTTCTCAAGCTTGCATTCAAGATATGTTAAGAAACAAATTTAAACAAGAATACAGCTGTAATTTGCCCTTCTTGATCTGGCTCAAGCCTGTTTTGAGTATAAAGCAACATCTTACTCTTCTCGTGTCACTAGGGTAGACACACTTCCAGTGCACACCCATCCAGCATCTCACCTGCAGTGCACACCCATCCAGCATCTCACCTGCAATGCCCTGTGCATATTCTTCAGCTCTCAATTTGGGCTCTTCTTCAGATATTGTTTCACTGAAATATGGAAGTTTTTTTAACACTCATGTGAAAAATCATTTATTAAATATTCTGAGTTCTTATTATGATTTCCTAATGTACCTTACATTAGAAGTTCTCAAAAAATAAATTTGTGTTCCAAGAGTTGTTTATGATTGGTGACTGCTTTCCTTGAAACTTTTTTCTTATGTTGAAGACTTGGGGAGAGTTTAGCCCCTAATTAAAACAACAACCCACACACACACACACCTAGGGAAAAGGGACATGGTAATACCTCTCCACATGCTGTATTTTGGTGGCTGCAATTATTGATGGTTCTCTATTTACATGCTCATGTAGTTGGTATTCCTATTTCATAAATCCTCCATGCCTTTAGAGCAACACAGCCTTGTCTCTGTCCTGACAGTTTGCTGGCATTTTGTTGAGGCTGATATTCTGTCTGTAAAGGTCGGTTTGGTCAACCATGAAATTGATACGTGCCTCGAGGCATTTCTCTCTAGCAATCTCAGAAGTCACCACATTTCTTTTTTATATTTTTCAAGCTGCATTCTTAGTTACTCATTCATGAATAAGTGCTGAAACCATCACCTAGCTGGTTTTGTGCTCAACAAGCGTTTCTGTGTAACAAGTCCTCACAGCCTGTGCCAAAACTCACAGGAGGACAATACTTTCCCTTAGCTCCAAGCCTTCCTGATGACAGCTAAGAGCTCCAGATTCCAGGAGTTGTGCTTAGCAGATTCCAAGACAACAGCTTCATTTTGTGCTCTTCCACTTTGTGTTTCGAAGCTGCTGAGGATCTGGTAGGCAGGGTTTTGAACCTGCTCATCAGAACCATGTTCAGCAGTGTTGCGGGATATGAGATCAAGGCAGAAATAGGATTTATATTTCTGGATACTATTTAATTTTACAATACCATTCTAAATATCATCCCCAAAGAAAGAAAACATTGGGAGGAACTTTAGGGCAGAATTGTCACACCCTTCTTATACTGTCTGAATTTGCAAGATTTGAAAAAGCATGGACACAGTCAAGAGTTGAGGAATGCAAATTTTTTAATTAAGCACTAGAAAATACTAGGAACAACAAAAACAGGTTTTTGTCTTCTTTGTTTTTCTATGAACACAAGCAAATCAATTTTTTTTAAAAAAAGGTGTCTTGACATACTAACTTTAGAGGAAGGAAACAACACCAGACACTGATAGACAACACCTACAGAATGCTAAGAAATGTCAAAAGAAAAGCAAGAGGTCTGAATTATGGGCCAACCCATCAGGACCTCTCACAGGGTCCAGCCACAGGGACTCAGGTAATGCCATCGCTAGGCCTTCTGAGCCAGTGAGCACAGCAGGGCTGTGAAGGGTCTGAACCATCATCCAGCTCTCCTCAGTATTTGGCCCTTGGAGGCCAGGCAAGTAGGTCTGCTCTAGAGCTGCAATTGATGGGGCTTTGCCGGTGAGCTCTGGAAGGTAGGCTAGGCTTCTGTCGTGCGAGTATGAGGCAGGCACATGCAGCACACCGTTGAGCACCTGCACACTCGTGTGCATGCATGCATCCTTGTTGCTAGGTGACAAAGAGGGATTCTGTTCACACCAAACCACGGACCTGCCCTGGCAGTACGATCCGGTGGCGCGGTGGCGATGATTGTCAGTTTCTAAGCTTTAGAGTGGGGTTTGGGAAGAAGTAGGGGGCAAAAGGGAATGGTGGGGAAGGCAGGACAGGCCTGGGCGGCCCTGGTCCTCTGTCATGCCCATGCTGGCAGATGTCTATTACGATGCTCAGACCCTGAGTGTGTCAGAGCTGGCACACTGATACACCCCTGTCTGTGGGTCTTCTGCCTGGGCTACGGGTGCCTTGATAACCGAAAGAAGGGATGCTCTATCTACCTCATCCTGTCTGTACCTGTGGGGCAGTCCCAGTCAACGTGCGTGATGTGGCTATAGTAGAGCACTTCATCACCTCCCTTGGATGCCATGTGCATAAATATGACAGGAGGAATGGGTAACAGGGCTTGGATGGGGATATGGGCAGGAGGGGCAGGGGCTGTTAGGAACAATTCAAGTCAAGCCAATCAAGAAGAACCACCACCTTCCAGGGTCCTTCCTAAGGGAGGGGAGAGGACAGGGTTGTTTCTGCTTTCACCGAGCCTGTTGTGTTTTCGTCATTAGGCCCTTAAGTATCTGAGACAGGGACACCTTGGAAGGGTTTCAGAATCCTTTTATATTGCCTCTTTTACAGAATTTTATTGGACACTTTAAAGTGATTTAGCTACTGAAACTATATATATTTTGTAGGGAGCCGCCATTCAAAGATGGCGCTGGCTTCCTGGTAGCCTAGCTGTAAACAACTCCATATTTGGCTATGATGCACGAGTATGGTAATTGGCCTTATGTCCTCAGCCTATCCCGTGGCTCCCCGTGCATGCATTCTGGCGGGCCCCAATCACAGTACGGCACGTTTGCCTGATTCCCTATATAAGCAGCTGCAGTTTAGTCCTCGGGGCCCCTCACCTCCCGCTCTCCCTTAACCAAGAGGCGCTCCAATAAAGTGTGTTCTAAGAAGGATCCTTGCATGGTGGTCGTTCTTCCTCGCTGGCCGAGGAGCGCGCCGCAATATTTTATTTTAAAGTATATATTTAAAGAGTTTTTAGATTTATGTATGTGAGTGTTTTGCCTACATGTAATCTCTGTGTACTATGTTCATCAGAAGAGGGTGTTGGATCCCCTGGAACTAGAGTTGTGGATGGGTGTGAACTGTCATATGAGTGATAGGAATTGAACTCAGGTCTATATAAGGAAAACTAGAACTCTTAACTGCCAAACATCATGTCTTTAGCACTAAATTATATATATTGCAGAAAATTGTATCATGAGACCAATTTTCCCCTAAGATATCAACATTGAGACTAAAAAAGTCACCAAAGACAATATTACATCAGTGTGATCCATGTTTGCTTAGGGATCATATGAGGAAATTTTAAAGAGGGAAGATGATTCTGTTCACACACACACACACCACCTTGGTGTACATGCTGTGTGTGCATGGGTACATATGTGAAGGCTAGAGGTTGATGTTGTCTTTATTGTTTTTCATCTCACTAAAAAAGGTATGGTGGTGGTGGTGGTGTGTGTGTGTGTGTGTGTGTGTACATACACACACACACACACACACACACACGCACAGTAAGTCAGAGTAGGAATAAGAGGTCAGAGGTCACAGTAAGAGGTCAGAGGACAACTCTATTTGGCAGTTATGTTCTGCCATTTTGTGGGTTCTGGCTTTTGAACTCAGGCCACCAGGCCTCCCTGCAGGTACTTGCTGAGCCACCATCATGTTCCTTACACCTCAGGTTCTCTCTCTCACTCACAGCCCCACTGTGTTTGACTTGCTGTGTTGGAACTTACTGATTCACCCAGCTGCTTTCAGGCAAGTCACTCTGGGGAGTTTCTCCTGTTTCCATAGTGCCAGAACTAGTTTTTCGAGGTGCCGAGGGTTCTGTAATCCATATCCTCTAGATTACAGGACAAGCATGTTACCAACTGACTATTGCTCTAGCCCCTTTTTTGTTCTTATTTCATATTAGGTTATCAAGTCACCAAGGTCACCTAGCAGTGCATTTCCATGGTCTCCACGCTTCTTTACTCAGCAGTGCATGTCTGTGGGGTTCCTTAGTTTTCTAACTTGGATCTTCATAAAAATAAATGATAAGCCGGGCGGTGGTGGCCCACGCCTTTAATCCCAGCACTCGGGAGGCAGAGGCAGGTGGATCTCTGTGAGTTCAAGGCCAGCCTGGTCTCCAAAACGAGTTCCAGGAAAGGTGCAAAGCTACACAGAGAAACCCTGTCTCGAAAAAACCAAAAATAAATAAATAAATAAATAAATAAATAAATAAATAAATAAATGATAGAAGAATAAATTACTGTTTCAAATTTTTTCTTTTGCTTTATGAATGTTTTCTTTAAACACACTGAATTTTGCAACTGTATTTATTTGTTCTGTCAACCATCTATCCCCCACACATAACTTAGATGTCTACTATACAGCATACACATTCTACTCTCTCAAAATCCTCCCATTCTTAAGTTTTTGTATTTAAAAATTCCCAGTTAAGAATTTCTGAGAGTTCAAACTGCCCTGGATTTTAACATAAACTTTTCTTCCTCTTTTTAAGAAACAAAAAGAAAGTAAGAGACTGTAAAAAATAAGCACACAACTATTCTTTAGTAAAGTTATAACACATGCTATGAAATTTATCACAATTTATAACTATGTCACATTTCATTTAATGTTTGATGATCTTTTAGGCATGGTATTAAACATTAGAAATATTGAGTTTCCTTATATTCTGTATATTTAAATATTAAGAGCCATGCTCATTTGAATCCCTAGTTTCTTTCAACTTTAATCTTCTTTAAAATCAAAGCATGGGAGTGATGATGCCATGGATTATATGCTTATAAAGATATTTCCCCAATTTTTGTATGAGTCCATGGACACATTGACAGCTATAAGGCAATCCAAGATGGTCTGCTTTTGCTAGCAATCTGTGTCTGGATTATCATGGACACTGTGTCTACAACCTTGAAACTAGGCTATGTTGCTGTTAGAAACAGCCAGTATGGAAAGGTTACTTCTGGACATTGAGAAATGGAAAAAAAAGTTCAAAGTATTGATGATTGTTTTGATTTTGTTTTTTGTCATTGCTATTCTAAACCTATTACCCATAGTAGTCTTGAGCTAAAATTTATGTGGATACAAGTGACGTGTAGATTCACCATGAACCTGTAAAGTGTGTCATATTTCATTTAATACAGGGTATAGTGGACTGCATGGTAACCTTTTGTTTTGTATAGTAACAAAATTAAAATACTACCAATTATAGTAGGAAATGTCATGAATTATAAGTGGCATTCCAATGTCAGGGATCCTAAAATGTGAATCAAGAGTAAGGTAGGCACAATGGCACTGGCCTGCAATTCCACCTGTGGGGAGGCTAAGTTAGGAACATTACCAAGTTCAAGGCCAGGCTGGGCAATACAGTTTTTAAAAAAAAAAATGTAAACTTCTTTTAATAAAAAGCAATTGCATCTATAGAGTAGGTAGGATTATTGTACTTACTCTAGTAGACTAATAGCAGAATTCTGCTATTCCTCTTCATTTAAATACCATGTTTGAAAGCAGTAGGAAGAGTAATCATTATCATTATTCACCAAATGCTGAGCTGTCAGGTGCTTAACCACTTGTACTTGCTTTGTGCAGACTCAAACTGGAGCATCACAGTATCACTATGATATAGAAAACAGCTGTAACATTAATGTCCAGGATGACGGAGGCTGCATGCCTTGATTAAGGTAGATATTAGCCAGCAATTTCCCTGTATGGTTTCTGTTGCTGTGATAAAACAATAACCAAAACCAGCTGAGTGAAGCAAATGTTTATTAGGCTTATATTTCTACATCACAGTCCATCACTAAGGGAAACCAGGGCAGGACTCAAATCAGGAATCTGGAGGCAGAAACTAAAACAGAGACCATGGGATACTGCTGTTTTTCCATGTCTTGCTCATCTTGCTTTTCTGTACTACTTAGGACCATATGCTCAGTTGTGCGATCACCCCCATTAATCTGGGCCCCCCACATCAATCTCAATCAAGAAAATGCTCCATAGGCCAATCTGATAGAAGCAATTGTTCAAGTGAGGCTCCCTCTCTTCATGTATCTGGAGCCTGTGTCAAGTTGGCAAAATAAGCAAACAACCCCACATTCCCAACAACAGTCATTCAGAACAGATCTTAATGCTTTGACTATCTAGGTCTGATGGCACACCTCTGAAACCCTAATACTTGGAAAACTTAGGTAAGAAGATTTTGAATTTAAACAAGCCTGAGGTACTTAAGAAGACCCTGTCTCAAAAAAAAGGGGGATAATATGCATAACTTAAACAATTTGTCTCATCTAAGGGTAACTATTCAATACAATTGTAGGAATGTTTATCTTAATTTCCTTGAATTGAAGATCTATTTCTTTGTGCGATACCCACAGGCCACAAAGCAGAGCAACCTGGAATATATTTCCAAATTACTGAACCGTGGTGCTGATCCACACATGACAGATTTCAGTGGGAATACAGCCCTCCACTATGATAATGGAAACAAAGCAATTGCCAGTGAACTGCTTGAGCACAAAGTAGATATTAATGCCAAAATGAATGTAAAGATAATTCAACTGAGTTGGAGAAATGGCTCGGAGGTTAAGAGCACTGGCTGCTCTTCCAGAGGACCAGGGTTCAATTCCCAGCACCCACATGGCAGCTCACAACTGTCTGTAACTCCAGTTCTAGGGAATCTGACATTCTGACACCAATACACATAAAAAAAGTTTAATAAATTATTAAAAAAGATAATTCAACTTCATTCCCAACACACCTCTAGCAGTGACACTCGTATCCACTTTCCACATAGCAAAGCTGAAGCATTCTCACTGAATCTGTTGAAAGTAAAACATTTTTTCTCCAAATATATTTTTCATATTTTTTGTAGTTAATGTAAAACAACAAAGCACCACACATTTTGTCTCAGAATTGGGCTTTATTTTAAAACTCAAAACCATGATGGATTTGGGCCCACACACATATCACCTACACACCAACAATAAAAATACTTTTTAAGATGGATGTTTTTAAAATAAACAGAAATCTATTGGAGTTAAAAAGATATTGTGGTGGTTTGTCTCTCAGAGATAAGGTAGGAATGGACAGTGAGAAGGGATATGGTCAAAGGCATGCTGACAAATTTGGAAATTTAATTACTGAAGAAAAATGCCAAGAAGACATTTTTTATTTAACTTTTTCAAATTTACATGTGCCTAAGAAATACAGTTCAGTCTGGGAGATAATTCTTAGTTTAGGAAAGAAATATTTTTGAAATGCAGACTGAAAAGCTATGCTCCGGAGATACCACCTGAGCTCACCTATTCAACAGGAGCATGTCAAACCTTTGCTACATGATTTGGGGGTTGGGCAATGGAGGTAAAATTCCATGAAGTTAAGAAGCTGGGAGCCAGTGAGTGTTTAGGGAGAGTTCTGGAGAGTAGTGGTGTTCTCTAGAGGGACAGTGTTGGACAGGGGTAAGGTGTGACAGCTGCATGGGAGAAAGTGCAGCATATGGTGAAGGAAAATCTAGCCTTTGCCACTCTTTACAACGTGTATTTATGTTCACAGCATCCATGAAAAATTTTCAGTTGAGAAACATGCTTTGTAAAACACCATTTTCCCTTGCGGTATTTGAAAAGAAAAAGCAGATGGCAGAGTTTTTAAAAGAGAAGTGTGCAAATGTGTGTGTGGTGGTTGAGCAGAATAGGTACAATTTCTTCTTTTTTGTAATCTTAGAGCTGTTCTTGAGGGTGACAATTGCTTAAGTCGGGAATACTAAATTGATAGGGGGAAGGTTGGCTTAAATTTGGAGGGACTTGGTAAGAAGCTTTAGCACACATGAATTGTTTCCTGAGAAAAGGAATGTTCAGAGCACAACAGAAGAACAGTATGTACCAGGATTCAGCCCCCCTTTTAATAACTGAGTTTGTTATCCATAATCTGACTTTATTGGTGATTTTATGTTAATTAAGGCAACTTCACATTAATGTTGTTTGTTTCAAAAAGTATCAACTTCATTTTCATTGACAACACAGTTTATAATCACCTTTAGTATTTCCATTCTTTAAAGTGCTATATTCAAGATTAATAGGTTTAAAAAATCATGCTGTCTTTTCAATCACTCATTGCTTTGAGTGGTTTTTGAATAATCAAATATATTAAGCTATCCATCATGATGATTAATGCTATTATAAGTTGATATTCTTTTGTTCATGTCCTCTCTGAATTGTTTTGATGCTACATTAGTCAGCTGTACACCCAGACTCCTGAAACAGCTAAAATGGTTACAGACAGCTATCCATGGTGAGAACAAGGAACTAAGACTCAAGTCCCTTGGCTTTGCTGGGGATCCCATTAGCAATGGCTTTTGGACATAATTCTGTAAAGGAGGTTCACAAAACAGGGGTGAAGTCCAACATGGAAGCAAGGAAAACAGAGCTATTGCATCAGAGTTCACCAACTACAAACCCCAGGAGTCTAGAGCTTAGCCATAGCCCAGAAAAAAATGAAGTTAGAGCAACTGTGCTCCCCTCTCATGAGTTTTGGAACAGGCTGTCATTCAACATCAGAAGGTAATGGTGCCAAAAATATGCTGGCTTGTGAGAGTGCTGGCAGAGCAATGCTTAAAGGCAAGGGTTGATTTCCCATTCCACCAAGAATGTCTCTTGGGACGCGGGGGGGGGGGGGGGGGGGGGCATTGGACTCAGGCTTAAATGTTGAAGCACAAATTAAAAGTTATTTGTAAATAAATGCCCAATGTAAGTTATGCTAGGGATGTAAAAATAAGGAACTCAGCATATTTGACAAATATTTTTCATATGAATATTAAAATAATTATCAGTTTCTACCTACATCACAGTGAAGCTTCATTTGAGGAAGAGTCATTGTGCAATGCAAAGATAAGAAGCTGATACTTCTGAGACAGAAATTATCATGTGTTTTCAATGCTTGCTATGCCTTAAAGTCATCAGGATTGAAGACTATGTATGCTCTATAACCTAGCTTTCACTCCTTAAGTAACTGTACTGAGAGAGCTTGACTAATTGACCATGATCCTGCAATTAACCTTTGCTTCCCACTGCATCTTTTGTCCCTCTGTCCAGATTGACTGGGTGCAATTCTACTTAATATCAGCTTAGAATGCTAGATTTAGTTGTACCATTTGAAAGAAACCAAGGTTATATTACCCAATAGCTTGTCTGAATATTGTTTTCAGTTGCAGCTGTAACCAATGCCTTGTTTTGATCATTAAAGGTTTTAAGGCAGCTAAGACTCAGCTCTGAGCAGATCTTCACAGATTTTACTTAAGCAAAATCTGGCAAATCCTATAGAGGAGTGTCTATGATGGGTGAAGAATAGTTGTTAGCATCTACTTAGAGGGCTTTTTTGTTTTTGTTTTTGTTTTTTGTTTTTCGAGACAGGGTTTCTCTGTGTAGCTTTACGCCTTTCCTGGAACTCACTTGGTAGCCCAGGCTGGCCTCGAACTCGCAGAGATCCGCCTGGCTCTGCCTCCCGAGTGCTGGGATTAAAGGTGTGCACCACCACCGCCTGGCTACCCCAGGTTTTTTTTATCCCCATTTCTAGCTTGCTTTTTCATTTTATAAATACACTGCTTTTTAAAATTTTATCTTTTTAATGTTTATCTTTTCTCCTGAGATTTTTTCCATTTCTAAGAGCTAAGTGTTCATTTTCTTCTGAAGACAGATGGAAGAATCTAGAATTTTAGGATTTTAAGGACTCTTAGAGACTTATACCTGAAGTTCAAATACACTAAAGTAACTTATATGGATACAGTAAAAGGCAGAAACGAGTTTTTTTCACTCATTCTCCTTAATTGCAAGGCTAGTAGTCTCCTTACTAATCCACCAGTATGCAAGTGTCTAATAGTAAGATTAGAGTGCATACAGTGAAGCCATGAAATAGAGTAAGAAGTGTGGGATTAGCAAGGTAGTGACATAGAGCAAGATGGGCATGAGCTACCAGTGCAAGGTGGAGCCTGAAGAGGAACAACAGTGGTGTGTGCAGAAGTGAGCATTTTAGAAAAGTGATGATAATATCACCATTGTGTGACAAGTTTAACAGAGATAATATTAAAATTCAGATTTAAAGGTATTAAAATTATTTCAGAAAGCAGAGTTAGAGATGGGGCTCTGTGGATAAAGTTCTGCTAAACAAGTTCAAATCCATGGAACCAGCATAAAAGATGGGTATTGCTAACTGCATTTGTAATTCCTGTCCAGTAGAAGGTGGAGGAGACAGGAGGCTATCATGAGCTCTTCAGCCAGCATGCCATCTAACCTGTAAGTCCTGGGTTTAATGCAAGGCTTTGTGCAGAAAAAACAGGTGGGACCCGTGAGTAACTCAGAGGGTGATCACACTTGCCATTGAGAGTTTGATGTGCTTTAGGCAATTTTGCAATGATCATCAGTTATGGACTTTATGAGCCATCAACCAAGCAAAATGATAAGCCAGATAATGCAGCTGGATACTGCACTGCAGTACTCCTGCTCTTTGACTGTGGGTGTCACTAAATCAAGGCATCATAGATCCTTGGCTTGTGTTGGACCATGGATTTACATATACAACTACTATATCAGAAATCTTATAACCTCTGCCCCTAAGGATCCCAGTATTGGCTATTTCTTTTCAAATATACAGTCTATATACATGGGTAACAAATATGGTTTCCTAATTATCAGTTTGAATCTTGAAATGTCTAAGTAGGCAGAAAATTACCTTACCTTGGTAGCTGTCCTCGATACCATCATCCTAGAATTACCCAGAACTTTCAGATTATGTAGTCCAAGATAGACAACTTTCTTCCACATTTCAGATGGAGCTTGCTTTCTTCCTTTTTTTTTTTGACACACGGTTTCTCTGTGTAGTTTTGGTGCCTGTCCTGGCACTCTGTAGACCAGGCTGGCCTTGACCTCAGAGATCCCCCTGGCTCTGCCTCCCGAGTGCTGGAATTAAATGCATGTGCCATCATTGCTCAGCCTCAGATGGAGCTTTCAAAGTAGAAATATGAGCAGTTAGTTTCTTTTTGCAGATATTGGTGCTTCAGTATTATAAAATTTACCTTATTCTGGTAATGTTCAGCTATAAACCAGATTGTTCTTATAGAGCCATATGCTACAGATAATGGAATAAATTTTGAGGCTCAAAAGGTTTTTTTTTGTTCACATGTATATATTATGTTTAGCCATTATTTCCAAAGTAACAGATTTCTGCTTGAAGATGAACTTTCTAGTGTTAGCCATTCTCATTGATAACAAATTCACTTTCCCTACTTATTCAAAACCTTACTTCTTTTAACACTTACATATATGAATGTGTGTGTAGGTGTTTGACCCCAAGAATGTGGTATCTGAGGAGGCCAGTATACAGCATCATATCTTCTGAAGTTATAGATGTTAATGAGCTGCCAGATATGGTGCTGGGAACCGAACTGGGAACCAAACTTTGGTCCTCTGAAGGAGCAGCAAGCTGTTTTTACCACTGAACCATCTCTCCAACATCATATTCAAAACCTTCTATGGAGTTCATATATGAGCCTGATCTACATATAGAATTACCAACCCTAAGCATTTCCTTGTCTTTTCTGGCACAATACATGTGTTGAGATCATTCTTGGTCATCGGGTTATAGAAAAACACCAGAGTTGTTTTCTTCTTTCATACCAGATCTTTATAAGAAAGCCCTTTGTATCTTGTACAGTCAATGCATTGCTGATATGGTGGTAGATCCCATACTGCTCTTCCCTCAAATGGGTGCAAATTTTACACTTCCATCATACTCAGTCTGCTTAGCACAATAGTGAATTCTCTGAAACCAAGTATTTTCTTTGGATTTAAGAGTCAAAGCATGTCATGACTCTCCATCATCTATGTTTAAAAGAATTTTATCTTTCAGGTCAACCAGTAATAAACAAAGAGTTGAATGGACCTTCCTTTTTATGATGTGCAGGCTCAGACAAATTGGTGAAGTCAAAAATTATGAATAATAAAAAAGCAGTGTCATTATATGTACTAGTTTTGAATCCTCATTGATTGATGAGTTACAAAGTCAAAAAACAATTATGTTACATAAAATAACAGGACAATGTATAAGTATTCCTGTATAACATATTATTTAATATCTGAATTACTGCAAATTACATAACCCAAAAAATATAACAAATAATACTCAAAGAGGAGACACTATTTTTGATTAAACAAAACAAGAGACTTGGGAAACTGAACCACAGCAATGGGGGGTTAATGCAGGCAAGCACACACCTGTCCTTCTGGAGGGGATGGCCTGCAGTTCATCAAAAGATGAAAAGTATGGATTGGGACTATGGATAAGGAGGTGGGGTGGAGGGGGTGAAGAAAAGCTGTGTCAGTAAAAGGGTGGGTGGAAACTTAACAGAGGGTAAAGAGTTTTCAGAAGATAGTATAACTGTTCTAATGAAGGAAGAGAGCCTTGTCCTGAACTGGGCAAATCCACAGGTTTTCTGAATTATATCCTGGCAGAGGGTTGTTGGTTTGAGGGACAGGTTTAAGGGTCAGGATATCCTCTGAAGTGAATGAATATAGGGTAAGGGAGAAATCTGTAAGTGGGACCTATCTGTTCTTAGAAATCGGGAAGCTTGAAAATGAACAGGGAATATACCACTGCATTGGGTTGGGACCTGTCAGCAGGAAAGACAGATGGGGAAGGATGTGTTGGCAGTACATTGGGGCTTGTGGAGGAAGAGTCAGTCTGTGGGAGCCCGCTGAGGTCCCTTGACAGCCTAACAGTTCCTTGATTGGAGTGGTCTCAGCTGAAGAGGATGACAATTTGGAGGGACATGACTGTGTTATTGGATTGGGTCTTTGTACCTAGAAGCAAGGGACTAGGTGTGTCATGTAGGCCTAGAGCCAGCCTATGTTTTCACTGGAAAGTCCTGAACCTTAACAGAGGATTTGTGTCCAAGTTGCATGTGAAGACTTGACATCTCACTTGCAACAAGACATGAGAGGACAGGGGTTATGGTGGTAACTGGGTCTGTGACAATCAAAGCTAGGGAGTGTGAGAGTTCCTAGGGCAGTTTGGCTTCCTTTTCTTTAGTCGGGTGGCCTTCAGTTTACCAATATGTGGCTGCCACAGTATAGGCTAGGCAGTATGTGCTGGTAGATTGGATCTTTGGGATGGAGGGGGAGTTCCAGGGCCTGGATACCTCCCTGTTCTTCGTGGTGGCTTTGGAGTCTCCTGAGCAGGGGATATTGGACTGACTGGAATAGGGGCCTAGGGCAAGGGGCAGTTGAGCTTGGTGGTGTGGAGGAGATGCAAGCAGGTAGTGGATTGGGGTTGGGAAATCACCAAGGGAGTGAAAATTTCCTTAGCAGTGGAGCCTCCCTGTTTTTGGCTGGAGGAGTCTCCACTGAGCGGGCCATTTCTGCCATAGAACGGGATGTACCTGGGCGTTTGGGGATTTGGGGATTTGGGGAATTGGGGTTTTGGTGGAGAGTGCAATTCCAGATGATCGCTTTGTACTGAAGAACCACAGCTAGGCAGTGGGAGGATTCTGTGCTCAGTCCCAGTTCTTCTGTTTGGAGTGAGCTGCCCTTGAGCAGAGAATGTGCACAAGAGGGAGTTCTTGGTGGGGACATGGCAGAGGGGGTAGTGTTTGCTTAGGAAAGGGTGGTGGGAATAGGTTTGGGGAAGGGAACCAATGGAACTGAAGGTTCCACTATAAGGGTTGTGACCTGCTCTTCAGGATGTCATGGCCTGTCTTTGAGCAGGGCATCTCACAGTCTGAGTTTGGGTCGTGGGACACTGAAGTGGGAGTGTGGGATTGGGAGGGAAGTGCTAGCAGAGGATGGGGGTTGAGGAAGGACACCCTAGGCACTGGAGACTTCCCTGCATGGGTATCACAGCTGTACTCAGGTCTGGGGAGGTCTGAACTAATGCAGAGGATATGCACCCTAGTTGGGTTTGGGGACAAAGTCAGAGGGAGTGATGGGTCTGGAGGGAAGAAATGGTAGAGGTCTGTGGAATACAGTCCAGGGATTGGGTGTTTCTCTTGTCATCCAAACTGTCTTTGTTTTTAAGTGGTTTACAACCGAGCAGTGGATGTGTTTTCATGGTTGGGGCATGGTAGAACAGACAGCCTTGGAAGGGGCAGGGAATTGCTGAGAGCAGATTGTTTCTTGAGGAACTGAACCTTGGCAATTGGAGGGACCTGCAAGCAAGCACCCACCTTCCTTTCTGTATGGGATGGACTGCACTTGAGCTGGTGACTGGCAGCCTGAATTGGGGGTAGTGATAGAACAGTTGGGTGATCATTATGGAGGAAATTGTCTGTGAAATAGGATGTTTGGGAGCCTGATAAGCAGGCCAGTAGCTTTCTGAAGCCAGCCTATCTTTTTTTTCTGTGGGAAGTGGTCTGGTCTTTAGCAATAATTGCTCACAGTTTTGTTGTTGTTGTTGTTGTTGTTGTTGTTGTTGTTGTTTTCATTTGGACCTTGCAGAGGGCTGGTATGTTTGGATTACAAGTTTGTTGGGATAGAATCTCCCAGAGTGAACATATCACATTGGAGAAATCTGTAATTGGTATCTTCCCTGACCTTAAGGCTTGGGAGGCCTGTAAATGATCATTGAATATCTCACTGAATTGGGGTGAACCTGTCAGCTAAAGTGTTGGGTCAGGAGGGATTTGCCTGCAACAGACTGGGGCATTGTGAACAAATGATGAGCAGGCCAAGGTCTTTGGACATCCCATATTTACCTTTCTTGAGTGCCCCATCAGACGGGTGCTGTATGATGGTCTTTCTGTTATCTGTGAATATGTGTTGCTATCATTGGTTAATAAAGAAGCTGCCATGGCCTATGGCAAGATGGAATAGAGGCAGGTAGGGAATTGAAGCAGAGAGAGAAGAAGGTGGAGTCACAGGAGATGCTGAGAGCTGCCAGGGGAGCAAGGTGTAATAGAACACAGGTAACACCATGAAGCCACGTGGCAAAACATAGATTAATAGAAATGGGTTGAATTCAGTTGTAAGAGCTAGTTAACGATAAGCCTTAGCCATAGGCCCAACAGTTTGTGCTTACTATAAGCCTTTGTGTGTTTACTGAGCAGATGTGGGACACAGGCAGACTTCTGGCTGCAGAGGGGGATTGAAATTGGGAGTGATTTGACATTGGTTGAGAGCCTATTGGAGTTTTTTTCAGGGAGAGGACAACAGGGGTAAGATATTGGATGGATGCTATAGCAGTGGGTTGTGTACTTGTGAACCAACCTGAATGAGTTGAGAATTTCCAGTGCCCGGAGTCTTATCTGTTCTTGCTATCTTGGGCATCTTCTCAGCAAGGGATATTGGATAGACTGGTAGTGGGATTGGCATTTGGCAACTGGTGTTGTGTGGGGGTTGGGAAGGAGTAGAAGTAGATTAGTACTTTGGGTGCCAATTCCAAGGAATGTTAGAGTTTTGTAGGGGGTATAGTCCACCTGTCCTTTTGGCTGGTTTGGCCTGTACTGAGCAAAGTCTTTTTGCCCATGTGGGTGTATAGACTCAGTACCTATGCTGTTGGTTGGGGAGGGTGCAAGTGGTTATTTGAAAATAGAACCAAGAGACTGAGAGGTCTGCAGGCAAATGACCTACCTGTTCTTCTTGCTCCTGTGGCCTGCAAATGGTGGTGGATGTTGGCCTGAGTGTGTGACATGGACAGGGCAATGTGGGAGAATAGTAGGTAGGGAAGGGGTAGCAGGAGATTGGTTTTTGGGAAGACAACCGAGTATGTGGCATAGTTCGTAGGCAGATGTCCTACCTGTTCTTATGCCTTGGTTGTCCCTCACCTTAGCAGGGCATGTTAAATGGAGTTGTGGACAAGAAGACTGCAGCTGTCATTTTGGGTGGGGAGGGAAGGGATGTGTCTTCGCTAAGGTTTTGTTTCTGTGAAGAGACACCATGACCATGAAAACCCTGATGACAGAAAACATTTAACTGAGGTTGGCTTACAATTTCAGAGGTGTGGTCTACTATCATCACAGCCAGAAGCATGCAGGCATGCAGACGGACATAGTACTGGAGGAGCTAAGAGTTCTACATATTGATCCACAGGCAGCAGAAGGAGACTGTGACACTGGGCCCAGCTTCAGTATATAAGACCTTAAAGCCTGACTCCACAGTGATAGACTTCCTCCAAAAAGGCCACAACTACTCCAGCAAGGCCCCACCTCCTAACAATGAAACTCTGGGCCAAGCATTGGAACATGGGAGTCTATGGGGGCCATTCCTCTCCAAAGCGCCACAGGGTGGCAGCAGACTGAATCTACAAAGAAGTGGTATAGTTCTGCCAGTGGGCAGCCTACCTCTTCTTTCTGGGGTGGCGTTCACCAGAGCAGGGGATGTCACCATGTTTTAAGAGGGACATTTCAGTAAAGGTGTTGGGTCAGGAGTTAAGAGGTGGCAGCTGATTGTGTGTTTTGTACCCAAACCGAGGAGTAGGAGAGTAGGCATCATATTGTTCTGGCTGTCATGGCATGCACCTAAACATTGGATGTCTGCCCAATTTGGGGTTCAAAGACAAAGAAACAGAGGTGGAAGTTGGGGAGGGAAAGGGTAGTAGCCTATTTGATCCTTGGTAACTGCACAGAAGGAATAGATGTCCACAGGTGGGCAGCCTACATATTTTGGGGCAGACATGAATTGAGCAGGGGAGGTCTGCCTGAGTATGGGTTAGGGTCAAGGCAGTGGGAGCGGTGGTTGGGGAGAGATGTGGTGGCAGCAGATACGGTGTTTAGGAACCTCACCTAGGGTGTGGGAGACTTCCTTGGATGTCCTCAGGTCCTACTTGTTCTCAGGTCCAGGGAGCTCTGAACCTGTGCAGGGAGTATGTGCCCTAGTTGGGGGTGGGGACAAAGTCAGAGGGAGTGATGGGTGGAGAGGGAAGACAAAATAGATGACTAGGTATTGGGGAATATGGCCCAGAGAGTGGGTCGTTCTCCAGGCATCCAACCTGCTCTTCTGTGTGAAGTGGCCTACACCTGAGCAGGACGTGTGTTTTCAGAGATGGGGCAGGGGCACAGCAGGAGGGTGAGGTGATAGAAGTGATAGTAGCATATCGAGTTTTTGGAAACTTAACCAAGGGAGTAGGAGGGCACTGCCAGTGAGTAGCCCATCTCTTTTTCGTTCTGGCATGGCCTGAACCTGGACAGGGGGTGTCCATCTGATCTGGGGGTGAAGACAAAGCAGCCAGGGCAAGAGACGGTGTGGGAAGGGGTGTTGGTGGTGGAGTGGGTCTGTGAGAACCAAACCTAGGGAATGGGAGAGTCATGTGGGCAGGTGGCTTTCCTTTCCTTCTGGCTGGTGTAGCCTGTAGTCTGTCAGTGTATGGCCCCCTGAGTTTGGGGCAGGGACAGGAGAAAAATAAAAAATTAAAATAACGAACATGATCCCTGGCTCCTATTTCAAGCGTCCTTGAGAATAGGCAGTCTGTGGACTGGCATTAACAGCACAAATTACCTGAACCATCATCACAATAAGGATAAGGGCTGGGGTGTACATAACAGAGGACCCCCTGGGGGCCCAGATAGCATCCAATATTTCGTCAAGATTGAATGTATTGTGGTACACAGACGAGGATCCCCTGGGGTCTGGCGCAAGGAATATAGCTCAGGCTGCAGCTGTGGGAAATGGTGGGGGTCGGAAAGGGGAAAAACTCGCCAATCTGGTTGGCAGGTGTGGTGTGTGGGTCCAGCAGCTGGGCAAAAGAAAAAGCATATTGGGCAGTCACAGGTCCTTGGTATAGGTTTCGGACAACACTCAGCCCTGGACACTGAGTGAGTGGAATTTTCTATCCGAGTCAACGGCACCAATGAAAGGACGATAATCAGCGCTGGTGGTGGTGCTGGTTACCGAATGCAAAGGTAAAGGTCATGACAGAAGCCAGTGTTAGTTTTCAGAGCTTTATTAGGAGGCAAAAGGGAGGAGGGGAAAGAGGAGAGCCAGGCCTGGAGAGAGAGAAAGATGGTGGGAGAGGGGAGAAGAGCAGAGAGAGAAGATGGGGTCTGCGTCCAGTTTTTTAAGGTGCGTACATAGTCGCTAGCACACACTGATGACTCAAGACACATGACCCCTGCTCATGTGCAGGAGTGAGGGCAGGATACTAACAA